>NC_140580.1:1034383097-1034983097 GCF_964204655.1 Triturus cristatus
CTGCTGACTTTGGAACATGAGAAACAAGAATCGAATCCCAACTTCCGCTCCTCCTGGTAATAGTCTGAGAAAGTCACTTAATCACCCCTGTTCCAAACAGAAAAAATGTGCAACATCGGCTGGTTTTGTTGCATATTGCTCTGTTGTCCTTGAATCAGGCTTAAGCTTGCAGTAGAGTAGGTCCAAATTTCCCCCTTCTGCCCATCAAGTTACAGACAACTAGCTCGCCTTGAGGTGGTCTGTTCATCTGCTCCTGTTCTCGCTTGTGTCAGCAGAAGTCAGATACTGAGTAGTCACCTGCCACTTCATGAGAAAATTATTAAAAGGCATAGCAATAAGAAACAGCACGAACACATTCATCCAGGACTAAGCACTCAAATGTAAGCTTCAATGTGTTGATGCCACCGCTATAGTACCAACAGTTCCCTGCCATTCTTGTTTTTTGACTGTAAAACTCCAGTGTATTTTTCTTTTCAGGTTAAATTGATCTCCATCAAAACTATATACATGCTGCCAACCAGGGACATCTTTGGTGTGCCAGATATTTTTTGGTGCAGATGGCATTTGCAAGATCTAGAATTGATGCTTCACAGAAATAAGAACAGACTAAAATGATTTAAAAAAACAGGCTATTGCATACTGTTGGATCTGACATCCATGATGTTGTTTTCCCCCAACTTTTTGTATCCAATCCTCCTGTTTTTGCTGACTTTGTTTTTGCTGGCCTTCGGACTCCGCACACTTTACCAGTGCTAAAGTGCTTGTGCTCACTTCCTAAAACATGGGAACATTGGCTTTCAACCAACTGACACGTTTAATATTCTTGTACCTCTCTAGTAGAGCGGTACTGCCTCTACACTTTTTTTTTTTTTTTTCATAGCGTCTGTTCTCGCTTGTTTTGTCAAAAACTTGTGCTTGCTTAAACTGCTTTTCTCCCCGTGTCAACTGTTTTTCTTTTCTCCTGACATTTGTGCCTGCATTTTGTTCGTGTCTTTTTCAGCCCTTCGCGCCCTCCTGCCTGCCTGCCCGCCCACCGCGCCGTCCTCCCTCCCCGCTCCCCGCTTCCCGCCACCACCGCTGACCACGCCCCTTTTTTCTTTCTGTTCCCTCCCCGCTCCCGCCTCCCAGCTGCCCCGCCCACCCGCGCACTTGGCCTTATATGGCGACCGTGCGACGCAGGTGAGTGTGACCCACTTGTGGGACACCCCCGCGCCGCACGGCCACCAACTGCTGTGTGTGCCCCCTTGCCTGCCCTCTGCCTCGCTGCCGGCTGACGCCGCTGGCGTCTGTTTTCGCCTGCTTGTCGAAAATTTGTGCTTGCTTAACCGTTCTTCTCCCCGTGTTAACTATTTTTTTTTTTTTTTTTTTTTCATAGCGTCTGTTCTCGCTTGTTTTGTCAAAAACTTGTGCTTGCTTAAACTGCTTTTCTCCCCGTGTCAACTGTTTTTCTTTTCTCCTGACATTTGTGCCTGCATTTTGTTCGTGTCTTTTTCAGCCCTTCGCGCCCTCCTGCCTGCCTGCCCGCCCACCGCGCCGTCCTCCCTCCCCGCTCCCCGCTTCCCGCCACCACCGCTGACCACGCCCCTTTTTTCTTTCTGTTCCCTCCCCGCTCCCGCCTCCCAGCTGCCCCGCCCACCCGTGCACTTCGCCTTATATGGCGACCGTGCGAACGCGCAGCGGTCACGCGCAGCGGGCGCGCCGATTGTGCGCCGAAGGCGCGCCAAAGGCAAGCCCGTCTACGCCCGTCCGCGCCTGGACCGCGCCCAGTGCCAGGACCCCTGGACCTCGAAGACCCCGACCTACACGCCTGACGTACTCAGCCGCCACCCTCAGCGCTCTCAACACCGGCCGACACCCAGAATGCCATCAAGCCACTCCTGGACGTACCAACGGACCTTTCAGCTGCCACGCCTGCAGGTTCTCATGCATCCGATCCTGCCCCGCACCCACCAAGCCGAACACCAGCAGTACCCACCTCAAGTGCATCCTGCTCAACACCCGCTCCGTCCACAGACACGCCATCGAACTCTGGAACCTCCTCGACGCCACAGCCCCTGACGTTGCCTTCCTCACGGAGACCTGGATGAACGCCTCCTCAGCTCCCGACATCGCCATCGCCATCCCAGAGGGCTACAAGATCGTCCGGAGGGACCGAAACGCCAACCAGATGGGAGGAGGCATCGCCATCATCCACAAGAACACCATCCGTCTCACGACCAGCACCGACAACACCCTGACCAGCGCCGAACACCTGCACTTCCAGATCCACACCAACCCGACCACCACCCTCAGAGGCACCCTGATCTACCGACCCCCTGGACCACGCACCCAATTCAGCGAGGACATCGCCGACTTCGTCAGCCCGCTTGCCCTCCCCTCCGCTGACTACATCCTCCTGGGAGACCTCAACTTCCACCTGGAGAACAACAACGACCGCAACACCAGCACCCTGCTCGACAACCTCGCCAACCTGGGACTCAAGCAACTGGTGTCCACCCCCACCCACCTTGCCGGACACACTCTCGACGCCGTCTTCTCATCCAGCACAGACATCGACTTCAGCCACGCCACAGAGCTTCACTGGACGGACCACAGCTGCGTCCACTTCACCTTCAAGAGAACGCCGACCCACCATCACCAACAACAGGCCGCCCGCAGAAGCTGGAACAAGATCACAGCAGACCAGCTCGCCACCTCCCTGAGCCAGCACCCTCCTGCCAGCTCAGCGAACCCCAGCCAGGCCGCCGACAACCTCACGAAGTGGATCAGCAACTGCGCGGACGAACTCGCCCCACTGAGGACCGCGCCCAGCAGACCCGGCAGCAAGAAGGCCCCATGGTTCACCGACGAACTCAAGAGCTCCAAGAAGAACTGCCGAGCCCTCGAGAAAGTCTGGAAAAGGGAACCGACACCGGACAACAGGACCTCCTTCAAGCTTGCTACCCGGAAGCACCACCAGCTGATCCGCGCCGCCAAGAAAACAGCATTCAAGGACCGGTTGGACAACAACGCACACAACTGCAAGGAACTCTTCAACATCGTGAAAGAGCTTTCCAACCCCAGCGCAGGAAACAACGACATCACCCCATCGCAAGACCTCTGCAACTCCCTCGCCTCATACTTCCACAACAAGATCACAGACATACACAGCAGCTTCGACAACCAACCAACGCACAGCATGACCGAACAACCACCCCCCACCACCACCCTCCACGCCTGGACCCCGATCAGTACCGAAGACACCATCCGCACGATGAACTCCATCCACTCCGGATCACCGACTGACCCCTGCCCTCACCACGTCTTCAACAAGGCCGACGCTGTCATCGCACCCCACCTGCGAGACATCATCAACACATCCTTCAACACCGCCACCTTCCCGGAGAGCTGGAAGCACGCCGAACTCAGCGCCCTACTCAAGAAACCAACAGCGGACCCCACCGACCTCAAGAATTACCGCCCCATCTCGCTTCTCCCGTTTCCAGCCAAAGTCATCGAGAAGACCGTCAACAAGCAGATGGCCGCCTTCCTCGAGACAAACGGATCCCTCGACCACTCTCAGTCCGGCTTCCGAGCCAATCACAGCACCGAGACCGCCCTCATCGCCGCCACCGATGACATCCGAGCCCTGATGGACAATGGAGAAACAGCGGCCCTCATCCTCCTAGACCTCTCCGCGGCTTTCGACACGGTCTGCCACCGCACCCTAGTACGGCGCCTCAGCAACGTCGGAATCCAGGACAAGGCGCTAGAATGGATCATCTCCTTCCTCGGCGGTAGAACACAGAGAGTCCGCCTACCACCATACAAGTCAGAGGCCTCCAAAGTCATCTGCGGCGTCCCCCAAGGATCTTCTCTGAGCCCCACCCTCTTCAACGTCTACATGAGCCCCCTCGCGGCCATCGTACGCAAACACAACCTCAGCATAATCTCCTACGCCGACGACACCCAGCTGATCCTCTCCCTGACCAACGACCCCGCCGCCGCCAAAGCCAACCTACAAGAAGGGATGAAAGAGGTAGCCGAGTGGATGACGACCAGCCGCCTGAAGCTGAACTCAGACAAGACGGAGGTCCTCATCCTGGGCTCCTCACCCTCCGCCTGGGACGACTCCTGGTGGCCTCCCGCCCTGGGCACCGCACCCAAACCGACAGACCATGCACGCAACCTGGGCTTCATCCTGGACTCCTCCCTCTCCATGACCAGGCAAGTCAACGCCGTCTCCTCGTCATGCTTCAACATCCTACGCATGCTACGGAAGATCTTCTGGTGGATCCCCACAGAGACCAGGAAGACCGTCACCCAGGCCCTCGTCACCAGCCGACTGGACTACGGCAACGCCCTCTACGCCGGCACCACCGCCAAGCTCCAGAAGAGACTCCAGCGGATCCAAAACGCCTCAGCCAGACTCATCCTCGACATCCCACGAACCAGCCACATCTCCGGACATCTGAGAGACCTCCACTGGCTCCCCGTCAGCAAGAGAGTCACCTTCCGCCTCCTCACCCACGCACACAAAGCCCTACACGACCAAGGCCCGAGCTACCTCAACAGCCGAATCAACTTCTACGCTCCCAAACGCCACCTCCGATCTGCCAGCCACGCCCTCGCCGCCGTCCCCCGCATCCGAAGAGCGACTACAGGAGGAAGGTCCTTCTCCTACCTGGCCGCCAAGACCTGGAACTCCCTCCCGACCGACCTGCGCCTGACCCAAGACCACCTCTCCTTCAGGAAGAAGCTGAAGACCTGGCTGTTCGAGCAGTAGCGGCACCCCCCCCCCCAGCGCCTTGAGACCCTACGGGTATGTAGCGCGCTCTAGAAATGTCTTTGATTGATTGATTGATACACTGGGGCTGGAAATTAAATGCTACTAGTTGATCTGCAGCCTGGATTGGGGCACACATTTAATTAGCTCTCTAAATATGTCCAAGACCTGTCATTTCAGCCTGAGTGGGTAGTTTTAAACTGCCAGTTCATCCCGGAAAAATAAACCTTTTGGCAAGCCTAAACCTTCCTTTTGAATGCATAGGGAACCCTAGGGTAGCTCTAAATAGCTTTTATGGCAGGGTGCAATGTATTTGCATTGTATGTAAAATGTTGGGTATGTACTTTTAACTTTTACATGTACTGGTAGTGAAAATCCTTCAATCCGCTTTTCACTACAGCAAGGTCTGCCTCTCCCATAGGTTAACATTGGGTTACCTTATTACATTTAATAGGGGATAACTTTGAATTGGAAGTAAGTAGGAAAGTTGAGTTTAGCCTCTAAAGAATTGCAATACAAACTCTCTTTAATGGTAAATTCAGATTTCAAGTCACAATTCTGGAAATGGCACTTTTAGAAAGTTATCATTTTCTTATCCTAACTATTGGGTGCATTCCGTCTGTATCCCCTGGGTCACATAGTTAGGTGCAACTGGCAGTTGGTCTTTAGTTAGCCCACTTAAACAGTTAGACAAAGGGGGAATAGCTGTTGGCAGGATGGGCCATCTCTGTCAGGATGATGGGGGGGATCTGTCATTTACCACACTTGCACTTTACAAAGACACTGCCTTAGAACACCCTAGTTTATTGTGCCCCCAAATAAGCTGGAGCCAGGCAGTGAGGAAGGGAATTTCAGACACCTCTGTATGGGGAAAACTCTAGAAGCTTATCCCAATTCAAAGTTAGCACCAAGGATCCGCAACCAGGATGTGAGGTACATTTCTCAGCTGGAAAAATGTGTTCCCTGTATCTGTCCCATGTTCCATCACAGTCGGACTGAACTTATGACTTTGGCCCAGTCCGGCATGACCAGATAACCACAGTCATCGCGTTGTGATTTTGAGCATTATTTTCACTGAAATATTTAAAATTGCATATGTCCGGTTCTACTAATTGGATTTTTGTCATTTTGGTGTCATAGAATTTATTACATTTTGCTTCCAAACTGGTATGGGATTTTTTCTATGTTGTGTGTTTTCACTTTATTTCTAAGTCTAACTGCTCTAGTTTGTTTGGGCTTCCTTGTATTTCACCCTGCCAAGAAATGTGGTTGGTGTTTGAGCAGGGTTCCACCCCCGCTCAACCAGTAACCCCATTTCGGACACCTATCCCTTCTTCACCTCACCTTACCTAGATGTGATAATAAAGGATTGATTCAAAACTGCCACATAATTTGCTTCTTTTTCTGAGGTCTTGAGTAGGAGCCAAGCGCTACAATGCATCATGGTAGAAAAACCAGCACATTTTAGTTAGCGTTCTCTTGTGGCGCGGGGGTGCCTGTGCCAATCTGACTGGTTTCATTTCTGAATGGTAAAGATAGACCTGATCTAATAGGATCTAGGCTGCTGCTAATATAAAAGGGCCTTTGAATATAAACTGGACCCCTACTCCATCACTTGGAAGCGCAACATTGAGTTGGAACTTTGTGGATCTTGAATGTGGAGTTGAGGGATGCCCCCTTTGATAAGTCTATGAAAAGCTCAGCTGCTGAGCCGACACTCCCTCTGAGCTCACCAGTTGCTGATATTGACTGCATGAAAACCTCCAGTCAGGCCAAAGTAACCGAGAGAAACTGTCTGAGGGTGCAGAGGCCCTCTTTGTCTATTACAAGTAATCAGCCCGCCTGCCCAAAATCAAACTGCAAGTTCAGCTGAGCTGACTGATGAATCTGCTTGATAAGTCTTCTCTGTTCCCCTGACCTTGTTTGTTTCATTCACTTCTGTCAGAGAACCCACCCCCTTGCATTTACTCAGCATCCAATATCCTCAGTCCAGGTGTAGCATTAAGCACAGGTCTGTCACCATCAACAGTGGCCTGGGTGACAGACCTTTTGCCCCTAAACCACTCGTGGGTGCACCCTGACCCTTTCATATTACGAAGAGATTCCACACTTGGGTGGTTTACTTGGTGGTAGGATCCAATACTCAAAGAAAATTCGGCAGGCCCCTGTGTGATTTGTTTTCCTTTCTCTACATAGAGCTAAAACATTTCCTCTGAGGGTATGAATGCACTGCTAGCCTCCAAAATCTTTCCCTGCAGAATGTGAAGCCATTAAACCAGTGTCACTAGCACATTTGGGTGCAATAGATCAGTGTTGAAGGGGACTGTGAAAACCATAAACCTAAACCCTGAGACAAAGTAGATTTCTTGAACAGTTTGCCTTGAACGTTAACTTTGAGAAGTTTGATATGAATATGTTCATTTCTTTTTAGGATTCCCATGGGCTGCAGTCATTAAATTGTGTTTTTGCATTACGGCCCAGATTAATCAAACGTTCACACAACGCAATGCTGCAAGACACCTAGCTGCACTGTCTGAAAGGGAGAGGGCAGGAATGTGCCATATTTAACATTATATGGTGCATTCCTGTCCTCGCCTTGCGCTGGTGCTCAATGTGCTGTTTGCACCAACAAAGGCACCCATGCGCTGAAGCATAAGGGTGCCTGCAATGTAGGCAGGATTCTTTTTGTGCAGAAAGGGATGTCTTCCTCCACAAAAATAATCCTCAGAGGCTTTTTCCTCTTCCTATGGGTGCTGCAGAATGCAGCATACATAGAAAGAATTAAAAACAAGGCAAAATAAATATATTTCTCCTCGTTAAGCCTCCCCTGGAAAGGTATAGCATTTTGATGCATTCCCAAGTCTAGCACTCATGGTAAATATGGGAATGTGCCAAAATCCATGGGTGGATGTGTGTGAACGCTCACGCTCCAACCATGGAACGCCTGCTTGGAGCAGAGAAATGCGAGGCAGCAGCTTGAACAGTCTTGTATCACTCCAGATTTACAAAGCACCGCAGGGCCAAGTGAGGAGGCCTTGCGCTGCTTAGTAAATCTGACTTTAGCGTTATGTTGCCCCTGCGTTACCTTGAGTGCCACAAGGGTATGCAACACTATGATAAATATGGCCCGCTGTGTAAGCACCTTATTTATTGCGTATCAGAATAGCAACTCCATCACAATGGCAACCGAGCCCCCTTTCTATCATACTAAAGGGCCGGACGACTCATTCACAGTTAGGCAGATCCTCAGTCTCTCAGTGCCAGAAACTACTCCATCTTCGCCACTGACAAACACCTCAGAGAGCCCAACGGAGTAAAGGCTGTCAGAGGTTTTGCCATAGTCTTCCCGCCTTATTTAGAGTGGGTGAATAAATGGCAAGTTTTTGCTTTCATTTACCGCCATCTAAATTGGATGGTAAGTAAAGTATTAATATTTTAATGACGCCCACGCAATGGAAGAAAATGTCTATGGTAAGGGGGGGGTCATTGCTTTTTTTTATTTTCAGTAAGAAAGTCCTGCTTTGGGATTTTGTTTTTCAAAATACAAAATAAAAACGAGAGAGTGGTGGCTCTGCTATGTTGACGGAGCTGTACGGCACACTTTGACAAGAACCACTGTGACGGCAAGTCCTGCTAATGTAGCAAATGTCCACTAGGGCAGCCAACATCAGTTTGGAGTCCGGACGGCGTAACTGCATGCAAACTCAGGCCTTGGTAATCAAGATCAGCTTTTGATTGTAAAGAGTACAGATGGAGTCTTTTAATTGTAATTTATTTGTAACCTTGTGTAACCTCTGGTACTTAGTAGTAGTCGATACTGTATGTGTAGCTGTTTGGTTTTACTTTTTGCTGCTAGTAAGTGTTTAAAGTATTAATATAGTGTTGCTCTGCTGGACATGAAATCTTTATTGAGATTGTGATACATTTATTATCCTGTATCAATTCTCAGCGTTCAGACACTTTCTTTCACCTAGGCATTTACTGCGTATCCAAGATACCCTTAAATGTCAAGGAGCCTTTAAGGGGCAACTTTCCATCGCAGCGCCAATTACTCAGTCAGTACAAGATATGTGCAATTTCATCTTTGCTATTCCTCTATGGTGCTTACAATTTCACAGATCAGGGAAAAAGACTAAACCATTTTTTTTGGTATGCAATCCACCCATCCCTAGTCATCATCCTGTTAGTTACTGGAAGTACACACATTTAGCTATTAAATATAAGCTTTTTATTTTAGGTAAATACACTTAGTTCTACCCATCCAAACAAAGCTTGTCATTATATGAAATACCAATATCATTATCCCTATGTCTCAGCTTCCATTTTAACTAAGTACATGTTTGGCTTCAAAATATTAGCTTGTCATTTTCATCACCTATTTATGTGTACTACTGGCGCACGTGGGCATATTCTGCATTACAGACCTTGCACCATCGTCTAATGCTGTTATTAGGAAATACGACACTAAGCATGTCCACAAAATGTGAAGTGTTACGACCAGCATGTCAGGGCCAGCATTTTCCAGGGTTGGGCACAAACATTCCAAGGAAATCCACATTATGCCATTGAATTGACCTTGAACACTGTCAGAGTCAATTAGGGATGAACATGCCAAGAAACAAATAATTGTCCGCATTGCCCATCACAATATGAGACAGCAGCACACTTTTTCTTCTTCTGTGTTACATATAGAAAACCAGGTACAAAATGAATTATTCCATTATGTGAGGTGTTAGGGGTCAGCAAATATCACAATACATTTAGAATACTGAAAAGCAACACAAGTGAACTGATTGTGTTTGCTGTATCTTGTTTCTTGTGGTGGGCATGGAGACTGAGAACGTAGGAGTTCCATACTTCGGCTTACCAGAAGATTAATTTGAACACAAATGAATTAGCCTTAAACAAGTAAATAAGCCCATCTAAAAGACTTTTGGATTGACCTAGAAGCTGAATATAACCGATCATGGACTGATCTCGATGTGACTGACTATAGCCGGAGGGGAATGGCTGTTTCATATTTTGTTGTTTTTTAACTACTTCCATGTATGTTAATTGATATTTTACTGTTGCTTGTTTGTGGTATGTGCTTTTGTGGCACTGTAGCTGAAACATAGATATTTACTATTACATTGCTGTTTGCACAAGTATTGAGACCTAGTAACTCAACTGTAGGGGCACATAACGGACCCTGCACTGAGGTTTTTATCTTCCTCTTTTGTTTTCTTTTTCTTCACTTGACTATATAAACTTTTAGATTATATCGTATTGGCCTTGGGGGTGCAATCTCTTAATAGTCAATCAATCAGGGGGTTTAAAGCGCGCTACTCACCTGTGAGGGTCTCAAGGTGCTGGGGGGGGAGGGGCTGGATGGGGTGCAGCTCTGCTTCAGCCGAAGATCCAGGTCTTGAGGCTCTTCCTGAAGGTGTGCAGCATAGGGGAGCATCTGCTGTTGACTGGGAGTTCATTCCAGGCTTTGGCCGCGATGTAGGAGAATGCTCTTCCACCCACTCTGGTTCTGCAGATGCGCAAGGTTTCTGCTAGGTCAAAGTCGGCGGAGTGTAGACTTCTTTTGGGTACATGGAATGAGACTCTATTGTTGAGATATTTGGGTCCGATGTTGTGGAGGGATTTGTAGGCGTGGGTGAGTAGCTTGAAGGTTAGTCTCTTCTCGACGGGGAGCCAGTGGAGGTCTCATAGGTGTTGGGTGATGTGCTAAAGCCGGGAGAGGCCGAGGACGAGTCTGGCCGCGGTGTTCTGAATGGTCTGTATTTCGCGTAGCAGGGATTTGTTGATTCTAGTAAAGAGGGCGTTGTCAATGCCCAACTTGTATACTCACTTTCCTCAGTACACTCACAGGAGCAGGATGGTGCGAATTCCAAATTCTCCCCTGCAGACCTCCACGTGAGTTCTCAAGTTACAAACCCTCACATGAACCCCACAGGGGGAAATGGGAAGGGGATAGAGAAGAGACCGCCTTGCTTCTGGGTTCACCGCTAGTTACCTACAGTTACTCCTTCTGGCGTAACACTTCAGTGCGAACTGCAATTAAAATAGCATCTTTTTAATAAACTTCTCTGGCATATTCTCTTATATTTTTTAAATTCTCTTTTTATCTATGCATTCGCTTACCCCACTTTTGTCAAGGCTTAGCCTCTCTACTAGAAGTCTTTTGGTAGCTTTTACTTGTACAATTGTGGTTTCCATCACCATACTTAATGCAATTATCTGTCAGTAGTTAAATAATTTCTTTCAACTAAAACATTTTCTTTTTTCTTTCAGGTACTTGCGGTTTTGAAGTTTAGATTTTCTTCTCTTGCACCGGACTTCCGTGGGAATGAACAGGTGAGTAAACTGGTACTTAGTAGATAATGCTTCTCTCAATATTGCACCCAACACCTATTTATCAACATCTATAATTACCCTATCTAACTCCACGTCGCTCACACAACGCTGGCTACCCTAATTGATTTCATTACAAGACCGGAGGCTACCATTATGCAGATACTTTTATTTGCTGCCCAACATGCAGCCCTTTAAAGAATGCAAATACATCACAATGAATAGAACATTAACAACATAACTAGGAGACAGTGTACACTCCAATCTCCCTCTTTTGTTCGCTGCTCTGACACAGATAAGTACTGTTTCTACCTACTACTCGTTATTTAAGTAAATTTGTATATGAGTTAATTATGGTTTAAGTAATATTATTTAATATCTTTAATTACATGACTAAACTGCTTAATTAGGCTTTACTAACTGACTTTTATATTTCAGCGACCTTTTTCCCCTCTCCAATTTATGGCTGGGAATAGGTTTTAATCCCCTTTCCCTCCAATCGCTATGCGCTCGTTGGAGGAAGCCGGTAAGTATCCCCCTTTTATAAATTCAAAGAATTCACCTTGTTATTTCAAGAATATATAGGATTTAAAGTTCTTGAGCGCTTACTTCACGACGCTCATCTCGTTCTCTCTTTTCCCGTGAAATACTTGTTTTTCATGCTCCGTGTGCGCACCGCTCAGCTCACGCTCACAAATAAATAAATAAACAAAGGGGAAAAGGAAGTGAATATCGGCCCAAGCGCCGCTCGTATTATTTGACTGCCGCGTCTCTTAGCAACTTACTGGGAGACGTGGGAGCGTGCTATCACAAGCGTCATTTCCCTCCGGCTCGGCTTGAGGTTGCTATGGTTACGGCTCTTCAACGAGCGCGTTAACGGTACCTCTACGAGCCGGAGCAACGGAGCCTCTCAACTTCATTTATTTTTCAAAAAAAGAAGAAAAATGTGCACAAGTGCCATCTAGTGGCCTTTATCAATACTCTTTTAGAGTTAAATTCTTGAGTTTTACAAGGATAGATTGGAAATCGGTTTGAAAACCATTTTACTCCATCCCGAATTTTATTTATATCAACAAGATCAGACATTGTTTGTGAGGAGATTACTGTAAGTACTCCTAATTTCTAGGGCCATTTGCTATTTTAACAGATTCAACTAACATTATAATGAACCCTGACACTATTAACTCAGACGTATTTCAGCTGGAGACAGGACCCAAATGCATCAGGAGTAAATGCCTTTCTCCAATCCTGGACGGGAATCAGGGGTATCCTTTTCCCCCCTTCTCAATGATCCAGAGATTGTTGAGGAAAGTAAGACTCAAGTCTTGTTCAATCATCCTCGTAACACCCTTTTGGAAATCTCAAGTTTAGTTCCCAAGGGTTATGGAATTAGCAGTGGACTTTCCACGCTTAATCCCATCTTCGCTAGGCCTCTTCCAAGGTCGGGACTGAGAAGAACATCCTTTGGTTCTAGAAGAGAAATTGAACCTTCTTGTCTGGAGGATCTCAGGAGTTCAGGAAGATATTCTGAACTTTCAGAGAGGCTAAGAGCCTTTTGGAAGACTCATGGGCACCTGGAACAAGGAAAAGGTATTCAGGTGTATGGAGAAAGTGGTCTTGCTGGTGCTTGGGAAGGGATCTGGATCCCGTACAAGCCTCTCTACAGCAAGTAGCTAACTACCTTGCCTGTCTTTTTGATTCAGGCCTCTCTTATAGAACTATCAATTGCTACATATCAGCTATTTCTTCCGGACATGCATTGGAGAATATTCTTGCTATTGGGAGCAACCCTTTAATTAAGAGAGTTATGAAAGGTATTAGATTGAGGAGACCTCCTAAAGCCCATTGCGAATCCCTTTGGGATGTTAGCCTCATCTTTAATCTCTTCCTTTCATGGCCTGTCAACAATTTACTCTCTCTTAAAAGGATCTCCATGAAACCGGCGACACTTTTGTGTCTGATTTCCTTTAGAAGAGTCTCAGACATTAAAGCTTTGGAACTTTCTAATAGATTTTATTTGTCTGAAGGTGTTCACTTTGATATCTGGAGAAGAACTAAAACAATGTCAGAATCTATCTTTTACCCTTTCTTTCACGAGTGTGAAAAACTGTGTGCTGTGAACTGTATGAAATGTTATGACAATAAATTTCTATTTTTAGGCCTGTTGACAGCGATCAACTTCTTTTGTCATATGTTAGACCTTTTAGACCTGTTTCTTCTGCCCCCTTAGCCAGGTGGGTATGTTTGATTATGCATGAAGCTGGTGTAGATCTCTCTAGATTTGGAGCTCACTCTTCAAGGGGAGCTATGGCAAGCAAAGTATTTTGAGCCGGAGGTTCCCTGCCCGAGATACTTAGAGCCGCAGATTGGTCCAATGCAGATACCTTCTCAAAATTCTATTTGAGACCAATAGAGCATGTAAGCAATGTAGCTTTACATGGCTTTAAACATGCATAATGGTAGCCTCCGATCTTGTAATGAAATGACGATTCTCCAATTTTTATGCAGAGAGAATCTCGATTTCATTATAGACATACAGAAGCTAACATTATCCCACCCTCCTCTCCCTGAGAGGTTTGGGTTTGATTTTTGTACATCATTAATATAGTGATATGAATTGTAATATTGTGATATGAATTCTGATATATTGCTCATTGTCATACTATGGTTCATCTGTTCATACTCCAGTCACTATACAGTGTATTTTTGATTTCTTTTCTCAGATAACAACGCTTAAGACTAACCGGTTTACCACATTTTACTTCTGTGTCATCGCAGCCCAAGAGGAAGATTGGAGTGTACACTGTCTGCTAGTTATGTTGTTAATGTTCTATTCATTGTGATGCATTTGCATTCTTTAAAGGGCTGCATGTTGGGCAGCAAATAAAAGTATTTGCATAATGTTAGCCTCCGTATGTCTTTAATGAAATCAAGATTCTCTCTGCATAAAAATTGGAGAATCGTCATTCTACAATTGAATTTGAACTACACTAAACCCTGACTGACTAAGAGATTTCCTGAGCTCTCTCACTCTCTCTGAACATTGGTGAAGTGCGCGGCTTCAAACGCTGCCTACGAATTTCACAGCTGAGTCTGTCCTTGTGCCTTCAAAGGCTTGCGGAGACCAGACCGTCAACTTCAAAGTCTTTCACCGCCACCTGCAGTGCTCTCCTTGATTACTACAGGGGGCACGTTCAACTCTGGCCATCGCATACCCTAGTCTGCATCCACCGATCCGACTGAGATAATTTACGGCCACACACTGTGCCGCATGGGCAGTCGGATGGGGAACCTTGGCAGGCGTTTCTGTAGTCCAATCTGGTAGTTATGAGTGCGTGGGTGACAGTTCTTCTAGCTTTAGGGAGATCCTCTTGAAGGTCTTGAGGAGGATGTGGAGGGTGATGAAACAAATGGAGGCGACGACATTGATCTGTCAGGTCATGTTGAGGGAGGAGTCGAGTATGATGCCGAGGTTCCATGCGTGGTCCGTGGGTCTGGGGTGGTGCAGAGGGCCATCAGGAGTTGTCCCGAGCTAAGGGGGTGGGTCGAAGGAGGAGGACTTCTGTCTTCTACGAGTTGATTTTCAGACAGCTGCTGCTCATCCACGCTGCATCGTCTTTCATTCCTTCTTGGAAGCTGAGTCTGGTGGTTTTGAGGTCTTTCGTGAGGAAGAAGATGAACTGGGTGTCATCGGCATAGGATACAATGCTGAGTCCATGTTGTCTGACGATGGTGGCGAGGGGGCCATGTAGATGTTGAAGAGCATGGGACTGAGCAATGATCCTTGTGGTACTTCGCAATTAATCTCTGTGGGTTTGGAGAGAAAAGGCGGGTTCTGCTGATGAGGAAGGTGTGTAGCCAGTCGAGGGCGGTTCCCTGTATTCTGGTGTCGTGGAGTCTGGCTCCGAGAATGTGGTGGGAGACGGTGTCGAAGGCTGCAGAGGGGTCAAGTAGGATGAGGGCTGTGGTGTGGCCTTGGTCAAGGAGTGTGCGGATGTTGTATGTGGAGGCGAGGAGGGTGGTCTCGGCACTGTGGTTCCTGTGGAATCCGGTTTAGGAGGAGGCGAGGAGGTAATTCTCTTCGATGAAGTTTGTCAACAGGGCGGACGATCTTCTCGGTGACTTTGGCAGCGAAGGGTAGTAGAGAGATGGGTCGGTAGTTCTTCAGGTCCGCAGAGGGTTTCTTGAGGGAGGGCCTGACCTCTGCACACGTCCAGTCATTGGGGAATGTGCCGGATTCGAAAGAGGTGTTGATGGTCTGTTGTAGCTCGGGAGCTATGGCGGCGGCGGCTCTGTGTAAGATGTGCAGAGGGCAGGGGTCTGTATGGGCTCCTTCATAGCTGTGGTGGTATCTTCGGTGGTGACCAGGTTCCAGGCGGTGATGGTAGGCCGGCTGTCATTGACGGAGGAGAGGATGGTTTCTGGAGACTACTCTCTGAAGTTGTCATAGAGATCCTTGATTTTCAGGCGGAAGTAGGAGCCGAGCTTGTTGCAGAGGTCCTGGGAGAGAGTGACGTCCGTGGCTTCGCTGGGGGTTTGGTGAATTGCTGGATGATGTTGAAGAGTTCCTTATAGTTGCTCGAGTTGGTGAGGATTTTGTTCCGGATGAAGGTCTTCTTTGTGGATCTTATGTGTTGGTGGTATTCTGTCATGGTTTTCTTGTGGGCGGTCAGGCCTTCCGTGGTTTTGCTGTTTCTCCATTGTTTTTCGGGACATCAGCAGGTGTGTCTGGCTTCTTGGAGGTCGGTGGTGAACTAGGTGGCCTTCAGGAGGTGTTGTCTGCCGGTGGTGCGGAGGGGTGTGTTCGGTGTAGTTCCTTGACTGCAGAGTAGGCGTTGGTCAAGGCGGGGGGGGTCATGGATGAGGGCAGAACCTTGTTCCAGTTCCATCACGGAGGGCAAGGATTGGGCTTGAGAGCGGTGGCGGTGTTGAAAGAGAAGTGTACACAGTAGTGGTCTGTCCAGAGGGGCTGGGTGGAATGGCTGAAGCAGATGTTGTTCCCACCTGCGAAGAAGGGGTCGAGGGTGTGTCCTGCCTTTTGGGTGGGGGTGTTGACGAGCTGTTTCAGTCCGCTGTTGGTGAGGTTGTCCAGGAAGGGGGTGGAGTTGGGGTCGTTGAGGTTGTCAAGGTGGAATTTCAGGTCTCCGATGAGTATGTCGTCCATGGAGGTGACGGCTTGGGGTGAGATGAGGTTATTGATGGATGAGACTAACGAAGCGCGAGGTCAGGGGGGTCTGTAGGCGAGGGTGCTGCATAGAGTGGTTCTAGGGCTGGTCTGGAAGTGAAGGTGTTTGTTGGTGGTGGAGGAGTTGCTCATGGTAGAGGTGGAGAGTCAGAGGGAGCTCTTGTGTGCGATGGTGAGTCCTCCTCCTGGGTGGTTGGGGGAGTCCTTTATCAGGATCTTGTAGCTGGCAGTAATATCGGGGGCGATGTCCGGGATAGAGGAGGTGTTTGTCAAGGTTTCCGTGAAGAAGCAGATGTCTGGGAGAGGGTGTCGAAGAGGTCCCAGATCTCTAAGGCATGTCTGTGTTGGGAGCGCACATCGAGGAGGATGCACTTCAGGGCTTCAGTGGTGTTGGCGTCCGGTGTGGGGGCGGCAGCCATGGTGGTGCAGTGGGTGGTGAAGGTTTGTTGGCAGTGGCTAGCAGGAGAACTAGCCGAGGGTGGTGTTACGTGTGAATAGCTGGCAGTTGTTGTTCCTTAGGGAGTTGAGTGCGAGGAGGGCAGCTGAGTCATAGCAGTGGGTGGTCGTACAGCAAGGGTCCCTGGCACTGGTCGCGGTCAGGTCACAGACTGGCGCAGGGAAGGGGGAGGGAAGCGCAGCTGGGAGGAGGGAGCGGGAACCAGCAGGGGCCACAGGGGCAGCAGCGGCGGTTTAGGGAAAATGGGCAAAAGGAAACAGAAAAAGCAGAGAGAGACAAGGCAATCAAATCAGAAATACAGAGGAATAATACCTAATGACAGTAAACAGGCACAATAACAAAGAAGAGAGAAACGAACAAATAACAGTCAAAATAGCAAAGACAGAAAACAACAGAAAAACAGGCACAAAACAGCATAGACAGCAGTGGAGCCAGCAGAAGAGCACGGCTCTCCCACTGAACCACCAGGGATGAGGCGCAGGCAGGAGCCTGCGGGTGAAGGAGGGCCTCGAACACCTACCTGCACAGAGTATGCACAGATCAGTGGCACTACCAGCGTAGCTGCAGTGGGAGAGAACAGGTCTCTGACCAGGAGGTCAGAGGTCTTACAAATTCAAATACGCCCGAGAACATAGCCCAAACTATTTAACAAGTACTTTGAATCAAGGTAGTTCATTCAAAAATTTACGGCTTTTACTCTCATGCATATATATAACTTTGCAATACAATATTTTGTTCTTTTCTATCTTAGGTTACCAAAACAATTTCTTGAACTAAAAATCACTACTTTTAATTATCATCACCACAGAGGGAGTTTCCTAGCTTGTGTCTTTCTTTTTGCCCTTCCAGTCTTCCCTCAAATGCGTGTATCTCTGCCGCCCTTGAAAGCTGGCCAATAGTACCAGCATTAGGCTATCCTGGTATTGTAATGTTTGTTCTAACTTGTGTGTTATTTGTAAAACTATTTCTCAATATCTGTGTACCCTATTGGAGTATTTTATTTAAATTCTTTATGTAAAGATGTATGTGCTATGTTATTATGCACTTTATTTGAATGATTTTTCTTTTCCTTTGCACCTTTCTTGTAACTTGGAAGTTCCAGTACGTGTTATGTAAAGTTACATACTGCAGCTACACTTGTGCATGTGTTTTATTTTGTAGTTGTATGTCCGTATGGCTGAAATAAAGTTTTTACTACGCACTATGCCACTTACAGCTTCATGCCAGGGCCAGCATAATTTCAGGAAGAGGCACCATCATTACAAGCCTTCCGCTAATATGTCTAAATTACAGTGAGGAAGACCCCATCATGTAAGAGATTGACCTCATATGTGGCTGGTGGTAACCAGATGCTGTGGATTGCCCACTTTTCTCTTTTTCAGCCAGGTACTCAGAAGGGACAATGACAGGATAAAAAACATCAGAGCCAATAAACGTGCACACTTTCACTTTCTATATATCGTTCTCTTTCCGGTGTCTCTTTACCTCAATCACTGTTTCTTTCATATATGGAAATAAAGAAGAATACATGGACAAGGCCCCACACACAAATACGTATTCCCACACATACATATTCGCTTGTAGACATGCCACTCCACAGCACTCAAGAAATGCTGTTTTTTTTACTTACTTGTTCTAAGAAATAGAATTATTATATGGGGTTCTCGACTGCCCACTTCAAAGACCAATCACACCCCTTGTTGGGGTAAACCCACAAAATCACTAAATTAACATGAGCTGATCTCCCTGGTAGCTGTGGTACAGAGCAGGCAGTCTAAACCTAGGGCAATGTGTAAAATATTTATGTGGTACCAAAACAGCAATAAAGTTAAAATGCAAAACATTATAAATTCCAAACTGAATTGGAAAAATGATCCCAAAATGACAAACGTTCAATAAGGGAACCCAGAGAAATCAATTTCTTATGTTTTAAGTAGAAATAGTACCAAAAAGCACAAACCACCAATAACAGTCACTGGTCACAGTAGGCTGATTAAACAACACAAAAACAGGCCCCTGCGTCTGGAAGAGTGCGGGAGTCCCTTTTATAGCATGGTTTCTTTCTCCCACCAGTAGGTGGCATGCTTTATCATAGGGTAACATCCTCGCACAGCAAGCCTAGTCGCAGTGTGAGCTACAACCCCTCCTCCAAGAGGGAGGAGCTCAGGGATTTTTTTGTGTAAGAGAGGCATCCTAAAACCGTAAGATAAGCAGGGTGTGGAGGGACTGAAACTAACGCCCTGGTATGCCAAACCACTCTTTAATAGGATATCCAGAGGTCAGGATTAAAAAGTGAAACTCTGGCAGGAGGGTTAAACCTGTCATAGAATGGTGAATCTCAACATGTTTCAGCCTAGCACCCTACGAGGAGATGTAGCGCCTTTCTTCAGGACTGACGTGAAAAGTGGAGTGAATTAACCACAAATATCGAACTCAGTAGGTGGCAAGAAAGATATACAACCAGCTATTGTGCATAGTCATCACTCAAAATTGCAGCTGGTCAGCATATTCCCTGAAAAGAGACAAAGTGTTAGATAATGAATATGCAACACTCAACAATACACACTCACTCATAAAACACCATGTGTACATGCGGAAACTTCAATCATGGACCAGTCAAATGCAAGGTTTACTATCCTTGGCACTTACCCGTATTGTCGGGTGATCTAATGGCACCTTAACTTCGGCACAAAAGCTCGAGGTAGCATCCAGTTTATACGTGTAAACATAAAGTGGGGGTAAAAACTTGACTGTGAAGTGCAACATTTTCTTGAATTCAGATCTCCCAGCATTATGGGTTTCAGCTCCAGCAACCTTGCGTGTTTGGTAGTAAAGTATTTCTTTGCCTGCTATACTCCACCACACACAGGTGGGTGGAGTCTAGTCCCGTGTTGGAAGAGAAATACGTGGATGCCTTCAATGCCAGCATCCCTTCCAAGGCGCACTATGTAGGCTGCAGGACTACATCTTGAAGGTGCTGTATCATATCCTTTACTTTTTGTACTTCAGTACCCCTTTAAGATTCACCCGCGCCCTCGAACTCTACCATTCTTGTCAGTTTTGGCTGGATGGCAGGCGCGCAGCATCAATAATAACGAGCGGGTTCATGTTAAAGTCTGCACCCCTTTCCTTGTGCCATTACAGTTGAGTGATTAAGGTGTACTCTTCCAGCAGTAGCTCAGCCAACATTGGATACTTGCCCCTTCCTTCCTTTGTGTGCGTACAGGTTTGTGACCAATCTTCAGTCACGCTCATGCCAACGTTAGTAGGGCTATCTGGCATCAACTTGAGTTTGGGACTGTAATCCCCGCAATCATGGAAGCTGAGGCCAGCCAGCATCTCTCTTTTATTGTGTTCTTTTTTCCTCATGACAGCATGTAATTTATTCCATTGACTGCACCTTTAGGTAGTTACATTCACATTGTATCACGGCTAAAGATGGTTCCCCATTTACCTGCACCTGTATTTATCGGGTCTCCATGTGTTACAACTATCTCTGTCAGATTTACAAAAATGGGTACCCATATCAATGTAAGGCTACACGTCCTATGCCATTATAAGTGTGTTCACATTCAGCCAAATTTGTTTCTCTGTATATTTTATGACTGCACTATATAGTCAAGTTTTTACTCCCACTTTTGGGTGCCACCCCGAGTTTTTGCGCCGAAGTTAAGGTGCCATTAGCTCTCCAGACAATACGGGTAAGAACCTAGGATAGTTAACCTTGCAATTGACTGGTCCATGATTGAACCTTCGGCATGTACACATGGTTTTCTATGAGTGAGTGCGTGTTGTTAAGTGTTGCATATTCATTATCTAACGCTTTGTCTCTTTTCAGGGAACATGATGACCAGCTGCAATTTTGAGTGGTGACTATACCCAATAGCTGGTTGTATATCTTTCTTACCACCTACTGAGTTTGGTATGTGTGGTTAATTCACTCCACTTTTCACGTCGGTCCTGAAGAAAGCCGCTACACCTCCACAGAGGATGCTAGGCTGAAACATGTCGACCTTCACCATTATATGACAGGTTGAATCCTCCTGCCATAGTTTTACTTTGTAATCCTGACCTCTGGATGCCCTATTAAAAAGCATTTTGGCATACCAGGAAGTTAGTTTTAGCTCACTTACACTTCTTGTTTCACTCCCTCCACACCCCGCTCATCTTAAGGTTTTAGGATACCTCTCTCACACAAAAAAACATCCCTGAATTCCTCTCTCTCAGAGAAGGGGTTGGAGCCTGCACTGCGGCTAGGCTCACAGTGCGAGGAGGTTACCCTATGATGAAGCATGCGACCTACGGTTGGGTGAGGGAAACCATCCCTTAAAACTGACCCCTCCGCACTCTTTCTTCCTTCCAGACCCAAGGGTCTATTTTTGTGTTGTTTGATAGTGATAGAGGGGAGCCATCCCCTGCTGGTCTTTAAACCTCCTCAGGCCTCCTTTGTGTGTTTCGCAGTAGACTGATACCTAGGCACAATTTTAGACTGATTGTGATGGAGAGTGAATCAGCTACGCCAACCAGATTAGTCCTGGTTAAAGATTTTACCTTGTGACTAGTCCTTTAAGTCTCAATCACCACAGCAGAACACTTCGAAAGACCTCCAGGCTCTCCAGGAAATAAATTAGAGACTTTTAGACTATCCGGAAGATGCTAACAGCAAGGTTCAGTGCAGCTCTAGTTGCCACTATTCAGCTGGGCAGTTGCCTGAAAGGCCTCCTGTAGCTTACTGTATTCCTGTAGATTGAACAGGTAGTCACCCTTATGATTTTTGGAGTCCACTTCTTTGTCCTAGGTACAAGAGGGCGCAGGTCCAATCCTTCAGACTCCTCTCAGGACACAGACTGAAGGACCAGTCCTCTTCTTTTCTTCCTCAGGCTGATCAGTGTTCTGAAATGGGTGCCTGGAGGGGCCACATTTATGCCTGGCACTAACTAGTGGGTAGGTATGACTTGTGAGCACACTCTAACTAATGGGGTAGACATGTCTAGGGCCAGCTCTATCGACTTAGGTCATTTTCAAGATGGCAAAAGCCTTCAGGGACACTAAACAAGGGCTGATTGGGCTGGGTGTGTGTATAGTGCACCATGGTAATCCTAGTGTCATCTCACGTCTAACACTTGAAACCAGTTTGAGGCAGCCACTGTACCCACAAATAAACCCAGAGACTTAAGTCTGGTCGACAAAAGCAGAGTTCTTCAGCAAGTATGCAGTGGATTCACAAGAATTGTCCTGGCTGGCATTCTGTTTCCTTCTTTTCAACTGTACCCCAAGTGTTAACTCTAAAGTCCAGAAACAGAAGACTAATAAGATAAAAGCAGGGTCCTATAAGAACCAGACAGTGAATAAACAAGAATTGTCTTAACATCCTGTCCTCTCTACTCAAGTGTTACATGTGGCTCAACAGAACTGTCAAGCAGAATTGGACACAGTGCTGTCAAAATGAGGTCCGCTACCCCAATATGCATATTCTGATGAGCCCAGGGGTGCCATCTCTGCCCATTCAGGTCAGCCTCTCCTATTGTTTGCTCCTGGTAGGCATTGCACACATGTGCAGATCTATTCTAAGGCTTATCACTGGTTGTGAGCTGGCAGAGGATGATGCTAATTAGCTATCTGACAGTTCAGGCAGGTAAAGGGTAACTTTCTAAAAGTTACATTTCCTTAGAATGTATTAACAATTTAACATCACTATTGAATGGGATTTTGATAACTAATAAAAATAGTTCTTTAAATGTTTTTCTAATTAGTCCCAAGATAATTCCCAAGAAACAGTATGAGATTTTAATGTTACTCCCTGGTGATTTTCTATGGTTCAGGCAGCCTCCTACAGTAAAAAAAGCTTTGTGGTGCTAGCAATGTAAGGACATGTTAACTTTAAGTTTCTACGTTTCCTACTTTTAAATACTATGCACCCTGAGTTTGTGGACTACAAGGCCTACATAGGGGTGATATTAATCTTTAAAAGTAGGGTTTTTTATCTATCAAAAGGGTATATTTTTGGAAGTTGCAGTGCATGTTTTGCTCTTTGTTTTTTTCCACCCAGTTTTATTTAGTGCGAATGTGGCCCTAAGGCTTTGGAGGTGCTTTACATGAACATACAGAAAAGTCTGTTTTCCTACACTTGTTACATCATTTCATGTGGTGGTCCACTCTGGCTCATATAATTTTTTGACTTACACAAAATGTGTCTGACTGTGAAGGGCACACACATTGCCAATGCCCAGTGATAGAGATGAGCCATTTTACAGGCCCTGTATTGTCAACTACACCCTGAACATGAACAGGCGTCAGTACACTGGCTGCCAGTTTGACAGTGCCCAAATAAAATTAGGTAAGATGACATATATATTGTGCTGGTGACAGAGCATTTTAGATTGATAGTTGCTCTAATCATCAAGTTCAAAATGCCATATAAGCATAATATGTTGCCCGTAGTGTACTTGGTCAGAGGTAATGCAATTTTGCCCAGTCACCACTGCAATACTATTCAGTCTCCATTGAAATACAAGTAATCTGGAGGCTGACTAGACCAACGCACCACAACCCTCCTTTTCTTTTCTTTTTTTTTTTTTCTTGAAAAGCTTTTATTGAATAAACAAGAAGTAGACAAAAGAAAATACCAGCAACAGATTTAAATATGAAAAACAGAGTCATAATAAGGCATGAGGCTAGAATGATAAAATAAATAAAAGCTATTTTAGGATTTTATGCGGCGAAGGGATGGGAAGAAGTGAGGAAAGAAGGGAAGGGAGAGGGGGGAGTATTAACATATTAATATAAAGGAAGAATGCATATTACATAGCATAGTATGACAAAATGGTCAATTAACAACACATATCAACTTATCTTGAATGATATGGGAAGAGAACAGAGAGGAGGTATTCAAGGATGTTTGAAATTTTCAGAATTGAGGGAGGAATTATGCTTAAAAACAATCTGATCTAAATCAGTTGTAAGGGGTAACCAAAAAAGGTCTCTATTAAGTGTTGGCTTACAGGATGAGGCGAAGGCAACATCAAGTCTATAAAAGTGGCAAAGGCTATTCCACCAGCGTTGTGTAGAAAGATTAGTGAGAGCTTTCCAATTGAGGGTAATGTGCTGAAAGGCTAAAGCGAGCATGAGATCAAAAAGACCGTGATTATGAGGGGGTATAGGTAAAGAGTCAGATAGGCTATCAGTAAGCAATAGGGGTATTGAATAAGGAATAGAGAAGTTGAAGATACGAGAGATATAAGACCAAAAGGAACTCCAAAAAGTGGAAACTGAAGGACAGAAAAAGAGAAGGTGCATAAGGTTAGCGTCAGAAGAACCACATGTCCAACAGTTAGAATCTGAATCGGAAGAAAAACGGGCAATAGAGACAGGGGTAGGGTAAAGCCTATGATAGAGAAAAAAAAAGATTGAGTAAGAGAGGCAGAACGAGAGATCTTTAAGGATCTAGACCAAAGTTTGTCCCAAAAGCAGACAGTCCATTCACACCCCAGATCAGACTCCCAAGAAAGTTCCAGTTTACATTTAACACGATATGGATTAGGGGCTAAGTAATATTTATATTTAAGAGAAGCTTTAGGTAAGGAGAGGAGAAGTTTAAGAAGAGAGTGTTGGGGTACAGAAGGACACGAGGGAGGATGAGATTAGTATACATCTAGACTAATAGTCATAAGAATGGTAAACTTCTGTAAGAAGGAACAGGGGCAGTGGAATAGAACTTGAAATTCGGGGAAAGAACATGGCAAAAGGCCATTGAAGAAGTGTCTGACCCAAATGATGTTCTTTTCCCTCCAAGAGCTCCAGAAGATGGGTCTATTATTAAGAAGAATAAGAGAATTATACCAGATAGGGGACTCCAAAAAGTCATCCCGAGAAAGGGGAGGAGGCAAAACTAAAGGCTTCAGACAAGTATGCCTAAACGGGGGAAGGACGTTTGAGAAGTTTTGGTAGAAAATCTATTACTTCTTTGAGAGAGAATGGTAATAATAATGTTTGCTCAATGGATAACCAAAGAGGAGTAAAAGGAGAATGTTCAGATAGGAGCCATTTCGAGGCCTGACGAAGAGAAAAGGATTTATGGTAAAGACGTAAATCTGGAAAATTCACACCACCATTAGATTTGATCTTACGAAGAGGAGAATTGGCAATTCTAGCTTTTTTGTTTTTCCAAAGAAATTTAGAAAGACAAGAATCAATACGTTTCATATATATGGCGGGAATGTGTACGGGAAGCATGGGAAGTATATATATTAAAATAGGGGCGATCATCATTTTAATTGAATCTAAACAACCCCACCAAGAGAGAAAAAGTGAGTTCCAGGAATAAAGTAACTTATCAATACGAGAAAGAACGGCAGTCATGTTTAACTTAAGCGAAGAAGCAATAGAATTGGAAAAGCAGATACCTAAATATTTAATTTTTGAATCATTCCAGGCAAAACCGGTAGACGAAAAAGAATGGGGGAGACAGAATTTAGTGAGGGGAAGAATTTCTGTTTTATCCGAGTTAATTTTGTATCCGGAGACCTTGGAAAAGGAGTCAAACTCATGAAGTAAAGGAGAGACAGAGGTATTGGGTTCAGAAATGAATAAAAAAATATCATCCGCATATGGGGAAAGTTTAAGTTGCTGGTCTCCGAAAGGGAAACCAGAAATAGAATCATTATGACGGATGGAAGACAAAAATGGTTCAATAGCAAGGACAATAAGGAAAGGAGATAAAGGCCAACCTTGACGAACTCCGCGTTGAAGAGGGAAATAGGATGAAACAGAACCATTAACTAATACTGAGGCCCTGGGAGCAAAATAGAGAAGAGAGATGAGTGAGATTAATTTGGGACCAAACCCATGCCACTGTAGGGAAGCAAATAAAAAAAGACCAGTTCACTCTATCAAAAGCCTTCTCAGCATCAACTGATATGGCTGCTAAAGAGGTAGAGATAGAGGGAAGTTTGTTTAGAACATTAAGAAAAAGTCGAGAATTATCAGAGGTATGTCTACCTTTGACAAATCCACACTGTTCTTTCCCAATAAGATGAGGCATAAGAGGATCTATACGTAGGGTAAGCAATTTACTAAACAACTTATAGTCAACGTTTACCAAAGAAATCGGGCGATAGTTCTTGCAGCATCTAGGATCACGACCCTCTTTATGAATTAAACAAATGGTTGCTTCCTGAAAGGTACCTTCTGTCTTACCAGCTAAAAAAAAAGAATGGAAAAGTGCTAAAAGTTTGGGAAGTAAAAGATCTGAAAAGTGTAAATAAAATTCAACAGAAAACCCATCTGGGCCAGGAGTCTTCCCTTTAGTGAGAGAATTTAGGGTGTTGGAGAGTTCTGCAAGGGATAAGTCCGATTCAAGAGTGAGAAGATTAAGATGGGATGAAGAGGGAGGAGGAATTTTATCAAGATATTCCTGGATGGCCGAGGAAGAAGGAGGAGATTCGGGAAGGTAAAGATTTTGATAGACGAGTTTAAATTCATCAAGTATTTCTTGTTTTTTGTGTAAAAGAGAAAAACGAGAAGTCCAAAGAGTCAGGGTGAGAGAGTCTCCCAGAATCAACAAGATGTGTTTGAGAAATAGTGTCAAGAAAATGTTTGTGGGTCTTAGTAGGGGTAAAACGAACTTGAAATTGGCGATCAAGAAATGGGTCTATAACTTGGTTGCAGTTGAAAAAATCATCTTGGAATTGGACACATTTTTGCGTAACAACAGGCCAAAAGGAACAGTCAGGATGTGTGGAACCATAAACATTAAAAACAGTTAAAGGAACATTATTAATTAAAAATTTAACTAACAACCATCTACCTTCATTATCAATTTCCTGAGATAAAACCATGCTATTCAATTTCTTATGACATTAAGTAATGACACCATTTTTTTTATTAGATGAGGGAGAGAATAAAACAGTACCCACCCAGCCTCTTTTTAGTTTTAATGCCTCAGATTCATTGAGGTGGGTCTCTTGCAAAAGTACCAGATCAGGGTTATAAGAGGCGAGGTGGGAGAGAATTCTCTGTCTCTTAATAGGATTATTAAAAACTTTTACGTTCCAGAAAATGACTCTGAATGCAAGAACAATAAAGCTTTATACAAAACCAAATATGCATTAATAGAAAAAAGGAAAGGAAAAAAGATACAGAATAGGGAATGATAAACAGGGAAGAAAAAGGGAAAAAAGGAAACAAAGGAAAGAAATAAGAAGAGACAGTACATGCCCCTAAAGGACGACTGAGGAGAAAGTACCTGAGGGTAATGGGAACAAAAGGAGAAGATTGGGACAATGGCGATGAGCGGAGGACGAAACACCCGAATCAGGGAGTCCAAACCACACCAGGACACATAGGAGAATATAGACCGATCAGACGACTGTAAACATGACAAAACGAACCTGTATAGAGATTAAAAAAAAGGGAATTAAGAGGGTATGAAAATAATAGAGAATAAATGGAAAAACATGTGGTAAAGCGAACTAAGAACACAAGCAAGAATAAGGAACTATAAAAAAAGAAAGCAAGTAGCATAGAAGAAAAATAATAATGGAGAAAGACATAACGACAAGCGAAAAGACAGGTGAATCCATAGGAGAAGGAGAACAATCAAAATAACATGAGAAAATAAAACAAAGATATAACAAATTTAAACATAATAAATATAACATAACAACAATGAAAGATAACAGAAATAAGACTATCAATATGTCAAAGCATAGAACGAACAGAGAGAGAAGGATTCATATAGTCACATTACAATAACCATGAGAATCCTGAAAGTATAGATAAAACATATCAACCCGTAGGAGGGTTAGCGGTATCCATGCTGGTCGAAGAATGAGAATGTATACATTTCTTGAGTTCTGCAGGGTCTTCAAAGGACAGAATCCGATTTTGAAAAGTAACTTTAAAGATACAGGGGTGAAAAAAGTCCATAACGAGCACCCATTGAGCGAAGAGGAGGACGAAGATTAAGAAACTCCTTTCGTCTGGCGGCTGTAGCATTGGAGACATCCTGAGAAAGAAAGACTCTTTAGCCTAACCAAGAAATTTGCCGCTTGGACCTGGCAGCAGAGAGAACAGAGAGCAATTCAGTGAACTTCAGGAAGAGAATAATGACACCCCGGGGCTTGATCGAGGGTGAAGCAAGTGGAGGATGCGGACCAAGTCTATGGGTTCTCTGAATGTTTAGTGTTGTCGAAGAAGGCATCTCAAGTAATTTTGGTAGAAAGGAAGAGAAGAAGGTGACAGGATCATCTCCTTCCCGAGATTCCGGCAAACCATAAATACGTAAATTATTCCTTCTGTTGCGATTTTTCAAGTCCTCGGTGTGTTGTTGAAGTTTGCGGACCTCCTTTTCGAGGGAGGAGAGTCTTTGAGAATCATCCTGGACCGAAGATAATTGTTGTTCCAATGTAGAGCCTCTGCTTTTATTGAAGACCATTTCTCTTCCAAAAATTGCATCTTACTGTTTGTTTCCTCCACAAATGGGCGTAAGGCGCGGATTTTGTCCAATAACAATTCCAAGGAAATAGTAGGAGGTGACTTATCAGGAGATGGAGGGTCCTGTTTCAGTCTCTTAGAGGTAGAAGTAGAAGGAGATGACTTGTGAGGCGTCGATTGCGACGTTTGGGAGCGAGCAGAAGATACACCAGCCATGACTGTAGAAGAAGGAGGCTCCGGTGCAGACGCCACAGACTGTGAAGGTGACGATGCGGAGAGATGTTTAGGGTTAAAAACAAATTGTGGCTTGCGTATCCTGCCCATAAGCGAGCAACAAATCAGCAAGTGAGGATTTGCAGTAAATGAAAATTGTCCCAAGAGAGAATGGTGAACCATAGCAAATGGAGGAGTCCAACCAAAATAGATACTGCACTGAATGCAACCAGTTAGATAAATGACGTTGTGAAGCACATGAGGAATGTCAAGGTAACATTATGAAAAAATGAATAAAACCAGCAGGCATGTTATCAGGGAAATGATCCAAATAAAACAAAAAGGAATGTCCAGCAGAGCGGAACAACATTCAGAAGCTCTGAGGAATGTGAAGAAAAAATTGGAGAAAACGAGTCGTTTGGCAGAGAAAAGCAGCTTACTGTGGACTTGATGGCATGAAGGGCGACATAATGCAGTTGTAAGCAAGTTATAGGGCGCCAACTGTGAAGGAAAAGGAGGCGAGCAATTGCTACAATCAGGGCTGGCAGGAACGTGAAGAGCGGGAGCGCGACCTCACAATGGCGGCCGTGCGAGGAAAAAGTTGCAAAAGAAGGATTAAAAGAGATGCGCAACGCAACTTACACTCCAAAACCCCTCACTGACCTCGTGTCATGCTCCGGTTCTCGAAACGCCGAAAGCCATCAATGAAGAGTGCAGGAAAACGCACTCGTGGTTCAAAACTCGTCCCGGTGTGGAGGAGCTCCAGGTTCAGGCGGCCATTCCGTGCAGCGTCGAAGCCACGCCCCTGCGTGGCGTCGAAGCCATGCCCCCGCGCGGCATCGAAGCCACACTTCCTGCGCGGCGTCAAAGCCACGCCCCCTCAACCCTCCTTTTCTAAACCTGTGATGATCTCGGATGTGGCTAAAAAAGTATGGGGGCCTAAAAAAAACTTAAATTAAAGCTCAATAAATGAAGCAATTCTAATGTAAATGAGGGTGAATACTGCAAAGTCTGGGAAGGTTAAAGGATGAGTCAAACCAGCAAAATGGAAATTAGTGATTTGTAGATTGAGCATAAGTAATTAGATTGAACTGACAACTTTCCTGAAGGATTCTTCGCCTATTTGAAAATGTTCCACGACTAAGGAACTAGTAGGACTGAAATCTAGAGTAGAGCTATGACCGATCCAATGCATGACTTCCCTCAGACACAGGAAGAGACTTGATACCAAGTCAAGAGGCACCTTGAAAAAGCATACAAATGTAGTTTAAGAAACTCAGTTCTAGATGTACTGCAGGGCACAAAAAGCATCAAATCGAAAGAGACACTATTCTAGATGTACTAGGAGCACATAAAAGCCATAGCCTACAACACTCAGTAAGTTATTTAGTTGTTAAGATAAAAGAACAGATGATAAAACACCTTCTTGGCACACAATTGCCTACTTCTGTGGCAGATGACATGAGAAGAATTTGCTGTATATAGAGGCTAAGCTTAGACACTTGACCTGATGGATTGTTTGGGCAAAAATCCCTCAAAGGGAAAAGCACACAATGGGATTGTCGTAACGCATATAGGTGCAGAGCAGAGTTATAAATGGATTAGGGCTCAGAATGCAATCTGAAGATCATCTCCTATCGTTAAGGTTCAATGAGGGATTTATCTTGCTATAAAAGACACTTACTGGCATGGTTGGTGGAGCAATACATTTATTTTAGGGGTGCATGTTTTGCAATCCCACTTTACCGAGGTCTGGAAGCTATAAGAATTAGTCTCTTGGATACGGCTAAATTCTGTTCCTGAAGAAGGGGCTCACAATAATTGAATGGAGTGAGAGTACCTTGTTCTTAGGCATGATTAGAAATGGGGGTCTCTAGTTGGTAGTGGCTTGCACCCTGTCCAAGTGGGGACCCTTCCTTTTAGTCAAGGTAAGGGGATTACACACCTAAGATAACCCTTGCTCACCCCGTTGGTAGCTTGGAACGTGCAGTCAGGCTTATCTCATAGTCAATGTGTAAAGCATTTGTACATAAACACAGAGTCACAGTGAAAACAATACAAATTACAATTGGACACCACAGGTTTAGAAAAATAACCAAGCTTTATCTAAACCAAACACGACCAAAACAAAAAAAATCCAACATGCACAGATCAAAACCACTTTAAAAGGGTTAAAACACTTCTGTCCATATAAAACTAGAAATGCGTCACTTTTAGCTCAAAGTACCTTGGATGGGTCAAAAGCACACAATGAAAAACAGGAGAAGAGGAGGTGAGGCGCCAGAATGCAGATCAATGATTTTGTTCCTTACCCACAGGGAAGGTGATGCGTCGGTTCTTTACTCGCAGGGAAGGTGTTGCATTGGTTCCTTGCTCCAGGTGAAGTAATGCATTGGTTCCTTACTGCTGTGCATGGGGAGGTGATGCGTCGGTTCCATACTGAGAGAGGAGGTGATGCTTCTGTTTCCTTCTGTGAGGGGAGGTGATGCATCAGTTTCCTTCTGCGTCTGGAGGAAATGCATCAGTTTCCTTCTGTGTCTGGAGGCAATGCATCAATCCTCCAGACACGCGGCCTCGGTTCCTTATTGAAACCCAGCATTGATATTGACTTGGTGCAAAGGTGCACTGTGTGGAAAATCCGGGTGTGCTGGAGTTGATGCAGTGAAACAGGTGCTGCATCGATTCTTCCAGCCACAAGCAAGTGATGTGTTGATTCCTTTAACCGCACACAAGGGCCTGCATCGGAGTCAGAGTGGGGGTCTCACACGTCAGAGACACAGTGCTCTGGACTTGGGCTGCAGTGGTTCTTCTGGCCGCCAACAGGCGCTGCATCTATCTTTTCTGTTGCACCACGGGGAGGCGTTGGTTTTTCAACCACACAGCAAGCTTGCGGCGAGAAAAACAACATTACAGAGCGTTGCAAGGATTATCAGCTCTTCTTTCATCCAGAAGCCACCTCTAAAGGCCCAGAACTAGAATTGGAACCACTTAGCAGGTCAGAACTCCGAGCAGAGAAGTTCAGGGACTGCAGATAAAGTCTTTGATGACCCTGAGACTTCTTAACAGGAGGCAAGCACACACTAGCCCTTTGAGAATCTTATCAAGCAGGATACCCAGCAAAGTCAAGTCCTCTCCAAGACAGAAGTAGCCACTGCAGGCCAACCCAGAAAGCAACACAGCAAAGTGGTAATACGCCTCCTAACAGCTCTCCAGGCCTTCCTCTTGACAGAGTTTCCTCTTGATCCAGAAGTATTAAAAAAAATTGGGAATACAGGTTTACTCACTTCTCCAGATCACCACATCCAGAAAAACTCCTCACGGACTTAGGGCGGATATGTACAATAGAAGTGGCGGAGTGAGGCGTTAGCAGTTATGGCTTAACGCCTCACTTCGTCACTTCTGAAACACCAGGCTGCACCATAGTTACAACGATATGGTGCAGTCTTGCGTGTCCCCATGCAATTGCATTACCCTTAGCCGTGTAGCGCCAACACAGGCATCCTTGCACAATAGTGCAAGGGTGTCTGCTTGCAGGGGAGGATTGCCTATGTGTAGGAAGGTCCATGCACGTAAACAATCCTGAAATGCCATTTTGTCACTTTCATGTGTGCTGAATTCAGCACACAGGAAAGCCACAGAATGGCATTTTCTTTAAAAGATTGTTTATGTACAGGAAGGGGCACCTTCCTGCACATAAACAATCCGTGGCGTTTTACTTTTCCCATGTGTGCTGCACAAGGCAGCATACTTGGAAAAGGCAAAAACAAGGAAAAATAATGCATTTCTTCTCATTTCGCCAACTTAAGACCAGGTTTTCCCTGGTCTTAAGTTTGGCGCTGCCTCCTATGTACATAGGGAGCAGCGTCAAAATCAATGGGTGTTGTGGTGGATCGGTCACCGCAACACCCACTGCCCACCCCTTTCACGTTAACCATAGCGTGAAACGGGGCCTTATTTATGAGGCAGCGTTAAGCCACGTTAAGAGGCTTAACACTACCTTGTAATTAAGGCTAAGCCCCTATCGACACCACAACATTGATAAAAGTGACATTGTGGTGGCGATAGGGACATGTACATATGCCCCTTAGACTTATGGTTTCCCCCTCATCTGTTTACAGAGCAGAAACAACCACCTCCCCATCAATGGGACTATCCTTATCCAATCATCAGACCGCAATGACAATATTTTCACCATTATCAAGAACACAGTGACTAGTACTGAATCCGCTCCCTCCTAAAGACATTCGAGTTCCTCAGGCAACCCCCAAGACCCTCAAACTGTGTCCTATCATAGCCTTGACATCTCAACTGATCCTACCCTTTCCATTCCTTGCTCCTCCATAGGGACCATAATACACAATACCAACTCTTCAACTACACCTGTTGGGATTGAGTCCCTTTCTTGCAATCGCCAAACTAGTCTGCACGCTCACCACTCCTCCAGAGCAGCTAGCTCAGAGTTACAAAGCTTCATATGTCACCCCATCACCCCATCTATACCCTTGACCTCCAAGCACACTATTGCGCATATTACTACTATGCCTAAGACTCACTCCATAGCCAAATCAATGTCACATCCAAATTCTGGACTCCCTAAACCGGCTAGCAACATGACCCCTACGACCCCAGCGCTTCCTCTTAGCCAGATGTTGCGCTCCCCACTTCTCCGCAGGTTCTTCCAGGCCAGTATTTTTTTGACCCTTCATCCCTGAACACACCCTCCCCTCCTAAACCATGGCCCCAAGTCTTGGAAACCTGCCCCCGCACCTCACTTGGATCCAGACTTGACAAGATCACACTAGTCCTCCAACAACTCAAGGCAGATGTTCAAAGCCTATTGCACCTCACTTCCGAGTGGTCCTATAATCTGCGGTTAAGTTGGCCTCCGAAGACTAATAGTCAAAACCACACACATCCCTCTAACTACTGCACCAGGCTTCCGGGACGCCCCCCATCCATTGTGATCTCACCAATCTCGTCTTCTCCTCATCATAGATGGAAAACCTCATCCCACCCTAATGACCCCTCTCGACCCATCAGATTAACTGTTTGACAAGGATTTTCACTCCCCCTTACTCAAATATGATGCAACGTACTCCACTAACAGATAATATTTACCAAATCAAGGCAATGCATGCGGACCTGTACAGAGAACCCAGGGTAAACTCCAGATCCTTACATAAGAACAACTTCAAATGAGTTACAACCACACATTCTACCATATCTGACACCAAGCCTAAGCTTAAATGCATGCTTCTCAACTGCAGATCATCAGTAAGACACGCAGCAGACATTGCTGCTCTCATCCTCACACACAATCCTGGCCTCTTAATGCTGACTGAAACTTGGTCAAACGACTCATCTGCACCTATCCTTGACACACTAGTGACTCCTAGCTACTACATGAAAAAGTGGCTCTTCTAATTTTAAGGAGGCCATTTTGTACCTACCCCCTTTTCTGCTCACCCTTACTCAAGGCAGCGCCAAGACACCTCTGGGTACACGAGCGCTATACAAAACTCTATAACACAACATCATTAGATTAGACAGATCTAGTTTACAATGTGGAGGCATCGCCTGTATACATCGTAACAATCTATCAGTCAAACAATCACAATCTGCTGATCTGTTGTCATATGAACACCTTTACATAGAGGTTGCATGTTCCCCAGGGCTCATGTTTGAGCCCTACTCTATTCAACGTATATGTTACTCAATTAGCTGGCTTACTAAGGAACCTAGGTTTCTCTCCAATTTCCTACGCCGACGACACCCAACTGCTTCTCTCCATTGATAAAAACAACACTACCATTCAGACCACCTTTTCGGAGGGCATGAAAGCCATTACCGATTGGATGAGTAACAACTACCTGCAGTTGAATGCAGGCAAAATCGAAATCATGTTATTTAGAGAAGCAGAAGTGAGGTGGTCGCCTAACTGGTGGCCAGAGGAACTGGGCCTGGCCCCCGCCCCAAAACGAGTGGTAAAGAATCTAGGTGTCCAAATTGACCAAAAGCTCACCCTAGAGTAGCATGCCTCCACAACAGCAGGGGCCTGCTTCCACTCTCTCAGCCTCCTCCGCAGAGTCTTCCCCCTCCTACCACTTTCCACGCGGAAGACCCTGATGCAAGCATTGGTCTTGAGCCACCTAGACTACTGCAATGCTTTGCTGATTTCAGCCAAGGAATCTTCCTTGAACAAGTTGCAGGTAGTCCAGAATACGGCAGCCCGCCTAGTGACCACTGCGCCCCGCAGAACAGCCTCCCTCCCCATGTTCAAAAAGCTACACTGGCTCCCTATCTGCAAAAGGATCAAATTCAAGATCTGCTGCATGGTCTTTAAATCCCTAAACAACTTAGGAACACGATATCTGACAGATAAGCTGGTCAGATATACACCAACCAGGACCCTTCGTTCTGGGTCCAAGGATCTCCTCCACATGCCCCGTATACAACAAACCAGGATGGTTGGGAAAGCTTTCTCTTATCTGGCTCCAGTCTACTGGAACCAACTGTTCACCTATCTACGGCTTTGCTCCAACTATCTAGTTTTCAGAAAGCTGCTAAAAACCACACTGTTTTAATGCTCTTTTCCCAGGTAAGCTAAGGCAGTTCACAGCGCGGAGATACCCCGGTTGGGGTGATTCAGGCACTCTATAAATTATATAAATAAATAAATAAATAAAGAAAACTACAGGCAAGTTTGCAAATTCCATGTGCTCTACCACCCTCCACGTGAAAACCTTCCCTTCATAGAACCAATCATGGAAATCATTTCAGCTAACTCGGCACCCAGATCTTCTTTGGAGATTTTAACCTCCACTAGAATTACATGAATTACCCGGCAGTCAGTAACCTTAAGACCTTACTAGAGGACCTTAACCTAATCCAAATATAGGACAACACTACTCACATCAAGGGAGCAACCTTAGGTCTAGTCATCGGTAAGGTGAACTCCATTCATCTTGAATCTATCATCCCTTGCGATTAGACAGACCACCACTGCACCACCTTCCTCATCACAGAATCTGTGAGAGCTAATAAAGTCAGCTAAAGAAACCCAGACACTGGCAAAAAAGTCTGCAAAACATTACCTTGAATAATCTGACATCCCTCAGTAATAACATTTTGCCCCCTCCTGTAGACATTTCTCATGTCCATGACCTTTCAGACTTCTACAACAGCTATATGAAAAACCTTTTAGACTTGAAGGCGCCTTTACAGCTAAAAATAATGTCTCCAAAGTCTCTAAACCTTGGTCCAATCGTAGTTGAAATGCAGAAAGATGAAATCTGAGACTAGCGGAATGATTGTGGAGATTGTCTCCGTCCCTCGAACATCTCAATCAGCTGAGATCATTGAGAAACATCTATAACATACACATTAGATGTTCTAAAGTGAATTAGGTCCGAAACCAACTAGAACAAGCTAAAAATTGACCAAAACAGTTGTTTGAACTCATCAAACTTCAAACAAATAGCCAACCTAACCGTTCCCCACTGTGACCCTGTCCACAGCCTAACTAAGAGGAATTTGCCACCTTCTTCCTTGAAAAGACAACAAAGATCACACCTCCTATCACCCTGCCTCCTCCTCTATTTATTGTGCCCCTGCTCGCTCCAGTTCTCCCCCCCAAAAACAAAGCTTCTTGGAGCCTGTTCAAAACTTTGGATGAAAGCACTATTCTCAAAATTCTTGCTGCACTGAAACCCTCAAATCACTTTAGTGACCCCCTAACATCGAACTTCTTCAATGAGATCAGATCACCCCTACGCCCACTTTGGACTAAGATAGTCAATGCCTCACTACCTCACTACTTCAAGGCTCTATTCCGAACTTTCTAAATTCTGGGCATGTCACCCCTATTCTAAAAAAATGACTGCAAACACAACTCCCGTCCAATTTCCAACATTCCGACTCTGGCAAAGCTCCTCGAGAAATGTGTTCATGTCCAGCTATGTAACCACATAGAGCAATTCCAACTGTTAGACCAATACCAATCCAACTTCTGTCAGGGTCATAGCACCCAATCCGCTATTGCTCAAATTGTGGATGATGTGCTAAGAATACTTGATCAGAACAAATCCTGCCTTTTGATCCTCTTTGACCTATCATCAGCTTTAGATACGGTTAAACATTCAAGGTGAGCTAGTTTATGTCCAATACCTCACCGGTCCCTCTGAGGTTACCACAGGGGTCCACACTTTCACCCACTCTCTTCAACTTGTTCACAGAGCCCTTAACTTAAATTTTGAAACTATTCAGCATCCATTATCACATGTATGATGCACGATGACACCCAACTGTGCCTGAAAGTCTCCTCTACTGAGAACATCAGGTCCCTCAACTCAACTCTACAGAAAACCCTAAATTGGCTGACCCTTAATCACCTTCAATTAAATGCTCTTAAAATGCAATTCCTGTTAATCGCCGCACCCAAACAGTCATCAGCCATCGAAGAAAGAATGAATCAACTCACTGCTCTTAATTGCATACCAGACATCATTGATTCTCCAAGCTCACTGGGAATAATGCTAGAAAAGAGTTTGAACATGCAGAAGCACATTAGTTCTCTCACAAAAGGAGGAAACTTCCAAATGAGCATTTTAAGGAAAATAAAACCTTTCCTTCCCCCCAATGACTACAAATCTGCTGAGCATGGTTCCATTAAGGTCCTCTCTTAACTCTGCAGCAAGGCTCATCACAGGTTTTAAAAGAAACAACCATATCACGCCTGAGATGAAATCCCTAAATTGGCTCACATATGAAGCAAGGATACAAATAAAAATTGCCTGCATGACCCATACAGCCTTACATTTCAACACCCTGATATACCTTGCACAAAATCTTGACCTCTAGTGGCTCTAGATCCTCTAGAAGTGCCAGCACCTTACTGCTAAAGCCACAGAAATTCTATAAAAAGCAAAATTACAATCAAGCTTTCTCGGGTTGCGCCCTGAGAATCTGGAATTCCCTGCCCCTTGAAATGTGATTAAATCCCTCGACTGCATCTTCCAAAAAGGAAGTTATAGTGCTACAGGTACTGATGAACACATTTCTGCCCTAGAACCCCGCTTCCCAGGCACTCTAGGACACGCTCTCCTCACCCTTGTTTACTATTTGACTGCTATGATTGTATTGTGGTGTGTTGGTTTATTGTTACTACTACCTGTACCTTTCGTGATTCCTAAATTGTAAAGCACTCTGATACCCCCAGGGGTCATGTTCGCACTATATAAGAACTTTTTAATAAATAAGTAAATAAATAAATAAATACTTATAACCCATTTTGTATTTGAAGTAGGCATACTTCAAAAGATAGTCTTTGTAGTGCACAGCTCGTGCCTTGCCCGGTCCTGGCTCCAGACACACTACAGGAGGGTGGGCACAGCAATGTGACAGGCGAGGCACAGCCCTCTTCAGGTGTCAGTGACATCTCCTCCCACCACTCTAACTCAAGAAGGACTATCAGCATGGCGACGGGCATCAGGCTATGCAGGGCACACCACAGCTCCCTTTGTGTGACTGTCTAGAGTGAATGCGCAAACAGCCCAACTGTCAGTCTAAACCAGATATGAATTCCACAATCAGGCAGATGCATAGAAGGGTAAAGCAAGAAAATTCCCACTTTCTAAAAGTGTCATTTTCAAACACACCATTTAAAAACCATCTTCACAGAAAGATGTGTTTTTAAATTCGGAGTTCAGGGAACTCAAACTCCAAATCTCTATCTCTTACCAATTGAAAGTTACAGATGGTGAAAAACAGTTGCAATGGTGAAAAAAACGAATTACCAGTGTTTCATTATCACAAGGAAGGACACGTGTAACACATCAGTACATGTCCTCAGTACATGTCCTTCCTTTCATATATGGGGCTACCTTGGGCCTACCTTAGGGGTGCTTTACGGGAAACGTCCTTTAGGACGAAGCCGGAATCACGCTGTGCCTTCACAGCGCAGGCAAAGGAATCAATGCTTCTTTAGCACACAATCATTCTACATGTAAGTCGTTACAACTACTTGCTTTTGGGGGGCGCAATGGTGGAGTGGTGTTGGAAGTAAAGGCCAACACCTTCCATACTGTTGCACAGACTGGAGTTGGAATAGTAAATTAAACTATTCCAATATCCAGCCGCCCCTAAGGTATGTTGTTAAAACTACTTGTGTGCAGAACAAATGTGTGCTAAAGACGCATTCATTCAAATGACGGAGTTCCTAAGGCATGTGTGAAAAACGCATGCGGAATTCCATCATACATTGGAGCCTTACCTGTAATAAAAGGAACGGTTTGGGCCTGACAAATGGGTACACTTGCAAGGTCGACATGACAGTTAAAAATTGCACTTACAGACACTGCTTTGGCAGGTCTGAGACATGCTTGCAGGGCTACTCATGTGGGTGGCACAATCAGTGCTGCAGCCCACTAGTAGCATTTGATTCACAGGCCCTGGTGCACACACAGTGCACTTTACTAGGGACTTACCAGTAAATCAAATATGCCAATCATGGATAACCCATCACCATTGCAGCAATCTACACAGAGAGCATATACACTTTAGCACTGATTAGCAGTGGTAAAGTGCCTAGAGTTCTAAAGACAACAGAAACAGGTCAGGAAAAATAGGAGCAAGATAGCAAAAAGTTAGGGGGTAACCCTGCAAAAAGGACTAGGACCAACAGGCATGATGGAACTAAAATGCTAAATCTATGAAAATATCGATAAAAAGTTTCAAATCTTAGATATGTTTCTACTAAAGACATTTCATGAAATATTTCTGTCATGCATGTGGGCATATAAAGAATTAATTAATGAAAGGGCTAAATTTGCCAGGTCAGTCAGAGAATACAGAACAATTCCATAAAGCTTCAGTACATATTGTGAGTGTAATTGTCCTCAAGTTGTATAATAATTCAATTCTCTGCCTTGGCATAGCGGGAAAAGGTCTGAAGCGTGTATGTTGACAGAACATCCTATGCTCACCTCTGGGTGTTGTGTGCTCTTTGTAGTATCACAATATGCAACGTACAGCTCTGGAAGGCTAGATTCTATCATTGCTGGTGAAAGGAAAAATTGTTGACCCCATGATAAGTCCTCTCTGTGTCAGCATTCTGATTACAATAAACAATAGAAAGTGAATCTTGGGTGATGTTATTCACTCGGCTCAGAAATTTCCCTCACATGCACAACGTATGTTCCATAGCCAACTTACCTCATGCGACCTACACGGATGCTAGTGACACTTCACGCAATGGTCTGAATACAGCACATTTCTTAAGAGAGGTTCATATAAGGCGCGAGTACTTGATCAATTGTATAGTGCACTAATATGTTTTTCAGTAAATATATATTCTCTTGAAAAGCTAAACTATCTAAAGTATTGTTAAAGTGTACATGAGGAGACACCCTTCATATTGTGACCCTGGGATCATCATTTTTAATAGGTCTTTAGGGGAAAGGGTCTCTATCCAAAGAAAGTATTTTTTATTTGGAGAAAATTAATAAATGTTTTAAAGGAGTATACTTGGAAATCTGTATCAATCACAGTTTTCCATGCTCAGCCTTCACAACTGCCCAAATGAGTTTGTGCATACTCAAGTGTGGGCGTGCAATACCGCTAAAATCTACAGCTCAATATAGCACTGCCAGGAGTTGGGTGGTTCGTATATGGGGTTGAACTCTATTTCATGGACCAATATTTCCTAGAGGCAAGAAACAAAACAGCATTTCAAATATAGTCAAGTAGCGAAAGGACGGACTCAAAAAGTCAGTTCTAGAGAGGAATTTAAGAAAACTATGAAAGTTTATTACAAAACTCAAAAGGGTACAATAAAGAAATAGCAAGGTGAAGACACAGCAAATCTCAGGTAAAGACACAAAAACGTTGCCATGAAGGCTGTCAGTAGAAGTAGAAGTAAAAGTGCAGAATAATAGGTAAAATCAATAAGAGGTCCAGTTTCAGATTTGCAGCAAAATCAATAAGAAATCGGTCAGCATCTCTGGTGGTACAGGAAATGTATTTGGCTCACCACCAAATTCAAGGTTTTATATAGCTATTTTCTCCATGGAGAAGCATAAGAACTGAAAAGTCGCTTCGGTGTGACAAGGAAATACATTTTCAACAAATCGAATTGCATCATTTTTAAAATCTCACATATCCCTACTATTTTAACATTAAACCCCCAGCTGTGGTACCCACCGCTAAGGGCGGAGGAGCGTCACCTCCCCTGCCACCACCCTCAAAAATGTGAAAAATAAAACGGTAATAAAACCGGGCTAGGGGGCAGTACTGGAGGGGGAGTGGTGGGCACTGTTATCAGTACGCATGATGGTTTGGTCGGCCTTCTCAGGTTGGCCAAACAGTCATGCTCACTGAAGTTCTCTCCAACGTGAGCCGCATTGCTGGGTTGGAGACAGTAGTCACCGGCCCCCAGTCAGCTTGAGAGCACAAATTCACAGCACTCAGGCCAATCCTGAAGCTGCTTTCACACATGAGAACTGTTTCAGGATTGGCCACAGGGCAGTCTGGGAACCTGTGCCTACACTGGAGAGGAGCAGAAGAGCACAATGCTGGAAGGCAGGAGGTAAGTTCTTTTTAATTTTTTTATTTTTCTCCATCGTTCCCCATCCACCCGATCTGATCCTCTGCTCTGCCTCTTTTCCCTGAAACAAGCCACTCCTGTAAACCACTACATGAATATTGATTCAGCAGGATGCGCACTTCAGTCCCACAATGACATCTCCAAGCATCTTTTTTAAGGTCTTACAGGATGCTTGCAGTAGTTCTAGGGGAGGGGTTTAGGCCCACAGAGCTGTACCCTATTGTGAAGTCACAACCCCTCAATTAGTCATCCCTCAGCAAGGAACTCCGCCACCCGTTCCCTTCATTCTTGCTAAATTCTCAATAATGAAGGGAAGGGTCAAGTTAAGGGGACTACACCGACTTTACACAATGGAAAATTATTGGTATAATGCATCCCAGAATTACAGTAAATTTCTTTCAGTCATTAAATATGGGAGACTGTTACAGACCAAACAGGTTCACACAGAGGAATAAGGGAGGGTAAGCTACTGAGGCCAGAAGAGGGAGAACTTTGTGGGCTCTTGTTTACCCAGAACCAATGAATCAGTTTGAAAGATCTAGAACTGCCCTTTTGGTGGTCTCTGGAGACCATCAAGGGAAAGCAGAACTGGGTAATCATGTTGGGTAAAATGAAAATATTCAGCGTTAGACAGTTGCTGCGACAGCACTGGACTTTCTTACCTAAAGTGGATGTGAGCTTCATAAGACAATTTTACAATGCACTACATATTGAACCCAAAGACCCTCCAGGGAGGCGCTCCTCTCTCTAAAGGGGCACGTGCATGCACATATGTGCATATGGAAAAACAGACATGCGCATGTGTGCGCTACTGGGCCAGCTTTAGGGCAGTGTGATCGGTGTAGCCGCACCTGGAGTTGAATTCGCTGAGCTCGGGGATGGGGGTCATAGTTTATAGATACAACTTATGCATTTAAAAGCACATGCTGTATACTTTCTTGCATTTAGCAGTTTTCCGTCAACAATAAAAGTTAAAGATAACTCAGGTGATTAATGTTCCTGCTGTAGAGAGATGGAGTATTGTCTAGTAACAGTTTACACTTATTTTAAAGGCGTGCAGAAGGTTAATATGCCATCTGTAAAGAACGTGTAACAAGCGGATCACATGACTGTATTTAATGTGGCTAGCTCTGTGGCTTACTGATTTTGTCACAGCAATCCTTTTGTTACTCTCAATTCATAAGTTACAATCTTCACTTAGCGCAATGACCTATGAGTGGGGCCACTAGTATTACGCGATTGTGTGGCCGCAGTGTTTTTTGCATAACTATTGATTTGCTGCAATTACCACATAATCCACTGTTAGACCTGGCATATCTTGGCGTGATTACCCCAGACTTTTTGCCTCTACCACCTTTGCTTTTTAGATGCTTTGGGTACTTTGCCACTGCTGATCAGTGTCACAGTACAAGAGTTCCCTGTTTAAAATGTAATGGTCATTGATTGGTATGTTTGCCTTACTAGTAAAAGTCCCTAGTGATGTGCACCGTGTGTGCAAGGGCTAGCAATGCAAGGACGCGCAGAGAAGGGAACTCAGCCCTTCAATGTAGGGCCTGCGCGCAGAATGCTAAGTTAGCATGTTGCCCTGACAAGTGCAATCAATTGTCAGGCCTGACTTTCCCTTTTACATACACATTGGGCACCCCTGTGGTAGATTCCAGGTAACCCCTGGGCAGGGTGCAGTGTGGGTAAAAGCCAGAACATATACTGAGGTGTGTGTTATGTTCTGACAGTGAAAAACTCTCCATTTCGTTTTTCACTGCCACCCCTTCTGCATGGGACAGCACCTGGTGGTCGACCGCCCTCGGAAGCCCACCTACCCCCTCAGACCACGCCAAGAACCTCGGCATCGTACTCGACTCATCACTAACCATGAACCGACAGGTCAACGGCGTCACCTCCAGCTGCTTCAACACCCTCCGCATCCTCCACAAGACCTTCAAGTGGATCCCCCCTGAGTAAAGGAAGACAGTCACCCTCACACTCATCACCAGCAGACTGGGCTATGTAAACGCACTCTATGCCGACATCCACAAGTCCCTACTCCGCAAACTCCACCAGACAATACAGGACACCGCCGTCAGACTCGTCCTTGGCATTGCCCGACATGAACACATCAGTCAACACCTACGAAGTCTCCACTGGCTCCCCGTGGAGAAAAGAGTCACTTTCAAAATTCTCACTCACGAATACAAATGCCTACACAACAACGGACCCAAATACCTCAACGACAGAATCAACTTCCACGTACCCAAAAGAAACCTCTGATCTTCCAACTATGCACTGGCCGAAACCCCGCGCATCCACAGAGTCTGAGCATGCGGAAGCTCCTTTACTCACACTGCAGCCAAGACCTGGAACGAGCTACCAGCAGACATCAGACACGCCCCCTCCATGAACACCTTCAGGAAGACCCTCAAGACCTGGCTCTTCGGCTAAACAGATCTGCGGACCCCCCCTCAGCGCATTGAGACCCTCACGGGTGAGTAGTGCGCTTTCAATTTACCTGATTGATTTATTGATTGATTGATAGGCCATCCTGCCCATAGGACAGAATCGGGGAGGCTGGGTGTTGTGTTTCCTGTCAGTTTATAATGGAGAGGTGAAGTTTAGTATGTATGAACTCACAGTGTTATAACACATCTTTCTGTGAAGCTCTCTTTGTTTTTCACATCTCGCCTGTGCCACCACACCTGGGGTGCCACAATTCTTCAGTGAGCAGACATGCTTGTAAGATTGCAGAGGCATGTTGAGGCAGACATGCCCACCACTGCTCACTGTGGAAGGAAGCTCTGGTGGTACAGGCATCAAAGCGCTGAGGCCGCCAAATACATTTTATCCATTGAGGAAGCACAGCCGATCATTCTGATCCCGGGAGCTAGGTGGACCATCTGCTGAAGGTTCCGACATGTCTCAGCAGGTCTCAGCAGCTCCACCTTTGGAATGTAGGCTACTTCACCAGGGCATAGTACTTGACAATTCTGCAGTGCTGTTCCTTTAAGTGACCCTTACTTCCAAGGCAAACACTAAAGCTGGCAGCAATACTATGACCGTATATTCATGGAATACGTAATGACCGACAATAAAACAAGCATACTGATGACCAGTTACAATTCCAAAACATTAGAGAAAGGGTATGCAACGTGTTTCGTAAAGGTAGTTGTAGAAATATGCAGAACTTACATGAATCATGCACCATTTTTATGATTGTAACACCAGTTTGGCTATGTACAAAAAGCAAGCTTTTACCCTCATAAAAAGATTTTCTCACACCCACCTTTGTGCAAGGGACTGCCAGTAATGTAAGAACAAGCATTGGCAAGGTCAGCAAGTCATGCGGGCGCCTGCTGAAATATTAAGCATGGCACCCGTACTGCTGCTAATGCTGAAAGATCAGCGTGCAATGGGGTGCGACGGCAATGAGGAGCAGGCTGCAATGCTGGCCATAAAAAAAAAAGATCAGAAGGGGCGCGGCCGCTAAAATAAAGCATGCCGTGCCCGTTAATAAATAAATACATTACTATTAAAAGGACAAAGTTGCAAGGAAAATAAAGGCGTGGGACGGCAATATGGAGAAAGCTGCTCACTGCTTAGAAAAACTACAAAACTAACAGAAGGGGTGAGGCCGCTAAAGTTAAAGCATGCCATGCTTGTACAAAATAAATAAATAACATAGAAAATGAGCAAATTGCAAGGAAAAGAAAGGCGTGTACCACTATAGTTACAGCGTACCTTGCAACCAATATAAAAAAAAAATATTTGCAATGCCATAGGTCACGCATTTAAATGTGAGACCTAAGGCATTGCAAACAAGCGGCTGACATTGTCCCTGCTCAAAAAACAAAGAAAGTACACATACCGTGCAACAACCAAGTAAAGGGGCCAGTAGCCATGGGAGGATACAAATGACGCAGGAACAAGCACTGGGTCAGTGCCGGAGAAACAAATAACAAGGAGCAAAAAGTAACACTTGATCAACAGAACCTAGTCATCAACATATCAGTGACTCACCTGAGTTCTCACGAAATGGAAGTTTTACAGAAAGGAACTTAGGGGTCCATTAGGATAACGGGCGGATCGCCACTGCCCATATGGCGGTGGCGATCTGCCCGTCAAAAACCTCCGCCTGCTGCAAATTTCCCCCGCCACATTACCATGGCGGGGGGGACTGGCGGTTTTCCGCCGGTAGGCAATCCGCCCAATTGCCTACTGGGCGGGAAAGCATTTTATATGGTGGCTGTGTCTGGTATACACCGCCATCCATATTATTTTGCAGGCGGGGACCTGCCTTTCCGTGGCGGCATTGGCAGGCGGTTTTTGCCATTGGGTGCCCATAGCGGGCCCCCAGGGATCCTGGGGGGTGGGGGGTGCACATGGCGAGTACCTATGGTACCCCCCTGCAGTTCCATGCACAACATGGCAGGCACCGCGCGGTGCCTGCCATGTTGTGCATGGAAGTGCACGACATGCCTTCTTGGCATTGTGGTGGGCGGTGCTGAGAGCACCGCCCGCCGCAATGTCAAGTATGCAGGATGCGCCCGCCAGTGTGGCGGGCACATCCTAATGTCTGCAACGGTACCCCCGCACTGATGGCAGGCGGTCCCATTCTCCGAGAGGAAGGCGGGCGGACAAAGTCCGGCCGCCATCCAAATGACCCTCTAAGTTTGTGCCAACTTACCAATCGAACATCTTAGAAGCAGAAGTAAGTCTATTCAGATTCAAGGGGACATTAAGATTAAGAAACATTTTTGATAACATAGTCACTGAACCGTCTTCAAAGCCTGATAACACTCTCAAAGGATTTAAACCTAAGAGCTCATATATGGCTCCTGTGAGTCATAACATTCTGGACACTTTTGAAACTCTAGTCAAAACTGATTAGCAAAACTTGTTCAAAACCAGGAGATCTAAACAATCCAATCTCACCATCAAAGACAGAAGTATGCTTCAGCGACAACCCTACAATTCAGTAATTACATGTGTAAAAGCTGACAAGGGTGGGGCACTAGTCGTCATGAACACGGCATACTACGATTTGAAGACTGATGAACATGTGGGAGATCAAACCACGTACTTAGAATTGGGACATAATACTACAGAGTAATTTCGATGTGAACTCAAAAAACTAATAGACACTGCTATAACAACAGGCACCATCACTGAAACCGATCAAAGATACCTTATACAGTTATTTCCGAAAAGCCCGTGTTGCTGCCCAAAATACATAAAGACCTGTACAAGCCACCGATGAGACCCATAGTATCAACACGTGGATCAATTCATGAACCAGTGGGCAAATATCCTGATAAACACCTGCAGGGATTGGTATAAGACATGTCAACGTACATTAAGGACACCACCGAATTTTTGACGAAAATCAAGAATGTCGAAATTGATTGGAACAAAGAAACCTTTTTGTGTACTATCGACGTGACAGCCTTGTATACGTAAATCCCCCACGATCTGGGTATCGAAGCAATAGAATTTTTCCTATTTCAATCGGATTTAGACCAGGATTTGAAAAAAGTTCTGTTGCAACTTCTTCAATTCCCACTCTATCACAGTTATTTTGTTCACAAAGAAAATTTTTATCTCCAATTAACAGGAACTTCAATGGGGAATTGTGAGGCACCCAGCTATGCAAATCTCTTCATGCACAAGTTTGAACTGGACAACATCATCAACAATAATTCTCGCAAAAACACCTAGTGACCTTTTTAAGATGCACAGATGATATCTTCGTGGTATGGCAAGGTCCCAAAGAAGACTGAACATCGGCCATTGATACTTTGAACCGGGCCAACAACAGGTTAAAGTTCACCTACAATATTGACAACCGGTCAATCAACTTTCTTGATGTACATATTTACATCCAAGATCAGCAACTGAAAACAACCCTTCATCGCAAGGAAACAGACCGTAACAATCTATTACACTTTAGCAGCTTCCATCAACATGCTTTAAAAGCTCATTTACCCTATTCTCAATTTTTTAGGGTTAAAAGGATTATTTCAGATCAAGTACAACTTTTTGACAATCTTACAAACATGGTGGAGCGATTTCACGACAGACGATATCCCGCAGAAAGTCTAAAAGAAACAATGAAAAGGACTTCTGAAGTCTCTCGCACTCAACTTCTAACTGCTCACAACAAAAAAATCCACAAACAGAGTAGTCATGGTGTCCACATTTTCCACAGAAAGTCAAGGAATAAAGAAGATCATTCTTAAACATTGGGCAATGCTCAAACAGGAGCCAGATTTTAAATAATCATTTGTCGACAAACCATTCTTTGCATATGAGCGGAGCAAAAATCTGGCAGAGCTACTAAGATCCAAAAGACCCAACACTGGCAATGTAATTATCAAAGGTACGATTCCATGTCATAACTGTGGCAATTGTAACAACATCATTAAAGACAACACAGTAAACCATCCAACCCAGGGATATAAAATTCGACTCTTCACCACCGCCACTTGCGATTCCAAAAATCTTGTGTACCTACTCAAATGCCCAAACGGGCTGGTATACAGAGGTAAAACAGTGCGGAAGATCAAGACAAGGATAAATGAACACAAAAGCAACATCAGAAACAATAACCCAAAATCAGTAGTGGCCACTCTTTTTACTACTCATCACCACAACATCAATCAACTACGGTTTCAAGTTTGTGAAGTAGTCAATATCAAGGAAGGAAGAGACAATCGAAAGTTCCTAATTCAGCGTGAAACGTTTTGGATCAAAAAGATGAACTCTTTGATGCCACATGGTCTGAATGATCGCATTGAATACAGTTGTATTCTAATATCCTCTTAAATTCGTATTCATCACTTCTATATCCTAATATCCTCTTAAATTTGTATTCATCACTATTCACTCCCTATTTTATCTCTGTTTTCCACCCATATCCCAATATCCTCTTAAATTTGAATTCATTAGTATTCACTCCTTTGGTCTTGAGCATTTACTATCCTTAAATGTTTCACACTCAGTTATCCTCACCCTTTTCACCTCTTTGTACACCCATCTCTGTTTAAGATTTACAGCTGTCTCTCTCTCGACTTACTTTAATTTTAACTACACGTTTATCCAGCCTGCACCTATATTTGATTCACCTCTATTTACTCCCTATTCTATCATCCGCTTTCTTTTTTTTGCTTTCGATCATTTACTGTCCTTAAATGATTCACACCCAGTTGTTGCCAGCTTTTTCACTTCTTTGCACACCTATCTCTGTCTTGACTTAGTTTCTTAATTACTGTTTGTACTTTCAATTACATGGTTATCCAGCCTGCACTTAAGTCAATATGGCCCCCACTTTTGGTTATGAATGTAGTCCTTCGTTTTACTTGGTTTGCGTTTCGGAGCTAATGCGGGAAGCACGCTGTAACTGCACAAGGTATTTCCATTCTTTTTAACAAATGTATCTTGGTAATTTTGCTTCTCTTTCGCGTACTTTTGTCAGCCAACAACGTTTTATATAGTATGTGTAAGCACATGAGTACCGACGAGTGCACATGAAGCCCTAGAAAAATTAGGGCATTTTGACTGTACACCATCACGGTTTGAGCATGTATAACGGCATAGTCATCTGCAAGTAGTCCTGATCACACGCGTTAACTCAAAGCATCATGTCTGGTCCTAGGTATGCTCTTCGCACTTTTTTGGGAACGTTCCTTTTCACAAATTCTTGGAGCACAGTTTCTCGTTTACAAATCACAGTGCAACTTTATTTAATTTTTCGGATTTTCACCTCAGCTTGTCTTCAATCAGCACATGAATATTAGGGTATTGATATGTTTAGCTTCCCCAATGTTGTAACCTCATTTCACCATTCATTCTATTTTTTCTTTTTAGAAATAACCGCCTGACGAAGGACAAGAGGTTGCCCGAAATACATTGGGGCTAAAAACGCATGCTTGTGTTTCTAAAGCATTTCCTATTATGGATTTAAATGAAGGAGAAATATATAATTCTTGAAATAATGAAATTATAACATCCACCTTTTGAATTAAAACAACATGTTGGAGTAACTATCTTTGAATTTGGACTCAAGTTGATTTAATAGTTTCCATTTGGACTCTAGGAAGTGCATTCCGAGGGACACTTGCCAGCCGGCAAGTGCAACAGTACTCAATATTTACACACCCAGATTTAGAGGGTGATACGCCGCCACAATATTTCAAATTGCAGTCAATATTATGATCAACTCTTATTAGAGACCAATGGTGTGCAGTATCCATTACCCATTAGGATACAAATGACGACATGGCCGTACTAAGGAGGGACTGACAAGCCTATTAAGGAATAAAACGCCAGCATTTACAAAGGACAAAGACACAAGCTAATGAAAAATATGGGCGGGGCTTCTCCTCCATACTCTACCTACAACAGATCGCCAGAGTAGCTATTGCGCGCTGGCTCAGGCTCGGACTAAAAATGATGAAATAAACACTATTACAAAATGTGCCACATTATGCAGCATAATTTGCCTTTCCTTACCACATAATCTACTCAATCCTCCTGCATAGTTTGGCCCTCTCCTGCAGCATAATTTCAGTGGCCCTGCCCATTAGCTTTCATCAAAGCGCTGCATGCAAACTGAAGGGTATAGGTTTGAATGTTATTTTTCCCCAGTTTTTCATTAACCTAATGTTGCTACAAAAGTGTCCCTTTGGGTAGAAATACATTGTTAGTAGTAAAGTCAAGCCCAACAATTATGGTACGTTTTAAATTCCGAGTCTGTGCTTTTCTAGACCAAACATTCTTAGAATATACTGGTTACTAGTATGGATGATGTGATTCTTACATCTTGTATTCCTCCTTGTCCTGTGTATAATTTTCTATAGACTAATTAACACACATATGATTCATTGTCTCTGTATAATGTGTGTATGATGTAAAGTGCTCAGATAAACTACACTGCTATGAGCAGCGTTATAAATCAAATGAAATACATGTGATAGAGGGGCTATGGAGAGATGGCGGGCACTGTTGGAGAGTGGTAGTGAGGGCATCTATGAAGAAGGAGGTCATAGGGAAGGTGTCAAACAAGATTGTTACACTGGGCGCCACCAGTGCTAAAGGCAGCCATGTGCACTCAGGCAGAGCCTAACAACTTAGCTCAGGGAATGAGGCGTGAGCCGGCGAATGATGTTCCAAGGCCTCATTTGCTGTGTGTACAAACTCTAGCAAAACTGCAGACTGAACAGTTTTAGCACAAAGTAACAGCACAGCAAGAAAGACGGGCAGCAGATTGCTGCTTTTTAATAGCATGATCTATAGCAGCAGCGCATCCTGTTTGCAGTGCAGCGTTCACAAAGAGGGAAGGAACAGCTGTCGGATAAAATGCTGCTTGCTTTTAATAAATCGCTTCCTCATGTGTTATCCTATGTGAGTGTTGTCTGGGTAAAAATCAAATGTGGGTTTGAGATTCACGGACCCAGAGGTATTCAAGGAGAAACTTTAATCTCGGAATTACCCAGGAATTGGGAACAGATGCTGAGGTGTTTGATTTACATACAGGCCTGAAGAATATTGTGCCAAGTGAAAAACAATTTCATCAAAGGTACTAAGAAAGCTGCCCTTTGGCCCACTACTGAATAAATACCAATACCTCTATTCTCGGTTTCATCTAGCCTCATTCTGACTCTCTCTTGCACCACAATCACACAATCTCAGAACTCACACACTCAGCACTCACACACTCTCAGCACTCACACACTCTCAGCACTTACACATCATACACTCCTGGCACTCGCATGCTCTCAGCACTTGCATACTCTCTGCACTCACACACTCTCAGCACTCACACATCATTCAGTCTCAGCACTCACACACTCAGCGCTCACACACTCTCTGCACTCACACACTGTCAGCACTCACTCATCATAAACTCTTGGCACTCGCACACTCTCACCACACACATTCTCTCAGCACACACTCTCTCAGCATTCACACATCACACACTCTTGGCACTTGTGCACTCTTAGCACTCACACACTCTCAGCACTCACAAACTCTCTGCAATCACACACTCTCGGCACTCACACACTCTTGGCACTCACACACTCTCAGCACTAAATGTGACCGACCTGATTCATTTTGCTCCATTCATGTCACATCTGCCTTTCTATAGTAACATAGGACCTCATGTTCAAATGTATTTTGCAGTTGAAAAACCTGTATTTTGCACAATCACAGGGGATTATCCTGCAAAATGCAATTTTCCTGTTTACAAAAGCCCCTTTATGGGTCTAAGAGAAGTTCTGACTCGAACAAAGGGCTTTCATTACCCTGACCAATAGCACAACAAGGAGCAGCCTTTGAATGGGAATCATCCTAATTGTGATTCGGAGATGAAGGCATCTATGGTGTGCAACCACAATTGTGGTAACAAATCATTGATCACCTACCAACATCTCAAAGGGGGATGTATCTGATTAAAAAGAACATACGCCACCAACCCAGGCTGCGATAAAAAACATAATGTTTCCCTTTGGGGAAGCAAATGCAAAGATGAAGGTCTGCTGCCCTTATAGGCATCCATTCCTGTATTGCAGCCAATCACAGACCTCCCTAAATAATAGAAATTATGAGAGTGTTTTGCAACCCCATGCAAATGTAAATTTACGAAGAAAGCTATTACTTCTAGGTTAAATCTTAATTGCATTCCTATTCGCAATGCAGTCCGTGTACAAATTGCACATCCCTGGTTTGCGGATGGGATTAGTACTGAAGGGCCATAGACCTTTCTAATTTTGTCCTCTAGGCTGCGCTTCACCTATCAAAACATATTAACATGTTCATTATGAATACATGTTTCATGGTGCCGTGAATGGGTGTTTTAATAGCTTCAGCCCAGTCTACCTGTGGAGAGAGTTATATCTTGTAATACAAACCTTCTTCAACGTACCAAACCCAAGATATCATCACCGTTTTTTCCAAAATCCTTGGCAGAGAACATTATGAACGTTCATGAAAGACATTTCTAGTAAGACATTTCTAGTATCGTAGACAGGCTGTAGGTCCTATAACTCGCTCTCTGTTACACTACAGGCGTTATATTCATCTTTGCTCCAATATTATTGGCATTGTCTACTCCAAACTATCTCAACCTCTTATCACTGACACTCTGTTGTTCAAAAACATACCTTCCTTCTATACCATTTACAGTATACCTGTATTAACCTTACTTCGATAGTGCACTACTGACACATTTTTCATTCTAAGGTCCTATCCTGTCTTATAGCACAGACACTATGTATATCCTAAACTTACCTTGAGCGTATAACACTGAGTCCTAAAATACCATAATCCTTTCTCCTTACAGTAACATGTTATGTTTTGATGCTTTACCACAATCTCAAAATAGCTAACATTCAATTTGTCTTACGCCTAATACCACAGACACATTTTTAGTGATATTAGGAATGAAAGTGAAGAAAAGTTATCAGTTATACGTTTACCTCACTTTCATACCAGTGTCTATCCTAAGAGCTATCTCAGACAGTTTCATGCTACTCTAACAATCTAACTATCCTAAATGTACCTTGATCTCACTCCACTGACACTCAATGTATTGAAAGCCTATGAAAGCCTATGATGATCTCAAACCACTATCTATCCTAAACCTGATATCACTGACAGTCGACCCAAGAGAGCTCTACCGACCATAAGCATACCGTGATCCCACCCTGTTAGTACTGTATCCATTGGAAGTCTACAACGCTCTCGCCCCACCAAGTAAACTCAACCTGATATCATGGCCATCTATTCAACAGAGCTCTATCTACCATAAACGCATCATGAGTTCATGCCAGTGGTTCTCTATCCATTAGAAGTCTATAGCGATCTCAACAAACCATGTATCCTAAAGCCATTGGCAATCTATCCAACAGAGCTCTACCTCCCATAAACGTACCATGATCTCATGTCATCGGTACTGTATCCATTGTGAGTCTACAATGCTCTCGATCCACCCTGTAATCTCAAGCTGATATCATTGCAATCTATCCGACAGAGCTCTACCTAAAATAGACGTACCATGATCTCATGCCTCTGGTTCTCTATCCATTGGAATTCTATAGCGATCTCAACCCACCATGTATCCTAAAGCCATTAGCAAGCTACCCAACAGAGCTCTACCTACCATAAAAGTACCATGATCTCATGTCACTGGTACTGTATACATTGGAAATCTGCAATGCTCTCGACCCACCATGTAACCTCAACCTGATATCATTGCAATCTATCTAACAGAGCTCTACCTACAATAGTCGTACCATGATCTCATGCCTCTGGTACTCTATCCCTTGAAAGCAGACAACGCTCTTGACCCACCATGTAACCTCAAACCTGATATCTATCCAACAGAGCTCAACCTACCATAAACGTACCATGATCTCATGCCACTGGAAGTCTACAATGCCTTTGACCCACCTTGTCACCTAAACGTAAAGCCATTGGCAATCCATCCAACAGAGCTCTACTTAACATCAACGTACCATGATCTCATGCCTCTAGTAGTTTACATTGCTCTCAACCCACCATGTAACCTCAACCTGATATCATTGCAATCCATCCAACAGAGCTCTTCCTACCATAAACGTACCATGATCTCATGTCACTGGTACTCTATCCATCAGAAGTCGACAAAGCTCTCAACCCACCATGTAACCTTAACCTGATATCATTGCAATATGTCCAACAGTGCTCTACCTACAATTGATGTCCCATGATCTCATGCCACTGGTACTCTATCCATTAGAAGTCTACAGCGATCTCAACCCAGCATGCAACCTAAACCAAGTTTAATTCACAGTTTACTTAGGAGAGCCTTAGCACCATCAACATACCTCGATCACACACCACTGACACTCCAGACAATGAATGACAATCTCAAGCCACTATTTAAACTAAACCTAATGCCACTCACAATATATCCAATAGAATGCTGCCTACCATACAAATACATGACTCTCACAACACTAACCCTCTATCCCTGTCTCCCATGCCACGGACACTCTACATGCATTCCAAACCTGACAGTCTCCCTTACACCATACTTTCTATTGGTGTTTAATGTGCCGCTCATATCAGAAACTCCAAACATCAAACAGGGCGTCACTATCTCTACGGTACACACGTTATGCTTCCAAAACATATTTTTAACTCATACAAAATAACTGCTTCAGAATCCTGCCCCTCATTCTACCCTCACCCACCCTAACTCTGAATTTTTCTCATATAAAAAAAATCAAGAATTTGTCTGTCTCATAGCAAAGAAACACCCACTTAAAGCCTATTATTGTCATACAATGGGACTGCATTTCTTAAAGCTGCCTGACATATATCATACAACCTCTGCCTCTCTACTATACAATATATTTCACCCTAGTCCTGATCTGCCTCTCACCTCCTTTTCCTGAACTCTCTAAACCTGTCTTTGTCTTTTGTCTGGTAACACAGATGCTAGGTCTATTACACCAGAATTACTACTCCATTTTATTGTAATATACCATTCTATAGCTGTTTGGGGTATCTTCTCAAGAACGTGTGATAACCATCGCAAAAGTTACATAAAGCAACCCTCAACATTGCAGTCTATCGCGGGAAAATTACGCCGTGTTAACCAAGTATTCTCAACACTGTGGTACCATGCGATAGTCTCCAGGTAACGCATCAAATTACCGCATTAAAATCAACGCCACACTGCAAAAAAGCGAAACGTGAATGCAAAAAATCATGCGATGAGGCCAATCGCGGTACAAAAAGCAGCAAAAACCAGCCACAGGCCTGCAAATCCCACACGTCTGGCGGGAAAATGCACCATAAAAAACACAGAAACAACACACCAGAAACAAGCCAAAGCGCGTAGCAACATGGATGCACCCTGACCGAGCGCAGAGGCCAACGCAAACCCCACAACCCCCACAGACCACCAGCAAGGAACAACGGGGATGGGGACGGCCAAGGAGAAGAGGGAGAGGAAGACGGGGTGCAGTCCGCAGCAAAACCAGATCAGCGTCAAGGAGGTGAGAGAAGACTACCGTCAACTGACCCACAAGTAGATCACCTCGAATGCAGTCAGAGTGCTGAGGAGGCCAATCGAGGACGCCAAGAGGCGCTGGCATGATGTGACAGCCTAAATCAGGCACAACCCACTGCCAAAAGGAAGGCTGCAACGGCAACAGGAGGTGGCAGTCCTGCGCCACAGGCGGAGCTGGAGGATACCGAGGCCACAACCATCAGTTTGGAGACTGTGCAAGGAGTAGGGAGTACGAACGCAGCTCGAGAGGACCTAACACAACATAAACAGGGTGAGTAACGACCAGAGACTTGGGGGACGGGGAGAGATGAGCACAATGGCACACATGCACAACGAGGTGTAGCACACTGCACACCCACAATTTCCCTGGATCATGTCCCTGATCCCCTTGGCACACTGCAGCACACACACATAGCAAGAACAGCACACCCACATTGACGACAACGTGGTACAATGCACAAAGCCGACACTGCAGAACAGAGGACAGAACTGGCTCCGCAAAAACACAGAAACATGCCTACTACATCTGACAGAGCAGAAAACTGTGAAATGGAAATGTATGCATAGGACCTCACATCCGTTATGCAGTCCAAATGTACACTGTCCCGCAGCAGTATTAAGCACCTCCCAAACAGTCACAATGTACATTGTCATACAGTCTGCATGTAAACCAGAACAATGCGCCAACATACATGTCAACACAATGTCAACATGCATCTCCCCTACACATTGCAGAGGGGCACACAGCACCTCCAGCCGAGCACAGATGACAACACATCTGTGATGCCTTAGAGGACCACCACACCTTCGACACCGATGCCCTACAACAGCCCATGGACATCCCACACAACCCACCACCATGACACGGGCAGCCAAGCTACTTAGAGGAGAACACAGAGCCTGCAACAGACCACACAGCAGGAAGCACAGCTGGCTCACGACACTTCACCCACCCACCCATGGCACCCCAATGCCATGTGTCAGCATGCCAAAAGGAGGTGGCCAAACAGGTGTGGGTGCGTTCCGAACCCATGGAAGGCGATCTAGATCACATACGTTTGTGTATATTACCCTTCAGGGGTCACCTACACCCCACAAAGGAGACCCACACTGCCATAAACACATGCAGATGCACATTCACAGTACAGAACCATGCCCAGGGGCACGCAATTAGCAGTCACATACCCGTGTTGGCTCTGCGTACGGTGGCCCAGGCCACTTCCCTTACGAATTGAGTGGGTGACGACAATGCTACATGTCCAAGCTCTAACTCCTGCCTGCGGTGACATGTCTGCATCTGTTGTACACAGCACAATGTAATGTTGTAGGGCCCAGGGCCCTCATGCATACAAAAAGACCACAGGGACGCACGCAGATAATATGTTGAACTAGCTACGGGCAAGTGCGCCCAGCCCCTTTATTGGCAGGGCCACACGTACAGTGGCGCCTGTGCTGGATGTGTGTGGGGTGACTGTAAGCCAGCCCGCACAAAGTGCTTGGTGCTGGCAACCACTTGAACAGTGGACACCATGTTAAAGATTACAGGGATCTGTTAGCATGAGCTGAAAGCCATTTTGTACTTGGCAGCCATTTTAGTTAGCTATGTGCTAGCCATTTGCTGTTTCCCTCTTCCAGAGCCTTGCACATGTTCAGAAGGGCCTAGCTAGTAGAATGCACCTGTTCCTAATATAGAACTGTCAGGCTGTTCTAACTGATGTCAGCAACTTATTACTCCTCCTACTTGTTGACTGTGCATTTACTGTATGACCATCTATGTGTGTAGATCTTCTCATGTGTACTTATACCGCCTTCTTTTGAGCCCCTGTGTGGGTATATAAGGCCCCTGTTCTCTGTACTCCTTAGAATGCCTCCTACAGTGACTTGAGATTACTGTGTGATGCAATCTCTCTCATCTGAGGTTAATAAAAAAGATGTCTTTTATATTACAGCTTCTGTGCCAATCTCTTCTTTGCTGTTGGTTTAAAAGGACCAGGTGTATCAGTGAAGCCCCTGAGAAGGTTTTTGATTTCGTCAATTGGTGACTTCTGTGAGGCTCATCAGAGAAGAGGCTATCCAAGGGAGTGGTCTTGATGGGAGACAGCAATCCACTGAGGAGGACAGAACAGGAATCTAGTAAGAAGGTACCATAAACTAAGATTCTGTCTCTGCAACCTATTATATTTCTGGTCATCCTGATTTGACTCCTCCAACTGCTTACCACTCCTGACTGAGAACTTTTTTGGCGTGAGTATTCTAAAAATGACCGTTTGGTCACTCAGAACTTGGCACTGAGGTTGGAGATTTTTGTGTTTGGTAAGGTCGTTTGTTGCGACGTTTTTTGGAATTGTATGGAAATTGGCCTATATTTGGAATTTGGAAATACATACATTGCAATTTATGTAGGCAGGTAATGAGAAACGTTTGTAAACTTGAACGGCACACTTTGAGTTAAGTGCTACTTTGTGTATAATATTGTATATGCTGCAATATTCTTGGCATGCCTGTTCTTAGCACACATCGTAGAATGTGTTGCTTTCTTGGAGGTACCATTTTGGAACTTGTATGAAATCAGCTAGCTCCCCTAGAGGGGATATCTAACTAGGATTAGGTATAAAAACGTATTTCTTCCTTGGTGACTAGTACCTCGAGGAACTAAATATGTACATAGAAAGGATCCTGGTCTGTGCACTTAGTAACATTCATAAGTGGTGATATGCAGAGCATTTTTTCTTGGTGTTCTGCCAGCCAAATCTAGTGAATATGACTTACAACTAGTATTTACAAATGGTTTGGTTTAAGTACAGTCTGTGGGCTGTCTTCTGTTTCTGTCCAAAGTGTTGATCTGTGGGTTAAATGTGTGTTTAAATGTCTGTGGTTTGTCATTAGTGGTACTTGTGTGAGTAAGTAGCGATTGCGCTCTTGGTGCAAGAATGGCTAGCCTTAACCGCGCTCTATTGTGTGTTCTGAGTGTATGACCCCCTTCTGAAAATGTCTGGAATGAGCTCAATGTGTTTTTTTTGTCATCATTCTGTTATGCAAAATATCATTAAAATAAAATATATTTTAAAATAATCCAGCAATGAATTATATAATATATGATAAATAGCTGCAGGCTATCATTAAATTGACAGAGTAAGACACTATACATGTGTGCAAATTGCCACGATGCTAAAGATAAAATTAGAATTCACATTGGATAGGAATGAAATAGGCTTCAAAAACGAAATTGTGTGTTTTGCAATAAATAAACTAAGATACAAAATGTCACAGCATTTATCCTTATGTATTAGGTGTTAAAAGGCATTCACATTATCTGAGTGAGTTGGTTGTTGTTGAACTAAACACACATTACAGAACAACAGACTTGTGCTGGCTTGAAAGGCTGGCTTGAAAGGCGTGTGAATTCGACGCCTGCGGATCACAAGCAGCTGTGTCAGCATATGGGTATTTCTGACTCCAGGCCACAGAAAGAAAGAATGCTGAAGTCCACTAAATCTTAAGTCAGTGAAAAAACACGGTGTAAAACCCTGCATTTCAGATTGCTGTTTTAAAAGTTAGAAATATAGTTTCATTATTTTGGATAACAGAGAACAGATTGACAGTAGGGATTTATTTTCTTAATGCCTTTTTAAATAAGGATATCAGTGGTTTTGATGTTAAATAATGACTGTCCTTTAAAAAGTGGTGCAGACTTTCATGTTTCAAGTTAGGATTCTGTGCTTATGGTTATGTATGAATGCGTTTAAATATGATAGGCAAGGGATGCAGCTTGCTTTTCATATGTAAACTCATCAAAATGATTGGATTTATTTAAAAAAAATATATATATTTTGATTATATAAAAAAAAGTTATGAAAGATAGGTGCATTAAATTTGTTTTTTAATATTTATAATGCCTAATAATGATACTGTGAACTCCTAGTATCAAAATTGAATTTAAGCAGTGCTGTACAGCAATAGGGGGTAACTTATATGTGAAATGTCACTTTACCCAGGCGTACAAAACTCATTTTTATAAGGGTATACATTATACATTTCTGATGCCACATCTCTGGGATATGCAGAGGACATTCTGGGGATAACTATTATGCAAAAACATTGTAGGGTATTCATTTTTAAGTGCCCCAAACATCAAAGTCGAAATTGGGTAAAATTCACTATTTAAATAAGGTTATTCCAATCAGAGCAGCTTTTAAACTGCCTTAGGCTCCAGTAAATGCACATATGTAAGTATAGAATAAATAGCTGACATCTATACTGCTAGACAAGCACTCAGCACACTGCTTACAAATATAAATATGTACAAACAGTACAAAAAGAAGTTATTAAGCTTACCTCTGAATTGCTGGTAGACAGGAATGGAGTGGGTTTGCTGTTCAGCTCTCAGCCTCAAGGGTCACTTTGAATTGGGAGAACTACATGGAAACCCTTGCACACAAAATGGAACAGCTGCTGTACGGGTTAAAGGTCGAGGTCTACATTTAGAAGCCTAGCAGGGCTCAGCGCAAGGTTTGCTTTGACATTTCGACATTTGAAATGTTTTGAACGACGAAATGGCAGGACAGGGAAAGAAAGAGAGGTTTTGCTTCCTTTTTTTTGGCAAAAGCAAGCTTTTGTGCACTGATATGAACAAAAGGCAATATAATGGTATATGTGAGCTCTGATTAAGAGAATGGCTCTGCCATGTATATAGCACTAATGCTTTTAGAGCTGAGTTAAGGAAGCAATGGGGTTTAGTTTGAATTCATGCACCCTCATGTTCCACTTGTACACTTGCTAAAGGAATTGGTGGTTGGTTATTCATGTTCTTTAGCTAGTTCAATGTGCTATTTACCTCCTATAACTTTGTTTATACCCAGTTGCTACAAATAGGGGTTGATAGTGTTGACAGAAGTGAAACCTGTTTCAGGTTTCCTACTGTCAAAATGGGGGAAGGAGGCTAGCTCCCCTACAAATTAAGGGTAGGCAAATTTATGTTTTCTCTCTCTTTTTCTCAATTTGTTTTAGCCTGTCTAAACTGTCTGTGAAATAGCCATGAGACATTTAATTGGCTATTCAGTAATACTGTTTTAAACATTGTTAGCATTGATAAAATGATTTAAAAATATGCTATGTTACTGCCCATCCTGTCTGATGAAATTATGAAAAGATGAGTAGTCTAGATTGCTGTTTCCTTATTTGATCTTTAAGGAAAACTTGCTGTGGGTAGTTTTTGTTCTAAACTTCTCAGGTGATAAAACCATTATTGTTTATGTTATTCTCATGCTATATACAGTTTTGCAAGGGCATTGCTAGTCTTTTATTAACTAATCTGTGTATATAAACTAACAGTCCTTACTAGAGCTGATGTTGCATAATTTGGATCGTGAAAAGTAGAATGCAGGGAAGATGCCCATGTGATCCTTAGCAAACATTTTTGAGGAAAATATTGTTTTATAGGAGTTTGTTTGTCATAATATGTTCTGCTGGAGAAATTTATGTACCCATTATGTTGAAGTTTTTAATTATTTATATAATAGGAATCCCTGTTAAATTAGCAGTTTTAGATTTTCCTGTTGCTCCTATAACATGAGAGCATGGTCCTAAGCATACAATGTAGGTGCTTTTATTAAGAGAAATCATTTTAGAAGTGTCTGCAGTCCTGTACAAATAATGCAAAGTCTATGAATAAAAATGTAGAACATTTCCTTTTTTTTTGAGGATCTTCAGATGAATAATATAGGAATACACAGATGTAAGGATTTGGAGTATGTCTGTATTATTTTTTCTCTTTTCCTCAGAATTTAGTAAATGAACACAGTCTTCCTTGGCTGCTTGGGATTGGGTGACGTATTACTCTTGTCAGTTCACCAAAGAGTTCCTTTTATGCTTGCCAATAGGTCCAGGCTGTTTTTTTTTTACTCCCACATAGATGAAAGTGGTTCTTGGGTGCCTTGCTAATATATGCGGTGTCCCAAGACTAGGAAGTATTCTGAGAATATCCTCACTGTTGATAGATTATTTCTGTGCCTTGTCTAAAGACCTTCTGTTCTGTCCACCAATAGATGTTTTCTGCCTTACAACCATTGCCAGAGGGGCGCGGACATCAGATCTAGCTTGGGGAGTCAGCACCAGTCCAGCTTGAAGTCAAGGTGAAGGTAACCAGCACAGGCATTGCTGGCAACTAGGACCTCAGTGAAGGTAGAAGACCGGAAGCACTGGGATGTGAAGTGTGTACCCCTGCCACTGTCTTGGGCGAAAGACGGGGTAACAAATCAGAAAGGAGAAATTGTGGATCAAGTTTTTGATGCCCAGCTGAGAGTCACAGACCGACCAGAACGGCAAGGTTGTATTTACTTGAGGTAACCCTCCTTTGAAACAAGGGTTGCTTCAGAGATCCTAGCATCAGGCCTCTGAATCCTGGTCCCAAAGTGACTGCAAGTCTTCACCTTTGTTGGTCAAGAGATACCTGGGCACACTGGATACAATGTGTGGCCCCAACAAAGAGCAGTGTGCCATACAGAGCAATACAGGAGTTAGGGAAGGCCTTGAGTTCAGGGTACAGGTGCTGTGTCTCTGGTGCCTGTTAGATTGAAGTGAAGAAAACTGGTGCACTGCCTGAGACACTGGACAGGATCGCTGAGAGCATTTGCCCTGGTGGGTGATTGCCCTATTCTGAAAGAAGAAACATTTCCCTTGAAACTGGGCCGTGATTCCTGAGTTGCGAGTTGTGCAGCTCCACCATGGGAAAACCAAGAGCCTGCCTGTGAGGCTCAAACGGACACAGGGAGAAGACTCCCTTCTGGCTGATTGTACAGCGGCTTCAATTTCCCAAGGACTTCTTCTTTTTTGTTAAAAATGTACCCTATTGGTCGTCCCATTTTTGAGGAGGAGCAGCCCTTTGCAGCTCTTCGTCCTAATTCTCATGGCCCTGTGTGGTCCTCCTGGTCCCCTGAATCCAGGATCATTTTTGTAATAATATGTCTGACTGCTTTAATATTTGCATTAGGAATAATGTTTATTCTGTGAGGAAAAAGTTCATCTGAGCAGTTGACAAATGTTACTTTACCCTTTCCTTGATTATAATGATTGATACTCTAGCCCTCATAAAGGAAACACTGGAAAAGTCTAGTGAAAATGTTTTTATTAGATATGTGCTGTTGGGTATTCTGAAGTTGAAATGGGTGGTCACTGAACTGCATAGAAGCCTTGAAAATGTTTTTACTGGATGGTTCTATGATTTGCTTAGGACTAGAAAGCTAATAATTCTGTTTGTGATAATAGTCATTACTCTCTCCTGCTATCTGTATGACCTAATGCTCTGTTCCCTTTGTACTCCTGCTTATACCTTATATATACCCGCTTAACAATATTTAGAATGAGAAATGCCCACCTAGCAATGAATTAGGATATTGATACATTTATGAAAATTAATGTGCAAATATTTTCTGTGTTCCAACTGGATCATAGGAATGTCTTTAGCTCATGCTAAAAGGACCATCTGTTAAAGATTACAGTGATCTGATAGCATGAGCTGAAAGCCATTTTGTACTTGGCAGCCATTTTAGTTAGCTATGTGCTAGCCATTTGCTGTTTCCCTCTTCCAGAGCCTTGCACATGCTCAGAAGGGCCTAACTAGTAGAATGCACCTGTTCCTAGTATAGAACTGTCAGCCTATTCTAACTGATGTCAGCAACTTATTACTCCTCCTACTTGTTGACTGTGCATTTACTGTATGACCATCTATGTGTGTAACTCTTCTCATGTGTACTTGTACTGCATTCTTTTGAGCCCCTGTGTGGGTATATAAGGTCCCTGTTCTCTGTACTCCTTAGAATGCCTCCTACAGTGACTTGAGATTACTGTGTGACACAATCTCTCTCATCTGAGTTTAATAAAAAAGATGTTGTTTATATTACAGCTTCTGTGCCAATCTCTTCTTTGCTGTTGGTATAAAAGGACCAGGTGTATCAGTGAAGCCCCTGAGAAGGTTTTTGATTTCTTCAACCTGTACAACGGAAACTGAAAACACCTGCCTTACAGAGTCAACTGCTGAGCAACATGGAGGGAGCCGGAGAAAGTCTAGAGGACACCCAACATGCAAACAGAAGTGTCTGTGAGTTGCAGTGCACTGAGGTTGGGGCACTAGAGCTGAGCACGCTCATGTGAAGAACAAGTCTCAGATTGTGTCCCTTCAAGATATTCCTGATGCAGATGCAGTGGGGTGTGTTAGACCTGCATCATCTTCCCCATCCACGTCCCAGATCTCTCACACTGCTTGAAGTGACATTGCTGCACAACCTCTCCACAGCACAAAACTCAATCAGTAACGGACGATGGCTTGTGGAGCACTGAGTTAGTGGCACCTGGATTACCGAGCAGGGTATCAGTCCTATGATGGCATCCACGACAGGTGTGAGCAACTCCATAAGTCTGTCAGGATCACCGTTTCGACTCTGGCAGATGGCGGTTAGAGGTGGTCCTGGTGGTGGTGGCGTGTGCCTCCTGCGGTGATGCGACTTCCGGGACGGTCAGGACTCGATTTGATGTATGAGCCCTGGTGGACCACAGTTGAGGCCGGAGGCAGCGGACAGCGCAGGGCCACAGACCCATGGCATTGATGACTCCAAAGCCATCTCCTCGGGGGCCATCCAATATCTCAGAAGAAGGGATCCCGGACCTGACCTGCACAGAGTTAGTGGCCTCAGATGCACAGCGGCCGGCACAGGCACCCTGCTACGGGACGGTGACTTGCGGTGCACTGAGGTTGGTCCACACGCAGTGAGCAGGTCTTCATCGATGTCGAAGGTGAATGTGACAGAGGCTTGCAGGGGACAGAGGAAGGTGTCTTTCAGGGCATGATGCGGAAGGTCTGATGTTATACGGAAGCAGCAAATGGTAGAAAGGAAAGCGACAGCCTCGTTTTCACCACCAATTCGGTATCAGCTACATGAGGATGAAAACTACCCCCTAGTCCATAGACTTATAGACCACCAATGTACGACCAGTGAATGTCCATGAATGTCGGGGAACAGACTTAGTGGCACCGGGGCTGAGATGGGATGCAGTCTGCGATGATGCCGGTACACTGATATGAACTCCGCCATCGCTAAATCAAGACTCTGTGACCTACTGGACCGCAGTGTAGGCCGGAGGCAGTGGTCAGCAGTGGCCCACAGCCACGTATCATTGGCTCGCAATATACAGAGTTAGTGACACCAGGGCAGTTGTCGGTAGTGTTCGATCACCTCCGTAACGATGATCCTATTCCCTCTGGACTGCAACGCAGTATCCTCTTACGCCTCTCCTTGCGTGCAATGATATGTCTTCTGCCTTTGAATAATCGATATTCAGTTCCAATTCTGTGACCTACTCATGTGCAGCGTAGGCTGAGGGCAGTAGTCCGCGTAGGCCCACAGACATATGTGGTTGTAATGCTATGCACAGACTTGGTAGCACCACATCGAAAGGAGTATAGTGACATAAACTCTGCCTTTAAAAATGTTCGCTGCCATGGTGTAATCAAGACTCAGTACCAAATGTGACCTACTTGACCATAGTGTAGGCCAGAGGCAGCTGTAGAGTATGTCAACGAGAAAGGAGTAAAGCGGCCTGTGTCGTGGAGGCCGTGATGGTCTGAGGAGGCTGGCAGTGTTGCGGGCCTCGGGCTTGGAAATTGCGCCGGCATGAGGTGGGTCCTCCGTGACACATGCCGGTGTCGGCAGGTGATCAGTGTGGCCTGGCTGCGCAGGGGTGGGCCTGACGGGTTTGGGGCCCAGCGGGCCGGGGTACGGCTGGCGCTCTGGATCACAGGCAACTCCACTCAGGAGGATGGTGTCGGCCTAGTGGCGGGGTGAGAGGCGCCGCCCTGGCAGAGACGTTAGGCATTCCGGAAGAGGACCACGCCCAGGGCTACGTGCTTTTTATTCACAGCTCTACGCTGGCCTGGCATACGCTGGGCCATCCCTCTCCACTCACGCTTATGGGGGGGACGTAACAGGCAACATTTCCGCAAACTCCCCCATTGGCTGGGGTGACATGGTTGCATCCACTGTCCAGTACACTCCATACACCAGCGGTGTATGTCGCAATGGATATGGGTGTGTTTTGCATACTGCGGTCTGTCCAGCACATCGCCACCACTCTTGGCATTTTGCACGTTCTCAATCATGGTTCTCCTGCCTCCCTCACACATGCCTGAGTCCCAACTCTCCCCACATTCCGCTATTGTGTGGCTGAGATGCCATGCCGTTGATGGTTCATGTTCACGGCTTGTCCAGGTTACCATTGTGAGTTGTTCTATCGTGTCTGGTGGGTGTTCATGTTGTTTTGAATGTTGTATGTGATTTTGTGACGTGTGCATTGCCGGAGTTGTGAGTTGCGGGCTTGTGGAGTTGAGGTGTGTGGAGTGTTCATTTGGTACTTGGCAACGGGCTGTGCATTCCCGCTGGTATCATTCTGGGAATGCTGGTTGATGATGGACTGTTGGAGGATGATGGAATCATGCACACTGGCTGGGTATTTGAAGACGACGTTGGTGGAGATTCCACAGATGTTGCCTGCACATTGATGTGAGACGTGTGCTTTATGTTGCGGTGATTGTACGCTGTGTCACCAGGGGGCACAAGTAGGACATGTGTGCTGTGGATTGCCCCAACACGTGCGTGCATCCAGCTATGGTGTATGGTCCTTGCTTGGTCTCCAGCGGATCCTGCGCATTGTGGTGGACATATAGATACTGGGGTACCAGGCTGATGATGGCATCCAGGACAGGTGTGAGGGACTTGGATGCGGCTGGCTGTGAGACTCCTCCAACTCTGGCGGGTGTTGGTTGGGGGGTACCAGGGGCCAACAGGTGCATCACAGCCAGCAGCTTGGTGTGGGGTGGGATGTTGGTTGCCCGCTGTGTTGGTGTCGTCGGCCTGTTGGGAGATGATGGTCAGGATGCGTAGGATGGTTGTCCTTTTGAGCATGTGGTGGGCAATGACATTCCCAGGTGTTGGGTCTGTGAGGTTGGTGCGTTTTCAGCAGGTCACTGTCTTTGTCTGTGCTGCCTCAGTGTTGGTCCGGGCGGGGGGTTCGGGGAGGGTCTGGGTGTTGGTGAGTGTTGTTGCCCTATTGGGGCTCCGGGCTGCATGTTCAGTTGCCTGGGTGCATGTGTTGTTCTTCATGTTTTGCTCTGGGCTGTGCTCCCTTGTCTGTTGCCGGTTGTTGTCCCACTTTGCACCAGGTAAGAGCAGGTGTTAATTTACTGCTGCTAACGCACCTTATCGCATGTTTTGTGATCTTATCGCCGATGTGGCTGGTCGTTGAGAATGTTGTGGAGTGGCGTTGTCACGGCTTTTTGCTCTGGAACGCCTACTCTGCATCTCATTAGCGATAGTTGCCGGGGTCATCTGTGGCAATGTTTTTTGTGGATGCTGTCGCCGGAAAACTGGTACGAGGGGCTGTTAGCAACAGGTTGTGAATTGGTTGATGAATTTATCGCGACTTTGGCTGCGCTAAAGTGCCGTTAACTCAGCGATAGCTCCTTGAGAATTTGGCCCTTTGTCTACTACTTGCTTTTGTCTCAAAGGGCTTAGCATGCCAATGGTCATTGGTTTAGATGCAGGTGTGATTGGTTGCTGGAATGGTGTTGGTAGTATTAACTAATCATATTGTGTATTTATGTCGTGTGTGATGCCCAACGATGGTGCGTGAGACAACCTATGCTTGAATAGGAGCGCAAAGGTGTGTAAGGATAGTTGTGTATGTTGCATATGCACACTAGTCTTAAGATTTCTCCTTGTGCAGATGGAGTCTGAAGTTTATGCAAAAAAGCAACGTATTCATTCATTGTCTCATCTATACATTTGCATATGTCATTTGATATTTTTCTAATTTAAGTGTGACCGTTAACTGAAGTTAAATAGAACTCCCTGTCCATTCGCACCTTTCAACCCCACCGTTAATATTGTCCAAATACGCCTTAATTGGTCTGCCTATCTATTTGTTTTTGACACTTATAGGAAAAAAAGCTGTCATCGCTTTTATTTTTTTCACTTTTTTGTTCATCAATTTGACGCGTTCTTTTTGTTTCCCCTTCCCCTCACTGTGGTCCCACTGTAAACTTGTCTCTTTTGAATATTGTACACTATTTATTGCAAGCAACACGCGTGTGCCCTTCTCTCACACCACAGACATCATCTATTCAAAAGTTGTGTCTTTGGTACACAAACGGCACCCGTTTTAAGTCCAGCCATCTCCTACCACAGTCTCCACCCTGTTAAGACTGGTGGTCTCACACCAGACACTCTCCATCCTACATCTCTCAAACTTCAAGTACCGCCAACCAGAAATCCCCCTGCATGCCAGGGCTATCATGCATCCTAAACATGCCTCTCCTACCACTCACCCTATCCATTCTAATTATGTTTCACTCCTTCACTTCGGGGCATATTATCAAGACAGGTGATAAAATTATTGTGTAGGACATCTAACCTGAGCTTCAATTGGAATTCCATAGAGAATATTATCAAGCCCATTATCGCCGTTTTAGCGACAGTTTTCTGCCGCCAAAGCAGCGATAATTTTATCTCCTGTCTTGATAATATGCCCCTTAATGTGCACAATCCGGTTGCTACAGACTGGTATTTAAACATGTTTATCTGGGGTTGGATAGAGATGGGAGGGAATAAGCGTCCTATTTCCATATGCGTCAAATACAACTGTGTCTTATGTCCCACTCTTACAGTTTGATCCTGAATGACCTTGAACAATGATGAAATGTGTTAGACCTCATGTCCCAGTGACTGACAGGACTGCCTTACCTCTTTTGGTAGCCAAGATCCTATTAAAGGCAAGAAGTGAAACGGGGGGTGCAAGATGCTTCGGAGCAGCTGCATGTTGTAATGACCACTCTTTGGCTAGAAACAAATCCAAGACTAAAGTCATGAAAGAGCAGATCCATGAGAGCATGTTTTACATGAATGGAAGGATGCATTGCTTTTTACCTCTCTGTTGATTATTCATGATGTAGTTTCTCCCAGACTTTACAATGGGAAAGCTCACCTAGAAAAGGTTGAGTAAAACTAGCTATCATCAGCTGATTTACCCAACGTACCAAACTGGGGAAAGCAACTTTGTTACTTTTTTGCACATAAAACCAATAAATCATAAAATATAAATAAGAAGTACCCAATCGTCATGCTGATCCTCGCTACCACACGCTTTTCCTGAGTGAAATGAAGGTTCTGGAGCAGGTGCTCTCCTTGCAAAGGTTGAATATGGTGCAGCCTGTGACATACTGTAGAGTGATGTCCTCTTGTCTGTCCAAGAGCACAGACAATGTGTAGTTCCTCAAAAATGGTGTTCAACTGCAGGCAACCACACCTAAGCCCTTAATATACAAAAGATGCACTTTCCCTTTTTCGCACCACAACGCTCCTTTTGAAAGATGCACTTTGCACAGACTGGGATAGCGCACCCTGGGAGCAGCACATTCAGTGAAATATAGAGCTGCAGCTTCCAAGAGCTCACTGTTTCTATGTGCAGGCGGCCAGATGCTTGTACTTTAGAGACAGCAGAGAGATTCCCCTGAAGGCAGGTTCAGCGAGTAATCAAACACACCTGCAGGGAGATGTCTAGGCGTCCGCAGGACCCCTTTCCCACCGTCAGAGGGCACATTAACAGTGTGCCACCTTTTTTGTGTATCACTGTCAGTGTGCCTCCTAGGGGTCTGAGTGTCTCTGCGCCTGTGTCTGTAACACATGGCGGGTGCAGAGCCAAAGAGATTCTCTCATTTGCATGGGGCCACTCCCTCATTCAAATGAGGCATCACCCTCTCACGAAATCTCTGTTGCTACATGTGCATCAGCTTTATTAGTATTAAAGAAGGGGGCGCACAAGCTTCTGTATCCCCTTCTATAATACCAAAGTGCCCCGGGGCGCATAATGCATGTCCCACACAAGCACTTTGCAAAATAAGGCTCATAGTGAGGTTGCACTGTGTTTTGTCTAGGAAATTCACATAGTTCCATCTTCAAATGAGCACAGGCACGAATGTAGCTGTGCCACAGATTTTTTTTGTTTTTTGCACTTTTATTTAGAGCAGAGTCGACCCGAAGGTATTGGGGTGCTTTTCAGGCATACTTCTTTCATTACATAAGAATGTATTACATTTTTTTTGTTGGGCACTTGGAGATTAGGTGATTGGCCCAGAATCAATCAGCACTGAGACTCAAACCTCGTTCCCCACTTCCAAAATCAGCATCTCTGCCTGTTACACCACATCTTTTCCATTAGATATTTTATTAGAAAACATTACACAGTGTGAGCATGCTGCAGTCTCACAGGCAAAACATGAAAACAAATTCCTTTCATGGAAGTGAGCCCCATTCGGGCGATACAGACTGGCCTATGGTCAGCCGGCAAGTGCACCCATGCAGGGATGTAATCATGTAAGTCCTACTGTTAGATTTGGGGGTCTCTAGTTGGCATAGGTAGGTACCTGTGACAAATAGGGACCCTTGTGTCTAGTCAGGGTAAGGGGGTACACTCCTAAAATAACCCCTGCTCACCCCCTTGGTAGCTTGGCACGAGCAGACAGGCTTATCTCATAAGCAGTGTGTAAAGCATTTGTGACCACATACAGTAATCAAGTGACAACACTACAGATGGACACCACACAAGTTTTATATCAAAAATAAGTATTCTTTATATAGCCTTATCACAAGACCACAAATGACAAAAATCCACAATACTGTACTTTAAAATGGTAGAATTAGCTTAGTTCTCTTAAGATTGTAAATGCGACACTCAGAGTTCAATGTACCTTAAGATGCGTAACGCAAGACAACAAAAGTGTTGCAAGGATGGTGATGCGTTGAAGATTTGGTGCAAAGAAACAAAGATGGCACTTTCTTCTTGATGCGACACGCTTCCTGGTGATACAGCGGCGTCTGCTGCGACATCGATCCTCTTCTCTGGTGATGCGAGAGGCTTCTACTCGATGCGAGCCGCGAGAGGCCCTGCGACATGCTTCCCGGTGATGCGGCGGCGTCTGATGCGATGTCGATCCACTTCTCCGGCGATATGCCACGACAGGCCCTGCGACACGCTTCCCGGAGATGCGGCGGCACCTGATGCGACGTCGATCCTCTTCTCTGGTGATGAGCCACGACAGGCCCTGCGACACGCTTCCCGGAAATGTGGCGGCGTCTGATGCAACATCAATCCTCTTCTCCGGCGATGTGAGGTGCTTCGGTGGACCTGCGATGACTCAGCGTTTCTTCTGCGACACGCTTCCCGGGGATGCGGCAGCATCTGATGCGGCCTCGATCCTCTTCTCTGGCGATGCGAGGCGCTTTCTCGTTGTGAAGCGACAGCGGCAGTTCGGCGATACTCTTCTTGTTCGTGAGTCGCGCTTCCAGCTCCTTGCGACACGCAGTCCCTCAGAAAGCCTCGCAAAACAGCAGGCACTTCCAAACAACTCTTGGGGAGCTGGTGGGTGAAGTCTGTTGTCCCTGAGACTTCAGCAGGAGGCAAGCTCTTTTCCAAGCCCTTGGATATCCTTCACAAGTTGAATAAAGTGCACACAAAGTCCTTTCTCCTTTCTTTGGCAGTCAGGCAACCACTGAAGGCCAATCCCCCAAGCAGCACTTGAGCTTAGGGATAGTCTCTCCTCAGTTTCTTCGGGGTTCCACTCCTCAGCAAAGGTTTCTTCTTGTTTCCCAAAGTGATCTAAAGTTCTTGGGTTTGGGTCCCAATATTTATACCCAGTTTCTCTTTGTTCTCTGAAGGCAGAGAGGACTTTGCCTAGTCCAAACCAGTTCTGGTCAGTCCTGGAGCACTTTGTTGACAAGGCACCTTCTTTCCTTTCAGAGTGCAGGGCAGAGACATCAGCCGCACCACACGAGGTGGAGTCAGCATTGTGGAGGGAAGGCACCGCCCTATTCAGGTCCCAGGTGCAACTCCTCCCACCCATCTAGATGCAGATCTCTCTATTCAGCCCTGTGCTGACTCACCCTGTCTCCTAGAATTTCCCCAGCCCCTGTCACTCAAACTCCAGACAAGGAATACATAGCCTAGCAGAGGCAGGTTTGGATGGTTAGACAAGAAAATACCTACTTTCTAAAAGTGGTATTTTCAAACACAGAATGTTAAAACCAACTTCACTAAAAGATGTATTTTATCATTCTGAGTTCAGGCATACTAAACTCGAATTTCTACCATGTTCCCTGAGTCAGTTAGGATTATAAGATGTAATAATCAAACTGCCCATTCTGGCCTATGGGGAACAGTTAGCCTTGCAATAGTGAAAAACGAAAATGACTGTATTTCACTATTATAACATGCCACACACCCCAGGGCATGTCCTACCTTATACTTAAAATGCACCCTGCCCTTGAGGCTACCATAGAGGTGTCTGATATGAAGAAAAGGGAAGGTTTAGGGACTGGCAAGTGGGTGCACTTGCCCAGTCAGCATGGCAGTACCAGACTGCACACAGGCTCTGCAATAGCAGGCCTTAGACACACTTTTACAGACTGCTTCTGTGGGTGGCACAACCAGTGTTGCAAGCCCACCAGCAGCATTTGGATTGCCAGCCCTGGGCACGCCTGGTGCCCTGTACTAGGGTCTGACAGGTAAACCAATCCAGCCGATCATGGAATCCCTAATCCATACATCAATTTATAATAGGGAGAGCATATGCACTTTAGCACTGATCAGCAGTGGTAAAGTGCCCAGAGTCATAAAACAGCCAACAGCTGGTCAGAAAAATACAGGAGGAAGGCAAAAAGTTCAGGGATGACCCTGCAAAAAGGGCCAAGTCCAACACCTACTATCTCCTATTTATGTATGTTTGTGAATAGTGGATTCAGGACTAATGGTGGAAGCAAGGTTTTAATTATACCCTTCATGTTAGGCATGGTTGAGAAACTCTGCTTTGGTGAAGGTTTGTGTCCATATTTTACCCAAGGTGGTCAGTCTCCTTGTGCACCACATTTTCTGGAACAGAATGTCTGGTAGGCTGGACCTCCTGTTCCAGAATGTGAAAAATGTAGCACAACCAGTCCTTGAGCAGGTAAGTGATGGGTAGAGGATAAAGCAGTGGCAGGAGAGGAGGGCACGGGAGAGTTCCATTCATATGGTGATGGCAGTGTGTAGCGTGGGTGCTCATGGTATTGAATCAATGCAGGGGAACATGAGGCATGATGCAGGACTCAGGACTTCACACACAGGTGGCAGTCTGGAAGAAGAGATCTGAGCTGCTACCAGGAGGCTGTCTGCCTTTTGCTTCAGCATTTATATGTTCCCACTGCAGGGAATGACCGCTGAGGCAAAGGTCTCAAGCAGAAAAAACAACATTGTTTACTATGTCAGACAAAATGTGACCTATCGTGCGCTGGCCTCTGATACCATAGACCACTCTTCATTGTATCCCGCCTCTCATACCAGATACTATTCATCCTAGACTGCCTCTCTCTCAAAACAAAGCGGTACAAAAGGGGGTGGTGATGGACGGAGCATCAGAACCAATCAAACACTCACAACCAGTCAACAGATCTAGGTTTGATCCATCACCGTTCTTTAGCCCACTCTGCCACCCTTGTTCAGACATGGCCATATGCAAATCAGTCTGACCCTGTGCCTCATGGGAACAGTCCAGCCCGAACTGCCAAGCCATGCCTTCCCTGGATCGGAAACAAGCTTCCCAGGACCAGTTTCTGGCATTTCAGCCGTCTTCAGCCAGGGACTCACGTCTGAGCATACCCTGCCAACTTATGGTGAACAAAGCGGTACAAAAGGGGGTGGTGATGGACGGAGGGTATGCTCAGACGTGAGTCCCTTGCTCACTTTGCCACTGAATTCAAGCAAGCCTGGCTGAAGACAGCTGGAATGCCAGAAACCGGTCCTAGGAAGCTTGTTTCCGGTCCAGGGAAGGCATGGCTTGCCAGTTCGGGCTGGACTGTTCCCATGAGGCACAGGGTCAGACTGATTTGCATGTCTGAACTGGGGTGGCAGAGTGGGTTAAAGAACGGTGATGGATCAAACCCAGATCTGTTGACTGGGTGTGAGTGTTTGATTGGTTCTGATGCTCCATCCATCACCACCCCCTTTTGTACCGCTTTGTTCGCCATAAGTTGGCAGGGTATGCTCACACGTGAGTCCCTTGCTCACTTTGGCACTGGATTCAAGCAAGCCTGGCTGAAGACGGCTGGAATGCTAGAAACCGGTCCTAGGAAGCTTGTTTCCGGTCCAGGGAAGGCATGGCTTGGCAGTTCGGGCTGGACTGTTCCCATGAGGCACAGGGTCAGACTGATTTGCATATGGCCATGTCTGAACTGGGGTGGCAGAGTGGGCTAAAGAACGGTGATGGATCAAACCCAGATCTGTTGACTGGGTGTGAGTGTTTGATTGGTTCTGATGCTCCATCCATCACCACCCCCTTTTGTACCACTTTGTTCGCCATAAGTTGGCAGGATATGCTCAGACGTGAGTCCCTTGCTCACTTTGCCACTGGATTCAAGCAAGCCTGGCTGAAGACGGCTGGAATGCCAGAAACCGGTCCTAGGAAGCTTGTTTCCGGTCCAGGGAAGGCATGGCTTGGCAGTTCGGGCTGGACTGTTCCCATGAGACACAGGGTCAGACTGATTTGCATATGGCCATGTCTGAACTGGGGTGGCAGATTGGGCTAAAGAACGGTGATGGATCAAACCCAGATCTGTTGACTGGGTGTGAGTGTTTGATTGGTTCTGATGCTCCATCCATCACCACCCCCTTTTGTACCGCTTTGTTCGCCATAAGTTGGCAGGGTATGCTCAGACGTGAGTCCCTTGCTCACTTTGCCACTGGATTCAAGCAAGTCTGGCTGAAGACGGCTGGAATGCGAGAAACCGGTCCTAGGAAGCTTGTTTCCGGTCCAGGGAAGGCATGGCTTGGCAGTTCGGGCTGGACGTTCCCATGAGGCACAGGGTCAGACTGATTTGCATATGGCCATGTCTGAACTGGGGTGGCAGAGTGGGCTAAAGAACGGTGATGGATCAAACCCAGATCTGTTGACTGGGTGTGAGTGTTTGATTGGTTCTGATGCTCCATCCATCACCACCCCCTTTTGTACCGCTTTGTTCGCCATAAGTTGGCAGGGTATGCTCAGATGTGAGTCCCTTGCTCACTTTGCCACTAGTTTCAAGCAAGCCTGGCTGAAGACGGCTGGAATGCCAGAAACCGGTCCTAGGAAGCTTGTTTCCGGTCCAGGGAAGGCATGGCTTGGCAGTTCGAGCTGGACTGTTCCCATGAGGCACAGGGTCAGACTGATTTGCAAATGGCCATGTCTGAACTGGGGTGGAAGAGTGGGCTAAAGAACGGTGATGGATCAAACCCAGATATGTTGACTCTGTGTGAGTGTTTGATTGGTTCTGATGCTCCATCCATCATCACCCCCTTTTGTACCGCCTTCTCTCTCAAAAGAGACACTGTTCATCCTACACCAGCCTCTCATACTATAGACCCCCCTTCATTGTATTCCACCTCTCATACCACAGACTACATTCCCCCTATTTCTAACCCTGTGCTTCTACACCTTAAGAGTGAAACCAAATCTACTCACAACTTCAACCCTCATCTCAGCTCCCCACTCCTAACACTCACCCTACAAACCCTGCCCAAAGAACAAACCCACCCGCGTCTTCTTTGTCCAGACCCTGAGCAATTACCATGCCCATCTACCCACCTTGCTTTATAGGATGGCGCCAACGAGGTCACACACTGAATGCCCCCCCCACTCAAAATATACAAGAATAATCCATGATCCAAAAACCTAATAATACAGCAGCTAACACCACTAAATGGAGCAGAGTAAAAGTAGCAAGTAAAAATTAGGAAAAACAAAGTTAAGCACATTTTCATACTTGGAAAAAGGGGTACTCCCAATCCAGAGCACATGTAAACAATTCACTTGAATTGCTCCAACCCTCTGAAAGATAAGCAAATTATTTAGCAGATGACCATATTTTAACAGCTCTTATACTTTAATAGCATCTTGAAATAAATACTTATATTCTTCAAAGCTAATGTTCAAGTTGGTTGGCTACATTAGTGGGATCGAGGCCCCGATCATCTGCAATGCAGGAATGAGTTCACGAAGCTGCCAACGATGCACAACCGTCCCATGGCAGAAGAACTCCACCCCACAGGCTCTGATGGGAGATCAAGGAAGAATCACCTGAAAGATCGACTGCCGCAGAATAAAGTTCCAAACACAGATTACGATAGCCTGTGGATAACGGCTGACTCTCTGCTTCTGGGTTGTGGAAATGGGAAACAATGTACCCTTTGGATTATAGAGTCCAAATTTCAGCTGTTTAATGCCACAAAGGCTTCTCTGAAGAGACAAACAATGTAATTTCTTCGGTCATCTATCTCACTGCCCTAAGAAATGCCCAGGACCCCGAGGTTATTCCTCAAAGATTGATTTTCCAGGTCTTATAATTTAGAGGTGAGACCATCCACCTTGGGTTTGTGCTTCTGAGTGACAGATTTATTCTCCATAACCGTTTCTTGTAAAGTGACCTGACATGCCATCAGGTCCCCAAATCAAGTATGAAGAATGACCATTTTTCTAGACAGTTTTCTCAGCACCGCTTGCAGCTTTAGGCATGCTGTCTTTAAGATATGGAGTCCTTTCTATACTTCTCTCTGTGGAGTTGGAAGAGATCATAGATGGCAGCTAGTGTAGGAGCATCAGCTGAGATAGCTTTCTCTGGCTCAGTGGCAATTGTCCCCATTAGTTTAGGCCCGACTAGTGTGGTCTTTACATACTTTACAGTTTTAGAGAGAGACTGATGTAGTCTTTTGTGGTGGAGTAAAATGGTTTCAGAGACATGCACCAGTCACTCAGGATCCCGTATCAGTTCTTCCTCCAGTTTGGACATAACAGGATCCAGTTCCTCTTAGGTCAAGACATTAGTAACCAAGTCGTCCTCCATCTGCATAGTTGGTAGGGAGCTGGCAAGTTTAAGTATCAGCTTACTGTCAACTGCTCCCTTGCTGGTAGACCCTATAAGATTAGGATATAATTGTTTACTACAATTTGTACCCATTACTTCAGCCGTACCATCAAGATCAAGCTCTGCTGCTTCCAAATCTGACACACTGCCAGACTCTGACAATGAGCAAAAAGCCACAGGAGTTTCCTAAGGGTTTAAGCCAGGGTGCTGATTACCATTGGCCTCCTAGTTATCACTATAAAAGTGTATGCCCTGCTACATGATTTGCACCCTGGTTCTTCCAGAGTAGCCCTAATCTTTTGTCCTGAATTTAAATGACGTACCACATCTACCACCTCTGTTCTTGTGTCATTGTGTTGAACCAGACTCCCACAACTTTAGAGATTGACAGATCCTGCCTAATCAAAGGAAATCTTTTAATGCAGAGAAGTTGGAGGCAGGAGATACAGGTGCAGATACAGGGGCTGAGAATGGCACCGATTTAGTCAACAGACCCGAAAGTCATTAAAAGCTGTGCCGTTAGGGTGAGTAGCTGTTCTACCCAACCCGGTTGCTCCCCCCTTGACAGCCATTGATGTTGAGTTAGGAGGGCAAATTTGCCGATCAATAGTTTTCTGAGAAGTACCTGACAATTAGATGACTGTTAGGACTGGGGGAAGTTGGAACAAGCCAGTGTCACGTGAAGGTCTGCCCTCTTGCCCCCTGCACCTTACCTCTTTCCTGCAGCTGAATGCTTTCCAATGATGACTCTAAGGTCCTCTGTCCAGAGGTGCTGTTAGTAATTCTTAATTTTTCTTTTTGTTTTCCTCCCCCTTCTCTGTCTTAAATGATACAGTCGTCCAAGCTGCCAACTTCTTTCCTGCCACAATGTGCAAAAGTGAGGAACGAGAACCACTCATTGGGGCTCATCCACCCCCGCCTCTGGTGGCCATACTTACAAATCTCCAAGCAGAGGCCAGAAACCACACTGACAACCAGTGTGGAAGGAATACCATGTTTACCACTGTCAGTGCTCATACAAAACACTGCCTTCTTGTTAGTTGTGGCTTTGACCAGAGATTAAAATGAGAGTGTGAGGCCACCACATTTACCAGTTGTTGCCACAAAACAAAATAGGTTGGGATAAACTTAGTTATAATCTCGCTCTCTTCGACACCAACCACGGCAGAGTGCAGGCTTGCTCAAGGTGGCCTGCTGTGCTTGTGCTGACACTAACACTGCATAGTGCGCCTGCAGCAAGTCTCTTACTTCTGTGGTCTCTGAAGAGGGCTTAACGCCTCGCTCTCATTTCAGGCCCTATTCATTGTAAAACTGCCCGTAACAGACACTGCCTTATCTTGCCTCTCACTATTCATTCTAACCTACTTCTAATCCCAAACACTATTCATCGGCAAACTGTCTCTCTCACACCAACCACTAATCATCCAACACCTGTCTCTCATGCACTGTTAACCTTAAGCAAGCTTTTCTCTCTCATCCCAAACACTACTCATCCTAACCTGCCTCTAATACTACAGAAATAATGCAATCTAAACCCGCATTTGCCTTTCCCATACCAGATGCGATTTAGCCTAACCTCCCTCTCATATTCAAGCCACTATCAAAAACCTGCATTTCTCGCATACCAAAATCTTTTCATCACACCATGCCTTTAACGCTACAAATGCTAAGGCGTATATTCACAAGAACCTGTGATTACTATCGCAAGAGTAGCTTAACGCAACTCTCAACATCGCAGCATATCGCGTAAAAATTACGCAGTGCCAACCAAGTATTCACAACGCGGCGGTAGCATGCGATAGTCACCAGATAATGGGTCAAATGGGCACGCAAAAATTAATGCCACGTCGCAAAAATGCGAAACACGAACGCAAAAAATCACTGCGATGAGGCCAATCGTGGTACAAAAAGTAGCGAAAACCAGCCACAGGCCTTCAAATCCCACGCGTCTGGCAGGAAAATGCACCATAAAAGCCAGAGAAACAACACACCAGAAACAAGCCAAAGCACGTAGCAACATGGATGCACCCTGACCCAGCACAGAGGGTCGGGGAAGGCCAAGGAGACGAGGGAGAGGAAGACGGGGTTCAGACCGCAGGAAAACAAGACCAGCGTCACGGAGGTGACAGAACACTACCAGCAACTGACCCACAAGCAGACTATCTTAAAGGCAGACGGAGTGTCGAGAAGGCCAATGGAGGAGGCCAAGTTGAGCTGGCATGACGTGGAAACCTAAACCAGGCACAAACCCGCTGCCAATAGGAAGGCAGCAATGGGGATAGGAGGTGGGAGTCCTGCGCCACAGGAGGAGCTGGAGGAAATGGAGGCCAGTCATCAGTGTGGAGACAGTGCAAGGAGTTGGGAGTCCGGACACAGCTCGATAGGACCTGACACAACAACAACAGGGAGAGGATCTAAAAGGTACTGAGGGGACGGGGGAATTGGGCGCAATGGCACACATGCGCTACGATGTGTAGCGCACTGCACAACCACAAATACCCAGGGACCTGTCCCCCATCCCCGTGGCACACCGCAGCCCACACACATAGCAATTACAGCACATCCTATGACAATGTGGCACAAAGTGCAACACTGACACTGCAGAACAGGGGACACAACTGGATCCGCCCATGTGCAGAAACAGGCCAATCACATTGGACAGAGCAGAGAACTGTGAGATGCATATGTATGGGTACAACCTCACATCAGTCATGTAGTCCAAATGTCCACAGTCCCAACTCAAATTGCCAGCCCCGCCCAGTCATGATGTACATTGTCACACAGTCTACATGTCCACAAGAACAATGCGCCAACATAAATGTCAACACAATGTCAACATGCATCTCCCCTTCACATTGCGGAGGGACAAACAACACCTCCAGCAGGTCACACCAGACAACCCATCAGTGATGCCGGAGACGACCACCACACCTTTGACACCGACGCCCTACAACAGCCCATGGACATTCCACGCAACCCACCATCAGGATCAGGGCAGACAAGCCACTTAGAGGAGAACCCAGCCCCTGCAACAGACCACACAGCATGAAGCACCCGCAAGCATGTCTGGCACACAACACTTCACCGACCCACACATGGCACACCAATGCCAGGTGTTAGAATGCCAAAAGGAGGTGGCCAAACAGGTGCGGGTGTGGTCCGAACCCATGGAAGGCATAACAGAACACATACGTGGGTGTCCATTACCCTTCAGGGACCACCTACACCCCACAAAGGAGACCCACACTGCCATAGAGACACACGCAGATGCACATTCCCAGTACAGAACCACGCCCAGGGGCACGCACATATTCGTCACACACCCACGTTGGCTCTGTATACGATGGCACAGTCCACTTCCCTTACGAATTGAGTGGGTGAAGACAAAGCTACATGTCCAAGCTCTAACCCGCTGCCTTCTGTGACATGTCTGCGTCCGCTGTACACAGCACAATGTAATGTCGTAGGGTCCAGGGCACTCATGCATACAACAAGACCACAGGGACATACACAGATATTATGTCGAACTGGCTACGGGCACATGTGCCCTGCCCCTTTATTGGCAGGGCCATAAGTACAGTGACGCCTATGCTGGATGTGTGTGGGGTGGGTGCAAGCCTGCCCTCAGGGAGTTGTAGGTGCTGGCAACAAATACAAGAGTTAACACAATGATTACGGAAACAGACAACACCAGCATTACAGAGACAACTGCGGAGCATCATGGAGGTAGCCTGAGCAAGTCCAGAGGGCACACAATGAGCAAACAGAAGTGTCCATGAGTTGCAGCGCGCTGAGTCTGGGCACCAGAGCTGAGCGCGCTCATGTGAAGAGAATGTCTAGGATTCTGTCCCTTCGGGACCTACATGATGCAGCTGCATTGGGGGGGTGTTGCACCTTCATCATCTTCCTCATCGACGTCCCAGATCTCCCAGACCGCCTGAGGTGACATTTCTGCGTGAACCCACCACAGTACATAACCAAGACAGTGATGGATGATGATTCATGGTGCACTGAGTCAGTGGCACCTGGAGTGCTGAGTAGGAGATCAGGCAGAAGATGGCATCCATGACATGTGGAGGCAATTCTGTCAATCTGCCAGTACGACCATTTCGACACAGGCATTTTGCGGTTGGAGTCAGTCCTGGCGGTGGTGGTGTGTGCCTCCTGCCATGATGCGACGTCCAGGCTGGTCAGGACTCGATTTGATGTGTGAGCCCGGGTGGGCCGCAGTTGAGGCCGGAGGCTGCGGACAGTGCAGGGCCACAGATACATGGCGTTGATGACCCCAAGGCCATCGCTTCAGAGGCCATCCAATATCTCAGAAGAAGTGGTCCCGGACATGACCAGCACAGAGTTAGTGGCCCCGGATGCACTGCGGCCGGCACAGGCACCCAGCCATGGGACCGTGACGTGCGGTGCAGTCAGATGGGCCATGCGACCTGAGCGGGTCCTCATCAATGTCTGAGGTGTATGTTGCAGAGGGTTGCGGGGAACAGTGGAAGGTGTCCTCCAGGGCATGATGCAGAGGGTGGAAGCTGTCCGGAAGCAGCAAATGGAGGGGTGGAATGCCACGCCCTCATTTTCGCCACAAAGTCAGTATCACCGCCATGATGGCGACGACAACCCCAAGTCCATGGGCTCAGTTGCCACCAAAGACCAACCAGAAAGTGTCCATGGGTCTTGGGGAATAGACATAGTGGCACCGGGGATGCAGTCTGCGATGAGGCCTGTACAATAACATCAAGTCTGCATAAATAAATCAAGGCTGAATTCGAAAGTGTGTGTGACCTATTCGACCACAGTGTAGGCCGGGGGCAGTGGTCAGCAAGGGCCTACAACCACGTGTCATTGGGATGTTATGCACATGGTTGTTGCCACCTGACCAAAGGGAGTACAGTAGAATCTTCCTTCTTGTGCAGACACGGACAATGTATGATCAAGACTCAGTTCCAAATGTGTGACCTACTTCTCTGTAGTGTCGGCCGAAGGCAGTAGTCAGCATGGGACAACAGACAACAGAGTTGGTGGCACCACATCGAAGGGAGTACACTGATATAAAATCTGCAATAAACATATGTACTCTGCCATCGTGTAATCAAGACTAAGTTCCAAATGTGTGACCTACTTGCCCACTGTGTGGGCTGGAGGCGGCAGTAGAGTACGTCAACGAGAAAGGATTAAAGCGGGCATGTGTGGTGGAGGCCATGATGGTCTGAGGAGGCTGCCAAGGTCGCGGGCCTTGGGCTTGGAGCTTGCGCAGGCATGTGGTGGGCCCTCCTTGACACACGCTGGTGTCAGAAGGTGATCAGTGTGGTCTGGCTGCACAGGGGTGGGCCTGACGGGTTCGGGGTCAAGCGGGCCAGGTTACGGCAGGCGCACAGGATCACAGGCAACTCCACTCACGAGGACGGCGTCGGCCTCGTGGCGTGGTGAGAGGTGCCCCCCTGGCAGAGACGTTGGGCTTTCCGGAAGAGGACCACACCCAGGGCTACGTGCTTTTTATTCACACCCCTACGCTGGCGTATGCCGTGCCATCCCACTCCGCTCACGCTTACGGTGGGGGACGTAATTGGCAACATTTCCGCAAACTCCCCCACTGGTTGGGGTGACATGGTTGTGTCCACTGTCCACTACACTCCATACACCAGAGGTGTATGTCGTCATGGATATGTGTGTGTTCTGCATACTGCAGTCTGTCCAGCACATCTCCACCACTCTTGGCATTGTGTACTTTCCCAATCATGGTTCTCCTGCATCCTTCACACATGCCTGGTTGCCACCTCTCCCCACATTCGGCTATTGTGTGGCTGGGGTGCCATGCCGTTGATGGCTTATGTTCACGGCTTGCCCAGGTTACCATTGTGAGTTGTTCTATTGTGTTTGATGTGTGGGCATTTTGTTTTGCATGTTGGTTGTGATTTTGTGACGTGTGCATTGCCGAAGTTGTGAGTTGCATGGTTGTGGAGTTGAGGTGAGTGGGGTGTTCATTTGGAACATGCCAAGGGGCTGTGCATTTCCCTTAGTGCCATCCTGGGAACGCTGGTTGCTGATGGACTGTCGGAGGATGGAGGTATCATGCACACTGGCTGGATATTTGGAGGCGACATTGGTGGAGGTTCCACGTTGTTGGGTTGGTGCCTGCATATTGATGTGAGATGTGTGCTTTCTGTTGCAGTGATTGTGTTTTGTGTCACCAGGGGGCACAGGTAGAACATGTGTGCTGTGGATTGCCCCCAACACGTCCGTGCATCCAGCTATGGCGTATGGTCCTTGCTTGGTCTCCAGCGGATCCTGCGCATTGTGTTGGACGTATAGGGACTGGGGTACCAGGCTGATGGTGATGTCCAGGACAGGAGTGAGGGACTTGGATGTGGCTGGCTGTGAGACTCCTCCGACTCTGGCGGGTGTTGGTTGGGGGTACCAGGGGCCAACAGGTGCAGCACAGCCAGCAGCTTTGTGTGGGGTGGGATGTTGGCTTTCCGCTGTGTTGGTGCCGTCGGCCTGTTGGGCGTTGTTGGTCGGGATGCATATGATGGTTGTCCTTTTGAGCCTGTAGTGGGCAATGACATTGTCAGGTGTTGGGTCTGTGAGGCTGGTGTGTTTCCTGGGGGTCCGCTGTCTTTGTCTGCGCTGCCTCTGTGGTGGTCCGGGTGGGGGGGTTCCGGGTGGGGGTTGGGGTCCTGGGGTGGTGGCGGTGGGTGTTGTGGCCCTCTTGGGTGTCCAGGACACATGTCCAGTGGCTCCATGGCATCTGTTGCACTTCCGATGTGGCTGTGGGCTGGGCTCCCTTTTGTGGTGCAGGCTGTCGTCTGACTTTGCACCAAGTCTGAGCATGTGTTAGTTTCCGGGTAGTAACGCGCCTTATCGCTTGTTTTGTGTTCTGGTGTTGAGGTGTGGTGTTGTCGCGGCTTTTCGCAAGAGAACGCCTACTCTACATCTCATTAGCGATAGTTGCGGGGGTAATCTTTGGCGATGTTTTTTGCGGCTGCTATCGCGGGTATACTGGTGCTGTGGGCTGTTTAAACCAGCTTGTGATTGGGGTGATATGTTTATCACCACTTTGGCTGCGATAAAGTGCCGTTAACTCGGCAATAGATCCTTGTGAATATGCCCCTAATTATTTTAAAACCACCTCAATCTCATACCAGAAGGCATTTACCCTGAATCTGCCTCTCTCTCTCTCTCTCTCTCTCGCTCTCTCTCATACCAGCCACCATTCGTCCTAACCTGCCACTCGCACTCAAAACACCCTTTATCAAAAACCCGCCTTTCTCACATACCACCAAAGTTTAATCATACCATGCCTCTAATACTATAGCCACTGCTCATTTTAAAACCACCTTTAGCACATACCAGACACCATTCACCATAAGCCTGTCTCCTGCTCTTTTAACAGAACCATTCATCGAACATTCCTTTCACAACACAGTCAGTTTTCATCCAAAGCCTACATACCTCTCAGAACAGACACGATTCATCCTAAACCTGTCACTCTCTCATACCAGCCACCATTCACCCTAACGCACCTCTCGTGCCGCAGGTATTTTCTAACATAATGCATCTCTCATACCCATGGGTACAACTATAAATGGCGCAGCAGGTGCAGTGGCATCAGAGCACACGGATGCCGGGGCCTTTTGACCCTCAGATATGGATGGTGTTTACTGCTCCACAGGTGTGGGGGACTGGAGCGGTGAATTTCCAAAGCTTGTATTTGAGCCCCTGTCACCCTTGCCATGCCACTGTTCAAACAAGACACTGTTTATCCTAAAACTACCTCTCTCTCTTAGATCAGACCATACTCATCAAATGTCTGTTTCTCTTTTATACCACAGATAATATCAAACAGACCCTGTCTCACTCATTCTATTTGAACTCCCTTGTCATTTTAACTCGTTCCACTCATATTATAGACATATTCTATATTTCCTGAAGGAGGCTGACTAGGCTGACAGACACTCTAGTCATCTTAAGGCCATGAGAAAGTTTCAGCAGATCACAAGCAGTCAGACAGAAAAATGTCCTTTTGTATACACAGAGCTTCATCCACTGATATTTATTCGTTTTGATTTTGTATACATGTTTCATTCACGGACGAGTTAAAAAAGAAATCTCATTATGCAGACTTTGAACTAGCATCTGTGCAATATGGAAATAGTGTATTTGCTCACTGCAGAAATGCTATCCTCAGCAGCCCATCTCTCTTTGTTAGGGATGAGCACTCCATATATCATAATATAGCTCTAAATATTCTAGACTTGGATTTTTTGCCTTTTTCTTGTACAATATCGTGTTCATCACTCACCGTTCAATCAATGTTACACCAGAAACACCCCGTGATGATAGACACCATTTGGTGGCATCCACACACAGGCCTTGATTATGAGCGCCTCATTAATTAGAGATCCCAGTGCAAACACCTGTCTGTGCAGGGATGTAATTGCAGGTGGTGTGATGTTTATTGCGCCCAGTGATTACAGACTGCAATAAAGACTACTACTTCAGATTTTTCCTACATAAATTGCAGCAGGTTAAACCTGCCAACATTTAATGGGCGAAAAGGCCCAGTAAATGAATAAATACTGAGATGTGATATTATGCCATAATGTCATATACATAAACATTATCTGCCCTAAATATCATTCCCTCGGTATCATGAAAAAAATATTGTTCCACTGGATGAAGATTTTCAAATGTTATGTTCAGTGGGTAAACATTGTAGACTACATTTAGGACACAATAGTTACTTAAGGTGATATTCTGTCAATGATATACTAGGGGCGGGCGATAAATTCCGCTCCACCGATGGAGTTTGCAGAGTCTTGCCCACACATCGGTACCCTTGTAACCAGAGTTCTGGCAAAACTCCGTCAACCGCTAAGTTTTTTCTCGCATGTGACTCGCCAATGGTAACTTGGAGACTGAGAATTTGCTTCTCCTTGTGCAAGTTTTGGGTGCTACAACAGTACCCGCTGAGATTTTTTCAACGTGGCCGGTGGCAACTGTGTTGGGAAATCCGTTGCTCAAGTAGAAAATCTACACGAGCCACATCAAAGAAGCAGCCCCTCCTGGCACGCTGCATAGTGAGGTTCATGCAGATATTGCAGAGCATAACAAGCTCCGGCGCAAAAAATCAGCATGAGCAGTGCAATGTACTGATTTTCACAAGTTCACGGAACTCCGCGGAATCTCGCAGTTTTTTAAATGTAACTCTGTGGAATTCCATGGAACTCCTTGAGTTCTCTTCACCCCTAATTCTTGCACCACACCCTTTGGGGCACTCGTAATGGAGGCTACAGGGTAAAATGGTGCATAAAATTTAGGGGCATATCAGCAAGGGCCAGCGATAATTTTCGCTCAGCGCTCTTAGCGTGAGGATAATTATCGCCGGCCAACTCTGAATTTTATCACGGAGATAGTGTGCTATTAGCACCGCTTATCTCCAAAGCGATAAAATTCAGAGCGCAAGCTGCCAATTGTGAGATTATCGCTGGAAATACAGCGATAATCCCACAAGATTTGGCAATAGCTTGCTGATAGAGATAGACATACTTAGCCATGATATCCACCTTACATAGGATATCATGGCTAAGTCAGAAAAATACCAGACGTAAAAAAGCAGCGTTAACCGCGGTTAGCGCGATTTTTTTTTATCTCTAACAGGGTTAGCGATATATTTGATAATAGGAGAAATGTCGCTTAGCGACATTTCTCCAATTATTTTACTCTGGAACGCCCCCTTTGCATCTCATTAGAGATGCACGGGGAAGCGTAGAGTGAAAGGGTGCTAACATGCAAATTTGCGTGTTAGCACCCTGTTGCTGCTAGGGCGGTAGTTTTATCTCTGCTTTTTTGGCTTTTAAAGCCAAAAAATGTTGATATGCCCCTTAATCCGATGCAAAGCAGAAATTTAATTTAAAAATGGAAATTGTGACATTGTGGACTGTAAAATGGGAAAAACCAAGTCAAATCCACACACAACTTCTGAAGATGGGTACATACAAACTACACAACTCAAGCAGCAGACGAAAAACAATTATGACCACGGGGCATGCTACTCATTGCACACTTAATAATTCATCACAATGAGCAAAATGTCCAGTCAACTAGATATGGCTACTCGACCATAATGATAAACCCTTCTTCAGCGCAGTAGAACATTGACACTCGACAACTGTATTGGAGGCACATGCTAGGTACGACACCAACACACTGCTGCAATTATCACACTAAAGGAAAGAGAGGATTGCACTGTGTCTGGAAATAAGACGATAAATCCTACTTCCCCCTTCTCTGAAGCACACACGTGCAAGCACGAGCTACCTCTGTGGTCCATCTCACCACCAACACTGACTGTGAAATAACTGATAATATTAACTGCTTACACTTCAGGTGTTATACAAATGCTGAAATTCCAATGTTAAAAAATGTCCACAGTTTATAGAGAGCTTAAAAGAAAACCGGGAGGAATACATGGAGGGAAATTAAAATAAGAAACCTACAAACTGTGTGCATTTGATTATAATGAGCCTGATTCACTTGTGTATGCAGTGCTGCACTTGGGTGTAGATGTATGACTTGGGACTAGTCACAACACTTTCCATTGGTCACCTGGAAAGCTGAGTCAGGTAACGCTTTTCAAGTATCCTCCTGGATAATTCATGTGGCTGACGTGTTTTGTCTTTCTTTTTTAAGATATTGGCATCATGGATGTGCAAAATTACACCTTTGCAACATTTATCATGCTCAGCGAGGTGCAAAATTAATCAAGCCAATGTCACTGGTGAAGTTTTGTACAGAAAAAGAACATGTATTTCGGGCAGACCTGGAAGTCCCCATGAGGGCGCATTTGAACATGTCTTCCAGTCAAAATAGTTTATACCTCTACTCAAAGGAAGTAGGAGTATGTGAATGCGTTCTCATATGAATTTTTGACACAAAGACGAATTTTAAGCAAAAAATAACACAAAAACACGATTAGCAATTGCCAAAAACAACTGTGTCTCGCATTTTGGTTGTTTCCGTTGTCTTCTTACTCCTGCACTATAATTTTTCAGTAAACAGTGGTGCAAACGTGATGGGGTGCAATGATACCTTCTTGAAAATGTCACTTACCAAACCTAATGGGAATTTCCTAAAAATTCAGGAGTCACTGCACATCTTCATTGGGGGCGGAAATCCCTGACTGGGCCCCTGTCACAACTTCAGCAAGTCCAGCCATGCCTCTAGGAGGTCGAAGCCATTCATTGGAAGACACCCCATCTAGAGTCACACATGGTGCCTGGACTCTAAAATAGGCTAATAGACTCCAGATTAGTCGGAAGTGGGCACTTGCTTCTCATTTTTCATCCAGTTTTCATCCCTGAAAATGCAAGAGCCCTGATTGCCCAAACAGGACCCCCAGGAACCTTCCAGACCAGCACCAGGGACATTTCTGTTTGCCCGGTCTCGCCAGAGAGCAAGCAGGCATCCCAGGCAGGGCAGCTTGCGTGGGGATGGTCTAACCAGCACCATACTCTAAACCACTGTGTAGATATGGTCTATTGATACAGGCTATCAATGGATGAAGAGGCCAGACTAGGAAGAGCAAAACACTCTAGACATTCTTCCCACCATTGCAACTACTTGGCAGATCTTGCCATGCACATGCAATTGCACCTAGTTGGTACAGTGAACGGCTCATTAAATCAAGTATGTTTCCTTTGATTGCTCAATCTGCTGCTTGGATAACTTTGGTAGATCTGAGGATGATGCATGCTGACGTTTTGTGATGTGTCAATTTAATAGACCAAGACCAATTTGGGCTCATCCCACTACTTTGATCACTGTGAATAATCTCGGCCCAATTTCACGCCCGTGTGACAATACATTTAGATGTGTGCACTATAGTTTCAAAAGAACACTTTCTCTACGTATTATTGTGTTCAACTGTAACAGGGAGTCATGGTTCAGGGAGAGGAGCCTGAGAAATGGCTAAAATTCCAAGGAAGGCAGCAGGCATGAAAACTATTTACTCCTGGCTTGTGGAGGTATGGATGAAAAATAACAATGTAGGACTCTTTCAAGGCTTTGTAACTAGAAGGAGTTCACACCAAATTTATTAATTAATTGTAGGACAATTCTAGTGCCAGCAGCTGTGGTTTTCCAGCTCCATAATCCTGTATTGCAGTTGCTGTCACTGAAAAGCTTAGTGCTGGATCTTGGAAATCAAGATGGAGTGAGCTATCCGCTTTCCAACCCCTGCCTGTCTCTTGCCCTATGGTACTCATGACTCAGGGCCTAATATATTTACTGATGAGTGGCTCAAAGCTTCGCCATGGGAATGGAGTAAATTAATCTGTCGCCATGGCGTAGTGGCCAACTGCCAAATTTAGAAGTGACAGCCCAGCAGGCAGTCACCTATTTTGCACTGGCAGGAACCACCGTCACAGCAGTTCCTGCCAATGCATATCGCTATTTGGTGCAGGGCTGCATCAGCTTGATGCAATCCTGCACTAAATAGTTTTCTTTTTGTATTCTCAAAAAGAAAATACCAAAACTGGATTTTCTTTTGAAAAAAAGTAATGGTCTCCTCTCCATGAGTGTCATCTCCCATGGTGGGGTGAGCATTATTTGCTGTTTGCATCTTTCACCATCATGGTTTGTCTGGCAGTGATAGACACAATAAAATGGCTATATGTCTGCCCACCCTGATTGGGAGGGTGGCCCTTCAGCCATTTCCCTGACAGCCCGTACTCTGTCGGGCCGTAGGCAAACTTAAGGTCCGATTAAAATTAAATTGAGCCAGTGTACCGTCATGTTGGTAATATGTATACTCTGTAGCCATTACGACAGAGTATACATATCACCAACATATAAGTCAGGCCCTAAGTGTCCTGGAGGTCCAAAGCACTTACTTAACAAAATTACAGTATTGTAATTTCAGCTAGGAAATATGGAAAGGATTCTATTTCTATTTTATTGTATTTCAGGACTGGGGCCATTATTAAGAGGGGTGGCAAGGGGCGTTCATATTGTGCTATTAGCAGAAAAAAATCATAGACTAGCATAAGACAAACCAAGGCAAATGCATTTTTCTAGAATCTTTTCATTAATCAATAATCAAGAATGAAAGCCAAAGGGTTGAGGATAATCAGATAATCAGATATTGTCATAGTTCATAAACTATGATGACTAGAAATCTGATAGACCTGCAGAGCAGTATCAAGGAAACCAAACCATAAAGGAATTGAATGAAAATCTCAACAAGACGTGCAGCCTACAAATTAATATGGGGCACATGCATCAAGCTATATTGCGATTGCAAACGTTGCGAATCGCAAAAAAAAGTCCGTTTGCGATCGCAAAATAGCTTACTCCAATGCACGAAGCTCATTCGCAGAATATCACGTAAATTAGCGAGAAAATAACGATTCCCTAAATACCCAATATGTAATTGCGAATCTGTATTAAGTAATCGCTAATAGGAATTCGCTAATCCTACGCATCAAAAAATCGCAAATACCGAATCTGGGAAAAATCACAATTAGCAATTCTTAAATAAGAACAAATTCTATCAGGTGGTAACCGTTTCAAATTGAATAAATCAGGTGCAAATCATCAGCAAACCACTTAAACAGTCCCAGAAGGCATCAGAATGTTTCACAATGGCAGCGCTCTATGTCATGGCGAGGAGGATGAGGCTAAGAGCAGCAGCACAGAGAAGAAGGGGGATACAGGAGCGCATTTTCAGAGTGCATGTTACTTTGCTAGGGCAGACGGAGGAAGAGATTTATGATAAATATAGGCTGAATGCAGACACAATCTATGAACTCATAGCTGAATTGGATCCAATACTGCAGCGTCGGACTAACAGGACACAAGCCATCCCCACTCAAGTGCAGGCCCTATGTTGTTCCAGGGAGTACCTGCTGTAGCTGGAGGTGCCTCTCAAAGTGTCCTATCGCGATTTTTTAACTCATTCCTTGATGCCATGTTGAGGAGGAATCACCACCACATCAGGTTCCCCACAACACCTCAGGAATTGCAGCAAACTAAAGTAGATATTTTTTAAAACGGTGCCCAGTTCCCACATGTCATTGGTTGCATTGATGGGATGCATGTAGCCATTTGTCCCCCCTCAGTGAATGAGTATATTTACCGAAACCGAAAATCTTACCATTCATTGAACATTCAAGTAATCTGCAACTCTAAAAACATAATCACAGACAAAGTGGCTAGTTTCGCTGGCAGTGTACATGACTCCTATGTCTTGCGACATAGTGGCAAACACAGACATCTACTTGCGGGTGAATTTGGTGAAGGATATTTGCTTGGTAAACTGATGTAATACTCCCTTGCACAACTGTCCGCCATGGTGACACATAGCAGTGACTAATGTGTTTTATTTTTACATCCTGTAGGTGATAGCGCATACGCTGTGCGTTTTTTCATCATGACTCCATATCTAAATCCTACTACACAAAGTGAGCAGCGATATAATGAGACACACACCTCCACATGCAACTTGATTGAGAGGACATTTGGTTTACTAAAATCTAGGTCCCGCTGCCTCTACAAAACTGGGGGTGCATTACAGTATAGGCCAGAGACTTGCTGCAAAATTGTCGCCACATGTGCCATGTTGCACAACATAGCCACTAATAGAGGCATTCCCCTGGGAGACTCTGACAGCGAGCCTGAGGTAGACATCCAGCCAAGACAACCACCACAAACAGCATGTGATCCAAATGCAGCAGAGGGGAGAAGGAGATGTGCAGAAATCACTCAACATTACTTTTAAGGTGGGTAATCACGAAACAACATAGTATGTGCTCAAAAGTTTAATGTGACAATATTGTGGTAGTGTTAATGCACACATACCAGGTGCAGACAAGTGTAGTGCGGATACAGACAATTACAAGACATTGCCTTGGCACTTAAACGTCAGTGGGAACAATGTACAAGGTGCTGGTTACCTCACCAGATTTGTACTTGTCCATGTATCTACTTTTTCCAGCAACGCATTCCCTTGGCCCTCTCAGTAGGCTTAACCACAACCCTTATTGAGCCTTCTGTGCCAGTGTTGCTCCTGGTACTGCGCCTCCTGGGATTTTTCACAGGTACCAGTAGGCTACTGAGGCTGGAGGCCTCCTCACTATCCCCCCTGCAAGAACGTTGTTGCCACCAGCTGCAGCATTCTGGAGTTGTTCCACTGCATTAGTGACCTGGATGAGGCCCCTGGCGACATCCTCGCAGCAGTGGCTCATCTCCACTTGCATGCTGACAGCACGACGGGAAAGCTGAGCTGTTGTCGTGCTCAGCCTATTGATGGCCCTGGTGTAACCATCCAGGCGCCCCATCAAATTGTGATGCCTCATACCATGGGAGGCATGGTCACCCTGAAGGACCCTGCACAAGTCATGCATCGCTGTTGGGACACTAGCAAAGTTTTCATTGTTTGCCCTTTGCCCTTCCACAACAGCAGTGGTGAGCTCTCTCAGACAATCACGGATGTCCCCCCATGTGTTTTGTCATTGTCCCCAGTTGGTCCTGCATAATTATCATGTTTCTGCCTTGCAGGCGCTGCACCCTGAGCATCTTGCCCTCCAGCCTACTACCGGCAGCAGCCCCATTGTCCTCAGCTGCTGTCAGGATTGCCCTGGACGGACCTACGCTGCATTGGTACCTCTGTTGGTGGTGGTGGTGTGTGACCAGCCTGCTGTGTGGAAGTTCCTATTTGGCTCTCTTCATCACTCTCCAATTCAGGCAGTGGTGCGTCGAGTGGGAGCAAGTATGGGTGAGGATGCTGGCACGTCTGGTTCCTCCTCAGGCTGTGCATCTGGTTCCTGTGACACTTGGACATAAACCACATCACTCTCCTGCGCAGCTGCATCTGTGAGTTGAAACTGTCCAAGTTCAGTTAATTTTTATTGCACATAATTGTGATATAGCGCATGCCAATGTCTAATAAATTCACTTTTGTTATGCAAAAAGTCTTCTCTAATCACTTCCTTGCTGTACTCTGCTGCACTAAAGCTGTTTTGGTCCCTCTTTGCCTTGCCCTTATATTTGTCTGCATACTAGTCCCATAATGCATTTGGGTGTTGAAAGTAAAAAGTGGACTGGACTCAGGTGTGCTACACTACGCAGAACCTGCATTAGGGGCTATTTTAGGTACATTTAACATTGAAAGATATTTAGCAGTGGTCTTACCTTGTGAGGTACCAGCCTGTTCAAAGGTGTCAATCTGGGTTAATCCGACAACTGCCTCTGGCTGTAGTGTGGATTCCACCATGTCCTCCAGGGGTGTGTTTGCATGTTCCACAGATGGTTTCCCTCCAGTTTTTCTGGCATCTGCCACCCTTGCAGCCACTCTCTCTTTGGCTCGGCTGCGCAGGTCATACCAGCGCTTGCGCAGTTCTGCGATTATGCGCTGTGTGACCCCCACAGCATTTACCTTTGCTTGGATGGCCAGCCAAATTCTTTTTTTCACAGACTCCGCAACCTGCAGGGATAGTTTGCCATGAGGTTATCCTGACTCAACACCACTTCCTCAATGAGAATTTCCAGTACCTTCTTGCTGAATTTTAGCTTCCTTTTCCTTCCTTCACCTTTCTTGTCCTCTTTTTCTGTGGCCATGTTGTTTTCAAACAGGTTCTGCTTCAAAAACAGCATGTTCCTGCTCAGCTCCACCAGTCTGGCTCCTCCTGTGACTCTCTCTGTGAACAGGTGTGTGCATTCCCTGATTCACTTCCTGGTTGTGATTTCATCCCAATGCAGCAATATGGGTAAATCGCTATTAGCAATTCTGTATTAGCGGATTCGCTATTACCGAATCAGGAATGGCGGGATCACAATTTGATTTAGCGAAATCTACTGATTCGCTAAAAAGTAGCGATTTTTATGATGCACTCGGTATTGCGATTCCGTAATAGCGATTTCTTATTATTCGCTATTAAGGAATCGCAAATATGGGTTTTGATGCATGTGCCCCTGTGACTCTACATGGCAAACCTCACCAGCCTAGTCATGGAAAGGAATGACAGAATGAAAGCTTTCTCGATTTTATGCGTGGGGGTGCCTGGCTGTTGTTAGTCGGTGGATCGAATTTGTCTGGTTAATTCCAATAATGGAAATTACCCCTCCATGCTAACTAGGCAAGGGGTCCACAGTGGATGGCATTCAACTACTTCGGCTGAATAGTGGTGGTCCAATGTAAGTGGTATAAATAATTTTAAGGATTAACCTTCAAACCACTACTTACCCATTTATCCCTCTAATTGTCTTGGGCCTCCCAGAGCTAGATGGATCGCAGTATTATCCTTATCTTAGAGGCGAATGGTCCTCTGTTGGACTTTTATCTGCCGAAAGCAGGGGTGGGAATTAGAGGATGTCAAAAACACATTAGCCACTCAATGAGGACCATTCATTGGTGCTTAACTCACAAGTGTGAAGTGAGGTTCAATTACACTACTCTCAGGACCATACTATAAATAATGTATCATAATGGGGAGACCATTTAGCTCAGTTTCAAATAAAGAACGTCAGGACACAATTTTAGACTCATGCAATTTAGATAATTTAGGTCTTGTATTAATGTTCTAAAATCAATACAGATGAGCAATTTCCTAATAATCTCAGTCAAGAATATCAAAGCATGTAGTTTAAGACTACACATTTAGTCAGAGGTTCAAATCCAAATAGGATGGTTTAAAACAAACATCAGATACAAGTTTACAGATTCCTACCACTATAAGGCAGAAGGATAGTTCGATTCTCTTTAAGAGCATCTAAAGATTGAAAGCAAATGAGTAAAAGGAATCCATTTTAAAGTCCTCTCTGGGTGAGTCCTTGAGCATGGGCAAAAATGAGAAATAAATCAAAAACCAATTAGTTCAGCAAAGAAGGATTCCAGGTCATCTGCATAAAAGCAGCTTGCTCAGCAAAAAAGGCAGTCTGAGAAAGAGATTTAAAGGATGATTATATAAAAAAGAGTTTTGTTCTCTCCCAAAGGAAGAGAAAGAAAACCAATATGATACATCAGAAGGAAAAAAGGTATTTCGTTGAGTAGATGTGTGTCCCATATATAGAAAAATAATAGTATTGCGTTGCCCCTTCTTTGGGATTTCTCCTTTTGTAGTCCCTATGAAACCTTAATGATATTGTGCCACTCCACTAGTTAGTCAATCGTATGATTAGTTTACGTAGGTAGTCACCAAATGCATTTTAGTTACTCCTGCATTTTTTCCCAAGCATTTCATGTGAACCACTGCCTCAGGGGTTTGTCAATGGTAAGACATATACAATGTAGCAGACTATGGCATCGGGTTAGAGTTGATTTTTCCCCCAGAGCCATCTCATAGTGAACTTCAAAAGAATGTCCATTGTATGTAAAATGAAACATGCACAGAACAAATAATGCAACATTTGCAGAAATGCCAATGAATTATTGTGCTTGCTAAGGGAACATTTGAAACTCAAGAAAGAACAAGTTTAAAGCTTAAAATGCATACATCAAATTTAAATTAATTAAACTTAATCGCAATCAAATAAATGCATCAAATTGTAATTTCATAATAAGAAAATCATTATAAATGTTTCACCAATGTATTATTACACGAAATTGACTAACATTAGCTATGCCCTACTGCCACAATTTTTCAACATCCATACATGTAAATTCTTCTTAAAAACATTTTTGATAATTCCTAGGGTCTTTAGTATCACATCTTTAAATTCCAATTTCCTAACTACTTTTATCACATAATTGCACCACAATCTATTTATAATGCATTTGCAATGAAAGGCAATAGAACTGTTAGGCCTCATCATTAGATTCATTGGATTTCATCAGTACCTGATTAGTAAAACATAATTTTATGAATAATCTTGTTATGAAAATCTGTTAATAAGTGTGATAACTTTTCTCCTTTTTAACACTTTCAAGCATGCTTTTATGGTGCTGTTACTTCGGTTGTCTCAATTGCCGGATAACTTTGTTCATTTTGTGCAATCTACACATTTAGGTTTTTGTGTCAATATTGTTAAAAGTGTCAAGTGTTTTTGACATCAGTGGTGTTCAGCCACATGAATCTTAAGGTGAAGGAGCTGTTGTCCGTTCATGACCATTACAAAACATGTCAAAGTTTCTCTTTTAGAGGTTAAACGCTGAAATTGAGGTTGTAGAAAAATAAAGCCCTAGAAGAAGTTCATATATGTAAAAAAAAAATTGGAATTCTTGAACACTTCAAGATCCCTACAATGTATGGTGTGCCAAAGATACATAGAAATGAATTAGATCACATTGGAAAAGCATTTGATACTCTTGGCTGGGAATATGTTTGAAAGGTGGTATAGAGGATGGGACTGGGTCCGGTGTTCATTTAGTGGATGTGGTGGCAGTATACCCAGCCTGTTGTGCATGTCCAAAATGGTAACGTGGTATCTAAATGTTTGTCTATTGAGTGAGGTATGAGGCAGGGATGCTCCCTGTCCTCACTCCTCTTCTCCTTGGCAACAAAGCTTCTGGCAATTAGGCTACACCACAACATGGGTCTGTAGCGTGTTGCAGTGGTGGGATGCACACACATCTCTTACTATACGTGGATGATTCGTTATTATACTTCATTCATTCATAGCAATCAATAAGTGCATTACTGGAGATAATGACTGTGATTGGGGAAGTCTCCGGATTGCACGTCAACCACAAGAAGTCAGTTGTTTTACCTCTGGCAGGCCGAGTGGAGGTGGGCACTGCTGGTCTCTCTGCAACAGGGCTTGAGAGGGCAACCACTTCAAATACCTGGGCATACAAGTGACCCACTCTGCCAAAAACAATTACAGCCTGAACCTGGGTGGGGTTCTCGACCATCTGGAGGGCTTAATCTGTGTCTAGAATCACCTGCCCCAACCTGTTATGGGTTGAGTGGCTTTAAGAAGGATGATTTTCCTTGCATGCTGCCCCTATGTCCTGCAAAACTCCCTCCGCCATATGCCACGTACAACCTTTACCAGGCTCAACAGTCTTCTGGTGTCCCTGGTGTGGGCCAGTAAGCAGAGTAGAGTGAAGTTGGATGTGCTACAATTGGAAGTGGACCTTGGGGGCCTGGGCCTTCCAGACCTATGACTATTTTATTTTGCTGGACTGCTTCAATACGCTGCACAGTGGTGTGCCAATGACCCAAATGGAGAGAAGGGGCTGGTAGAAAGGGGTGCTGGGGCGGAACTTCCTGTGTGTCTAATGAGGGGACCAAGAGTACTGGGGGCCCTCCCGTTTATTATCTGACAGATCGCAGAGGTTTGGGAACAAGTGGTCACACATGTGCTTCATAGGGCCCAGTATGTCAGGTTGTTGCCCCTTAACTGGTTACCCTGTTTCCGGCAGATACAATACATGATGGATTGAACACAATGGTACGATGGAGGATGGCAGGGGACTTATTTCTGAATGGTACATGCCTCACATTGGAGGAGGCTCTGGAATTCTTTCAACTACATCCCAGCCAATTCTTACACGAAAGGTTCGGGTCAATTACCCAGCACAACCAGAGAAGTGGCAGAAACTGATACTAGTTCTGGACCTGGGCTACTCCAGGGGCTTGATCTGCCTCATATACAAAGCCTTGATGGCTGACTGCAAGATAGATCTAACGGGAGTTCGCAACAGGTGTTCGGCTGACCTACCTGAGCCCCTCATGGATGGTGAATGGAGACAGTGCTTTGCACAGGTCCAGGAGGTTGCCGGCAACTCCTGTTTCAAGCTCACCCAATTTTATTTTGTGCACCACATCTACCTAACTCCTCACTGGCTGCATAGATTTAAAGCAGCACGATCTCCTGCTTGCCCTCGATGTGGGGTGGAGTGGGCAATGTTCATCCACATGAATTGGGCTCCCGATAAACTGCAGAGGTTTTAGGATAATTACTGCCTTAACTATGATACATCACGCAGGTCCAGATAGAGACCTCAATCAAACATTGCTTGCTGGGTGTATTGCTGACAAAAATAAATGTGGTACTCAGATGCAACACAGGTGATGTCTAGCCATCCACTGGATGCGTCTTTGTGCTCCCACATTGGACAGATGGAGGGCAGACCTGCGCAAATGAGGAGTGGAAGTGGAGTGGCGGTTGCAACTGGTGCACATGGATGAGAATGTGGAGAGGGTCCTGGAGCTCTAGGGTGATATGTTGGGGGATTTGCCATTGAGGAGCTGCGACCCGCCATGTCTTCTGAGCACGCACCACTTGTGCACTTGATGGCGCCCTCAAAGGATACTTAGGGTTGATGCTCCGGATCCTGGAGGGTGTGTCTGTAAATGTTTGCGACTGACGGCCTGAAGTAGGGTAGCCCTTTGAGTTAGGCTCTATTGATCCATGGGTCAGTTTTGCCTTTGCTATTCTTGCCCCCCTCCAATTCGTGGGGTGAGGCTTCGCCTCCCCATTTTTTCTCTAGTTCTCTGCCTCCCCTCTCTTCTTGCCGACAAGGGCTCGGGGAGCATACAATGGGTATCTGCTGCCACTGCTGTTAATTCATTTTTATTTTTTTGTTCATCAGATATGAACTGAGGTGGTGTAGCTATGTTTCAGACCAGAAGTGACTACTGTAGTGGGTCCTCTGCATAAACAGATGGATTTGTATTCCATTTGTTTCCTTTTGATTGGCAGCTGTGTTGGATTGTACTGTTTTATTCTATGTGACACTGGCATGTGTACTGTGCTGTGATACTGTATATTAAGCAACCGCTAAATAAAAACAAGTAAAAATAGATAAAAATGGATTAGAACCCTCTCTAAGACACATTGTTTCTTCCAGTAATTCTTTAACTGAACCCCTCTGTAAGATACATTTCTGAAGCCTATTACACCCTTTTATGACAATCATGATTCCTTGGCCACATTAGTCATGGAGGTGTTTTACACGAATATACCTCAAGAGGAAGCCATCAATAGGTTAAGAGGCACTCTAATATAACAGAACAGATTAGTTTATCCTAGAGTGCCTTAAAATAGTCCTAACAATTTTTTTTTCAATGTGATGGCAAAGGACATCGTCAAGTGAAAAGCACCACAATGGGGACTTCTTACGCCCTAAATGTGGGGGACATCTAAGTGGTATATTTTGAGGAAAGATTTACGTACAATAAAACTGCCCCTTTTTTAGAGAACATGAGGAATTGGCAGCAGTGTTGACAACATTTTCATTATTTTTCAGGGTCCTGTTAGAAATGGGGGTCTCTAGTTGGTAATGGTCTGCACCGTTGTCCAAGTAGGGACCCTTCTTCCTAGTCAGGGTAATGGGGATATACTTTTGAAATAACCCCTGCTCACCCCTTTGGTAGCTTGGCACGAGCAGACAGGCTTATCTCAGAGGCAGTGTGTAAAGCATTTGTGCACATATACAGTAATGTACTAAAAACACTACAAATGGACAACACACCAGTTAAAAAAAATAAGTAATCTTTAGCTGAACCAAACCAAACCACAATGGAAAAAATCCAACATACAATAATCAAAATGTACTTCTTAGAAGGTAAAAACAGTTCTGTCCATAGCAAGCTATAGATGCAACACTTTCAACACAAAGTACCTTGGATGCGTCAAAATCATAACCAAAAACAGCCGCAGGGAAGGTGGTGCATTGAATCCTTATGCGCAGGGAAGGTGATGCGTCGGTTCATTACTGCCACACAGGGGAAGTGATGCGTCGGTTCATTACTACAGGGGAGGTGATGCGTCGGTTTCTTACTGAGGCCCGTGACCTTGTAGACTTGGAACTCTGGTGTGATGCGTGGGGGGGTCGGGGATGCATCAATTCTCAATGCTGCGGTGGCAGCAATGGTGCTGCACTGGTCTCTCCAGCCACGGTCCCACGATATGTTGGTTCTTGCAACCGCACAGCATGGCCTGCGTCAGAATCGGTTTGGTGATCTCGGACTTTGTAGATCAGCGCACTTGATGTGGCATGCGGCGATTTCTCCAGCCACAGCCCGGAGGCACGATGGCGATTTGAGGAAATTCTTCACACACAGCAGTGATGTATCAGAAACAGGTGCAGATGCATCATGCTTCTCGTAGTTGCATCTCTTTTCCAGCTCCCAACAGCAGGAAGAACCTCCAGAGGCCCAACGCAGCAACAGGCACCTCTTGGTAGTTCAAAATCCCAGCAAGGAAGTTCAGGGGAGCTATTGGTGAAGTCTTTGTGTCCCCGAGACTTCAGAACAGGAGGCAAGCTCTACTTCAAGCCCTTGGAGATCTACCTCAACCACGGGACACAGCACACAGCACACAGCAAAGTCCTTGTCCTTTCCTTGGCAGAAACAGCCACTTCAGGCCAAACCCAGACAGTACACAGCAAAAGGGCAGTACTTCTTCTTCAGTTTCTCCAGCTCTTCTACTTGGCAAAGGTTTCTCTTGAATTTCAGAAATGATCAAAAATTCTGGGGTCTTGGCCCCAGTATTTATACAGAATTTCTCTTTGTTCTCTAGTGGCAGAGAGGCTCTGTGCTCAGTCAAAACCAGTTCTTTCCTTTCTAGTCCAGCTTCCCGGCAGACAGCATTGTGTAAGGCAGACCAGGCCCATTCAGGGGCAAGGAAATCTCCTCCCACTACTCTAAATGCAGCCCAGGTCTATTCATCCAAGCCCTGACTCATCCAGGAAATACAGGACATACCTCAACCTCTCCAGAGGCTATCTACAGTAAATGCACATCCCCAACTCCTGTCACTCCAAAGCCATACAGTCAATCCACAAACAAGCAGAGTCACACAGGATGGCTAACAAAGGGAATACCTACTTTCTAAAAGTGGTGTTTTCGAACTCAGAATGTAAAAATCATTCTTGCTAAAAGATGCATCTTGATATTCTGAGTTCAAGCATACTAAACGTTACCTTCCTATATTGTCCCCATGGGAAGTTTAATTTATAAGATGTTTTAAATAAACTCCCATTTTATCCTAAGGGACAGAGAGCCTTTCAATAGAGAAAAACGAAATTCATGTTAGTTCACTATCAGGACATGTCCTTCCTTTTGTATACACTGCACCCTACCCACAGGGGTACCTTGGGCCTACCTTAGTGGTGACTGACACGTAAGAAAAGGGAAGGTTAGGGCCTATGGCAGTTTACAACTCCACTTACAGACACTGCTGTGGCAGGTCTGAGACATGTTTGCAGGGCTACTTGTGGGTGTCACAATTAGTGCTGCAGGCCCACTAGTAGCATTTGATTTACAGGCCCTGGCACACTAACTACACTTTACTAGGGACTTACCAGTAAATGGTGCACAGACACAGCAGTGACAGGTTTGAGAACCCTTTGAATGGCTGCCTGTGTGGGTGGTACAATCAGTGCTGCAGGCCCACTAGCAGCATTTGACTCACAGGCCCTGGGCACACACCATGTACTGTACTGCGGACTTAGTAGTAATTCAAACAAGCCAATCTTGGAAACAGCAATCCATATTCACAATTTATAGAGGGAGCACTTGCACTTTGGAACTGATCATCAGTGGCAAAGTGCTCAAAACATCTAGACCAGCAAAAACGAAATTCAGCACACAGCAAAAACACAGGAGGCAGAGGCAAAAATACAGGGAAAAACCACACCAAGGATACCAGGTCTAACAGGTCAGAAAGAACAACGACAGATTTTGGTTATAGATCAATCTCTGTGACACCAACCTCAAATTCACCCTAAGAAGAGTAAGGAAAGGTTGGAATTATTGGACATTTGACTATATCATAATAGAGGGCTTTTACAAGTGGATCTATATAGGAAACTCACAGCAAGAAATATGCTTTTACGTTTTTCCCATTTCCATCTGAATAATCAAAAAGAGGGTGTCCCATTTGGACAATTTCTTAGGTTGGGCAGGAATTGTTGTTAGATGAGTAGAGGATATCCACACCTGGTGGTCAAATATGCCTACATCAGGGGAAATCATTGTGACAGAGCTGCCATATTTATGCCAAGGCAAAACCAAAAGAAACACAGAGGCGCGTGTGTAGTTCAGCATTCAAATTTAAATAAGATCAGAAAAGCGGTAAATTCAATCTAGCACATACTCAATACAAAGGAAGATGATGAATAGCTTGACAAATCCATTTTTGCATTTCTGCATAATGCTAATTTGCAGGATATGTTGGTACAGGATCATTGATAAAATTGCGTACTAAAACCTCGACCTACGAAAATATTGTGGAAAAAATATCGTACACAAAAATATCGACACCCTTTACTTAAACAAGAAATTACACAAACATTGATAAAAAACGTATCGTCTTTCAAAATATTGATTACAAAAATGTCGACAACATAAATATAGTTAACAAATAAATCGAGAACAAAATATCGATATCAACAATATTGACTACACAAATATCGCAAAAATACATATAAATTACATAGATAGCATCAAAAATTAAAAAATTAAATCGAAAAATATATAATTAAATTACATATCCAAATTAATTAAAACAAACTATAATAAGATATATAAAATATTTAATTATTTAAAAAATATACTAATAAATTACTAATACAAATAATAAATAAATTAGCTATGCAAGATTAAATAAATATCCAACAAACCGAAAAAGAACAAAAAATAATATACATCAAACATATCTATTTTAAACTACATTTATTTTCAAACATATTTAAATAACAACAACAAATAAAATAAAGACAAACATTACATAAACATTATATATAAAACTAATTAAAAGGTAACTGCAAAAAAATTAATAAAAGGTATCGCGAACAATAAATTTAAACTAAACAAAAACAAACCAATAGGCAACGTAACTAATTAAACCAACACTATGAAAACAAGGAATTAATTAACGCAATTTTACTGTATATCGGCCAAACCAGGAAGAAGAGCATTACTTTGCATGAGAGAGAACAGAAAAGAAAGAAGAACTTCATAAACAACTATATCTAATTTTCTAGTACACAGGCAAGAACAAACGTTATAACAAAATATAAATACTTCACCTTTTTTAATTAAATTAAGTAGTCATTGCATGTTTTTCTTTAAATTTCACCGATTAAACATCATAACAAAAAACCTCAAAAATACAGGAGAAATCTGTTAATACCCACAATATTTAACTCAAAATCATTATAAATATAAACTTTAAAAATCTGTTAAAATTAAAATGTAACATTTTCTCTTTTACTTCACAGTTTACACTTCAATACAACTGTACCAAAAACATTGACAACAGATAAGTTGACAATACGATAAGAAAACTACAAAATCTACATTAAAGAAGAACATCAAAGTAAGTATAAATAGAAACTAATAAATACAACAAAATAATAAACAATAAATTAATTAAAATGAACAATATTAACTAATAAACACTTTTCTCTCCGCAGCTTCTACAAACTGCACCAACAAAAAGCATCCACAAAAGAAAATTCATCAACTACAACTACTAAGGGGTCGATTCCGATCCTGTTTTTTTTTTCCCGTACGACTCGTATCCGTATTTTTTTACGTACGAATCGTACAAGTCCTGTACAAACGGCGAAGTACGATTCGTACATGAAAAATACATACGAATCGCCTCGGGAAAAGTCTACGAGACGTCCCCGGACAGTGTTACATACAAATCGTAAAACTGAAGTCCGAGCGGGCAAGTACGATCCGTACCGCCCGTCCGAAAACACAAGCGCATGTAAAAGGCTCCGTACGGAGCGAACTTTGTACGAGCCCTACCCCGAGTACACTTGTGCCCGGGGTACGAGTCGTACGGCACCCCCAGCCTCCCACCCCTCCAGCGTACGTCCGCACCGTACCCCCCACCCCCTGTATGTACGGCGCGTACCCCCCACCCGCGCATGTCCGCACCGTACCCCAGGTGTACCCCCCACCTGCGTATGTCCGCACCGTACCCCAGGCGTACCCCACACCCGCGTATGTACGGACCGTACATACGCGGGTGGGGGTACGCCTGGGGTACGGTGCGGATATACACGGGTGGGGGGTATACGCCATACATATGGGGAGTGGGGGGTACGCGCAGTACATACAGGGGGTGGGGGTACGGGCCAGACATATCGGGGTGGGGGGTTCGGGCCGTACATATGCCATGTTGGGGTACGCACCGTACATGATGACACGTATGATGTGGGTGATGGCGTGTATGTCGCGTAGCGGGCCTCCTTTTCCTCGTGCATCGCAGCGTACTTAGCTTTTCCGGCACTTTTTGGCTCCTGTAAAAATATAGCCGTGCGGAGTGCTGTAGGTACGAATCGTACTTGCTGGTCCGTAAGACGCTGCCTGACTCTGTGCGGACGTCGCGTACACGCTGTCCAGGATCGGAATTGTATGTATTCTTTAGCCGTACGGTGTTTTTTACGATTTGTACGGAAATGGTATTTCTGTACGAATTGTACTTGCTGGTTTGTACGGTGGAATTCCCGGGTACGAGTCGTACGGAGAAAACGCTCCGTATGACCATTTGTACCCAGGTTTTACAGGATCGGAATCGGCACCTAAGTATTATTTTACTACTAAATACAAAAAGATAACATTTAATTAAAAATATATGTATTTTAATGACAACACCATTTTTCTTTCATACCAACAGAAAATAAAACATGATTAAAAACAACCATCAAGAAAAGTATATTGTAGGTATATTTTAAATATTACAAATTACACTAGCATGTTCATTATTTAAAATTTCCTAATTATTAAACACACACACATTTATATATATATATATATCCAAAGATACAAAAGTCTCGTAAATACGCTCTCAGGAAGGAAAGGCAAACACAGTATTCCCAATAACCAGTTTAATGCACACGACGCGTTTCGGCAGAAGCCTTGTTCACGTGTATATATATATATATAGAGAGAGAGAGAGAGAGCGCGAGAGAGAGAGGGAGAGAAAGAGAGAGAGAGACAAAACGCGTAATGACGACTACGGAGCAAAAATCTAATTTTTGCACTGACCTTGGGTCCGTGTCCGATTTTGGTGTCCGATATCTATGGAACTCAACGGAAGAAAGTAATATATATATATATATATATATTATCTACTGGCGGTCGCCAGTAGATAGTTATAGTTACAACCTAGTTTCCATAGGAAATCTCAAAATTGTATTTTAAATAACTTTGGCGCCGGTTGACGAATCCTCGCGAAATTTTCAAAACTAATGGGGCGCTCCGCTCAGCTCCTACCCTGAAAGATTCGGGGGGATTCGTCAAGCGGGGGCCGAGAAAAAGGGGGGTCCCAAAACGCGTTTTCCCCATGCATTTTTCCATAGTACCTTTAGTCGCAGCTACAGCCCGAACGGCTGACCAGAATTACGTGAAATTTGGCAGAGAGGTAGCCATTAGGTCAAGGAAGTGCCTTTTGCAGGTCTGGTGTAAATCTGTTCAGTATTTTCTGAGAAAATAGCATTTAAAAGCATATCAATATCTATACGCGCGCACCGTGCGCGCACGCAATTCTGATTGGTTGTTAGATGTCGGTAAACATTTGAATCGGTCGAATTCAGGAAGTGTTGGCTGCCATTTTGTCTCTCGCAGTCTGAGGGGGTGAAAAGAAAAGGTGGAGAACGTGAAAAGGGGGCAGAGTGGACAGTTCCTGACCCCCTAGCCTTGGTCAGGGGGTCACAGAAGGACCCCCAAGGGAGAAAAAAACAATTTTATATTTTCTTTTGAATCGCGAGGTGTGCACACCGCGCGCGCTCGGCACGCACTGCGAAACGTGGGTGCTCGGTGCGCGAAGCGCACCGAGCACCCACAGCGCAGCGCACAGCGCACAGTGCACAGCGCACGGTGCGCGCACCTCTCGATTTAAATTTTTTTTTTTTAAATTCACGGTGCGCGCACGGTGAAAAACCTGAAATTTTTTTTTAATAAATACATAACTTAGCATTTAAAAAACCTTGCAAATTCACTTTAAAAACCATAGGTTTCACACATGTTATAGTTAGCTGGACATTTCACTCGTAAAAAACCAATGAAATTCCCCCGTTATAGTTAGTGCAGGCTGACGGGCCAGGGTGCCGGAACGCGTGTGTTAGCTTTCACGGAAACTACAAAATAAATGGATTTCTGATTGAGCCAGGAGCCAGCCAGCTTGTTGAAGACGTGGTGTTTTTTGGATATATATATATATATATACACATATATATATATATTTATATATATATATATATATATATATATATATATTCTTTAAGTTTGTAAGAAAACTAAAACTACAGAAATTCTTTGATGTAAAAAATACCAATCGGAAGGAAATGAGACCAGTTGTCAGCGAGGAACCAGGAAATCTAGATGTTGGGGACATGCAGGTACTTTTTGAATGTCAACAACTCCTAAGAGAAGGGGATGGTATGGCTGTGGCAAATTCAGTCAGTCAAGTTTGTCAAACAGATGAACTTTTTTGTTTAGATGTTTTTGACAGCACTACCACGAATTTTAGACCTAAATCGAGTTTCACACCCAATACCCCTAGAGATACTCTGGATATATACTCTGACTTGGTAATAAAAGATTTAAAGGAAATATCCCTAAACTCTAGCAAAGAATTTTTAAAGAAAGCTTCTGGTTTTGATAAGAAATATGAATCTGTGATGGTTAAAATTCAAAGTAGACAGGACATAGTTGTAAGGCAAGCTGATAAGGGCGGCAACCTAGTGTTGTGGTCCCTTAACGCATACAATCATGAAGCAGCTTTACAATTGGGAGATAGAGAATGTTATTCTGTAGTCCCCCATAGCAATCTAATTGCAATCAAACTCAAATACCAAAAAGACCTTGCACGATGGCGAGGAATTGGGTTGATTAATCAACCAGAATATTTGTTTTTGAAGGTGGACAACCCAGTGGTACCTATATTATATTTAATACCAAAAATTCATAAACAAAAGGATAAACCACCAGGGCGTCCCATTATTTCTGCCATTGGCAGTCTCTTTGAACCAACCTCCAGATACTTAGACTCATTTTTACAACAATATGTGAGGGCATTACCCGCTTATATTCAAGATTCAAGGGATTTCTTGAATCAATTAGAGGATATAAGATGGGAAGAGTCTTATCTCCTCATAACTTTGGACGTCGTGAGTCTGTACACAAGTATTGCCCATGAAGATGGTTTAAGGGCGATGAGGCATTTTTTAAATTCGCGACCTATTAATCTCTACCAGCACACTAATATGCTGTTGGAGATGTGTAGGCTATGTCTCACCAACAATCACTTCCTTTTTGGAGGTGATACTTACAGACAGAACAAGGGCACGGCGATGGGCACCTGCTTCGCCCCCAGCTATGCCAATCTACATATGGGCTGGTGGGAGGAGCAGGTGCTCAAAGTTGATTACATTAATGAGTGGAGAGAAAATGTCATTAAATGGATCCGTTTCATTGATGATTTATTCATCATATGGAACGGATCAAGAGAATCGGCACAGAATTTCATTGAAAGCATAAACATAAACAAATTGAACTTGAAATTTACTGAACACATAAGCTCAGAGAAAGTGACTTATTTAGATCTAGAGGTGTACATTGCACAAAATTCAATCCAAACGTGCACTTTCAGAAAACCAACTGCAGGAAATTCGATCCTGCATGCAGCTAGTTTCCACCCAACTAAACTTAAGATGAGTATCCCTTATGCAGAGAATCTGAGAATGAAACGCAATTGCAGTGAGACTACTGCTTTGGGGCAGGCTCAGGAAGCATTGAGCCACAGATTCCTACAAAGAGGATACAAAATGGGAACGTTAAGACAGGCTCAATTGAAAGTAGCAAACATGGATAGAAGTGCATTATTGAAACCAGACATTAAAAAAGTTGAAGAAAAGCGGAAAAATACTGGAAATCAGATCCGCATGATTACTGGTTACAGTACATACCAGGCTAGAGTGAGAGATAGCCTGAATAGACACTGGCACCTTGTTAAACAGGATCCTATTCTAAAGGGGAAGGTTACACGAACTCCTTTGTTGACTTTTAACCGTGCTAAATCTATGAGAGATGACCTTTTTAAAACAGATTTTGAAGCGAAGAAAGGTGGAGGTTGGCTTAAAGTGAGCCCAGGCTTCCACAGATGTTTTAAATGTAAGGCCTGTAGACACGGTAAAAATACACAGCAGATAATGTCTCCCCTTTTGAATAGTCCATGGAAAATAAGAAAGCCACTGAATTGTAAAAGTGAATTTGTTGTTTATGTCTTGAAATGCTCTTGCCCAAAGATGTATATAGGAAGCACTATTCATATGGTTCACGTGCGTATCCTGCAGCACCTTAGGGCGATTACTAATAATGACAAAAATTATGTGGTTGCCCGTCACATAAATGAATTTCACAAAGGCAATACTAATGATCTGATATACTTTGCCATTGACCAAGTCCCTAAAGAACAAAGAGGAGGTGATAGGGAAAAGAAATTAAGAAAATTAGAGTCTAAATACATACTCATGTTTAACACAAAAAGTCCTCATGGTATGAACATTGAAGAAGATCTACACATACATTTAAAATAGAGGTATCATTCTCAATCACGTTGATTTTAAATTGTTGTGGTTTTAAATTTTGATTTTAATTATCCTGTGATGAATTGATTGCTCCGTCTCTTGTCTTCTTCTTCTACAAACTACCAAATATAATCGTTTTTAGGACATCTGTTGTATTACAGTGATTATGGGACTCCCCGATATTTTTATACTGTTGCACTAGCACTTTATTGTGATAACATTGCGATTTTTTGCACAAAGATAGGCACTAGCACTTTACTCTTAAGCATTGAATTGCACTAAGCACTAGCACTTTATGGGTATCGAGTTGAATCCTACTGTTGAATTATGTCATCAGTGTATGTCCCATTTTGATATTATTAAGTCTCTTTTTCTTTTCCCCTGTCTCTTCCGCCTTGGTTCCTGGATGTAAAGGTTACCAAAATGGATTATAAATGAACTACTCATTGAAAATCCCGTTGATTCTAAAATAGGAACGATGGACAAATCAACTATGACAAGGGACTTAGAATTATATGACTTAATCATGATGTGTGTAATAATGTTACAAATGATTTTGTGTAATGAAGTAGACAAGAGATACATTATTGATAGATTGTTATTGACTACAATGTTATTCTTTTGAAATCTTTCTGTACTTTTTATGGATGTTTTGATTTGAATATAAATATGTAAAAATATATGAAATATTTGTAAATAATTTTTAAATCCAATCCATTTTTTGATTTTATTTAAATGAGATAAATTTGAATATATGAAAGATTTCTGGCACTATGTCATGATAACGTTGTATTGAAGAAATCAACCGCTATGGCAATAATAGTCTGTTGTTTATATCTATTGAGGAGCGAATCATGTGACCCTGTATTTTTTGCTTAAATGGAAACGTTTGGTCCACATTAGATTGTGTGAGCAAGGGATACGTCCCGAAACGCGTTACGTGAGAAAATAAAACCCAAGCCGGACGGCTGAAAGCATCCTGAGTGTCGGTGTCTGATTTTGGAGAAAGTCGGATTTGGTAGCTAATATATATATATATATATATATATATATATATATATATATATATATGTCTTCACAGATATACTCCAAAAATACTCCAAAATCACAAAAGGGGAAACTAATGCTTTGCTACATGGGTTACACTTTTTGCTACATGGGTTACACTTATACCCAAAACAAGGTTATTATAAACAAAACTCATTGGAAATGTAGCAAATATTATTCCAATGCCTGTCATGGGAGAGCCAATACAATAGATAACAATGTTGTAAATGTTAGAGAACATAACCATCCGCCCATTGTTACTGAGATCGAAGCAGGAGATGCCCTATGAACAATAAGGGAAGCAAGCACAAGTTCAAAACAAACAAGCACCCAAATGCAAAAAAATGTTTTGACTAAAGTGCCAGAACATGTCACAGGACAACTTTCTTCTATCCCCAATAGAAAAAGACTAATAGCTAATACTAAAACAACATCTTGCACAGTGCGAACATGTTACTACGCAGTTCGCGAAGTGCTACGCGTAGCTCGCGTAGTGCGAACTTCACTTTGCGTAGCTTCGCGAAGTGCTACTTCGCGAACTATGCCCACCCTTATAAAAAAGGACCTAAACTAAGCAAAAAAATTAAAACCAAGTATGAATACCTGCAATATAAAACTACATTTTATCAAACTACATAAGGTCTAAAATACCTAGACATGATTGCTAAATAAATTCTTTACAATAAACAAAACAGAAAATTACATTTAAATATTTGAACAATAAAACACACAAATAATAATCATTTTTTAATTATAATTATAATTATGTCATAAAATGTAAATATAGCATGACATTTTATGACATCATATAAATATAAAAAATAAAAAAATACAACAAACAGATACATTTCCCACCATTGAAATTATCCCTGGCAACCAAGTAATAACTGAGGATGAGGTATATGATTCTATAAAAGAGGGTAATAGTATATCTTTTTCTATGTACTCTCCAAATGAAAAGGGCATGGAATTATTTGGGTGGTGTGTGTATGCATATGTGTCCATATCTGTATATGTGCACTTTCATAATAATATTGTATATAAAAATAATCACCGGGCAAGCATGAAGAATTTTTTTAAAGGTATTGACTTGTACATCTTTCTTACTCTTTTGGCAAGAGATAGTTGTATTCGTTCTTGGACAGCTTTTCTATGGCCAACAAAAGTAAAAAAGAATATTTTTATTATGTTTTGTTTAGCCTTATCATCACTACAGTTCAATCAACAGATCAAGTATGTTTTAGTCCTGAAGAGGTTGACAGCCAAATCAAAGTGGCCACCAAAACATGCCATGACTGCCTTTTTAGACCTATTGGAAGCCAACGGTAAGTGATTAAATAAAAGAGAAATAATACAGGCACTAGTTGATTGTGCACAACTTGTAGCCATAATGTTTTATAGTATTGTGGTGTATGAGTCTGATACTGTGTTTGCTTCAATGTATGAAATGTGGAAAGAGGGGGTCTGTCAAATCGATGTCTAAAATCATGAATCATATGAGATTCCTATGTTCTTGAAAAGTGTATAAAAAATTTATGAATGAATAGATAATTAAATCGAAATTTTGTAAATGATTTGTGAATGAACTAAATTGGTATAGAATTCAAAATAATTTCTTGAAAGATTAATTGGAAGTTAGACCCTATATTGTATAAACTATGATATGAAGGGGAAGAAATGTGCATCAAGGGGGGGTTTCTTTATGTCAAAAGTTTGGGAAGACCTGGACATTTTCACTGCTACCATGAGTGCCCTGCAATAAAGCCTGAAGGCTATGGCACCTAGGAAGGACAGGCAGCGGAAGAGGCTGGCATAGGGATCTTTTAAAACCAGCTACCTGGAAGGTGTGCCCTATTTAGAGCCCAGGGTAGGTGCTGCAAATGCCCCCGGTGGTTAGAGCTCACCGCCAGGAGTAAAATGAGCCCTATATCATTGAAATAGATTAATTGCTACACAAATTATGCACCTTAAAACATTCTTACCTTTAAAATCTCCACCACTGTTTGTAAAAATATTAACCGTGGGCGTAGTTTGCATAGTAGCGCTACACGTAGCTACGCGAAGTGCACTTCGCACTATGCGAGATACGCGTGGCGCTACGCGAACTGCGTAGTACGCTGTTCGGGATAATTGCATAGTGCTGGAGGCTTGTCCGCACTGTGCAATCATTGAAAATGGAATCTCGCACAGTGCGAGCTGTCGTTTTCTGCCGCTCGAGTAGATATGCGACCACTCGCAATGAGAAACCTGACCTTCCTGAGAATCTCGCCAGGAGGTTTATTTTCCACGCTCGCAATCGCCAACTTTGATGTTGCTGATCGCGAACGAGGAAAAAGTCTCGCCGGGATGTAATTTTGCTCGCTCGTGGTCGCCAACTTGATGTTGAGGAACGCGAGCAAGCAAAAAATACCAACTACGCTACACTACGCATTTTTGCACTGTGCTACGTGAAATTCGCGTAGCGCGAAGTAGCATAAACTACGCAAACTACGCGAGTATAGCGTAGTTGGCCGCCCAGGGTTAACAAATATCCCTGGGGGGACCAGTGAGCCACTTTATCAAATATTTATGTCCAGGGAGGAAGTGTATGTGGGGTCACTTCTCCAGAGTCCTACAAGGCCCAAGGACCTCATTGCCTGGCTGGCTCACATTTAAATGGGGCTTGTGACCCAATCCCTGGCCCCAAAGACAAAGCCAGGCTACCAGAAACCCATCATCAGGACCGAATAAAGCCAAGGTTGCTCACACCTCCAGAGGGAGTCAGAATCAAAGGCTTTCCTGCCCAGAGGGAGCAGGAGAAGCTGCTGCCGGCTCCCGAGCTAAGGTTGAGAGGCCTATGGTGAGCCGGGTAGCTGAATGGGCAGCTCAGTAATGGGCTTTGGTGATATAGTTATAGTTGTGTTAATGAGGTAGTTGTGTTATTTAGGTATGTGTGTATTCCTTTACAGAGCTGAGGCCAATGACATAATGAAGGTTCCCTTATTACATAAAAAGGTTCTGAAAGAAAACTCAGGGATGAGACAAAGAGAGAAGCTAAATCAAAAAAACCTAAATTGGTTTAACTATATGGTACTTATGTCTGCCACACTTCAGCTCTCTGTGCTGCCCAAATGACATACACAACTCTGGGTGTCTCGGGCAGATCTGGGGCAGTCTGCCCTGTACCAGCTGAAGTTATTTTAGAATCTTCCAGTTCATAGTTTCTTAAACACAGATCCTGGGACCTGTCTATGGGTCTGATTTAGATCTTGGTGGGACCTCCGTAGCGAAGTTTACAAGTACTCCACCAAGCTGGCGGAATCCCGCCCTCCCTATTTAGGGGTCGATTCCGATCATGTATTTTCTTTACCCGTACGACTCGTATCCGTATTTTTTTCCATACGAATCGTACAAGTCACGTCCGACCCATGAAGTACGATTCGTACGGGAAAAAGTACATACGGATCGGCCCGATCCGTACGAATCGTAGCCGGAAAAGTTGTACGAGACGGACCCGGACACTTTTACGTACGAATCGTAAAAAGACAGTTCGAGCGTACAAATACGATCCGGACCGGCTCACTGGCTTTCCGATTTACGAATCGTACGGAAAACGTCCCGTCCCGTACACGGGGAATGACTTGTACATATGCGATGTTGGTGTACGCACCGTACATACGCAATGTCGTTGTACGCACCAAAATGTTGTAGTACGCACCGTACATAGCAATGGCGGTGTACGCACTGTACATATGCAATGGCGGTGTACGCACCGTACATAGCAATGGCGGTGTACGCACCGTTCATACGCAATGTTGTTGTACGCACCAATGTTGTAGTACGCACCGTACATAGCAATGGCGGTGTACGCACCGTACATATGCAATGGCGGTGTACGCACCGTACGTATGCAATGGCGGTGTACGCACCATACATAGCAATGGCGCTGTATGCACCGTACATAGCAATGGCGGTGTACGCACCGTACATATGCAATGGCGGTGTACGCACCATACATAGCAATGGTGGTGTATGCACCGTACATATGCAATGGCGGTGTACGCACCGTACATAGCAATGGCCGTGTATGCACCATACATACAAAACGCATGGGGGTGTGTGCCTTACGACTCGTACCCCTGTACCGTACTGAACCACGGACACTGTAAAACAGCACCAGGTGGGTCTATTCGACTCGCACAACACCACAAAACACGTCTACAGTGCACTAAAAATGGAAATGACTGAACTGGACACATCCAAACAGGCAAACAGAGGGGCAAACTAACAACCACCCCTTATAACACACCCACCAAAAATTCAAACTGAGGCCCACCAACAAATGGACCAATAAAAAGGGCCCACACACACAAACCATGAGCCTTTGCAACAGACTCACTGCAGCTAGAGAGCACACACCAACAACTGCACCCATCCACCTTAACATATACACCGTCACACAACCTCCTTCACACATACCCCTCTTCACATTCACATCCACACCGTCACATTCAGACCCACACACCCACAACCATCCACACCCTCACCCCACACCATGCCCACAGACAAGAATCCAAAGTTCACAATGGAGGAGCTGGTGATCCTTGTCAATGAAGTCATCAGAGTCGAGCCACAGCTGTTTGGTCAGACAGACCAGCATAACTGAAAAATCACGCCTGTGGCAGAGGATCGCCGATAGGGTGAATGCTGTTGCACCCATCAGAAGGACCAGGAATGAATGCCAAGCCAGGTGGTACGATATGCAGAGGGCGGTCAAGCGCAAAATGAATGAAGACTACGCCCAGAGCAACAATACTGGAAGTGGTGAGCCCCGCAGACCAGGACATTTCCATCCCTGGGAGGAGAAGGTGATGGCCGGTGGGAGTACATGGACTGCAAGGACTTCCGGAGCCTGGTGAGTACACAAACAACATACGTAACATGGGGGTAATGGCATCCACACCTCAACTACACAAAATGCACGCAACTACCCCCAAGCCCTCACCGGCCAGAACCACAGTCAAAAATAACGCTAATGCCACTAACGTGTATGCTCCATTGAGAAAGCAAGGCCATGCTATGTCCCATGCTACATGAAGCAGCAACCCAAGAATGGATGTCCGGTATGCTGGGATGGTGGGTGGCACAAAACACATTCTTGAACTCCAAATCAGACACAATTGCCCTCATCCCATATGGCCCAGGTACATACCCATGCACCATGCGCAATGCACAGGGATTGGGAAAGTACTGACAAGATAGTTCACACTCAGCCCGGGTGTAGGCAGCACAAGGCCATCCTGTGACCAGTGCAAACACAAACACCAAGACAACCAGGTCAGATATCTAGGATAGGGACTCACACTCACTGTCATGGCAGCATGCTCCATGGAGGGACAGCTGCATCACCTGGGAGCCCCAGTGCCAAATCACACTACACCCACCAGCAGGCCCTGTCACACACACCCTTTACACAAGCAGACACCCCCGGGACAGGCAATGGATTTACCCACAGTCACAATGGACAAGTAACACAACAACACCAATACATAGCCAAAGAAGCATCCAAGCAAAAAATCTACATGTCAAGGACTCAGGACAACATATCAATCTGTCCCCCGCAACATACCCATCCACAAGTGAACATTGAGGAGAATGCTAGGCACATACAACTACCTGGAGGAACAGTGCCAACTTGAATGTGTATGATACATGCATGTTGCATGAAACAGCATTAACATTGTCTGTCTCTCACACACAGGGCAACATGATGAATCTACCCCCAACAATGGGGGTGAAGATTCACAGTCCCTGGCCCGGGAGGAACCTGATCCCACAGGCAGCGACGCCTCTCAACATTCCACGGATGACCCCGACCGACCTGGACCCTCTGGTGTCCAAGCCCCTGCAGAACCTGGTTCAGGACCATCTGTGCCAACCACCACCTCCATTCCTGCCACATCCCAGGAGACACCGAGGAGCCCTGCCCGCAGTGAACAACTGAGCCAGTCTGACCAGGAGGGACAAGGAGCGCCGGGCACCCAGGAGGAGGCAGACAACACTGCCACTGCCATCCCTCAGGGGTCCCGTAGACCCGATGTGCCCACAATGGCAGGCCAGGCTCGTGTGGGCAGGGGTGGTGGGAGAGGAGGCAGACGGAGGCGAGAACCTGACCAACCAGCTGAAGGGACCGGTATGTCACACATACACAACATCATGGAGGCATACCGGCGTGACACCAGGGAGTTCAGCCAGGTAGTGGTGACCCTCACAGAGATCAAGAACCAGCAGGTCGAGCAACACGCCAGTCAACAAGAACACCAAGGACGGATGGAGGCAAGACTGGCTGAGCTCCTGGCGGTGCAAAGCGACATAAGCCATTCACTCTGTCGGATCGCCGACAACATGGGCAACCTTCCTGTGCCACCAGGCGAAGACCACCACCAGCCACAGGGAGGGAGGAGGAGGAGGATTCGTCTGACGGAGCGTCCCAAGCAACGTCAAGGCCTGCATCTGAGGGTCCCCGGAGGAAGGTGGGTCGTCCACGGAAAAGACCGTGAGAGGCAGCGGACCATCGTAAACATAGGATGCGAATGAGTCTGACCAATCACTATGTACTCCTCTAAATTAATGCCCTGTGTGCACTCCTCACTTGCATTGTGCTTACTGTGACTTTCACTGCATAGTGCATGACACTTTCAGCCTGGCAAATCCTTGTTGATTATTTTTCCTATTGTCCTGAGGTGATTCAGTGGTTCCACCGGTGTGACAGGTGACTGTACCCACAGATGTGTATGAGCTGAGTGGCCCTGTGGTGAGAGTGTCCAAATGATGTGTACGACCTTATGGACATTTTTGTGTGTGAATGTTCCTTGTCATGTGGGTGAGTGTCTATGTGAAGTGTTGCACCACAGCTGCATGGAGGAGGCAACAGATCAACCCATCTGATGTGACAAGTAAGCCGTGCTGTGTGTCTGACTTGCAGAGCTAGCATGACACCTGTGACACCCCACTGGCAAGTGGCACATGTGCAGAGTGAGGGTTGTATCCGCTGTTGTCAATGACAGGCAAGTGATCTGTGCTTGGGTGTGTCTGTCTAGTATGCTGATGGTGCGTCAGTGGAGTGGGACATGTGACTGCTTGCCACGTGCTGGCCTTCAGCCTGCTGTTGCATGTGCTGCACAGTGTGTGGCATGATCAGTGAGTGTGTCGCACCCCTCATGCCAACCTGTTGACTTTCAATGCCATGTAGTGCATTGGGGCTTGCACACAGGCCAATTTCTTATTGTGTATGATGTAATTCCTGTCTGCATCCTTTGCCCTGTTCAACATTTCAATGATGTTCAAATGTGTGTCTCTGGGACATGGAGCAGGTGTATTGATGTTGTGTCACTTTGTCATCCTGACTGGTAACTGCCTAGTAGAAGGGGGTGTTCTGGAAAGACATCGTCAGGGCCGTGAGATCTGAGGGGGAGCGTAGTCGGCAGCTGCCACAGGCCCGCAAGAGGTGGCAGGACATCCGGTGCTGGACCCGGCGGATCGCCCGGATCCAGCTGGGGCTCGACAGTCCTCGACAGTCCTTGCCCCCACAGCGGCCACCGATGCCTGACCCCCCACATGAAATGTGTCCTGGCGGTGGTATTCCCTGAGCTCGATAGGCAGTTACAGGAGAGACTGCAGCAAGGAGGGGGTAGGTACATGGCTGTATGTCATGTTATGTGTCCCCAGCTTTTTGATGTGCTCTGTAGCCTGGATACACTCCCAGAGTTTATATGTGCAGTGCATTTTCGGTTCCCCAATGTCACCTGGTGCTCTTTTTCATCCCTTCCCCTCCTTGACATGTGTCCCTTGGTCTGTGTGTAATCACATTTGCACATGGTCACTTAGGGTGCCAGTAAATCTAAGTGCACATTGCTTTCTGCATCATGTGGGAGGTTGGTCTGTGACTTGTGTTGGTACCTTGCCTGTGCCATGACCTGTTCACTATGTTGGGGGTCCATATTTGTTGTCACTGATGATGATTCTCAACATAGGAGTGTGAGCTTTCAACTGAACACCCTTGCAGCATGCATGACCAATGTTGTGGCCTCAGACATGATGTGCATGAGTGGGAGATATGCATATTGCCATGACGGTTGAACATGATACAGTCAGCTCATTCCAGGACCACGGAGCAGTGTGCCCACCACAGTCCCCTGAGACACCCTGGCTTCCCAATCATGTGTGTCATCCAACACTGTGCACATTCTCTGTGGGTTCAGCATAGGTCTGCCTCTGTGGCATTGTTCCCTGGCCTAGTTAGTATTTTGCAAATGCATGCTACATGTGTCCACTGGACAGGGATACACCATTTTGCTTGTTCATACTCACACTGGGCAGTGCCTGTGTGGCTATTCACAACAATCTGTTGATGGTTGTTTGTCACAAATATGTGTTGCCAGCCCCACGAGGTGATGTTGTGTAAATGAAGCTATTTTTCCAGAACAGTTATTGTAACCCTGAATAAGAGGTGTCACTTCTTGATCTGTATCAATCACATTGACTCAGGCATGGGGTGGGGTGTGCGGGAGAGGCATACATGTGCAACCCCGATTTTTCATTGCCAGGTCTGAGTTGTGTGTGAGACTTGGCTGTACAAAGAATCACCATGCAGTGCCCCTGTGATGCTGGCCAGTGCTTACTGTTCGTGCTTTGCAGCCTGTGTCGGTTTTTTAAAAACATGATTCCTGCTCATACATTTTTAGCACCTGTGTGGGGTTCAGATGTAGCGCTGTTTGGACTTTGTGTGCTGACATCTGTGTGTACATTCTGGCTTGCCCCCACAGTACAGCTAGGCTTTTTTTCAACCCAATTGCAGGCCCATTAGCTTATGCATTGTCCTGGGTGTGGACATGTGTGCCACTCAAGATGACAGGCAGTAGGTCATATGTGTAGGCAGCTGTGTAATCAGGTGACGGATGGCCATGTGACAACTGACATAATTCAAGTTGTTACTCTGAAAAAATTGTACCTTGGCACTCACAGCACTTGTCGACAGTTCTTCATGTTTTACAAGTGGAAATTTGATGATTTGTGTTAAGAACACTGATGTGCCTGCATGAAAAAAGTCTCCCAAGGAAGTGCACACCAAACGACATTTCCACCTTCATTGAATACACTGGCACATTTTCTAAGAAGCCACTGTTAGAATTAAATGGTGTTGCAGATTCTCCATATACATGTTCCCACCGTGCTCTTGGTTTTGTGAGACTCCTTTGTTGTTGGTGATACAAACTGACGAGTCTCAAGACATCAAGACCTCCGTGGGCCCATGTATATGTACTTTCTGCAACACCATTAATTTCTAACAGTGGCTTCTTAGAAAAGGTGCCAGCTTCTTCAATGACAGTGTAAATGTACTTTTGTGTGCACTGTCTTGTGCGACATATTTCATGCAGGCACATGAGTGTTCTTTTCACGAAATGGCGAATTGGCACATTCCAAACATGTAGATTGTGTAAATTATTGTGAGTCCCAAGGTACCAACATTTTTTCTTTTTGTGTTCCAAAGTACTTACAGGTCTCTGAGTGTGGTGACACCTTGAGTATTGAGGTGTGTCAGTTTACGTTGGGTGCACCACTACTGTTTCTTTCAGGGTAAACAAGAGGTGGCATGACTTCATTGTATTGCTGTGTTCACAGACACTAGCTTCTCAGTGTATTTCTCATTCAATTTGTGGCCTTTTGTGTTCTCTTTTTTCCTGGTGTCCAAGTGGCATAGTGGGTCTGCCAACTGGGCAGTAAAGGGCTTACATATGTGCGGAGTTATCTAGCTGTTACTCATGATGCATTGCCTGATATTCACTGTGACCAATTGTTCTTGTGCTCATGTGTCAGATGTATACAGGTGACTGATGCATTTCGGTTTCTTCTCCTTGCCCACAGCATCATCATCCGCAACCGAGGGAGACACCTGCATGGACCTGGAGGAGGGACCCAGCGACAGTGCCACCAGTGCTGGGGAGTCAGAAGGAGCCAGTGGCACAGAGGGCGAGGGGAGTCAGTCGGAGGACCTGTCTGGAGGCGAGAGCAGCTACGACGCCGACGGGTCCGAGGCTGACCTCCCTGAGGAGGCGGAGGCTGCAACACCAACTTGTAGCATCCCCACATCTGTCCCGCCTCCTCCATTACCATCTCCTCCCTCCCAGTTGCTCCTGTCCCTTCTGTCCGTGCAGAGTCCCACCATGTCTCCTTCTGCCCAGGCACCGCACCCCCTGCCCCTGTCACCCCTGCTGCCCTCAGTGAAGAGTCTGTGGACATACTGCGGCAGTTGCAGGTTGGGCAGGCATCGGTGCTGAATGTCCTCCATGGACACACTAAACTGCTCACAAAGATGGTGTCGTTCATGGAGGGCATGTCAGCAACGATGTCTGACCAACGCAGGTTTCTGCGGTCCATGGACTCTTCCCTGACGGCAGTAGTTTCTCTCCTGCAGAGCTCTGTCCCCCGCACCCCAGACCCATCCACACTGCCCTCTCCCATGCCTGCCCAACGCACACCTAGACGGGCATGCACCCCACCAGACACATCCAGCACACCCCCAAGTAAGGCACAGCGCACACCTCCAGGCACGCACACTCAGGGCGATGTAGGCACACCCACATGGTCTGGGGGCAGATGACATACATGCAGCCACAGTTGCAGTCCGCAGTCCTCACAACCCTGTTCCTCCAAAACCACTCCCCTTAGCTCCCCTGCCAAACTCTCACCCAAGGAGACCTATAAGGTTGAGCTGGGCCTCGCCCCCACTGAGCCACCACCCCACAAGCAGGCGAGGAAGTCCCCGGGCACGGGAGTTGAGTCCACCACCATGTCCAACCCCTCCCCCAGAGCGCTGCACCACATCCCTCGCCCACCACACCCTCCGTTGGCCCTGGGGTATCTTCAGGTGCAGGGGTTAGGATGGAGGCCCTAGCAGCAGTGTGCAGCGCCGAGTTCACCTCCACCTTTGGCGCTGCCCCACCCCCTGTGGTGGAGACGTCCACCCCTGCACCCACCACACCTACCCATCCCCCTCCTGTCCCTGTGGTGCCTGGTCCTGCCACAGATGATGCCCCCCCGGTCGACAAACCTTGAGGTTCCTTTGTGCAGGCAAGGTAGGGGTGGACGCGGTCCCCTACGTCCACCCTTGGACTTCAGAAATGGACTGGCCATTGGCCTTTGTACATAGTCTCTTTTGAATTTTTTTATTTTTGGGGCTGAATAAAGCCTTTTCTTTTACTTTCAACACTATTGCATTTCAGGTACTTGATGTTGGTGATGAAGCTCCTGGAGTTGGTGTTCTGGTAATGTGTTAGGGTTCTGAGAAATCTTTTTGTATGATGGTCATGAGGTGGACCATGGTATCTGTGTGCCATCACAATGTCTCTGCAAAGAATCAATGGTAGTGTGTGTTCATTTAGTTTGGAGACATTGTCCCAAGGAGTGTTCCTTCCTCTGTGGCACCTGACATCTTCCCTGCAAACAGTTGCACAATTGTTATGCTGACCTGTGTCCACATTTCCTTTGTTGGTGACGGATCCCTTCAACAATGGCCATGCCTGCTCACCGATGTCTCCTGCTGAATCGTCTGTGCCATCCTTGCTAGTCACTGTACTTGTGTTTTGGGTATGTAGGAATGCCTTCAGGGACAAATTGGCCCTTTTCAGCACTATGCATGTGTGTAATCACCGCCTACCACACAAATGGTACTTGTTATGCAGGGTATTTGGGCACCTGACTCACAATTTTGGGCATTGTATCTGGTGGAATTCAACCCTATTCCTTCCATGAGAGACAACATCTTGGTGGCTGGACCAGCACCTGAACATTCCTATCAGTCCTGGGATGTGCGTGACAGTGTGTGTTCCCTTTGGCTATCATAGTTTTGTATGCAGTTACATGACTATACAGTCTGTTGACATGAAATCAGGGTGTGTATTGTGCTGCATCCGCCATGGGTGGGTATGCATGTGTTATATGTCCTCACACCCACATGTGGTGTGTCATGCAGTGTGTGAAAGACATCCATCGTCCTGGGAGTGGGACACTGCTGTCAGTGATGTGTTGTAATAGCACTAAAATCATAGTCCAAAGTTAGGGATGCGTCCATACCACCATGTAGGTGTGGTCATCTGATGATGATGTACACCCCCCATATCTCTGTCCACTGCTGGGAGTCCTCTGCACCCACCCCCATATCTCTGTCCACTGCTGGTAGTCATATGCACCCATCCCTCATATGTCTGGACACTGCTGGGAGTCATATGCACCCACCCCTCATATGTCTGGACACTGCTGGGAGTCATATGCACCCACCCCTCATATCTCTGACCACTGCTGGGAGTCATATGCACCCACCCCTCATATGTCTGGACACTGCTGGGAGTCATATGCACCCACCCCTCATATGTCTGGACACTGCTGGTAGTCACATGCACCCACCCCTCATATCTCTGAACACAGCTGGGAGTCCTCTGCACCCACCCCTCATATGTCTGGACACTGCTGGTAGTCATATGCACCCACCCCTCATATCTCTGAACACTGCTGGGAGTCCTCTGCACTCACCTCTCATATGTCTGGACACTGCTGGTAGTCATATGCACCCACCCCTCATATCTCTGTCCACTGCTGGGAGTCATATGCACCCACCCCTCATATGTCTGGACACTGATGGGAGTCATATGCACCCACCCTTCATATGTCTGGACACTGCTGGGAGTCATATGCCCCAACCCCTCATATCTCTGACCACTGCTGGGAGTCATATGCACCCACCCCTCATATGTCTGGACACTGCCTGGAGTCATATTCACCCACCCCTCATATGTCTGGTCACTGCTGGTAGTCATATGCACCCACCCCTCATATCTCTGAACACTGCTGGGAGTCCTCTGCACCCACCCCTCATATGTCTGGACACTGCTGGTAGTCATATGCACCCACCCCTCATATCTCTGTCCAGTGCTGGGAGTCATATGCACCCACGCCTCATGTGCCTGGACACTACTGGGAGTCATATGCACCCACCCCTCATATGTTTGTACACTGCTGGGAGTCATATGCACCCATCCCTCATATCTCTGACCACTGCTGGGAGTCATATGCACCCACCCCTCATATGTCTGGACACTGCTGGGAGTCATATGCACCCACCCCTCATATCTCTGACCACTGCTGGGAGTCATATGCACCCACCCCTCATATCTCTGTCCACTGCTGGGAGTCATATGCACCCACCCCTCATATCCCTGACCACTGCTGGGAGTCATATGCACCCACCCTCATATATCTGGACACTGCTGGGAGTCATGTGCACCCACCCCTCATATCTCTGGCCACTGCTGGGAGTCATATGCACCCACCCCTCATATGTCTGGACACTGCTGGGAGTCATATGCACCCACCCCTCATATTGCAGGCCACTGCTGGTAGTCATATGCACCCACCCCTCATATCTTTGACCACTGCTGGGAGTCATATGCACCCACCCCTCATATGTCTGGACACTGCTGGGAGTGATATGCACCCACCCCTCATATGTCTGGACACTGCTGGGAGTCCTCTGCACCCACCCACGCACACCCTTGGAGCAGTACACTGCTGGCCTGGACCTACACACACACCAATATGAAGGTAACGTGCTGGGCCAGTCCTCTAAGCCCACATTCCTGGCGTGTGTACGCCTCGTATCCCAAATGCACTGGTGCCGTAACAGGGTACGTGTGACATGCACCGTACCCACGCATTCATTGTGGGTGTACGGTCTGTATCACAGTTCTACTGTGCCGTAGGGGTACATGTGGTACGCACCATACACACGCATTCATTGCATGTGTACGGTCCGTATCACTGTTCTACTGTGCCGTAGGGGTACGTGTGGTACGCACCGTACCCATGAATTCATTGCGTGTGTACGGTCCGTATCACAGTTCTATTGTGCTGTAGGGGTACGTGTGGTATGCACCGTACCCACGCATTTATTGCGTGTGTATGGTCCGTATCACTGTTCTAATGGTGCCGTAGGGGTACGTGTGACATGCACCGTACCCACACATTCATTGCGTGTGTACGGTCCGTATCACTGTTCTACTGTGCCGTAGGGGTACATGTGGTACGCACCATACACACGCATTCATTGCATGTGTACGGTCCGTATCACTGTTCTACTGTGCCGTAGGGGTACGTGTGGTACGCACCGTACCCATGAATTCATTGCGTGTGTACGGTCCGTATCACAGTTCTATTGTGCTGTAGGGGTACGTGTGGTATGCACCCTACCCACGCATTCATTGCGTGTGTACGGTCCGTATCAAAGTTCTACTGTGCCATAGGGGTACGTGTGGTACGCACCATACCCATGCATTCATTGCATGTGTACGGTCCGTATCACTGTTCTAATGATGCCGTTGGGGTACGTGTGCCACGCACCGTACCCACGCATTCATTGCGTGTGTACGGTCTGTATCACAGTTCTACTGTGCCGTAGGGGTATGTGTGGTACGCACCGTACCCACGCATTCATTGATTGTGTGCGGTCCGTATCACTGTTCTAAAGGTGCCATAGGGGTACATGTGCCACGCACCGTACCCACGCATTCATTGCGTGTGTACGGTCTGTATCACAGTTCTACTGTGCCATAGGGGTACGTGTGGTACGCACCATACCCACGCATTAATTGTGTATGTACGGTCAGTATCACTGTTCTAATGGTGCCATAGGGGTACATGTGACACGCACCGTACACGTCCACTTCCGTTGTTGCGGTACGCAGGGGTTGCTGGCCACGCCCCCCCAAGTGACCAGACCCTGGTGGTAATGTATGGCCTCCATATCATAGGTTTGGCTTTGAGTAGGGGGTTTATTTCCTGCCCCTCACCCCCACCCTGGCCCCTGGGTGTTGTTCTCACCTTCTGCGGCGTGTGCGTCGCATGCGGAGCACCAGGTCGTAGGTCAAGAGCACCGGGATGACACGTACGACGGGGTTCATGGCGTGTACGTCGCATGCCGGGGCTCCGTTGCGTAGCGGTTTGCGTCGGACTCTGCTTTTCCGGCTGTGTTTGACTACCGTAAAAAAAGAGCCGGGCGGAGTGACATAGGGACGAATTGTACTTGCTGGGCCGGAAACCGCTGCCTGAATACGTCCGGACGTCGCGTACAAGCTGTTCCGGATCAGAATCGTAGTTTTGTTTGACCCGTACAGGCTTTTTTACGAAACGTACGGAAATAGGCTTTCTGGACGAATCGTACTTCCTAGGTTGTGCAATTTAATTTTGCTTTTTACTTCTGTAGTGGGTTGTGGGTTTATAGGGGAATAGGGTGGGAAGTAATTTAATTGTTATTAAGTAAGTATTAATTGGTATTGAAAATTAATTGGTTGTTGATTAATTATTAATTGGTAAAAAATGTGTATTAATTGGTAATTAATTTGTATTAATTGTTTAATTGATAATTATGTTAATTGTATTAATTTATTATTTGTAGCGGGTTGTGGGTTTATAGGGGAATATGGTGGGAAGTAATTTAATTGTAAATAATTAATTATTGAAATAATTTTTGTATTTTGATAATTAATTTATTATGAATTAATTATTAATTGGTATTATTTGTATTTATTAATTTTTGGTATTGAAAATTTAGTGGCTGTTAATTAATTATTAATAGTTAATTATTTAAAAAATATATTGGTATTTATAATTAATTAATTATTAAATATTGTGTGATTGGTAATTAATTTTAATACTTTTTGGGGGGTATTAATAAGTAATTTATTTTTAATAAAATATCAAAGTATTATTTTCCCTACTATTGCACTCACTGGAGTTGGAGTAGTAATTTTTACCCCTACGCTATCCAACGCTTTCCCTACTATTGCACTCACTGAAGTGGGAATAATAATTTTTACCCCTACGCTATCCAACGCTTTCCCTACTGTTGCACTCTTTGGAGTGGGAATAGTAATTTTTACCCCTATGCTATCCAACGCTTTCTCTACTGTTGCACTCACTGGAGTGGGAATAGTAAATTTTACCCTCCCGCTATCCAATGCTTTCCCTACTGTTGCACTCTCTGGAGTGGGTATAGTAATTTTTACCCCTACGCTATCCAATGCTTTCCCTATTATTGCACTCTCTGGTGTGGGAATAGTAATTTTTACCCCTACGCCATCTGAAGTTTTCCCTACTGTTGCACTCACTGGAGTGGGAATAGTAAATTTTACCCTCCCGCTATCCAACGCTTTCCCTACTGTTGCACTCTCTGGAGTGGGTATAGTAATTTGTACCCCTACGCTATCCAATGCTTTCCCTATTATTGCACTCTCTGGTGTGGGAATAGTAATTTTTACCCTCCCGCTATCCAAAGCTTTCCCTACTGTTGCACTCTTTGGAGTGGGAATAGTAATTTTTACCCCTACGCTATCCAACGCTTTCCCTACTGTTGCACTCACTGGAGTGGGAATAGTAATTTTTACCCTCCCGCTATCCAACGCTTTCCCTACTGTTGCACTCTCTGGAGTGGGAATAGTAATTTTTACCCTCCCGCTATCCAACGCTTTCCCTACTATTGCACTTACTGGAGTGGTAGTAGTAAATTTTACCCGCCCGCTATTCTACGCAATTTTTTTTGAATATTTTGAAATAATATTACGTTAATATATATGTATTAAATTATTTTATTTTTTTAATTACATTAATTATTTATTAATTTTAAAGTTATTTAAGTATTTTTAAGTATGTTTTAGTTGATTATATGTATTATTTCATTAATTTTACATTACTTTTAAGACATTAAAAAAATTCAATATTTTGACCAACTATATTTTTTATAACGATATTTTGTATTCTATATTTTTGTACTTACCTGTTTGTAGATAGGGATTCGATATTTTGGCATTCTATATTTTTTCCTCGATATTTTGGCAGGTCGATATTCTCCTTCTCGATATTTTGTCAGTGATCCGCTGTTACCTTATCTCAGCCTATGGATACTCCCATTTCCTGTGTCCAGACCAATATCACAACCGGCTTGTGCCCCCGAGTGCTACCTACTGCTGATACAGCACCACCACCACTATCTCCAGTTCAGCCAGGAACCAGTGGGATGTGGCACACTTGGCCAAGGGCACCAGGATATGAAGCAGTTTGCACAATGTACAGATGGAGAATCTGAACTCCAATTTAGTTTCTGACTGGGATGCTGTATGATATTTTCACCCATATATGAAGGACCTTTCCAACAGCATCTTCAAAAGGTTCTATGGAGGCCCTTGTCCCCACTTCAGGGTTGTTGGCTACTAGGTCGGCCAACCTAAATATTGTTGTGGAACTTAATTTGCACTTGGAAACTAATCAAGACAGGGAGATTAGTAATTTCTTAGCGGACCGTGCAGCCTTCCAATTTATACAATATGTCCCTAACAGTACTCACTCTGCTAGTCATCTGTTAGGCCCTTTTTTTATTCAAATGTATTAGCTCTTGTAGCTAGCCATCCCCTCCCCATGAGCTGGTCCGACCACTATTTGGGGGCCGATTCCGATCCTGGAAAAATATTCCCCGTACGAATCGTATCTGGATTTTTTACCGTACGAATCGTACAAGTCCCGTACAAACTGGCAAGTACGATTCGTATGTTAAAAAGTCCATACGAATCGCATTGGGTAAATTCCCCGACACGTCCTCGGGTCGGAAAAGGTGTCCGACACGTCCCCGGACATTTTTACGTACGAATCTGAAAACCGAAGTCCGAGCGCGCAAGTACGATTCGTACCGTCCGTCCGATTATACAACCGTATGGTAAAAAGACCGTCTGGAGCGAACTCCTATAGCAACCATGGAGACGTCCAAACAGGTGCCCGGTACGCGCCATCCCCCCCCAGCCCCCCGTATGTACGTGCCGTCCCCTCCCAGCCCCCCGTATGTACGCGCCGTACCCCCAGCCCCCCGCGGATGGACGCGCCGTACCCCCAGCCCCCCCCCCGGGAGGACGCGCCGTACCCCCAGCCCCCCACGGAAGGACGCGCCGTACCTCCACAGCCCCCGTATGTACGCGCCGTACCCCCAGCCCCCCGCGGATGGATGCGCCGTACCCCCAGCCCCCCCGCAGAAGGACGCGCTGTACCCCCCCAGCCCCCCATGTGTACGGCGCGGACCCCCACCCATGTATGTACGGCGCGTACCCCCACCCCCGTAGGTACGGTGCGGACCGCCACCCGTGTATGTAAAGTGCAGACCCCCACCCGTGTATGTACGGCGCGTACCCCCACCCCCATAGGTACGGTGTGGAACCCCACCCATGTATGTACGGTGCGGAACCCCACCCGTGTATGTATGGCGCGTACCCCCACCCCCGTAGGTACGGTGCGGACCCCCACCCGTGTATGTATGGTGCGGACCCCCACCCGTGTATGTACGGCGCGTAACCCCACCCCCGTAGGTACGGTGCGGACCCCCAGCGCTACGGGGGTCCGCACCGTACCTACGGGGGTGGGGGTACGCGCCGTACATACACGGGTGGGGGTCCGCGCCGTACATACACGGGTGGGGGTCCGCACCGTACCTACAGGGGTGGGGGTACGTGCCGTACATACACGGGTGGGGGTCCGCACCGTACCTACGGGGGCTGGGGGGGTATGGCGCGTCCTTCCGCGGGGGGGCTGGGGGTACGGCGCGTCCATCCACGGGGGGGCTGGGGGTACGGCGCGTCCATCCGCGGCGCTGGGGGGGACGGCGCGTACATACGGGGGGCTGGGGGGGACGGCGCGTACATACGTGGGGCTGGGGGGGGACGGCGCGTACCAGGCCCCCTATTCCGCTCGCATCGCGGCGTACTTCGCTTTTCCGGCACTTTTTGGGTGCCGTAAAAATATTGCCGTCCGGACTGCTGTCGGTACAAATCGTACTTGCTGGGACGTAAAAACATGCCTAACTCCGTCCGGACGTCACGTCCGCGGTGTCCCGGATCACATTCGTATGTATTTTGCAGTCGGTCGGTGTTTTTTCCGACTCGTACGGAAATGGTGTTTCCGTACGAATCGTACTTGCAAGTTTGTATAGTGTTTTTACCGGGTACGAGTCGGACGGAGAAAACGCTCCGACCGACGGTTCGTACCCGTTTTTTCCAGGATCGGAATCGGCCCCTTGGTGTCATTGACACTACAGGGAATAGGTCCTTTTCTAGAGGCTCTTCGGAAATCCATTCTAAAATGCCCCTGGCACAAGTTGGATGCCGTTAGCCTCCGCAACCTCCTCCTCACTCAAAGGCCTAATCTCCCTAACAACCCAGATAGGTCCAACAGTATTTTGTCAGACTGGCTCTCACAGAGACTCGACAATCTGATCCCTGCTAGGATGTCCCATGGCCCTCGAACACAATCTGGCCCATTGTTTAATGACAAACTAGCTCAGGCTAGGAGGGCGTGCAAAGCCCTGGAAAGGGCCTGGAGAAGACAGTAAAACCCTATCTTTAAATTACGATATCGAGCAGCCATATAACAATACCACAAGTCTATCTTGAAGGTGAGAGCTGATATTCTTTCAGAGAAAATTTAAAACAGCTGTAACCCCACCAAATGGATATTCTCCTTACTTAAAACCTCGGGGCAACCTATTTCATCCCCTCTTACTTCCAATGAGCAATGTGAAGTCCTTGCGGCCTTTTTTATCAAAAAAGTCGACGATATTTACAAAACATTTTACTTAATTCGGTATCTCCGGTTGATCCCCTTAAACCTGACCAATTTAAGATTTTTTACAGCAGTTATCGCCTGTGTTCTGTGATCCTCATAAATTTGTCCCTATCCTCTGCTGTGCTTTCCATTGCCAGGAAACATACTAAAGTGATCCCTCTCTTTAAAAAAACCCACACTGGATGACTCCAAGCCAGCAAACTTCTGTCCCATCTCCCTCCTCCCTTTGACACCCAAATCACCAAAGCCCACAATAATTCCATCCTTTGCAGCTACATTGATACTAACAACTTGCTTGACCCCTCTCAGAACGGCTTCCGTCCACGCCATAGTACGGAATCTGCCCTTCTGGCAGCCACGGAACATCTGCCTCATTAGCTGGATTCTGGAGGCACTTCTGCTCTGATTCTTTTGGACTTAAGTGTCACGTTTGACACTGTCCCACCAGATTCTTTTGCAGTGCGTGAAGGACATTGGCATCTGTGGCCCGGCCTTGAGGTGGTTCTCTTAGTTTCTCTCATAAACTTCCTTTCAAGTGAATGCACCCCCTTTCTGCTCTCAGATGCACAGTGTGTGCAAAGGGGTTCCGCAGGGCTCTGCCCTTAGTCTGACCCTTTTTAACATCTACATTTGAACTTTGGCAGCTGTGGCAAAAGATAGGGTTCTGACTGTGATCTCCTACGCAGATGGCACACAGCTAGTGATTGCCCTATCCAACAACCCTGCACAAGACCTCTCTAAGTTTAAATAGGATTTAACAGCGGTCGCGGATTGGATGACATCTAATTGCCTCCAACTTAACGTCAACAAATCAGTAATCCTGCTGGTGGGGAAAAACACTCATTCGTGGAATGAGCAATGGTGGCCTTCTGCCCTCGGTTCCCCACCTTTACCTAAGCAGGCAGTTAAAAATCTCGGCATCTGGCTGGACTCAGCTCTCTCTCTTTCCAGCCTCAAACCAAAGCTGTGGCTGGAGTCTGTTTCGGGCTCCTTCATGGTCTCAAACCTTTGTTGGGCTTCTTTGAGGCTAATACCCGGCAGGTTATTATCCAGGCCACCATACTATCTAGGTTGGATTATGCCAGTGCTCTGTATTTAGGGGTTAACAGAGCAGAGATGCAGCGCCCCCAAAGAATACAGAATGCGGCAGTCCAACTACAGTTTCAGTTGACGCCTTCTCCGCGTCAACCGAAAAGAGCACTGCGCTGACCTGAGAGCGGTGAACACTATCAATGAGGTGTAGGAGGCGCTTGGTGTTGTCGCTTCCCTGCCGAGTGGGGATGAATCCTGCTTGGTCAGGATCGATAAGACCAGCCATGAGAGGATTCAGCCGTGCAGCAAGGATGCCTGGGAACAATTTCGCGTCAATGTTGAGTAGCGAAATTGGGCGGTATGAACCGCAATGGCTTGTGTCCTTATTAGGCTAACAGAGCACAGAGATCACTGCATCTCCCATCGAGTCCGTCATCACCCCACTATCTTGGAAGGAGTTGAATAGATGAGTGAGTAGGGGGGCCAGTTTGTGACAGAATGTTTTATAGAAGAGGGCTGGGTAGCTGTTGGGGCCAGGCGGTTTATCTAGCTTCAGTTTAGCAATGGCGGAGATAACCTCTTCTAATCTAATAGGATTCTCGAGAGGGTCTGCTTCCACCTTGGGGAGGCGGGTGAATTGGCTAGTCGTTAGGTAATCCCAAGCCTCAGGGACGTCCTGATGGTCGGGGCTATAAAGGGTGTGATAAAAACATCGAAATTCTTCGAGAATCTGGGAATCCAAATGGAATTCCTCTCCCGTAGAGCTTCTGATGAAAGGGATGGCCTCTGCAACTGCCCTGGCACGCAGCTTCTGTGCTAGCACCTTCCCGCATTTGTCACCTCCCAAATAGAACTTGTGCCGTAGGCGGATTAGGGTGTATTCAGCCCTATCAAGGTTGAGGCGTTTAAGGAGGGTTCGTTTCTTTTCCATAGCGCGCCAAACCTGAGGGGCCCAGTGTGCTTGTGTATCGCCTCTAAATCTGCCACCTCCTGTTCAAGAGCTAAGCGAACCTCTTTCCGTCTGTGTGCCTCAGCAGATGAGATGGCCATGAACTCCCCGCGTAGGACCGCTTGGAGCCAGTCCCATACCGCAGCCAAGGAGGTCTCACCGTTGTCGTTAAGGTGTAGGTAATCTGTGATCTTGGCGCGCACCTCCTCCACCACTGCAGGGGAGTGCAGAAGGCCCACACGTATCCGCCATCGAGCAGGTGCATACCCAATCCCCTCGGGGCACATGGAGAGGGACACATGTGCATGATCCGAAAGGGAGAACACAGCTATTGATGCGTCTTGTATCCTAGGGAGGAGTGCGTTAGAAACCAGGAACATGTCCAGTCTCGCATAAGTTTTGTGCGCTGCCGAGTAGTAGGTGTAGTCGCGCATATCTGCATGACGTAGACATCATGGAGGCCGTTCTCTGCCAGCCAGCGCTTCCCGTCAGGAAAGAGGGTCCCTATCTGCGTTTAGCGTTGTGCCCTGACCGGTCCCATTCGTTATCCATCACTAGATTGAAGTCCCCACCTGCAAATAATGCTGAGTCAGGGGAGGCCAGCCCTTCCGTTAAATGCCTGCGGAGGAAGGCCTCCTGCTGTGAATTGGGAGCGTATATGTTGAGTAGAGTGGAGCCCCATTGCATCCTAAGGGCTAAAACCCTCCCCTTGGACTCATAGAAGGTAGACAAGACTTTACCCTCGAATTTAGCACCCAGCAAAAAGGCCACCCTGTTCTTTTTCACCACCCCAGAGGATCAAAATTGGCACCGGAAGCGTCTGGAGCGCATGCGGGGAGTGTCCTTAGCAAGTAAATGTGTCTCCTGAAGCATACAGATATCGCCCTCAGATTGCTCAAGAAGTGAGAGGATCGCAGTGCGCTTCGTGGGGTGATTCAGACCTCGGACATTGAGGCTAACAATTTTCAGGTCTCTAGGCATAGGCAGCGGTGGAGAACATGCTTGCTGATCTCAGAGGACGTCAGGGGCGCTGCGCGGAAAGCGGGCTGGAGCATGCGAGGGCACACACGGGGGGCATTGGTTGCAATGCACGATATGGAAAATCCCCCCCAAAAAAGAAAAGAAAACCCCAACAAGAACACAACATAATTTTATAGCCCAAGAGGGCACAGTCCCAGAAAAAAACAGTAACCATGAGTTGGCCTATAATAAGACCAAACGTAACGTGTCCAAGGCTTGGGACAATAAGAAAAAGTAAGAGACCAAAGTTTGTCTGGTGGAAAATATCAGGGGGAAACAGGACCTTGATGAAATGTCTCCGAACCCAATACCAGGCGGCCTACGAGCCGCAAAAGGGAGTCCAGGGAGTCTGAAAGGACGGACCACTCCAGGGCTCCTCTGGCTCCGCAACGTTACTGCCACCCCCTTGGTGTAAGTGGAGGTGTTTCACAGGGTGCACGGGCGGTCTTGGGTCTGCAAAAGGGTTGAGAGCACCGCGTCACGCTTTTTCGCTGTCTCTTCCAGGCCTGGTTTTGTGGAAGCCGATGGTTTGCCAACCATCTGCCATTGGAGGAGTCTTTTCGTGTTGGGCTTTGAGGGACTGGCCTTTGGTGCCAGGTTCGTATCTGCATCAATTCCTAGGAGATCCATAGCATCGGCAAGGGAAGGCATCTGCCTCAACTTCCCTTGGTGTTTAAAAATGATACGAAAGGGGTGGCCCCCAGAGTACGGTATCCCTTTGTCCCGGAGATAGGATGTGACGAAGCGGACTTCCCTCCGCTTAGCTAGAGTCGTTGCTGCCAGGTCTTAAAAGAGGGCCGGTGTGTGCCTTCATAACTGAATCAGTTGGGCCACTCTAGCCATATGTAGGATCTGCTCCTTAAGCTGAAAGTCATGCATTCACCCCAAATTTGCTGGAAGAGGGGCATGACATAATCTCGCAGGTCATCACCTTCTGCCTTCCAGGGCACCGCGCGGATGTTATTTCTCCGAGATCGGTTTTCCAGATCCTCAGCGTGGGCCTGGAGGTCTAGATTTTGGTCCCGTAGACAAAGGACCTCCTGCTGAAGTTGGTGCAGATCATCCTGTCTCTCCAGTTCCTGCTCCTCCACTGCAGCTACTCTCTGACCCACCTCATCGACATCTTGGTGCACCTCCTTGAGATCTGACGTGACTTGTCCCTTCAGCTCCAAGATGTCTTCCTTAATGGCAGAGAACAGCTCTAGCATGAAGGCCTTCGTGGCCGGACTTTCTGCCTCGTCAATTGAGTCTGCGTGCCCTTGATCTTTAGGTGCTCCTTGGGATGCATCGGAGCCCCCAGGTTGCTTGAGCAATAGTTCCTTGAGGGACTTCTCCCTTCTTGCTCGGGCAGAGGCCATCCCTCCACACCGAGGCGTAGAAAGCGGGTAGAGAATGTTTCACTGCAGCCCTGTTGTGAAGCTAGTCTCATGATCTAGGTCTGGTCATGAGTTAAAATGGTGCTGAGTGTGTGGGGGCCGTCAAGTCTTGTTATACCATTAGAGAGCTGCGATTAAAATATCCGTGGTGCCCATCTCAGGACCACCCCACACTGTGGATCGAAGTACCCGGGCAAGCGTTGTGCGGAGTGGTGTTAGGGCCCAGCAGCAGCGTCCAATGGACCCACCTCTTCTATCCGAACAGGGTCTTGAGTGCTGCCCCTCGTGGAGTGCTGACCAGGGCAGAGAGCCCCCTGGTCACACAGCTGCATTGACTGGGTGGGAGGGAAGCGCTGTCCCCCTAGAAGCTATCCTGCAATGTTCTGATGCCTGAGGGACCAATGTTGAAATGCCATGTGGGTGAGTCAGCAGGCCCGACACCCAGTGCCCCAGTGTTACGTGACTCACCGGAAAGTGGCTAGCCGCCAGCCGTCGGGCGAGGTGTCCGTTGTGGTTGGGTAACCAGAGCTCGCGGCAGCCAAGGCAGACCTCTCAGTGACCACCCTCCTTACTGTCAGTCTGGGAGGCCCCCAGCAGCCGGGCCCCGGTCCCCGCAATCCACAGCGGGGTAGGAAACAAAATGGCGGTTCGTGGGTGTCACCCGTGTCGGACAGGGCCCCAAAGTCGGCGGTGTGCAGGGTGAGGAATGCGCCTTAGAGTCCTCTCTGGCAGTCGCAGTGGTCTGCTGTGCTTCTAGGCCCTCAGGAGGTTGCTGCCGCTGCTTAGGTGGGGCCAGCCAGTGTCCATGCAGGCCAAAGCATGGAGGACGACAAGATGGCAGCCGCCCGACAGGCCGCGTCCCGGGCCAGGCCTGCGGCTTCCAGATGCGGGAGTCTCATGGCCCCTGGGACCTCCGACCAGCAATGCGGTCAGCCGCTGAAGTGAGGTAGACGTTCTGGTGCGGTCAGGGTGCCGTTTTGCAGTGCCGGAGGCGCGGGTCTAACCACTCCGATCTCGCGGCCTCCATCTTGGCCGCAGCAGCCCCAGCGCGGGTACAGCAGATTCTGGCAGGAACGCTGAAGCAATCCAGATGCAGTCTTGTCAAGGCACCAGGGTGATCAGGAATCGATGCCCTTCGCCTACCAGTGAATGGGGCAAATACAAGGCTATTAATTTGGCGGGGTCGGAGGAGCAGAGTTTCGCGTCCTACCGTGCCGCCATCTTGGCCACGCCCCCTGTCGCAGTGTTTTGGAATGATCCTGTGGCCACAAAATGTAGTACTGCCATGATATTGAATTTTGGTATTATTGTTGTTGTGGTATTCCTATTGTGAGGCAGAAGATCTGACTCCAACTGATAATATAAATATAGAAATGCTTGCCCATTCAATCAGAATTTTTTGATAATACCCTGTTCTTCCATGGTGGCAAGGTCTGGAAATGGCCTGAACATGTGAGGCTGTAATTTCCTCACTTCCCCTGGGTTCATCAGCATTTAAAATATTAAAAGTGTTGTATACATTTTATAGCATATTATTAAATTAAAACACACATTTTACTTAGCTTGCAATAATAATACATTTTTGGCATAATTGTACAAAGGATTAATATGTTTGGTGTACATTTATTTTAAAAAATGCATTTTTTGAAATATGCATATACCTATTTTTTTAAATGTGTAAATAATACATTTTAAATGTATTATTTACACAATCCTATTTATTTTAGAATTTCTCTATCAAAAGTCCTGTCAATGGCAGTAGAAAACACACCACGCAATATTTGCATCCACCCACATTAACGCGCTACATAACACCTTTTTATGAAAATAAATGAACAACATTAGCATTTTGTATATGTAAACAAAGTAACCACCATTTTGAGTGGTGGTGATGCACCTAACAAACAGAAACACGCTATTTCACAATCTAAAACGGCGGGCACCTTCCCTTTCCGGCACAACATTTGCTAAGAGATATCCGCAGCAGAAGTTAAATGGGTAGTGGGAGTGATAATCCACAATGGACACAGCCATAGGCTAATGTGTGTGATAGCAACGTATGAAAGCCAATGGATGTGTCTGTATCAATTGACGTTCATGTACATTGTGTGCATGTACGCAGCATTTAAAAAAAGCTCACTTGCCTCCTAACACTGCTGCCAACAACACCTCCTTAACTTTTGCTGCTGTTTCTGACCATTGGGAGCCACAATGCCTGGGAAAACAGATAAAAGGGCCCCAGAATTCTCGCTACAGGAGCTGGAGTTGCTGGCTATGGAGGTCCTGTCCCTTTACAGGCAGCTGCATGGCTCACAAGAGGAACAGGTACATATTTAAAATGAAATCTGACTTTCATTTTTTTCTAAAACACTGGATAGTGAAGTGAAATTATATTTTGTTTTAAATTACCTAGAACTATAATGGTGTGTATTTTTAAACACATTCTAATTATAGTATACCACAAAATTAGTATGTGTTGTGTATTTGATGTCTTATATTTGACTTGACTTGTATTGCGATGTGAATATATATGCATGTATAGATATATATATTTATATTCCAAATGAGCTTGCTCCGCATTTGAAGACACCCACACAACGCTGGATTAAACCCTTCTTTATTCGGGAGGCAGCAGCGGACTCAGGGAGAACCCCACAGCGTAGTGTAGCGCCACTTGCCTACGCATTCCGAGAACTTGTCCCTTCTTCAAGGCATGGCGTCTGTAGGGAGAACGGAAACATGCACACGTTTTCACAGCTGATATAATTGATCTTAGTCCCGCCCCAATGGTCGTGTTTCCGCAGAGCACTCTGGTTAGTGTAGTCCAGAGCAATATCAGGGTCCATAGTGGGTGACACTTTCATTAATCCCTCTGATTCTTGCCCATCAGGTCGCTGGCGGTCCCCTTCTGCGTCCGTTACTTCAGTGATGCCCCTTCGAACAGGTACGTTGTTCCGTATACCTTCGGTTGCATTCCAACTGACATCTGGTCAGCATTATGATGCTGACGGTAGGAGGCAGTGGGCACAGAGACCGACCGATGCTGTTTTACTGTTGGTCGAAGCATAATACACTCGAATAGAGGCAACGCCTGGTCAGACACCCCCGTAGGGATTACGATGTCCATTACGGAGAGACTTTCTATGGCGGTCTGACTGCCATAGAAAGGCTGTCGGAAATGGGCTTTGGGGGCGTCTGGCAGGTCTCCGTCCCCAGCGGCCTCCACTATGAGGCATGGGGGGCACCAGTAGATGACACTTCCCGAGGAGGTTACGAGGAGGTTACCCTTTGACAGTCAGTTTAAGAGGCAAGTTTGGGGCAATAATCCAACGTCATAAATTTGTGACATTTACTTTTTTTCGTTTTATGGTTTGAAATAAAATGTTGATTTGAGAGAAGTATCTAATTTCTTATTAAAAGATATTTTTATTTCACCAAGTTTGTCCTGATATTTTTTTTCATTCAAAATTCTTTGATTCCTAGAACTGTTAGTGATTAAAATGTGATTTACATATGTTTGCTCAATATTATGACGGAAAATGCAACAATTGTTTTAATTGCCTACTTTGTAAAGTCCATACACTAGTAATATAAGTATGAGATGAACACTTATGTTTGTTGCAAGCATTAATCATGATGATGGACACTTACATCCACAAATGGATTTATCATAATTTTTTTTTTTACATGTTAATACAGATGTGTTTATTTGTACTTGATAAGTGATGAAAATAAACTCAAGGAGAAATATTAAATTGACAAATATATGAATTGGTTAAAGTTGGAACTTACTTTGATTTTACAGTTATTTCAAAACAAATGTTTCAACTTGTCAAGGAAAACCAAAGGAAATGATGGACGGAGTGTTGAGCATTGCAAGAACTCACCCCCAGTCAACTGATCTGGGTTTAATCCACCACCGTTCTTTAGCCCACTCTGCCACTCCAGTTCAGACATGGCCATATGCAAATCAGTCTGACCCTGTGCCTCATGGGAACAGTCCAGCCCGACCTGCCAAGCCATGTCTTCCCTGGACCGGAAACAAGCTCCCTAGGACCGGTTTCTGGCATTTCAGCCGTCTTCAGACAGGCTTGCTTGAATCCAGTGGCAAAGTGAGCAAGGGACTCGCGTCTGAGCATACCCTGCCAACTTATAGCGAACAAAGCAAAACCAAAGGAAATGATGGATGGAGTGTTGAACATTGCAAGCACTCACCCCCAGTCAACTGATCTGGGTTTAATCCACCACTGTTCTTTAGCCCACTCTGCCACCCCAGTTCAGACATGGCCATATGCAAATCAGTCTGACCCTGTGCCTCATGGGAACAGTCCAGCCCGAACTGCCAAGCCATGTCTTCCCTGGACCGGAAACAAGCATCCTAGGACCGGTTTCTGGCATTTCAGCCGTCTTCAGCCAGGCTTGCTTGAATCCAGTGGCAAAGTGAGCAAGGGACTCACGTCTGAGCATACCTAGCAACTTATGGCGAACAAAGAAAAACCAAAGGAAATGATGGACGGAGTGCTGAACACCTTGCCAAGTGCCATTTCTACATTATATTGCATTTCAATTATCCCAATAATTTGTAATGCATATGCTTGTGATTTTATAGTTTAGGAAAGATAAGTTACCACACCTGTATGCTTATTTTTTAATTTTTAGATTGATGTCTATTTTTGTGTTAGTGTCCATTATCATGAAGGCAACTTGAGCCAAATGTAAACTTACTATAGAATTATACAGGTGTGTTTCTTTATATTTCTTAAATGAAAATATTGCACACATATGCATTACACATTGGTATGTTGTCGCCTGTAAGAGGGATTTAAACATGCATGAGTCCAGATCAAATGTAAACGGATACGTCAAAAGTTAACAAGTTCTATTAGAAAGTTACCTTCGAATCCTGCGAAGATGCTTTTGATTTGCTTTGTAGTCAAGTAGCAGCAGTAAAGGCAGGATCTAGACGATTGACTCCATGATGGAAAGGGAGGTGTGAAACAGAAAGAGGGCAAGTTTTGGCCTTATATCCCATATATGCATTCCAATTCTTTAACTCAGGTGTGGAGGTTTCCTCTCCACTGTTACGTTGGCGGGAAGGCACATCATGATTGGCCCCGCAGACAAACTGACTGTACTCCCGCTTTTGCCTATGGTGCAGTCGACACGGGTGAACAAACCTGGCGGAGATAGCAGCATTTCGATGGTCTTTCCACCAAGATCTAAATCAGGCATTATGTGTTTATTCTTCAGGGAGAGTGAAATGAGGAGAGGTACAGAGGAAGGATCAGGAAGAAATGAATAGAGGGAAGAAAGGAATGAAAGAAAAGAAAGAGTGGAAGGATGCAATGGAGGAGAGGAAAAGTTACAGACTGGGAGAAGGAAATAAGGATTATCAAGAAACAGAAGGGAGATGAGCATGAACAAAATAGGCAAGGTAAGAAGAAGAGAAAGGGGCAAAAGAATGACGTAGGGAGAGAAGGGAAGGAAGAAAAGTGAGGATAGGTGAGACAAGAGGAGACTGTAGAGACAGAAGAAGGTGAAAGGAAGAAGATCTTCAATGGGATAAGGGAGGTGTGAGGATAAATGGATGAGATAGGAAAGTGAGAAAGAAAGACAGGCAGAATAAGGAGCTTGAAGACTTGCAAGCAGGAGTATAGATGTAATTAGTGAGGCAGGATCAGTGCCACCGGGACCCCGAGCTGTAATGGTCCCACTGCACCTCATTTATATCACTATATCAATACTAATCTCTGTCCCAGAGTCCTTGCTTGCATTAGGACCCATGCGCTCCAGGCTATGCCACTGCAGCCAGGGACACAACGCAATGCATTGTAATACACATATAATAGAACACACGGAGAAAGCACTTTAGGCCTTGCATGTGGTATCGAAAGTGCTATATGAATACAAGCACTATACCAGAAGTGTAAATACATTTGCAAAACTGGCAGGACTATGTATCTAAGTTTCCTAGTTGTCTGATTTTGCAGATCATTTGCAGACCTGCATCCGTGATTGCAGAAGTGACACAAATACCAGCATCACAATTTCAAATGATGGACCTTGGGACATGGGGCTACCACAATGAGAAGCACACAGCAATACGAGAAATGTGGCTGCCCATAAGCAGACACCACCTCCTCTGCAGCAGGCTTAGCCCTGATGGCAATAAAACATGCCATGTTAACATGCCAGGATGAATGTCTCTCTTCCTAGCATCCAACAGTTCACTCAACGGCAGCAGGTGCATAGGCAACAGATCGCAAACACAGTATGCCCTCAGTCACAGGATATCACCATACAATACAAAGTCAGTGACACAAAGTCAAAACAGAGGCAGAAAACACCAGTAGTAAAGATAAAAAATAGTAGCTCACATCTAATAACAATGTTACACCAATGAGGGTCCTGGCCAGAAAAGATAACAAAATGGGCTCATGTAGAGGCACACTCCTACTTTGGAACTTTGTTTCTGAAAAGCAAAACCAATGCCAAGTGGCCAATCATGACGTAGTGGAACACCAGCAATTATATTATAAAAAAGCACTTCCTTCTTTACTACCCATGACATAATCACCTTGTCTTTTTTTTTTGATAGGGCGCATAAAAGTACTAATTCCTAAAGTTACTTTTGTGGTAGCTAAAACATAATTATCTTTTTCAAACCTCTTTTCTTTGCTGCATTAGACAGGTCTTACACTCGGTAATGTGGCTCTCTGCCTCTGTTGGACAGCACTACTGAATATCGACACCCAGACTGTGGTTGTTCAAGGATATCGAGGACAGAATATCAAGAGACACGTTATCAACAGGTAAGTGTATATAGAGAAGTTATCTTTACAATTCATAACTCCACATCTGCATACTTGTACATAGATGTACTGTCTAGGTTCATATGTGTGGAGTTAGGTGTAGAAAATCTAGACTTTTTTTACATTCCAATATTCTTTTTTCAACCTGTTGCCTTGATATTGTGTCCCATCAATATTCTGGGTTGATATTCAAGGTGCACACACTCTGTGGACACGACCATAAAGTGCATTTCTACTCCCAGCACCACAGGAACTCTTTTTTCTTACCAGTGCATGTGCTAGTCCCTTTCTTCAACCTTTCATCTAAATATGGCTACCCCTGTTTCCATAGACATGGATGTGTTTCATGGATCTGCAATTTAGTTCCTGCATTATTATGTCCAGCTCAGATGTATTTTTCTTTTTTTTTGCAAGCTCATACATTAAATGTGGTCCTTCTAAGAATGTCTCTTCTCTGTAACATGTACAATTACATTCATCTCCGGACATCCAAAATGCATCTCTAGGAAAGCATACATAAATCTCCATCCTTCAAAATATGTCTCTCTCTGGTATCACATACATCCATATCCTTCACTTCAGTCCTGTCTCTTTCTAGTAACATAGGCAGTTCATCTCCATTATTCTAAAACTGTCTCATTCTTTCAAGAAATATTTCTCTCTTTCTGCTCTGTTTAAAAGTGCCTCTGTTGGCACCAAGCACCACTACACAAATGTAATGTTCCCCATGGGTAAAAATTCATCCCCCTATTTATTTTTAAGGAGTTGTGCTAAGCACAAACATGTCACATTGCAGTCATCTCAAAAAGCTGATGCACTTGGAAATGAATAATGTATACCGTTGTTGGTTAAACAAAAACTCATGTTTTTTGTACAGTCTATCATAGTAGCTTTAAATGTGAGTGGGTTTCTTTCAGTTCCTATGTATTCTGTTTTTATTTAACACTTGCTGCTGAGTGTGTTTGTATATAACCTATTTTGTTTTACAAATATCAAAGTAGTTGAATGCTAATTAAAATCAACACATGTGCGTGGATCAGGCAATTATAGAGGCAGAGCTGCAGATATTTAGTGGCATCGTACAACCACTATCTGTCTGAGTATGATACTTATTTAAAAAAGTGTAGAACTTCTGGCCAAATTTGCTATTTTTTGCTCAAAACTTCCTTGGAATCCCAGCTCATCTGAACCCTGCAAAACGATTTCTCTAAGTCACCTTTCTACGGCACCACCGTATTTATGTGGAAGAAGAGGAGCATATTATATGGCACTTACTAAAATATAAAGCAAGAAAAGGGAAATTTCGCATTTGAATGCTGCACATTTTTGGCAGTAGTATTTCACTATTTTGTCATTTCTACACATATTACTAATATCTTGGTTAAGTTTTCACCTCATTAGGGTAAGTGTAACACCTAAATAGAGCAACCAATTACTGGAAATTAACCTGTCCCTGTATGGCAAAGGGTCTGCTACTGCGCGGCAAGCTTTGTGGTGATTCTTTATCGTTTGAGATAGAAATATTTCTTTATGCAGATATTGACGGATTGTGTAGCAAGTGTGGCAAATCCAAAAGGATCCAGCAAATGCTGCAGCTGAATAATCCATTAATTCCAGTGGCCATGCTATCTATTATAAATGTATCTTGACTTTTACAGTATGCATTGGCATTTCAACTAAACGAAACAGAAATATCATCCCTATTTTTCAATTTATGTTCTCAGTCCTTCAATAAGGGCATCTGAGCGAATAGTTATCATCCTAAGAGGTCAGTCCTAAATTGGTTCTTCTGTTTGGTGGGATTCAGGTCAGAGCAGAGGAAACAAGCATTTGTTATGCAATAGTTCTTGCATTGCTGAAAGTTTGAGCTATTGGAGTTGCTAATAATAATTAGGGGTGGGTGGAATTTGCGAAATCCACTTTCGCAAATTATCGCGAAAATGTTAAAAATTATCGCAAACACGCGGATATATCGCAAAGATGCGGAAGTTTTTTTCCCGCATGTTCGCGAGATTTTCTGCATGGTTGCGGCTCGCCAACTTACCCATGTGGTTGCTCGCGGGCGCGACCATCTTGTTTTCAGTTGTCTCGCGGTGCATGATCGCGAGAAGAAAGACGTGATCGCGCGACGCATGACGTCACTGCGGGTGCGAACTATCGCGAGACAGCGCAAATGGCTAAAAACAATACAACATCTCATGGAGAACGCAACCGGATCAAGAAAACATGTCGGCGAACGCAGGGATTCAGGTAAGGCGATCGCGCGCGCGCGCGCGCGAGAATGTATTATTTTACAGCGCGAGCAAGAACCAAATTATCGCTAAGCTGCGGAATGCGGAAATTTTGACATTTTCGCGCTTTCCGCGGAACGCGAAAATGTCAACTTATCGCAATTTCCGCGAACGAAACGAAATTTTAGCCCAGGCCTAATAATAATGCAACTTCAATAGCTCAAACTTTCAGTAATGCGCGAGCTATTGCAATGCAAAGCAATTGCAGCACTCCCGCTTTAGCTTCAAACGCCATAAGCTAAAGCGCTGGTTCCGTGATTGCTTCAAAAGTAAAAAATATACAAAAGCATGTATTGTTCTATTTCTTTACTTTTGAAGCAAATAGCTCTTGCATTACTCAAAGTTTTCGCTGTTGGCGTTGCATTATTATTAGCAATGCCAATAGCTCAAACATCCAGCAATGCGAGATCTATTACATTGCAAATGCTTGTTTAGGATTTGTGCCCTGAGTGAAGCCCTTAGCCCCCTAAAACTTGATGTAACTGCAACTGCTGCACTGTCAGAAAAAATGAGCACCACCTAGAGGAAGCAGCACAAGCCTTTCTCAGGTGTTCAACACAAGAAGGTGACACGGAGTTGTGCCGTGTGGAGAGTTGGGCCGGGTGTGCATTGCAAAGACCTGGGCTGGGTGCATAGTGGTGAAGCAGGCACCATGAAGCGCTGGTGACCAATGTCACTAGTGAGTTGTGTGAGAAGATGGCAGGCAGGGCATACATGTATGAGAAGCTTGCACTAGACTTTTGTGTGAGAAATTAGCCCCAATGGCAGTCAAGAGAAGATGTTACAAGGAAGCAGTCTGATGCATGACATGGGCAGTATCAACTTAAAGACAGGAATAAACAAGCCAATCGGAGCCCATAAAAGTCTTTACGCCCACAAAGTCCATTAAGAGGCACGACTCTAAGGAAACAAGTAAGTCTGTGGAACGCCCAGTCCCCGAATTTGCAATCTTTCAAAAAGTAGTCAACACATGTTTTTGTTAGAATGCCCTCTTATACGTTGCTCTTTTTTGTGAAAAATGCTGTCGTTCACATAATACGTAAAAGTAGGTGCTTACAATCTCAACCTTATGAGATTATCGCAACATTACTTTCAAAGAGGCACCTTCATATTACGTCCTAGCTAACATTCAACTTAGCTACATTAACCCCCATGCTAATGAACACTGTTCTTTTGGATTTGTGTATCCGACCTGCTAAAATTTGCCTTTTAAAAGCTGTACTTACCTGCCTTGTGTTTTGGACATGGCAGGGCTCCCCCAACAAAAAGCATCTGCCAGCTTGCAGAGAGGCAGTTCGGAACAAGTATGAGGATGCCATGCTACAGTTTCGATGCTGAGAGGTGAAGGCAGGAGGCGGAAAATGGAAGAAAGGAAGTGGGCAGAAACTGAGGCAAGGTTCTCAGCGGTATTGTTGACAAACTGGCTCACTCCGTGTGTGCTGAGAGTTCAGCGCATTGCAACACAACATTTGGGTTGCGGGCCTCTCTAATGAGGGAAACACTGCGTTTGTGTTGTGCCTTTGTGTCGGAGGGTAGTCGGAGAGCAGAAGCAGCAATGGCATAAAGCAACCAGGGAAACGCTACATTTGTATGAGATGGTCATGGGAAGGTGGAAGCAGGGACGGCGTAACGCAACATTAAAAAATATGTAAAAAGTGGACAGAATGGGAGGCAAGGCTCCCAGCGGGGTTGTTGATAAACCGGCACATACTGTGTGTGCTGAGAGTTCAATGTGTTACAACACTGTATTTGTCCGGGGGCCTCTCTAATAAGGGAAACACTTTATTTATGTAGAAGGGCATGGGTGGGCTGAAGCAGTGACCGTGGAAAGCAACCAGGGAAATGCTGCATTTGTGTGTGAGGGCAACATTGAAAACAAGCAGCGATGGGCCAAAAGATGACTGATGCAGGGACTGTGTGCATTCTGAGGGTGGGGGTGGGCTTATAATGCGAAGCAGGGGTGGAAGCGAATCGGGTGGAAGCAGCGAAGGGCCAAAAACATCCATGAAGATTAAAATGTTCTTACAAACAGGAGATAACAAAGGCAAGCCTCAATACACTGTACTTTACAAGTGCTCCTGAGCCTTCAAAGGAAGTGAGCTATCGCCTGCGGAAACAAGACATGAGGCAGCAAATCAGAGCGATGCTGCAATGAACCAATCATAAGTAGGAGGCGGGAATAGAGTGGTGTGATCGATTACAGCAGGTCTTGCATACAGCGCATGTACGCTGCTAAAGCTCCACCAAAAAATAAGACAACTGGATGAAAGACACAGTAGGAAAGTGAAACTAAAATAGTACAATTATGGTGCTTGGGCAAAACTAAAAAATTGCTTAAACAGTAAAAGAAAAGAAAACTTAATAACATTATACTTGGTCTATGCTGCCTGAATTAAAATGTCTTCTGTAAAAACAATACTGGCATTTTTGTCAGACAGACGATGGATGCCTTCATCCAAGTCGTCTCCACCAAACTGAACTCTTCCCATTATGTGACAAACGCCAAAAGTTCATACATTAATCATTCCACCACCAAAATTGAAACAAGTACATATCCGATAATTGAAACAAGGGCATTACCTTTGTTCTGAATTCAGTTATGCCATTCACACAATTTAGAGCGAATGGCACAATTCACAGTAATTTTTGGTAAAATTTTACTGTACATGTACAGGAAAAAAAAGAATGTGAGTGGCTGTTGTTTGTGTTGCTCTTGTTCTAATGCATCCTGGTGACACAAATTGATGTCAAGATGACAGATTTGGATTTTGGGTAATTATGTGTAATTTTGCATAATTTGGCAGTACTTTCACGTAATTATGCAAATTTCACACCCCTACTATTAGAGTACACAGAAGCATCAGTTTCCTCAATTATTCCTTCTCAACACTTTGGCACAGAGTTCCCAAACAGGCGGGTTGATATGTATCTTTGAGTCTGGCGCTCCTCCAGTAGCGGATTGAGAATGGCAAGTTGCAAACTGACCTACACAATGAGCTGAACCGAGTTGAACCGAGTCACATGAAAAAAGGTTAAAAAGTGATGAAAAACAAAAAAAAGGGGGTAGGGTTAAAACACCCTGACCCCCTAGGCCTGCTCAGGGGCAAAAAAAAAGCATTCAAAAAAAATATTTTGACAGGATTCCCACTGGGTGCACTAATCCCGCTGCACATTTTACAAAAAACAAAGCGCGGTCTCCCGGGCTTAATTTCTTTTAAGCCCCTAGGTGGCCCAGGTTCCGGGGGCAATGCCAGATTGAGATGTGGGGGTCAGGAGCTCCCCAACGCATTGTTTTTTTAAAAGCCCTGGGGCTCCTGGCCCCTCACCCAGCCCCGGGGACCGCCACCTCCCATGCACGGCCTTCCGCTGTCCCAGACACTGGCACCTCCCCAAGGCTATCTTTAAAAAGTAATCCCCCCACATAGCCCCACCCACTCCCTGGGGCACCAATTAATTAAATGTGAGGGTACGTTGCGGGGCACTGGGGACCACCACCTCCCCGGGGCTATACAAAAGATGGGAGGTGGAACACGTGGCCCCACTCCAGGAGCCCTAGATGGCACTGGGGACTGCCAGCCCCCAGGGCCGGCTCCAGTAATGTCCTGGGTTGCCCACACCTGGGATATTGCAGTTTGCTATGGCATGGGGGAGCAATGCTCTTGCCATGCCATAGCAAACACTGATTTGCTTCATGGAAGCGAGAGCATTGAAAAATGCTCTCACTTCCATTAAAAGAAGCAGAATTGCTTTTAGGCAAAAGGAGCTGCATGTTAGCAGCTCCCTATGCCCAAAAGCAATGCCAGCTCCCGCAGGAAGCGAGAAGCTGGCAGGGACAATGGGGGCCTTGGGTATCCCTCCACGGTCCTCAACGAAGAGGCCATGACCCTGGGGATGGGCCGTAAATGGCCTGGGAGGAGGGCAAAGCGGACCGTCTCCCTTTTTTCAATTTAAAAACAATGGCTGGGTCCCCCTCCTTTGAAAAAAAGAAGAAAATAAATGGCTAAGCTCAGGGGGATGGGTTTTCTGGGGCTGAAAATGGCGTGGGGGTTGGGGTGCAACTCGGCCCCCCTTCCTTAAAAATAAAAATAAGAACAAAAATGGCTGGGCCTCGGCAGATGGGGTCCCCGGGGCTGAAAGCGGCCTGGGGAGTGGGGCCGCACGGCAGTTCAGAGTCTTTGATGACCATGAGACTTTCTAACAGGAGGCAAGAACACACAAGCCCTGGAGAACCTTAGCAAGCAGAATACAGAAAACAAAGTCAAATCCTTTCACTGTCCAAGACTAAAACAGCAAGCAGCATGCCAGCCCAACACAGCAACCAGCAGATTAGCAGTTGCCCTCCAACATCTTCTGCAGATCTTCTTCTTGGCAGACTTTCCTCCTAGTCCAGAAGTGTTCTGACGTGCCGGTGTCACAACTCCAGTACTTATACCAGTATCTGCCTTTGAAGTAGACAAACTTCAAAGGAAAATCTTTGTAGTGCACAAGACCCTGCCTTTCCCTGACCTGGCTCCAGACACCCTAGAGCAGGGGTGGAGACAGCTTTGCGACGGGACAGGCACAGCTTTTCAGGTGTAAGTGACAACTCCTCTCACCCCTATAGCTCAGGAAGACCCATCAGCATAGTGATGGACCGTCAGGATATGCAGGGCACACCTCAGCTCCCTTTGTGTGACAGTCTAGAATGAATGCACAATCAGCTCAACTGTCAGTCTAAACCAGAAATGTGTTCCACAGTCAAGCAGGGGCACAGGATGGTAAAGCAAGACAATGCCCATTTTCAAACACATAATTTAAAACCTAGGTTCACTAAAAGATGTATTTTTAAATTGTGAGTTCAGGGACCGCAGACTACAAATCTTTGTTTCTTCTTGAAAGTTACACCTGTAAGAGGTTACAAGGCAGCTCAAATGATAAACTATGAGAGGGATAATCCTTGCAATAGTGAAAAACGAAATTGCCATTATTTCACTATCAGGGCATGTGAAACACAACAGCACATGTTTCTACCTTGCCATACACTGCACCCTGCAAATGAGGATATCTTGGGCCTACCTTAGGGGTGGCTTACATGTAGAAAAAGGGTGGGTTTGGGTCTGGCAAGTGGGTACACTTTCCAGGTCGACATGGCAGTTTAAAACTTCACTCAGAGATGCTGAAGTGTCAGGCCTGAGACTGGTTTGCAGAGGCACTCATGTGGGTGGCACAATCAGTGCTGCAGACCCACTAGGCAATGGGCACACACAGGGACTTACCAGTAAATCAAATACGAAAATTATAGATAACCAATCATGATCACAATAGGGAGCACTTGCACTTTAGCACTGATCAGCAGTGGTAAAGCACCCAGAGTTCTAAAACCAGCAACACAAAATGCAGCACACAGTCAAAAAAAGGAGATCAAAAGCAAAAAAGACGGGAAGAACACGCTAAAGATGCCGGGGCATATCAACAAGGGCTTTATCTCTGCTTTTTTGGCTTTAAAAGCCAAAAAAGCAGAGATAAAACTAGCACCCTATCAACAACAGGGTGCTAACATGCAAATTTGCATGTTAGCACCCATTTACTCTACGCTTCCCCTTGCATCTCTAATGAGATGCAAAGGGGGCGTTCCAGAGTAAAATAATAGGAGAAATGTCGCTAAGCGACATTTCTACTATTATCAAGAATATCGCTAACCCTGTTAGAGACAAAAAAAGCAGCGCTAATCGTGGTTAGCGCTGCTTTTTTACGTCTGGTATTTTCTGACTTAGCCATGATATCCTATGGAAGGAGGATATCATGGCTAAGTTTGTCTGTCCCTATCAACAAGCTAACGTGAGAATATCGCTGGGTTTCCAGCGATAATCTCACGTTAGCCACTTAGCGTGAGGATTTTTATCGCTGTTGAGATAAGCGTTGCTAATAGCACGCTATCTCAGCGATAAAAATCAACGCTAGCCAGCGATAATTATCCTAGCGCTAAGTGCGCTTAGCGATAATTATCGCCGGTTGTTGTTGATATGCCCCGCCAGGTCTAACATTACTTATCCCTCTGTCTGCGCTGGAGCAGCCTTTTCAATTATTGTTTATTACATGAGCCTCAAGGCATGTGTCCTCATTTGTCCTGTCCATTTCACTGGACATCCCTTTCTACTACTTACTGCCTAAGATACGCTTTTGTGATAGACAATGTGGGGCTACTCGCCAGGGTAGTTTGCACTATTGAGTAATTACCTGTATAATTCACTCTTGTACTTCTTTTGACTAGTAAATCTGTGTGCAAATTCACTCCAACTTGTAGATTTACACATCTTTAACCTCTGCAAATGGAGGTGGATCCTAAGATACAAGTGTAAGTTACATCTCCCAAAAAAGAAACAGAAGAATGTCCAGCACAAGACATGGCCAACCACTAGTATAGCAACCCCATCTCCTAGAAAATAATGGATGTAGGAGCCTAAAATAAAAATACATAGGAAATAATGTTAAATTTAATTAAATCATTTTAAAATAGGTATTAATATCAATAAATATAATTTAATTGAAAAAATCTGAAAATAAAAGATACATATTCAATTATAAAATAGTTTAGCAACTTTTCTGAATTTATAAATTAATGTAAGAGTATTATTTTTAAATCTAATGAAATTGCTATTAAATAGCTCTATGTATCACTTTTAATACTTATTCATACATAATAAACTATTTGTATGTTTTATTAGGTGATAACTTATTTTTTATTTAAATTTTAATAAATTACTTATTTTAATATACTTCAATTACATATTTAATTAAAACTTAAAAGTGATGTATTCTTTTAAACGTTCTACATTTCCAATAAAAATATCAAATGAATTTCCATTTGTATTAAACATATAATTTTCAGAATTTTTTTCAGAGGCGTGGAAGCGGCAATTTTGCAGATTTTTTTAAACTTCACAAACTTTGCTAATGGAAGGGCTTGAAAAGTTAAAAACAGAAAGGAACAGCTCTAGAGGAAATTATTATGTCTGCAATCAAATCATTGAGAGTAACCCTTCTAGTTTCTCATTATGCTTTTTTAATCCTATGGATGCAAACCTCTGTTAGTAAGTAGACATGTTAAGTCATGCGCCAGAATTCCCTTATGGCTGATAGTGCCTAGAATTCATGAACAACAGCATGAAGAGTAACTCACAAGAAAAACAATTTTTTGTATTGTTCTCCTTCTAGAAATAAATACAGACAGGAAACACATTATTTTCTCTCTGTATTTATCTGTAAAAATCAGTACAAACTGAAAACTGAAAGCATTAGACATAATTTATTTGTAAAGAGCACTATCACTTGCAAGGGTATTCTAGCACTGAGCAGGTATGGGTGCCTAGCCCTGATAGGGTAGGTTGTTAATTAAAAAGCAAAGTCTTCAGCTTCTTGCGGAATTCAAGAAGAGAAGAGGAGGAGACTCTGGAGTGGGAGAACATTCCATGCTTTAGGAGCGATGTAAATGAATGCCTGATCTGGTTCTGCATATACGTGGGATGTGAGCGAGTAGTGTTGCAGGGATTCTGCCCAAAAACAGAACTATGCATAGGATTATTGTCCTTGCCAGTGCTTGTGCTGAATTGGCATTGGCAAAAGTAATATTGAAAAACAGCAAGCATTGGCAAAGCAAGACCAGTTGACTTTGCCGCTGCTTGATCTTCTGTAAATTTCCAAAGCCTTGAATTTCGTCCAGCTCACCAAGTGTAAAAAAATATTTATATTTGAAGATGAAATTTGGATAATTTCACAACTTTGCACTTCCTATCACTGCATCTATCTGAACAAATTCAAAAACTGTGTTATTTTTAATTGATACGTTTGCGTATGCAATCTCAATCTCAAAATCATTACAATTTGCAATTCAATTGCACAATTTAGAAATAATCTCTTCACTAATAAAATATTAAAAATGTACATTTTCATAATAACAAACATAACATGTGTATTTGTAAAGCGCACGTTCACCACTACGAGTATCTTGGCGCTGAATAACAGATGTTTGTTGTTACCTAACTCAATGATACTCATTTTATTGACCTCAGGGATTTGAACCTGTGACCATGAGGTTGAACACAGGGTCCTGCAGTAGATGCATTAGTCCACTGAGCCACCAGACTCTCAAGTTAAGTCCCAAGTAATTCCAGTGGCTGAGAGTAAATCAGGCTTTCACACCCATCATTTTTATGTTTACTTCAGTGCGAGGACATTAGTGGGAGTATGCCCAGACGTGGATCCAGTGCTCACTGTACCACTGGAGCAAAGCTTCACATGAGTGAAGAGCTATTACTAGGGTGAAGCCATTCATGGGTTGATTGTGGACCGATTCAGAGAGGACCTGGCTTGGCAGTTTAGGGTGGCCTTTTCCTATTGGAGCAGGATCAAGGCTAATCTGATGGACTGGTATGCAGTCTAAGTAATAATCAGTGGCTGAGTTGCATTTGAACATCTTACCCATCACTTTTTTTTCACCAAGAAAATTTAATTTTGCATAAGCAAGTTTTCAGACACTTAAGGAATTCTGTTCTCTTTGCTGACAAAAGGAGTAATGCCACTTCTATGCTTCTTAACCCTTCGTGAATCAGTGAATTATTAAAATATGATTATGTTATGTTATTATAACTTATAAAGCGCGCGATTACCTTGCGGTGTCCTGGCGCTAAGCACTGCCAACCTAACAATAACAGGGAACTAGAACTGAGAAAAAAACCAAGTTTTAAGATGTTTTCTGAAAAAACTAAACTCCAAGGAGCTTCTTAGCATAAAAGGGAGTTCGTTCCAGATCTTAGAAGCACTGTATATAAAGCTTCTGCCTCCCCAATTGGCATTTTTAAACTGGGGTATTTGTACTAGTTTGGCCTCAGTGGATCTAAGAGTTCTACTAGGAACATACCAGGAAAACTTTTGTCGTAGAAACTCCGGGCCAATCCCATTCAGAACCCTAAACACTATGCATGCAGCCTTGAAGCGTGCTCTCAGACGAATAGGAAGCCAGTGCAGCTTTTGTAATTCGCCTTTGACTGACACGGTCCTGGGAGTCCGAGTCAACAGTCTGGCGGCAGCGTTTTGAATAACCTGCAAACGATTTTGATGTTGTATCTGCATGTTAACATACAGGCTGTTGCAATAATCAAGAAATAATCAAGAAATAAGAATAATTAAGATTAGAAATGTACCTGAAGGGAGCAACAAAGAAATTAAGCAAATGAGCTGGGGCATCCAGCTCTCTAGATTGTCAGGAGCAGACTGCAAAAGAGGACACTTTGGGCCTGAATTCGATGTCGGGCAGCATTGCTTCCGTCTGACACCGACTAGGACCTGGGACTGCCCGACAAACGGTCAGCAGTTCCGACCACCTCATTAGGATGTGACCAAACACTGTTCGGTCGCATTCCTACATTTCACTATGGGGGCATGCATTAATGCCGTAAATGGGCCGTAATGCATGCTCCCATTGTCAAATGGAAGGTGTGGTTCATCCCTGCACCCCATGGCAAGCACCTCAAGGTGCCTGTCACAAGGTGCAGGAATCAACAAGGGGGAACCATGGGTGTCCCCTCGGCCCCCAACCAAAGGCCGTGCACCAAAGGGGGGCCTGCTGGGGGCCCCCAAACCTGCTTTCCGACATGGTTTCCATGTCAGCCAGGCGGGCATGGAAACCATGTTGGAAACCATGCATTGTATTCTCCATGGCAGAAAGGGTCGCCTTTAAGATTACTGGGCGGATTAAGACTGGCCAACGGGCTCTCAGAGCCAGTCGGAAGCCAGATGGAATGACCGTACAGTTTACTTTTCAACCACCTATATATCATAATTAGGCAGTCAGAAAGTAAACCGAGGAGCCCACTAGGATGCAGATCGGAAACCTCCAACCATCAGTCGGAGCCTTCCGAGCCGCATTGTAAGTGACCCCGTGTGTTGCAATTAAGTTACAACCATTGAGCCAGGCTGCTGCTTTGAAATTACTCTTAAAAAGTATCCCATTTAAAGCATGGGAATGGATATACGGAACTCATCCACCAATTCATCTGCTGCGGATATAAATTGTTTGAGAAAGTCATTATTTTCTCCAAGATTGTGTAACATATAAAATAAGCAACCTGCTACATTTGGTTAGGGCATTACAATGTGTCTGCCACATAATCCACACACACTCCTCTCTACCATAATATGTAGATCTTATTTTTTCTGATCCCCTGGGGTGTCCCAGGAAGATCAAAGAGGGAGAGACATTGCCAAATTGTAAAGATAACCAGTGGCAATCATGTCCTTCTACATACATTGCATGCAAATGTACCTCTGATGGATATACTGAAAATGTGGTATAGATTTGGCTCTCATGGCTAGATTGGAACCCCTGCATCTACAGTTTGACAGTTTATAATGGGATACACAACCATGCAAGAGTTCTCTTTGTTCTTCTTCTGTGCTCCTTAGAAATTGTGCAATCTCTTGGCCTCCACATCACTCCTGATTGAAAATACTATCATTGAATAATACAACTCTTGAGTTTCCATCCTGTGGGATAACTTCCAATGTTCTTTGCGCATTGTGCAATGTTTTCACGGCATATGCAACGATGGATTTGCCAATGGCAACATTGGCTTTATTTGCTATCAGTTTGCCAACACTGAGGGGCATATTTACAATCCCATATTGCCAACACAATGTTACTTTTTCTGATGTCGATAGGGGCTTTGTCTTATCCACAGGGCAGCGCTAAGCCAATTAACGTAGCTTAACCCTGCTTTGTGAAGAAGGCCCCCATTCATGCTACACTCAGCATGAAAGGGGTGGGCAATGGTGGTTAAGGTGGGCATTCCACCGCAACACCCATTGATTTTGACGCTGCTCCATATATGCAGTGGTGGTGTAAATATACGGCACCGCCAAAATTAAGACCGGGGAAAACCTGGTCTTGAACAGGCGCAATGAGGAGAAAGTTTTCATTTCTCCTCCTTTTTGCTGTTTCTATGTGTGCTGCATTGTGAAGCCCACATAGAAACAGCAAAAGGCCATTAATTGTTTATGTGCAGGAAGTTGACCCTTCCTGCACATATACAATTAATGTAAATAAAATGATGGTTTTCATCTTCTATGTGGGCATCATTAATTCACTTCTTTATGTGCAGTAAGGGACACCTTCTTGCACATAAAAAATATTCCCTAAAATGCAGGCACCCTTGCACTATGGTGCAAGGGTGTCTGCTTTGATGCTAGGCAGCTCAAATTAGCGCCAGCACAGGGGGAAATGCAGGTCTGCAATGTATCCTTGTAAATACGGTGCAGCCCTGCATTTTGGAAGTGGCAGAGCTCGGCTTTAAGCCGAGGTGTCTAACGCCGTGCTCTGCCACGTCCTTGTAAGTATGCCCATGAGGTTTGTTCCTTATGTGTAGGAATTCTCTTAGCGAACACAAGGAGATGATGGATGTAGTGCTGAAACATTTCAAACGCTCACCCCAGTCATAGATCTGGGCTGAATTCATCATCGTTCTTCAGCTCACTTCCCCACCCCAGTTCAGACCCAGCCATATGCAAATCAGTCTTGACCCTGTTTCTCATGGGAAAAGTCCAGCCCGAACTGCCAAGCCAGGTCCTCCCTTGAACAGAAACAAGCATCCTTGGACCAGTTTCGGGGTAACACTCCTCATCAGCCAGGCTAGCATGAATCCAGTGGCACAGTGAGCAAGAGGCCCGCGTCTGAGCATACCCTGCCAACTTAGGTCAGTCAGTCCGAGTTCTGAGACGGTGTCGGGGGGACATCATAATTGGCCCCATAATGTCATTGTCGTACTGCCACAAGTTCAGTCGGTGGAGACTCTCTTCTCTACCTGCTCCAGTGGTGTACCATACCATCTGCCAATGATGAGAGTGCATTCTCCATGGTGGCAGTTGCACTTTTATCTCTGATGAATGCTGATTGGGTCACCATGTTAATGGGACAAATTCCACATTCTCTTTTGTTTTATTGGAATGTGCCCCATTAAGTGGAATTGGTTTTCAATAGAATGCATATTGTGGTCTTGTATAGAGTGGATAGGCGCCAAGAGGCCCTCTTGGGGGTGATTTGTTCATGCTTTATAAATATATATATATGTGTATATATAATGCACCTGGCAGGAAAGTTCACCTTGCTAATCTGAGACATTTCTCAGTTTTCATTCCTACCCCTCAATGTCGCACATGGAAATCAATGTTAGGTGCCCCCACTCTAGTTGGGCAAGGCCTCCACCACAGATCTTTATGGTAGCAAACTGTGGTATATTATTAAGTTTCAGTATTAATATTAATACAAATTGAATCACAGAGAAACAATTCGCCCACTTGCAGCTCGAAATATACAGGCTTGTTTCTTTCACTGCATTATGACTATATCATGGCACTTGACATACAGGGTACAGGATATCTGTCACTTTGTGATGGAGTAAACAATCCACCAAAATTTAAATAAGGCCTTTCATCTCTGTGTGAGGAGTTGGCCTGGTATATGCTGTTCACTAGTTCTAGTGACCACCTTGTACCATGCCAAGCAACCCTTATGGTGTGGTTGTAAGTCAACCTTTTTGGACTAGCTGCCCTAGTGGTAGCGTAGGCTAAGCAGTCTTTGAGGCTAAACTCGTGATGCGTGTTAAGCAAGCTGTTTTACCAATAGTAACCCCCTTTTATACCAATGAAAGGACACCACACAGATATATATTCAAAATATATATGTATTTATTTCTCAAAGTAACCCCTAGTCTCTTTATGAGCACAGGAGCACAAATCGTCAAACAAGATTATCACAGAATACACAGAAGTTGCACTTTATATGGATAGGCCCTGGTGGCCACTCGAACCATATACTAAAATAGTGGTATAAGTACCACGAACAGGAAAGGGAAAAGGCCTAGGGCCTCTAGAATCGCTGGGCCTACAAGGAGCTAACGTCAGTTAGTGACCAGGAGGTCCACGGGTGGCGTGTGCAGAGCAAATAGTCACACGCGTGCTCCCATAGGTTTCAATGGGTGCGTAAAAAGTACAAAGTTACTGCAAAGGAGATCTTCCGGGTTGACTAGGAACTTAAGATTTGGAACACAGGCACTAGAGATGTATTACTACACATGGGCACCGGAGTACCAGCTTTACCTCACCCACAGGAAGCGGGTGCATAGGCCTCAAAGTGCGTCGGGTTTCTCCTATCTGTTCCGTTGAGCCTGGGACAAAGATGCTGCAGGCGGTCGGTCCGGTAGAGATGCGGTGGATCCAAGGGTGGATCGGAGATGTTGAAGACCTGTAAGCAGAGGGGACAGTGTTCACAGTCACTAGCCAGTGACCAGCGTGGCACCAGGTGGGTACCAGGCGATGTCGGGTGCAAACAGGTGATGAGGGGTAGCTTGTCTCCGCAGCCACGTGGTCCCTGAAGGTCGACGACGTCCAGGAGTCGGCTCACGAGCTGTCCCACGCAGGCTCTCACTGTCGGCGGTGTCGGCGACTTGATCGAAGCAAACAAGCCTTGGCAAAAGCAATTGTAGAAGGATTCGGAAATCAGCTGTTGGTTCTGACCAGCAAGGTCAGAGGGATTGCTCCTTTGGAGGGGAGCAAGGGCCAGTCTGGAGCAACCAGACCAGCGGTGTTTGTCGTAGATTTCGTCGCCAAGATGGCCACTAGCCAGCGGGCCAGCAACCGGTTAGGCGCGTCGAGTGGCAAAATGCAGAAGGGCCCCACGCAGATCGTGGAGATGCTGGAGGGCTCACCTTTGGTGCAGATGCTGCTCGAGGGTTGGGCTTCTCAGGACCCAAAGCACAACTTGGAGGGAGCCTCGGTTGTTGCACTTGTCAGCTTGTCGTAGTCGTTCCAAGATGGCTGGCTCCACGTGTCTCGGTGCCTCCACGGGTCTCCTCTTTGCAGGGACTGTGGATCGGGCGGTGAGAGGTCTGGAGGTCCAGGTCTTGTCAGTCTCTGGGCTCGGGCTCCGGCGGGAGGCGGCGGCAAAGCAGACGGTGATTCGCTGGATGGTGCTTGCGTTAGCAAGGTGGTCACTCCCTGACCACAGGGGAGATTTTCTTCAGTCTTCTGTGCAGCAGAATGTCGAAGTTCCCGTCTTCTTCTTAGTTTCAAGTTGATTCCAGGATGTCTGAAGTCTTAGGACACAGCTCCTACCTTTATTCGGATTCTAGGGGCCGGACTACCTGCTAGGTCCCTCCCTATGGGTGGGACCAGGAAGGGGGGTGGTTACACCCCCAATCCTTTGTCCAGCTCGCCCCAGGCCCGGGACTGGTGTGCCCCAGGACCGGTTTGAACTGGCATATGCACCGAGGCTCCTTGTGAGCCACAGGCATGTCTGGTTTCTTTCAAGCCCTACCTGACCAATACACAAAATCCTGTCTGGGGTGGTGCATGCACCTCCCCTGGCAGGAAACCCTTTGTCCACACCTCCCAAGCTGGAAGGACTCCCAGCAGCAGGAGGGCAGACTTGTGTCTGTGGTGGCAGCATCCATTTTGTGGAGCTGAGGCTATGTCTGATTTTACCCGGGTTTCAGGTACTGTACATGTCGTGTCCCTCTAGAAGGGTGGAATGCTAACCCCGTCGCCAGAATTGGCGAGGGGTTAGTATTCCAATTCGTATGACACCTTACTCGACATGTTTTGATAAAGCCAAACCAAAGATAGCATTTAACCGCGAGGTTCATAATGCACTTAAGAGTATATGGTATGACGATATCTGGAAACAGTAGAAGGAAGTTGTTCCGACCACTGCAGACAGGCTCAGCTCATGCCAGAGCACCATCTCACATGGAACCAAGCACTCTGCCTTCAGGATTGTTAAGGCCTGCCATAGGAGTGACTTAGAGGTTACCAGGTGTCCCATTTAAGGTTAGGTATAGGTATACTACACCTAAGTAAGAGGTGATTACACCAACTTACCCCAGCTGAGTGATCAGCCAGTTGTGTCAGATTGTTAGGCCAAGCCTGGGGTGGCATAATACATGCTGCAGCCCCTGGCAGGCCTTGGGTACACCAATGCCCTGGGTACCTAGTGTACACTGGTACAGGGGCTGACAGGGTGATCCACTTCCAATTGGTTATGCACCTAGGGTGCATAGTTTTAATTTAGTAGAGAGAACAGCAGGCTGGGGGTCTGATTGGCAGGCCCACAGCCTCAATATGTCAAAAACCAGTGAAGCAAAAAGCAAAAATTTGGGGTGACCATAGGATAGCAGACCCTACTCTCCTACACAACCCCCCCCCAAACGCTGGGACATTAAACTAGCCTTGACCAGTCTCGTCTTCATGTCCTAAGTGGAAGTACCTGGAGAGACCATCTGCATTCCCATGGTCAGTACCTGGCCGGTGCTCCACTGTAAAGTCCATCCCCTGTAGGGAAATGGACCACCTAAGCAGTTTGGGGTTTTCACCCTTCATCTGATTTAGCCACAAGAGGGGCTTATGGTCGGTCTGAATCTTGAAGTGAGTGCCAAACAAGTATGGCCTCAGCTTCTTCAGGGCCCACACCACAGCAAAGGCCTCCCTCTCAATAGCTGACCAATTCTTCTCTCTGGGGGTCAACCTTCTGCTAATAAAAGCAATGGGTTGGTCTTGACCATCTACATTAAGTTGTGACAGCACAGCTCCCACACCCAACTCAGAAGCATCTGTTTGGACAATAAACTCTTTGGAGTAGTCAGGACTTTTCAGGATAGGTGCAGAGCACATGGCCTCCTTCAGGTCATCAAATGCCTTTTGACAGCTTACTGTCCACTGAACCTTTTTGGGCATCTTCTTGGATGTCAGATCATTAAGAGGAGTCACAATGGACCCATAGTTCTTAACAAACTTCCTGTAATACCCAGTCAAGCCCAAGAAAGCTCGAACTTGAGTCTGGGTGGTTGGAGGGGACCAATCCTTGATGGACTGTATCTTACTCTCCAGTGGTTGAACTTGGCCCCCACCTACAAGGTGGCCCAAATACACAACCTTACTCTGCCCTATCTGGCACTTAGTAGCCTTGATAGTGAGGCCTGCCCTTTGCAGAGCCTCAAGAGCCTTCTTCAGGTGGATCAGGTGATCCTCCCAGGTGGAACTAAAGACAGCAATGTCATCAAGATATGCTGCGCAAAAGTCATCCAACCCAGTAAGGACTTGGTTCACCAGCCTTTGGAAGGTGGCAGGTGCATTCTTCAGACCAAAGGGCATCACCACAAACTGATAATGCCCACCTGGGGTTGAGAATGCTGTTTTGGCCTTAGACTCCTCAGCTAACCTGATTTGCCAATAGCCAGCTGTCAAGTCAAATGTGCTCAAAAACTTTGCAGAAGCTAGTTTGTCTATGAGCTCATCTGCCCTTGGAATAGGGTGTGCATCTGTCCTGGTGACAGCATTGAGTCCTCTGTAGTCCACACAGAACCTCATCTCTCTCTTGCCATCTTTGGTGTGAGGTTTGGGGACCAGAACCACTGGGCTAGCCCAGGGGCTCTCTGAGGGTTCAATGACACCTAATTCCAGCATTTTATGTACCTCAGCCTTTATACAGTCCCTGACGTGGTCAGGTTGTCTGTAAAGTTTGTTCTTTACAGGCAGACTGTCACCAGTGTCCACAACATGGGTACACCAGTCAGTTTGACTAGGTATCAAGGAAAACATATGTGAAAATGATTGTAGAACCTGTCTACATTCAGTCTGCTGATGGGCAGTGAGGTTGCCTCCAAGGGTCACTCCTTCAACTGAGCCATCTTCAGGGTTCTGAGACAACAGGTCTGGGAGAGGGTCACTCTCTTCCTCCTGTCCCTCATCTGTAGCCATGAGCAAGCCCATGTCTGCCCTGTCAACATATGCTTTAAGCCTGTTAACATGGAGTACCCTGTGGGGACTCCTGGGAGTTCCTAGGTCCACCAAGTAGGTGACCTCTCCCTTCTTTTCCAGGATTGTATGGGGTCCAGACCATTTGTCTTGGAGTGCTGCTGGGGCCACCGGCTCCAACACCCATACCTTCTGTCCTGGCTGATACTCAACCAAGACAGCCTTTTGGTCATGCCAAGCTTTCTGTAAGGCCTGGCTTGCCTCAAGGTTTTTAGATGCCTTCTCCATATACTCAGCCATCCTGGAGCGGAGACCAAGTACATAGTCCACTATGTCTAGCTTAGGCTTTTTGAGAGGTAACTCCCATCCTTCCTTCACCAAACACAGTGGGCCTCTCACAGGGTGCCCAAACAACAATTCAAAGGGGCTGTAGCCAACTCCTTTTTGTGGGACCTCTCTGTAAGCAAACAGAAGGCAGGGTAGAAGGATATCCCATCTTCGCCTGAGCTTTTCAGGTAATCCTTTGATCATACCCTTTAGGGTCTTGTTGAATCTCTCAACAAGCCCATTGCATTGTGGGTGATAAGGGGTGGTGAACTTGTAGTTGACACCACATTCCTTCCACATAGCTGTCAAGTATCCTGACATAAAGTTGGTACCTCTGTCAGATACTACCTCCTTAGGAAACCCCACTCTGGAGAATACTCCCAGCAGGGCCCTGGCCACAACAGGAGCTGTAGTGGTCCTAAGGGGAATTGCCTCTGGATACCTGGTGGCATGATCCACTACCACCAGTATAAATCTGTGCCCAGATGCAGTGGGAGGATCCATGGGACCCACTATGTCTATTCCCACTCTTTCAAAGGGAACCCCCACCACAGGTAGTGGTATCAGGGGGGCCTTTGTTGTGCCACCTGATTTGCCACTGGCTTGGCAGGTAACACAGGAGCGACAAAACTCCTTTGTATCTTCATTCATATGGGGCCAGTGAAAGTGAGGGACAAGCCTGTCCCAAGTCTTGTTCTGGCCTAAGTGTCCTGCTAAAGGAATGTCATGGGCCAAGGTAAGAAGGAAGCCCCTAAATTGCAGAGGTATGACCAACCTCCTGGTTGCACCAGGCTTGGGGTCTCTAGCCTCTGAATAAAGGAGCCCTTCATCCCAATACACTTTATGGGTACCTTGAGCATTCCCAGCAGCCTCAGCAGCAGCCAGCTGTCTGAGGGGTTCAAGAGAGGGACAGGATAACTGAGCCTGCCTCAAGTCAGCCCTTGAAGGTCCCCCTGTCCCCAGAAACTCAACCTGATCAGGTTCAAGCTCTTCAGGGACAGTTCCTTCAGGGTCCTCTAGATCAGCTTCCTGGGAAGGCTGATCATCACTCTGAGGCAGGGGGGAAGGCACAGCCTTGACCCTCCTGTTCTTCTTCTTGGTAGGTGCTTGGTCCATTGTTCCAGGATCCAAGACCTGTGGTTCAGTGAGGCACTTTTTGGCCTGTGACCTGGTCACAGCAAGGACATGTGATGATATACCTAACATCTCTGCATGAGTCCTGTACTCCACTTCTGACCATAGAGAACTCTCTAGGTCATTGCCCAACAAACATTCTACTGGGAGGTCTGCACTAACCACAACCCTTTTGAGGCCAGTTACCCCTCCCCATGAGAAGTTAACAACTGCCACACTGTGTGAAGTAGTGGCATTGCTGGCATTGGTCACCAGGTAGTTCTCACCTGGTATGTACTGTCCAGGATCCACAAAGCCTGGTGTCACCATAGTGACACTGGCACATGTGTCCCTGTAGGCTTGAGCCACTTTGTCATTAATTAAAGGAGTCTGTCTGTACTTGCCCAGGTTACTGGGGCTCACAGTCAGGGACAAATCAATGTCCCCATCACAGATCAAGACTGCCTGTGTCAGGGTTCTGTCTAAGTCAGAATCTCCTTCAGTTCCCATAGTGATTCCCACTACACCCTTTGTCTGGGGACCAACACTGCTAACAGTAGTACTGGGAGCAGGTGCCTTAGGGGCAACAGTGTTGGGGGCTCCACCCTTTTTGCAATCACTAGTCCAGTGAGTTGTATTTTTACAATGATTGCACCAGGGTTTCTTCTGACCTTCTTTCTTCTTCTTGGACTGTTGGGACCCACCCTCCTTAGCAGTAGTTTGGGGCCCTGTTGAAGACTTCTGGTCTTTAGGTTTCTGATCTCCACCCTTTTGGTCTGTTTTCTTCTGATCACCCCCTTGGCCCTGGTTCTGGTTCTTTTGCTTAACCCTGGTTCTGACCCATTTGTCTGCCTTCTTTCCCAATTCTTGGGGAGAGGTCAGATCAGAGTCAACCAAGTGTTGATGCAGTTGCTGGTTTTGACAGTTATTTAAAATCTGTTCTCTCATCATCAAATTATACAATCCTGTAAAATCAGATACCTTACTTCCCAGCAACCAACCCTCCAAAGCCTTAGTGGCACATTCAATGTATTCAGACCAGTCCTGAGTCTGTGTCTTTTGGGTGTCTCTGAACATTAACCTGTACTGCTCAGTGGTTAAGCCTAACCCATCAACTAGAACACTCTTCAGGACTCTGTAGTTTCTGACATCCTCTTCTCTAACAGTGAGGAGTCTGTCTCTGCCTCTTCCTTCAAAGGAGAGCCAGAGGATTGCTGCCCACTGATCTTCAGGAACCTGCTGTACTTTGCAGGCTCTCTCAAGAGCAGTTATCCACTTGTGGATGTCATCCCCACTTTTGTAGGGGGGCACAACCTTAGACAGGTTTCTATTGTCGAAAACCCTATCTTTGTCCTTAGGGACAATGCTGCCACCAGTGGGTATAGACCCACTCTCTTTATGCTGTCTAGCCTTGCTAAGTTTCTCTTCCATCAGGGCTACTTCTAGCTCCTGCTTCCTGATCCTCAGCTGGGCCTCTTGCATCTTGGCCTCATGTTCCCTCCTCTGAGGGGTGGTCATCCTTCTCCTGGAGTGACCTTGAGAGCCTCTAGAGCCATGGGAAGCATTGGAGTCACCTGAGCGATTCCTTTGCCTTCCAAGCCCTGTGTTAAGTCCACTGGGGAGATCCAGTGGGTTGAACCCACTGTCAGTCCCCAATAGCCTTGGTTTAGCTGGGCCAAGTATAATACTTGGCACTGGGCTAGTTCTCCCTTCATCCTCACTACTGTCAGTATCCTTTTCACTCTCATCCTCTGTGGTAGGCATCCCATCTAAGGGGTGACTATTGGGAAGGGGTACTTCAGTGGCATCTTTAGAAGGGGGGCCTCCTGTTCCTGTCCCTAAGGGGGCTAACTGGGAAGCTTTCTTGAGTGCTCTCTGATTCTCATCATTCTGTAAGAGCTCTCTGAGCTCAGCAGAGTTTGGGTTCTTGGGCTGTTTAAGGCCTCTAAGAGTTGCCAAATGCCTGAGCTCATTCTGATTAAGGGTAGCAAAGCTGGATGGTGCCCTCTGGGGGTCACTCTCAACAGAGATGGGTACAGTGGACCCCTCTGCCCCGGCCATTGCTCTTAAGTGTGGGTGGATGTGTTGCAATCTACCTACACTTGGGTTTACCTACTAAACCTATCTAGTAGTTGTAGTCAGGGTGTGCTACTCCCTTTGCTCTACAACAACTAAGTTCAGTAGAACTTAAGTATATTTAATCTTGTTTTATATGTACCTACAGGTACCTATGTGATCTTTCAATTGGTAACCAAGAGATTACAATGGTAAAACACAGCAAGCTCAAATCCAACCGCTGCTCACCAATGTGAGGAGTTGGCCTGGTATATGCTGTTCACTAGTTCTAGTGACCACCTTGTACCATGCCAAGCAACCCTTATGGTGTGGTTGTAAGTCAACCTTTTTGGACTAGCTGCCCTAGTGGTAGCGTAGGCTAAGCAGTCTTTGAGGCTAAACTCGTGATGCGTGTTAAGCAAGCTGTTTTACCAATAGTAACCCCCTTTTATACCAATGAAAGGACACCACACAGATATATATTCAAAATATATATGTATTTATTTCTCAAAGTAACCCCTAGTCTCTTTATGAGCACAGGAGCACAAATCGTCAAACAAGATTATCACAGAATACACAGAAGTTGCACTTTATATGGATAGGCCCTGGTGGCCACTCGAACCATATACTAAAATAGTGGTATAAGTACCACGAACAGGAAAGGGAAAAGGCCTAGGGCCTCTAGAATCGCTGGGCCTACAAGGAGCTAACGTCAGTTAGTGACCAGGAGGTCCACGGGTGGCGTGTGCAGAGCAAATAGTCACACGCGTGCTCCCATAGGTTTCAATGGGTGCGTAAAAAGTACAAAGTTACTGCAAAGGAGATCTTCCGGGTTGACTAGGAACTTAAGATTTGGAACACAGGCACTAGAGATGTATTACTACACATGGGCACCGGAGTACCAGCTTTACCTCACCCACAGGAAGCGGGTGCATAGGCCTCAAAGTGCGTCGGGTTTCTCCTATCTGTTCCGTTGAGCCTGGGACAAAGATGCTGCAGGCGGTCGGTCCGGTAGAGATGCGGTGGATCCAAGGGTGGATCGGAGATGTTGAAGACCTGTAAGCAGAGGGGACAGTGTTCACAGTCACTAGCCAGTGACCAGCGTGGCACCAGGTGGGTACCAGGCGATGTCGGGTGCAAACAGGTGATGAGGGGTAGCTTGTCTCCGCAGCCACGTGGTCCCTGAAGGTCGACGACGTCCAGGAGTCGGCTCACGAGCTGTCCCACGCAGGCTCTCACTGTCGGCGGTGTCGGCGACTTGATCGAAGCAAACAAGCCTTGGCAAAAGCAATTGTAGAAGGATTCGGAAATCAGCTGTTGGTTCTGACCAGCAAGGTCAGAGGGATTGCTCCTTTGGAGGGGAGCAAGGGCCAGTCTGGAGCAACCAGACCAGCGGTGTTTGTCGTAGATTTCGTCGCCAAGATGGCCACTAGCCAGCGGGCCAGCAACCGGTTAGGCGCGTCGAGTGGCAAAATGCAGAAGGGCCCCACGCAGATCGTGGAGATGCTGGAGGGCTCACCTTTGGTGCAGATGCTGCTCGAGGGTTGGGCTTCTCAGGACCCAAAGCACAACTTGGAGGGAGCCTCGGTTGTTGCACTTGTCAGCTTGTCGTAGTCGTTCCAAGATGGCTGGCTCCACGTGTCTCGGTGCCTCCACGGGTCTCCTCTTTGCAGGGACTGTGGATCGGGCGGTGAGAGGTCTGGAGGTCCAGGTCTTGTCAGTCTCTGGGCTCGGGCTCCGGCGGGAGGCGGCGGCAAAGCAGACGGTGATTCGCTGGATGGTGCTTGCGTTAGCAAGGTGGTCACTCCCTGACCACAGGGGAGATTTTCTTCAGTCTTCTGTGCAGCAGAATGTCGAAGTTCCCGTCTTCTTCTTAGTTTCAAGTTGATTCCAGGATGTCTGAAGTCTTAGGACACAGCTCCTACCTTTATTCGGATTCTAGGGGCCGGACTACCTGCTAGGTCCCTCCCTATGGGTGGGACCAGGAAGGGGGGTGGTTACACCCCCAATCCTTTGTCCAGCTCGCCCCAGGCCCGGGACTGGTGTGCCCCAGGACCGGTTTGAACTGGCATATGCACCGAGGCTCCTTGTGAGCCACAGGCATGTCTGGTTTCTTTCAAGCCCTACCTGACCAATACACAAAATCCTGTCTGGGGTGGTGCATGCACCTCCCCTGGCAGGAAACCCTTTGTCCACACCTCCCAAGCTGGAAGGACTCCCAGCAGCAGGAGGGCAGACTTGTGTCTGTGGTGGCAGCATCCATTTTGTGGAGCTGAGGCTATGTCTGATTTTACCCGGGTTTCAGGTACTGTACATGTCGTGTCCCTCTAGAAGGGTGGAATGCTAACCCCGTCGCCAGAATTGGCGAGGGGTTAGTATTCCAATTCGTATGACACCTTACTCGACATGTTTTGATAAAGCCAAACCAAAGATAGCATTTAACCGCGAGGTTCATAATGCACTTAAGAGTATATGGTATGACGATATCTGGAAACAGTAGAAGGAAGTTGTTCCGACCACTGCAGACAGGCTCAGCTCATGCCAGAGCACCATCTCACATGGAACCAAGCACTCTGCCTTCAGGATTGTTAAGGCCTGCCATAGGAGTGACTTAGAGGTTACCAGGTGTCCCATTTAAGGTTAGGTATAGGTATACTACACCTAAGTAAGAGGTGATTACACCAACTTACCCCAGCTGAGTGATCAGCCAGTTGTGTCAGATTGTTAGGCCAAGCCTGGGGTGGCATAATACATGCTGCAGCCCCTGGCAGGCCTTGGGTACACCAATGCCCTGGGTACCTAGTGTACACTGGTACAGGGGCTGACAGGGTGATCCACTTCCAATTGGTTATGCACCTAGGGTGCATAGTTTTAATTTAGTAGAGAGAACAGCAGGCTGGGGGTCTGATTGGCAGGCCCACAGCCTCAATATGTCAAAAACCAGTGAAGCAAAAAGCAAAAATTTGGGGTGACCATAGGATAGCAGACCCTACTCTCCTACACTCTGGAAACATCTTCCAATAATAAGCAAGAATGTCAAAGATGTCCACATATTACAGAGTGCTTGAAATAAATCCCAAGCTTTGAAACTGCAGAATTGTTTAGCTTACTGTTTGTGCTTGAATTTTATATATCTTAAATCATTCTCTCCACCCCTTCCTCGTCCTTAGCTTCAGACAACAAATGTTATGAATCTATTGTTCATTTCCCTTTAAGAGTGGAAAGGTCAAAAGCAGAGGGCTTTCCCAGTTCCCCTTAAATATCGGCTTCCTATTTTTGTCATAGAAACAATTTGCTGCTCTTGTGTTCACCTCAATATTATTGGGATCACACTTGATAGCAGCCACAAAAGGAAATGAACCCATTTTGAAAAGAAAGTGATCCCTCAGGTGCCTCTCGCTCCTTCTTTAGTGAGTTATGCTCTGTTGCATGAGGAGTGTTAGGCATTAGACAAACCTGTCAGACAATCTTGTCCGCAAGTAATGACAAATAGGGCCCCGTCTATGTAACCAAAAACTGAATGCACACATACTGCTTGGTATTTCAATAAATGGTTATTCATTTTTCAGTATTTGTCTACAAACTATGTGTATCTGACTGATCATAATTATAAAATACAAATCAGCAGATAACATGTAGTCAAAGGTGAATGTTAGACAAGATTGAACATATTCAGGGCTAGCTTTAGCGCTGCTGGCACCTGGAACGACAATCTTTTTTTGGCACCCTCCCTCTCCATGACCGCCTCCTCAGATTCCCTCACTATCACCCTGCAAAAGAGCCCCTCATCCCTCCATAGCTCCTCTGCCCTTGCATATCATTTGTCTCAAAGTGCTGGGAAAGGCTGGCTTTACTAATCCACTGAGCCAACCACATAAAAATACAGATATGTTTGCAGCAGGCATATTAACCCTCTGTGTTACTTTATGGTGAGTCAAAACTGCTACTCCAAAAACGTGCTCTGTCTCAGGAACATTAATCACAAGAGTCATCTTGACATTTTTATTTTTGGCTGAAAGCTGGACTCACAAGGAACTCTGCAGCAGGTGCTTTTAAATCATGAGTAATTGCTAAACACATATTATCATATTATCAAGCACGGCGTTAACATTATCGCGATAATGGGCTTGATAATTTGCCGCAGAGAATTCCAATAGAAGCCCATGTTGACACCAGAACATGGGCTTCTATGGGAATTCTCTGCGGCAGTGCCCTCCTTCCAGGTCAGCGCCCAGTGCGGTCACAGGGATCGCCCAGCCCAATGTCGGCCTTGATCATATTTCATCATAAATCCCTATTAGATATATTGTATAGATTTTTTTAGCCACTTTTAACTTATTTGGCTGTATTAATTAACCAAGCCTAAATTGTGCCACACTTTATATAGTTTCCCTGCATACTTTACGCTGTCAAGTCAGCAGTCAAAATTCAGCCTTTCAGTATCTGTCCTCATCACCTAGTCTATGTGTTAACCACACCCTGCGCCAGTACCCTATAACATGTTATCACTAATGATCTCTTATGGACGATAGGACACTCATACTCAACTCGTGCTTTGCTATTAAAATGTGCAAAAAACGTCCCTTAGCTGAAGCATACAGATGCTGCAGAAGATAATGCTGCTTTTTTTATGCTTCTTCCTTCTATACAGGTTCTCTGCAAAGTTATCTTCCCTTGTAGTCGTGGTTAGAACACATGCACCAGATAAGTGGAAAGGTTTCCATTTCAGTCTTGGTTTCGGAAAACATGGGGTTTCTAAACCGAAAATATGGTAATTAAGCGCACATTTGTTAGCATTACCGTAGGAAGCTGACCCTGCATATACCATACCAAAGTAAGGTATAGTGTGCACAGAGTCCAGAGGTATAGCAGAGGCTAAATTAGATAATCACTAACAGCTCTCCTTGTGGTAGAGTGGCATATCAGGAGGGTGTGTTAAGCATTCATTGTATTCACTCAATCAAGGCTGATGTCATACACTCAGACACAGAATCCAGTCCAATTAGGTAAATATAAAAAAAGGTATACTTAAGGTTTATCTATAGAACCCAGCAGGATTTGGTACAGATGGGTAATACATACTTTCAAATGCACGACTGTTCAAGAAAATGCAGTTGTTCTTGTAAGTGTAACAGTTACAGGTTGGTATGACTTTTCAGAATACTTTGCATTACACAGTAAATACTCTTTGATTACCTTCGAATTACGTTACAACTTTGCTCACTTTTCCCCATACATTAGCAGTTCTACATAGAACACTTTCAAGACCCAAAATCTCACACTATGAGCCCCAGTGGGAGGAAAAATCGTTATCGAACTCAAAGGTATTTGACTTACGAGGTTGAGGTTTCAGGGTTAGGGCCAGGGTTACCCAAAGTCCAAGTGGACACTCTAGTTGTACCATCAGCTGCATTGGGGCGACTGGGTGCAGAGTGCTTGGGCACAGCGTTAGCTATATGGCTAAGGGTCTTTGGATGTGGTCTGCTGGCAAGTAGGCCACTTGGCTGAGGGACCAAAGCTCCTAAGGTTGTGGTCGGCACTGCAGGGGCCAATGACTGTTACAAGAACTGCACCTCCAGCGGCATCGAGGTAGCCAGGTGCAGGAGGTAAATTGGACGTCACAGTCCATGGGCGTCTTAGTAGAGACCGTCAGTTTCTGAAAGTTGCACACTTGGTTTGGAGGACTTCTTGGAGGCAACCAACGACCAGAAAGGCGTTGAGGGCTGAGGTGTCATAGTCGACGGTTTCCTTAGGCTGCGAGCCGTCGCGGTCAGCGTCAGTCGAATAGACGAGTTTGGGCTTCCTGGACCGCTTCGGTCAAGGGAGCAGTTTTCTTATCGTCTTTAGTCACAGTTGGGGGGGACCCTTTAAATAAAGGCTGCAGATTTAGCATCAAAGCTTGTGGGAGGTCAGAGGTCACTGGATCCCAAAATATGATTGCAGGGGGACCTCTTTGGAGTATAGGGCCACTCGGGCCGTGGCGTCCAAGTGCAGAGTGGTGCAGAATCCAGGAGTCCGGACTCTGACGGTTTTGTCTTTGGCTTGAGCAAATCCGGTGCTCACGGGAGGCAGAGTCTGTCAGTTGAGTGCAGGGCTGGTCCTCCGGGCTCTGGGGGTCTGCTGCTGTGGGACATTCCAGTTTCTTCACTGTAGGCAGGTCGTGGCTGGGAAAGGCCTGTAGGGCTAGGCCCAAGTCAGTTGGTGTCCTTGGTTTCTTCCTGGGTCAGCACGGCTCATCGGTCCTTCTTCATTCTTCCTTGAATCTCTGGAGGAAAGGTTTGAGGTTGCCCCTATATACTAAATTTAGGGGTTTTAAAAAGGTGGGTAGGTTGGGATCAATGGTTACCTTCCTTGGGGTGGGTACACCCCCGATTATGCCACCCTCCAGTGGAAGAGGGCATGAGCCTCTTCCTAATTGGCTGAGTCCTCTCATCTTCAAGATGAAGGGAACTGAGATGGGTATTTCACCTCGTTTCCCTCACCTGAGGAGTGATGTTGGCAACGGTGGGTACACCTCTCTCCATAGCCTGGATTTTCTGCCGATTCTCCCAACCACGTGGGGGTCAGAACCGGTAGGAGCAAGTTCCTGGGGGCAGCAAAATGTAGGGACAGCGTCCAGAGGCAGTAGGCATTTGAAGCTTCCCCTTTTGTGGGCGCAGCCAATACAGGGGGGAGGAGGCCTTAGACCTCTACTCAGGATGGGCTTTGTTTCTGGACCCAGAGGGCCTCTGCTCCAAGTTGCCCTCTGAGTACATTTTACATTAAATCCCATATTGGCATGAGTGTGAGTTTAATGTGCTGAGAAGTTTGCTACCAAACTTCCCAGTTTTTAGTAAGACCATTAAGGAGCTGTGGAGTTCGTATTGACCAACTCCCAGACTATATACTGTTTATGGCTTTACTACGCTTATATTGTTTATTGAATGGACTTGAACACTGTAGGGGTACAGGGCTCATGCCTCCGTACCCTCACCTTAGGACTAGTGCACCCTGCTAGAGGGGTGACTTACCTTGGCCTCAGTGTAGGAAAGTGCCACTTTTTGCATGATTGCCCGCCCACTTTTTGCCTGATATTTGATGCTCTTTGACTAAGTGTGCCCTGGGTACATGCCAACCAGGTACCCAGGGCATATGTTCTTTCCCTTAAACTGTACTGTTGAAAACCCGATTGGCAACTCTCTGGCCACATGTAAGTCCCTTAAGGCCTCTAAGGAAGGCAGCACATATTGTGCCACAGTTAGAAGCCCTGTACCTCAACACACACACACGCTGCCATTGCAGGCTGTGTGTTTTGGTGCGGAGTAAAGTGAAGAGACAACATAGCACACATCTTTGTGTGCCATGCCTACAATCCACTGCCATGGCATAGGTAAGCCACCCCTCTAGTGTTGTGCAGTTTCTATAAACCTGTATAGGATCTGTGCGTTTAGACAACATAGACTGTGGGATTGGTGTCCAGACTGATTCCAGACACCCCCACAGGTATGTTTGCTGTATACCAGCTAACTCACAGTGCCACTAGAAACCCCTCTTACCAAAGAGAGAATAGTTCTTGGCAACTATCGAACATGACAACTCTGTCCCATCAGGGACTGTGGAAACAGTGCAATACTTTTTGCTCAGTCACTCGTGCTCACTTTATCTCAGAGATATCCACAGAATAAACAGTGGGGAAGTTTTTAATATGCATTCATTGAACCAGCGTAAATCTAGTGTAAAAAAGGTGTGCTGAAACAACCATAAGACAGAACCAGATATAAATAATTATAAGCACCAACAGAGGAAAATGATGGTAGATTTCTGCCATAGTGCTAAAACCATAAAAACCAGGCAGGTATAAAATAACATGACAGTAATAATGCGTACTCCTACAGTGAGACCCAAACTAGATGTACCTAAGTGTACCTAGCATGTATCTAGTTGCAGAGCCAAGAATCCTTGGTGACTAGGATGTCCATTGCATAGCAGAAATTACAATCAGGATTCCTGCTATTAGGAACAGGATCAGCAGAAGCCCTCCAAAAATGCTTTATAATACAGAGTGTATCACTCTGAAGACTGTCCGAAAGGATCTTAACATTCCAAAACCTATGGTCTTAAATAGGTGTACTATACCCGCCGTATCAGACATGTTAAAGATAGGTTGTACCATTTCTGATTTCTGTGAAATGGAAAGGGCTGTTTATTCGTACTGGTGCCTGTATCTCAGCTTAGGACCTTGTGACCTGGAGGTCAAAAGTCTCTTGGGCGGAGGTTAAGGGTACGTTTTTCTGTAAAAGCATGGCTTTCATTCCGCTCAGAGTAACAAACCGTATAAAGGAAACATTCAACGAAGGCCATAAGGCACCTCCCTGACTGTGTGTGTCGGTGGAAGCAATACTTGCCTACAACAAGTAACCCTGGAGTCTACAGTGACAAGATATACGATGCCCGGAAGCATCCCACAACAACCTTGATCATTCAGCATCAAGTAATTCCCATTCAAGAGCAACTTGAAAACCAGATTAATCCCGGCAGCTGGGGACCCTTTCAGAGGACAGGATAAGTTTGTAACTGAACCGTTACAGGCCACGTGAAGCATGATATCCTGACGTATGAGGGATCCACTTAAAGATTACTCACAGTTTTTACAGCTTAGAAACTCTTCCATGTACCCACTCCTGTATCAAAATCTGTATGGCACTTCCCAAGAGCCCTTGATGAATTCCCTACCCATCGCTTTATATCTGCCTGACTGTTGTTGCTCTAGGCAATACTGAAACTGGAAAGTGGTGACCAGTAATGTTATATGGCCATGAATTAACCATTCTGTGGATGGTGACTCTGCCACAGTAAAAGGTAATTGGTCCAGATTTTCAATACGCAGCATTGTATATTTTGCTCCTCTTTGTGCCATAGTTAACTATTTTTTAGTTAGATTGTTTGCAGAGAACAAGGACGTACTGTTAATAAATCACCAAAGCACATAACTGGAACACAATGATTGCAGAGTCCAGCTTAACAACATAATGGAACATAGCTGAAACTGTCCGTGCTGTAGTATGGAAAAATCCTGTTCTAGTATATTTATAGCAGAAGATACAATGTTGCCCAGTGAATAAATCCTGGATGTTAATGTAGTCATACCATTATCAACTGTGGCTAACGCTTTTTCTAGGTTAAATCTATCAATTTCACAAAGACTCGCCTCAGCTTCTTGTTGAGAGATCTTCCAGATTTCATTATAATCAGCGTAGAAGAAGCGTTTCTGATTTGACTTTCAGGGGCCCAATAAAAAGTCCCTTAGATCCATGTCTTCTGATAATGAGGATAAGTGTTCTTTCAGCTGTGATACTGTTGAGATTTTTAGCTAATCAAGGCATAACTTCCCAACACTGTATGATGTTACCACTCCCGGATGTTCTCGTTGTACATAGCGTTGGTCCGGCCTATGGATACTAAACCCTTTGGTGGTACCTCTGAATCTTGTCTGGCATCTATTTGTGTCTATAAGCCAAACTAACCATCCCTTCCAAATGGGACCTGATGAATTATAATGTATGATGTCATCTATTGTATCCCCTCCACGTGATGTAAAGTTTTGCCACCCCTCAAAGTGTGATGGTGAAGGAATCTTAGGTATGTTCAAGTCTTTGTTCTTGGCTATTCCAAGACGTAAGGTCTGTTGCACAGTATTTTTCAGAAATATTACCTGCTGTGTAATAAGACACGCTCGAAATAGTGTTTCTGTTCCCTAAACTTGCCATTCCTTCGAACCCCAGACTGATTTTATGTCTATAGTGCCCTTCCATAAGTCGAAACCCTGTTCAGACAGTTGGGAAATAAAGGATGCAGAGCAGATTTGTTTGGTGATTGTTAGCATATTTTCTGTGCAGTTTTAGGTGCAACCTTATAGTATTATGAGGTTGGGTCAGAATTGTTGAACCCTGAAAAATAAGAAAATTTCTGTGCAAATGTTCTCGAACTACTTTTCGGTGGTGTTGGGCAATGTTCCCATTGGTGGTATGTAAAGACATTACATGAGATACTGGATTTGTGTATAAAGTGAATACTATAATGTTGGTAACAGTACATTGTGTCATAATCAGATGTGTCCTCTAACATTTGCTTGAAAATGCAGCAGATTGTTCTAAATCAGACAACATATTATTTACAGTTTCAAAGTCCCAATCGTCTGAAAATGTACTGGAGGTACTGATATCAATTGGAGAAATTTTAAATATATAAGGCATTTTCAAAAGTTCTGTAGGACCAAATACATGAAACTCTGTCCCAAACGTTACCATCAGGAATTGGAACAGCTGTAATGTTCACGAAGGACAGGTCTCTTTGTTCACGATGAGATGATGTATGATGTTTCAGGACCAAGTTCACATTTGATACTGCACAGCATTCTGGGAGATAGTTTCTATTCATGAGTAAGCAAAAGACAGTCACTAGGCCAATCCAGAATAGAAAAAACAGTATTCCAGTTATTATCAAGGTGATACTAGGTGAGTCTTTTTCAGAAAAATGCAGAAGTCATGAAGTTGAAGGAAACTTGAGCTGGCATTTTTTCAGGTTCACTGGGATCCAGAGAGAAGGTATCAAAATCAATGAAGTAGCCAGATGCAGTTTGATCTATTTTAGGTACATCAGCAGGTTTTGATCAACTGGCAGACATCTCTTGTACAGGCATATTGATGTAGATATTGGTGGTAGGCTGAATTGATAGTTGTCTTTCATGTGTGTTTTGATTTTCTGTTTGAAAAGGACCAAGATCCATTTCATTGATGGAATGTCCATTATTTTGTATTGGTGACTCTTCAGATATTATGAGTCTTTCTGTCTGAACTTCCTGTATGGTAGCAAGAGGAGAGCAGTGGCTACCCAGGAGGCCACAAGGACTCCTATTCAGAATCACCCACATAGTGTGATTTGATTAGATCGATGGAGACAAATCTGTTTTCTTTTTTTGCCAGCAAGAGGCAGAAGAAATATAGTTCTTGTTCCTTCGACAGCCAGGACAGGTACAGGCATTCTGTATGATGGCCCAAATTCTTTCTTGTCCACAATCTTTCCTCTGACCAGATCCCCAGCTTTAGGGATCCAGGCAGGTCTTGCTGTGACTCATTTGACTTCCCTAGTGGCGGTGCGGTTTACTTGCACGTTGTTTTGTAGTGCCCAGAATTCATTGAGATCCTGTAAAACAGCCAATTGATGTCAAATGGTTTTTCATCCGCCACTGTGCTTTCACAATCGAGATTAGGTTCCCACATTCCTGTCCCAAATAGGACTTCGTAAGGAGTGACACCTCCTAGGGAACTTCATGGGATATTGTTTAGAGTCCTCTGGACCCCATATAAGTGATATACCCAACTACCACCTGAACCTAAAACCCTTTCTGTTAAAGATTGCTTTAAGTCTTGTTTTTTCCTCTCCACAACTGAATTTCCCTTGGGATGGTATGGAGAGGATTACCGCAATGCAACACCCAAACTTCCCATGGCTTGCTTGTAAGCCCTAGAGCTAAACACTAGGCCTCGGTCGGAATGCAAAATGCCAACTGCGTATGTCCCTATAAAGACTTGCAAATCTTTTATAACAGTTTGATTGTCAGCTGAGCGCTGAGGTCTTACCCATAGGAATCTAGAGCATGAATCCACTGCCAGCAAGATATACTTGTAAGCCCAGTCTGATTGCAAAGGGCCACATTGGTCCAAATAGACACAAGCGAGTGGTCTGTCTGATATCAATAATGGTGTCTGCGCTGGATGTGCTACGGTGGAACCCTTCATCTGCTGACAGATGTCGCACTTTAGGACAACATTCTTTGCCCGTTTAGTAAATCCTGAATACCAATAGCGTTGTTTCAGTAGAGAAACTGTTGTGATAATCCCTGCATGTCCAGAGCCTAGACCCTCGTGTGCAGCTAGAATTAAACCTAATCTGCAATCTATGTTTGGTATTAATCTATCCCCCACACCTGGAATTTGTGCATACAGAATATTTTTTGCATCTAACTTGTTGGAGTACTTGAGTGGAAAGCCTTTTGGTAAGGCTGTGCTGTTTTGCGTGAAGCAATGACAGCTACCTTTATCTGTCCATCAATTCTCGTTTTGGAATGAGTGATTGCAGCTACGGCAGCAGTTCGTACTGCCCACTTTGCGGCTTCATCGGCTAATGAATAACCTTCAGTGTGAACGCCATCATGTTGATGACTCAGCATGTGTATCACGTGAGCTCTTAGTAGTTCGTTTTTCAACTCAGCTACCGGTTCCCATACCATTTTATGGTAAATTGTGCTACCTTTTGAATCTTTAAACCCATGTTGACCCCAGTAGTGTAGATATTCATTGTATGACTGGACACAGTAAAAAGAATCACACACAATCAGTGTGGGGAATTCTTGATCCATATTTATTTGCGCCAGTAACAGGGCTTTTAATTCTGCCAGCTGCACTGTGCAGGCTCCTAGAGACTGTGTCCTCATACTGCTAAGATGGAACTTGCCTTCCTACATACGACCCTTCACAATCACACATGTGGCTCTGTATTGTTGTATACTGCCTATGGTCAGCTGAGCAGAACTATCAGTGTTAATGATGCTTGCGTTTTAAGTGTAGAGTCAAATCTGTACTCTACATCTATTGCCGTGAGCGAATTAGCCCATTGTGTCTATCTTGGGTGTGAAGCTTTAGCATTTGGAACGCTTGCTTTTGTAACAGCCTCTAAGGCCAGTACAAGAGTTACGACAATTATACGTTTCCCCTGAGCCAGTGCTCTTTCTCTCACTACGGCAGCCTGTACTGCTGTCAGAATTTTTTCTGTAGAAGCAAAACGTATTTTAGCTTTTGTATACAAGTGTGATTTGCATGCTGTGGGTACTGTTTCGCCTTCATTGAAGGTTAGGTTAGTATACCCTGATTGACCCGCTATAACACGGATCACCAAATGTGTGATGTTTACACGTGTGTAGATGTTTAGTAGCTATCATATCAGCGTGTAAAGAACAAAGGATATCTGTTTGTTCCTGTGTCCAATGCCTAACTGAAAAATCAGGTCTTATTAAGTCGGAGAAAGGTTTCACTTTTTCTGCATAATCTAAAATGTAAGTTCTGCCAAAATATGGATTGTAAGTTCTTCAACGATTTAGGAGGTTGGGGCAGAGCACACTTCTCTAAAAAGTTAGCTGCCAGGCCTTTTCCTTCACTTGAAAGGTCATATCTCAAGAATAGGACATTGAGGTGGACAAGTGATCCATTAAATCATCATCCGTCAGATAAATATCATCTACATTCTGAATTAACTCTGTTACGCTAACTGAGAACAACCCAGGGCTATTCTTACACCATTGGAGGAGTCAACAAAATTGATGCTGAGAACCAAGTTGTTAGAATGCGGTTAAGTATCTGCTTTCAGGTGCTATATTTGGCAGAAAAATCCATTTGAGATATCTAGTGTTGTTTTGTATTTTTTCCGCACAATGTTATTCATTAATGCATCACTTTGTGCCTTCTGTACTGTAAATGTTTCAGTGCATGTGTTCAGATGTCTTTAGTCTAAAACTAGATGGTATGAATTGCCGGGTTTCATTACAGGAAACAAATGATTATTCATTGAAGAGGGGCAAGTTTCAACTACACCCTGGTATTCAAGTTGCTCTAAGTTCTCCCTGACATTTTTTTTCGCTTTTTGTTTTATTGGGTACTGTCTCTGTGGAGTTGGAGTAGTTTTTATTGGGATTTCATGGTGAGGTGACTCAGCATCCCAGCCAACATGGTTGCAATATAATGGTGAAGCAAGTGCTACCGCTCACTCCTGTGCGTACATCTGTTTTAAGTATATTGTAACAAGGTTGGAAAAAGCAGGTAAAATAGCCACGAGTCAAGTTCTCCTAAAAGAGATCTTTAATTTTGCTGGGTTTGTATCCCCCCATTTGGAGTGTTATTTAATGTAACCTATTTGTGACACTTACTCTAGTATCAGGCGTTTCCACTGTGATATGTTAATTCAACTCCACCGTCACCAGAAATTCCATCAGCTTCTGGCAAGGTACTGTTACTTCTGCTGCACTGTCTAGCAGCGTCAGAGCCCATTCCCCATTCAGAAATGGAGTCCTCAGAATTCGGAGCGCGTCTGACTTTAAGACCTGCTACCTTCTTTTAAATTGAGGTTTTGATTTTGGTTTCTCTTCTTTTTTGGGGGTATATTCTGAAGTTCGTCGCGTGTCTCTGGACTTAGTACGCTCTTCTTGTCTGTGTTCTGACCATCTTTCCCTCTCAGAGTTTTTTGATGAACCCTGAAAGTAATGAGAGGAACGTGTACCAGTATCCTGATACCTGTCAGGTTTTTTAATGTTATCACGATTCTTAAGGTTGTACCTCCTTTCGGAGGGCTCCTGTTGAGGAGACCCACCAATGGACTGTTATCTATTCTCTCTAGTCTTTTGTTTTTTATTGTTATCCAATTTCTTCTTGGAAGAATCGGGTGCTTACTTGGTGTACTCTTTTTCGGGACCACCCATGAGTTGAGGGTTTGTTGCTCTAGCTCCCAAACTATCTCTACCTAATTCAGCATAGGCGTCTTCGATAGTTTTAGGTAATTCACATTCATGTTGTAAATGAGTGAAATCCCTCAGGCGTTGGCATATTGCCACTGCTGCTTCCTCCCCTTTTACGTTTGCTAATATAATAGCTGATACCTGGGTAAAATGTCCTAACAATTTCATCCTTAAGTTCAGAGCAGGTTCTGCTCCATACTCATTCTGTATCTGTCTTAATGCATCTGGTATTACTGCTAATGAAGGAATACCATGAGTTCTGGTATATATGGGAGCGGAAACTGTACCCCAACAGGGACAATCCTCTATCCGGGGAGCTATCCCTATTGGCAAGCAGATTATTAGCATTCCGTGTTTTTCTTGAGGGCTTGTATGTGAAAATACTGCCTCTAGCTGTGTTATTGTCTGAGCTATCCAGAATGGCATTTGCTCACGTCTGGTGGGCATTTTAGCCATAACTGTGTGTAGCGTTTGTGGTGTTATTTTATTTGTAGATCCCTGAATTTGTCCTGCTGGCATAGCCCTTGCTGGCTGAAGTGTGAGTTTTCTCATCACAAACTGTTGCAGGTTTCTGTCAAGTTTCATTATTTCTTTATGAAGTGGATGTAAGTCTACTACTGGCATTGTGTCAATGTCTGGATGCAGTATGTAAGCCTCTAGGACTGGCCAAGTTGCTCCATCTCTTCCAAGCCGACTGAGTCTCACTTTTTCTTTTGTGTTGTGGTAAATAAAATATTACGCTCTATGTATTTCAGAATATCAATAGGATCATGCATAAAGCAAGAGGCTGAGTCTGTGGTATCAGGTTCTAAAAGGGCTTTATTCCAATAACTCGAGTCAAAGGGAGAATATTACCATCACCAAAAAAGGATCTGGAAAGGGACTCAAAAGTATTCTCAATATTCTCAAAACATTATTCACAGAGTACAGTATATATACATTTCTCAATTGTACGTAAGCAAAAGAGCAAGAGAGAATGAGATAAGAGCATGTGGGCGTGTAAGTAGGCGTGAAGGTGGGCGTCCATGTGGGCGTCCACTTGATGATAATGGGTAATTTGTCATGTGTGGGTGGATACCTGGAGGGGGTTGCGTGATCTGCTGGAATTGTACTGGAACTTTGCCTTACTTGTGCTCAACTCGAGCATGACGTGTAACTGACGTGGGGAGGGTTGCTATGCACCCGAACAAGTCTGGAAGTGAGGCCTTCAGTTAGTGAGGCCTTCAGTGTCATCTTGTATTATCTGATATCCGATGTCTGGAGCAGGGACTGATTTGTGACATAGGTTGTTCATCACCAAGAGCCGATGTGGCATCTATTTCTTCATTTACTTCATTTACTGCAGAAGCCTTACATGGGGGCTATGGGCTTTTTACTGACGTGAGCTTTGCAATCTCACAAAGAGAGACAGTAGGGCTGGGCTCCCTCCTTGCAGATGGGCGCGTTCATTCCTCCTTCACCAGGCAAGAATGTGGTTTCAGTAAGAGTAAGCAGATAACCGTGCTCAATACTGTCTCGGTACCTTGTGACAGGGCCCCTTTGGCTGAGGCCCAAGTGTGCAAGGCCAAGGATACGTAGCTGTAGCTTTCAGAGCGTTCTGAGGCATGAAAACCTCTTTTTGGCTCTGGCTGAGCCATAAACATGAGCTTCATGAAAATGCAGGAAAACATGATGAAAAACGTGTAGGCCTCAATACAGATTTGTCGTTTCTCTCATGGGAGACTGGATGATGGCAGGCCACGTTATAGCATAAGCATCATGATAGAAAGGCCATGGAGGGGAAATACATAGGTTACATGTATGTGCACATAAGCGTTCGGGGGGGGCACATGGGGACACATAGGCCTCATAGATTTTTATTTTCCTCAGTGTGTGGAAGGGCACCTTTAAACCAATTTATGTGCTCCTCATAGGTAAGCGGAACTTCAATGTCCTCATACGGACAGTATTCATTTGGTGTTTCATCTTCAGTATAAAAATGAAATGTATTTGTCTGTGCATCTGCTTGTGGGAATTTAGCCCATGAATAGAATACCTCTGTTCTGTATGATTTTTGTGCCTCAATCATGAATGTGACTGTCCCAGCCCCAACTGTGACTCCATAGTCTGCTAGCTTTAAAGAAAGGGCAGTTCTGACATTTTCTGAAATGTTTATTTCATCTTCTTGTTCATCCCTTGCTGAAGCTGCACGTTGTGCTGGCAAAGCGGCGTGTTCGTCAGCCATTATTTTGAAGAAGGAAAAAGATTCAAGGAAACTGAGATGAGGTTTTATGCACAATAGGAACTATTTGTCCTTCAAGCTTGATACAACTACTGCCAATACATAGGATATGCCTATTCAGCTGTGGCAGATAGTTCCCTTCCCACTCCAGACATCTCTGGGAATGTGAGAAGGGGTCTGAGAATGGCACGACTGAACTACTCAGATTTGACTGTTAAATATGTACCAAACCAATGTTGGCGGCACCATGTCGTGTAATTCCTATAAACCTATGTGGGATCTGCGCATTTAGACAACATAGACTGTGGGATTGGTGACCAGACTGACTTCAGACACCCCCACCGGGTATGTTTTCCTGTACACCGGCTAGCTCACAGTGCCACTAGAAACCCCTCTTACCAAGGAGAAAATAGTTCTTGGCAACTATCAAACATGACAGCTCTGTCCCATTAGGGATCGTAAAAACAGTGCAATACTTTTTGCTCAGTCACTCATGCTCACTTTGTCTCAGAGAGATACACAGAATAAACGGTGGGTACATTTCAGTAAGCCTTGTCGGAGGGATGGGCGGAAACAGAATCTAGGAGGCCATATGCGGTTCTCAATTGTGGCTTTTATTGAGATTGTTTGTAGGTTTAAAGAATGACTAGGTAGTCTCTCAGTTTGCCAAGATGGAGATTTCTTCTTCTCTCGATGTCGGCTTCACCCTCGGGATGGTTTTCCACAGGATACTAAAAAAAAGAGAGAAAGAGTGGCGGTAAGTTATCAGAACTTGGGTTCTTTCCTGTGTCGTAGTAACAATCACCACTCCCAGTGAGGGTCGTGTTTGTATACTCCTGTCGTGACAGTGCTCAAGTGGAGGGCAGGAAGTGAGGGAAACTGAAAACCTATCAAATAAACTTAAAGGCAAGGATGGCCTCCTTCGTTATTTTGGGGGATTTTGCCTTTGCTTGTGTGCCCCATGCATAATAGAACCGTCAGCAAAATAAACATTCATAAGGACAGAAAAATACATAAAAAGCTCTCGTATTTCATGTAGTTCAGGCCAAGGCTATTCACGTGGCTCTTCCTGCCGGTAATAGACCGTCCCATCCCTCCCGTAGCTCGTGTCCCTCCCCTCTTTTAACCTCTCTTCAGTGATTAAACTCTCTCCAGACCCACCCCTCTTCCCCATTGTGCCAACTCACCGCCAAAGTCGCAACTCTCTTGAGGCAAACAGGCATCTCCTGGGGGCATCCGTCAGTCTTCGCTCCACACCTCCGACTCTTCTTCTGTGGCGGTGTCCTTCTGTGTCCCGATCTCTGTCTCCTCGCTTTTCCCAACTCCTCTCGGCCACTGGGAACTCTCCTGCTCCTGGTTCTCGGCATCTCCCGGTTCTCTGCCTCGTCCTTCTTCTTCCACACACCACCTCTCTTCTCGCGAGAGTCTCCTTTTCTGGGTCCCGGCTGTGTCTGATTGGTTCTCCCTGGAGGCGTCCTCCACGTCGTTCTGTAGGGGGGAGGGCAATAAGATAGGTTTAACCCTTTGGTTGCCTTCCTTGTGCTCCTCCTTTGAGTCTTGCCCGAAGTCGGGACATGATTGACGGGGTCCCCATCCGGGCTCCGCCTGACAAGCATTTATTGAACCAGCGTCATTCTAGTGTAAAAAGGTGTGCTGAAACAACCATAAGACAGAAACAGATATACATGATTATAAGCCCCAACAGAGCAAAAGGATGGTAGATTTCTACCATAGTGCTAAAACAATGAATGCAGGCAGGTATAAAATTACATGACAGTAATAATGTGCACACCTACGATGTAACCCTAACTAGATGTACCTAAGTGTACCTAGCATGTAAGTAGGTGTAGAGCCAAGAACCCCTCTAGGATAAAGTCAACCCTTTACCTGAAGTGAGAGACTGTGGGGCCCTGTCTTGGTCTCGCGATTGACACCCAGGAGGGATGTCAGACCACTGCGAGCTGGAGTGTCTGCATGCAGGAGCCTGGGCGAGAATCATCATGTCAGTGGCTTGAGCTGAAGCGGCGGCGATGCGGCGGATGTCAGGATACAGGTACGTTTTTTTTTTTATCCCCCCCACTCCACCGATTTGCCCAGCTAGCTGGCACTGTATGCCACAGTGTTCTGAAGGTGCCGGGTTTTAACTTGTGCAATATGTGGTGCGCAGGGCATGGAAGTGTGGTAGACTTTTGATGTTCTTTTAGATTTAATTTTAGTTTTCTTTTTATTCTTTTGCAGTTATATACAGCTCAAGCTGGGCCCAAGGGCATTGGAGTGTTTTACATGAGCAGCAGAGCGACATTACCCAACGTCAAATCCTTTTTAGTTGGTGTTGACTGGGAGAATAAAAGGGATACTGCAGATGTGACCGATGTTCATGGCAAATGGTTTCATGCTGGTCGAGATTGGAAGACCAGGGAAAGAAATGACTCAGAAACCCATTACAACCCCTTGTAGGAAAACAGGGTGGAGGAGAAACACTGAGATTCAGGGTTACATCGTGGATGGAGGCCAGGTGGGCCAGCTGAACCAGAAAAATGTCAAAAAAGAAAAAAAAGAAGAGACTAGAAGAAATTTTTCAAGCAAAGGACAAAGCTGGTGCAAGCCTTTGAAGAGAAATTGGAGTTAGAAATGGAGGTAAAGAGCCCTGTCAAAGTTTATCTTAATCCTACTGTTATGATCTAAGTAGGTAATTGATGCATCCTCTCTGTTGCTGTCCTTGCCTTGCTGCTCAGTCTATGTGATGTCATCGGAATGTTGAGTGTTTGAGTGGGAGCAGAGATCAGTTGGTGTGGAAGGGCTGAGCAGCAGGGAGGCTGCTCCTGGTGGGGCATTGCTGGACATTGATTAAGGCCTAGCATGAACTTAATATGGATCCTATCTGAATAATAAAGCTGTGATCCTGAACTACATCATCGGACTACTTATCTTTCATTTATTTGTAACACCTACACAAAGACATGCTCAGAAAAACAGAGAATATTGAAATGCCAATCAAGGGGGCTACAACTAAAGCCAAACCTTATCTGTAGGTACAATTAGAACAGGAGTAGGAAGGGCAGAGTACAGATTGGAGTCTCTGAAACAATACTGAGCTTCTGTGGAATGTTCCATACAGCTGGCTAGGGGTTTTCGGCAGAGTGCGTTTGGAATTGCCTTAAAGATGGAGACAAAAGTTCAAGCAATAAACAATGCATAGGGGGTTCACAAATGCTGGTTGAAGGTCCTTCTTCATCAGTAAAAAAAGTGAACTGCGAGCAGTAATTGAAAATGTTGCTGTTGAGTGGAAGAACTATAGAGTGTGCTGGATCGTACTGAACTGCCAAGTGCTATTATTGGCCTTCAAAGTGCCCTGGAATAAGAAAACCAGGAGTGATCACATCCTTGGTAAAACTATGTTCCATTGATTGAGGGGACTGCATGCTGCTTGAAACAGTGCAAGAAGGAAGTGAAAATTGAACTATGGTGGACCCCACTTTTTCCGAGCTTGAGCCTTTGGACAATAATGACAAATAAAGTGTCATGTGGAGGGAAAAAGACCCGGTTAAGACATCGCGATTTTGCATGCACACGTTACGTTGCCTTCTCTCCCTAAACACGATGATTTTTGCCACACAATAATTTGCATGCACATATGGGAAAACATTCTTCGAACTCCGTTTGCTTATAACACCATTTCGTAGGCACTCCATGAAGACACCTTGAACATGCTGTGCAAGGGCTAAGTTCAGCATTCAAGATGTTTTTATTTGTCTTTGTCAGCTTGCTGACAGAACTATCATAATAGAACAAACAAATACCGGCCAGACTGGGGTTTCGGCATGACAACATGGAGGATGTTATTTTATATATGACATTAAGCCTTTGTTCATTCAGAGAAGCATTTTGCTTGCACTGAGATTTCCAGTTCAGCTGATTCCTGGCACCTCATGCAAGGGATGCTGTCCAACTCTACACCAAGATGGGCAGCTCACTGACACACCCACAGGGAGTTAGACCACTCAGAAAGTGATTTGGCAGATCTGTTTACCTTTGACATACCTGTGTAGAATGGGCTAGTTAGGAGACCACTATATTACAGTACTTGTATGTGAGCATATAGTTTTGTGTAATCTACGAAATGGTTGAATTGTTCATCTTTTTCACTATTCTCATAATGTTAACCACATTATTCTGCTTCCTTCTCTTAATCGTTGCTGCACACGTATTTTACTAAAAAATCGCAATGCTTCAATAAATATTGAAACAGCATGTTGTGTATTTCTTGTGTATCTCTTTGGGTATGCATAAGCGAATTAGCAAAAGGCTTCTAGGTCTGTTACCATGATTTCCTTGGCGAGTCAGGGTCGTCATGTTCTGACATTTCACAAATATTTGTTACCCTGTGAGGTCAGGGGTGCCGATGGTGCACTGTGGGCTAGCAGGACAATAGGCCAACATATCCTGAGGGTGTGCAAGGAATCAGTCTGGCACAAACCTGCCATTTATGTTGCTCAATAAACGCACAGTTTGACCGGAGAGGTACGAGCTGTATGACAAAGCATTAAGTAGATTTAAGAGAAAGTGTAAAGTTAGGGGATTGCAAAATTGCTCAATCCTCCTTGCTTAATGTGCTCTGCTGGGAAAAGAGCTTTACTTTGACTCAGGAAGAGTCTGCAAAAGAATTCCACAAACAGATAAAATTGAGAAAGTGTAAACTACTGTGGTTCATTTCAGTGGCATAATGCAAAATGATGCCCACCACATGATGGGCTCAATCGGGCCCCCCTGAGTATTTAGACCCACCTTTCACTACATAATGGTTTTAACCGCCTGTATTTTGAGATTGGTAACATATTACCTCTATTTACTGGACTCAAATTATATTGACATCTGAGTTCAACTATGATTCCTTAAAGTTGAGTGTTGTGTATGCTGGGTTTAGAAATGTATAATAGTCTTGTAAGTGTTGTAATGTTGCAGATATGTCTTAATGTGTGATGCTTGTTTCTATCAATAAAAAAGAGATTAAAAGATTGAAATGGTCGTGGTGTAGAAATACACTGAACCTTAGTTTGAAATCCGCAGAAATGGTTCACTGTCATAGTTTAGGAAAGAAGTCACAAAAGCCACTGTAGTAGGAACCTTGAGAGGGAAGACTATATATTGCAAACTCCATCTGAGTTTCACTATGTATTGTGTTTGCTTGAAAGTGGGCTGAGATCGCCCATATAAATTAAATACTCACATTCTGCACCGTAAACACCTGAGACCCACCTAAGATCCATGTACTAGAGACATTTGCACTGTTGTTTTTAAGTATTAAGGAAAGTAAGGTAAAGGCAGAAGGGTTAATCTAACAAACACAATAATTCCCTTGTCTTTTCACCATTGTTACAATCCAAGACCACACATAAATACATTAAATAGTTGACTTACAATACTGATTTACTATTTGCTCTGGACCAAACACACAATAGTTCCCAAATATCTACTGCTGGAGCAATTGCTAACTGTTGACTCTGCATTGAGTTTACAACCATTTGCTAATTCATATGCACTTTCATTGGCACTTAATTTATGCATATCATGTATATGCATGTTATACATGTATATAAACACAGACATTTTCTGGCATTCATAAAGAAAGGTAACACAGGAGGGACGTGTGAAGTTAAAGTAATTTGATTTGCGTAATTATGCAAAATTTCCAGAAGATTATAGGAAATTATGTTTTTTACGCACAGTGCGTATAAATCATTCTACACTATATTTTAGCGTGAAATGAGTCCTTGTATCAGGTATTGGTGTGAGGATGTATTTTGCAGTAAAACAAAAAAGGTGAAAAACACAAGTGGTGTGAGCAAAAGCCTATCGTATTTTGGCCTTTCGTACTATATCCACGTACTTACAGTAAAACTTTGGCACATAATTATATGACGTGCCACATTTTGATCAGTGTCATGTATCTTGAAATTCCAGAAGTTACGTGAAAAATCAGGGAGTTATTTAAATTTCACCCAAGACTACTCTTTTGTTAACTTTACACAGGCAAGTCAGGTTATTAAAAATGTTAACTTTTTTCCTCATTGTTCTTTTATCAAGGCAAAAGGCAGCAAGGAGTACGTTAGGAGGAACCCCCTCAACCAGCAAGAAGACAAATACGGTGTAGGCGGTGGGAAAAGCTGTGTGACTGACGTAACGTGAGCAAAGCAAAACACACCAACACGAAGCGTTGCCTGGCAAACAATGACAGCAGTGTCAAGGTCACATACAAATACTGCTTCAGAGAACCAAGAAACTCTATCAGTGTATAAATAGAAAAAAATACCTATAAGTGGCTGTGCTATGGCTTATGGAAGCAGTGGCGTAAAAATAGCCCCAAAGCCCCCACGATGCGGGGGCCCCGAGGTCCAGGTGGCCCCCTCCAGCACACTGCACGAGCAGTGCCTGAGAGCTCCTTACTGGATCTGGAGCATGGGAGTCCCCCTCCATGTACTTTGCAGGGGCGGCCCCTCAAGTTTTGTTACCTCACTGTATGGAAGTTATTGAATAGCGATAACTGAGGTTTGGGGTGTAACATAGGGTTCTGCACCCCTGAGGCTCAGAAGGGCTCACAACCTACAGGGACCCCCTTTTAACCCAAGTCTATCAGTATCTGAGATATGGGAGTCTCACAGCCACCTTGCCACGTTATGCAGGGGCCCCCCATAAGGTTTTGATACGTCACTGTCTGGGGTGGATATCTTGGACTGGGAGACTTGTCACAGTCTCAGTACAAATGAGGAGCTGTGGCAATCAGTGCCAATGCTCCAGTGGAAAGGGCAAATTTACATATCCTCTCTGTGTCACAACCCATCACCACTCTTACTCATTCACGCATACATTCATTGGTGGGGCCCATAACACCAACACTCATACGTCTCACTCGAGTCTGTGCACAGGAGGAAAAGAAGAGCTGGACATGTGGGGGGTACCTTATTACCTATAGAAAGAAATATTTACAGTATTTACATATTATACATCTGCACTTATAGAATCCTAACTTTAACATCAAGGCACTCCACCACTTGGTCAATGGACCAATTAATTGGACTGGTTGATGGTGATTTATAACCAGCTAAAACACATTTAAAGTCTCAGAATCTTTAATCAATACCCTTTAAAGAATCACAAACTCGTTTTATGTTAATAAATGTTTAGTTTTATCTAATTAAGTCCATCCTCATTGGCATAATCGGCATTAATAATCTATCAGAATTTCAATAACATGGGCATAAATCAGTATGACAATTATATTTACCTAAAGTCTGATTATGACGACCATTCTCCCGCAACCTATCAGCCCTGCATAAATCAAATCCCTTCGGGTGTGACCCTCCAATTGAATGCAGGCTACGACCCAAATCAGTCCGTAGAAAAATTCTTTTGGCTCGGCACGACACAGTCCCAAAGATCTCCGGGGACCCGACGATCGTGCAAACAAATCGGTCAACGGGGATTCGGATCACCCTACTGGAATGCAACTACTGCTACTCTTCTACTAACCCCCCTTTTATAATAAACTTTGGGTAACATGCTACATTTGCTGAATTGGAAATGACTGTGATTGGCTAAGCCACCAAATTTTGCAATATCGGAGGTTATTCGCAGAGTTCCTTGGTTCTCATGGGACCGAAGATGTCATCCCATGGTTTGGACAGTTCTCATGCGAAAGGGTCCGAAGTATCAATATGCTGGCCTCTAAGGATAGGTTTCTTTTGTCCTCTCTGTCATGCACACTAGTTGAGTTCTGGCAGCCCTCCACATTCCTATCCTTGGCGAGGAACACTGTGCCCTGGTCAGAGGACGCCTGGAGATCTTCAGAGCCATCCGAGTCTGTGCAGTAGACATCACGCTCACATGACGGTGGCCACTTCCGAACTCCATTTTGAATATCATGGCCTAGGCGAAACAAACATAAAGAGTAATTAATATACGGAAATGAAGATTCTAATGTTTAAACCCACACTAATCCCTTTATATATTAGTATTTTCCTAGCTTATAGCAACGTTTAAAGCAATAATACTCACCATTTCATCCCACCAGGAACGCAAAACATCACAAAGCAACCTAAATCATGCGATTACTATCACAACACTCTCTATAGTTAATATGCGTACCATAGTTAGTCACTAAAATTATTTGCCATGCATTTTAGCATTTAGTCCCTCGTGTAATTCGTGTTTATCGAGGTGCAATGTTGGTTAATATTAACACTCCAAACAGTTAATACAAGTTAATAGAAAGTTACGTAATTAGTATTTTATCATGCAGAATAGAGAAGGTATACAAAATTTTGTTTTTACCTGCTCCACCACCAACACACCAATACTGAGCTGATCTCAATAAACTCGGGCAATAATGAGCACAAATCTATGACTAAAGAAGTTCACGCTAGTGGGAGTTCTGCCCCGAGCGCTGCATGATCTCCCCCTATAGCACCAATTCGACAGGATATGAGATGCTCCTTGAACTGTAGCAGTCTGCAACACCTAATACAGCACAAAATGTGGTGCATCTTATTTTCTGAGACCACAGTTAGTAACCAAGGCCCTTATTTATGGTGATTTAGCATAGGGCAGCACAGCAAGTCATCTTGCTGCACTGCCCTACGCCCAAGTGAAAGGCAGGAATGCACCGCACTTATGCAATTCGTGCATTTCTGTCCTTTCTCCCTGTACTGGTGTTGTTTTGGCAGCCTAGCGCCAACATAGGCACTCTTGCACCATATGCAGCACAAATAGAGGAGAAATAAAGATATTTCTCCTCGTCATGCCTCACCTAAGGAGGCTTAAGGATTTGGCGCTTCCCCAGGTTTACATGACTTTGTAATTCTGGGGCAGTGCCAAAATCCATGGGTGTTGCATGGGAAAACCCACCGCAATGCCCATTGAATGCCTCCCGAGTGCAGAGTGAGGCAACACAGCGATTTGCTCTGCCTTGCCTTACTCCATATCGATGAGGCATCCATAACCATGCATAATGGCTTTGCATGGCCTCATTGATATGAATTATTGATTTGAATTTATAATCTGTTCTCCCGGAGCATCACAAAAAGTTACTCTCCAGTGGCGCAGGACGCTTGTATATATTCCTGCGAATGTGCTTTAGAAAACATTATTCTACTAGTTACTGGGGACTATTCATAAAAGAAAATTCAGTAATACATGTAAGTTTACTAGCAGTGGTCCAGTTCACAGAGGTATGGAAAGCATTTCTTAAATCACATGATTCTGAATGGGTTTTTCAGAAAAATCTGAGCCTGGCGCAGCATTCAGTGCTGTTTACAATAGAAATTTGGAAATTTCAAAAAGTAGTAAATCAGCATCTGAACTAAGCCTGGGCGTTGAACTACGCTCCATTCGCGGAGCTTGCGAAGTTTAGGCAACTTCGCGATTCGCGTAGAGCGCGAAGTTGCAGATTGCTACGCAATCTAGCGCGTAGCGTAGTAGTTTTGCTTCCTCGCGTGCTCAATATTCATTCTTACCGTGATTCTGCGATCGCCAACTTGCTTTTCTGTCCGTTCGCGTGCGCCACGAGATTTGTAATATGGCTGCCCAAGCCCGCGAGAGTGTGCGAACGCGAACACGTCATTCGGGCGCGCAAGTTGACTTCCGGCGGCTGTCATGGTAAGATCGCGATCCTGTGTTGCAGGGATTCTGCTTATACACAGAACTATGCGTAGAACCCCAGGACCTCAGTGAATTGTGGTGTACCAGAAACTCACCTCAGAACCCAGAACCCAGTATCCGGCTAGCATAAGTGTCCCATTCGTTATCCGAGATTTAGCTCGGCGGTCCCAATGAAAAGACAACCCAGAACAAGCGACTCAGTATACTCTCAGTAATGGTGGGAATCGGAAATACCTGTTCGTATATTATTCTCACATCAGTCCACAACAATAATCAACGGAGACACGGTGTAAATAAAAAGAGTTTATTTTTATAGACCACGTGTCCTAAGATGCAGTACTTTGGCTAATACAAGCAGACAAATGATTAAAATCAAAACCATCAACATCGTTACAATACCATAGAATATAAAAGGGGTGATCATGTTATAATGACAGTGGATACTACCACCTTCCCTTTACTAAGAAGCTAATATTATTATTAGACTAGTAGAAGGTCTCTTAGGCTTGAATAGGGGACCCCATACCTCAAAGATCAGCTTAGTGAAATCACATCACAGGAGCATCAGGAGTCTTCTCGCAGGAAGGCTCGTCTTCGGTCTGAATAATAAACATGATGTCTGTGATATTAAAAGCACCAACTTTCAGGTATTTGCAGCTGCTCGTGTGTTATGACTAAATAGTGGGTCGATCAACCTAGAGTGGAAAACATGCATTGTCTAACAACTCAGACTGTTTGTCACATCATGTGCAGACCAAGGTCGCCGCGCAGAGCTCGGGATGGTAACAACAGATTGCTCTCGTGTGAGGCAAAACTCGAGTCAGCAGTTTGTTTAAGCAATAACATGTGAACGCAGTGTCGTGCGCAAAAGCAGCAAGATGGCTTTCTAACCTCTAACGTGGTTATGCTAACTTAACAATGTATGTACGTATTAAGGGAGTCCTTACTACATGCCCCCTTGATCGAAGCACTACTTAGTATGCAAGAAAAGAGAGAACGCAGAGTTCAAGTGCGACAGAGCAGAACAAGGCGTATTCAACTTAAAAAACAAGGGTCAGTTCAGGCAAAGTCCGAGAATGAAAAGACCAAAAGTGGAAAGAAAAAACAAAAAACCTCAAACGTGCAGTGGGGGGTGAAAAAAATGAAAAAACGCCACACCGGGCAGAAGTGCAGACGCACAGGGACTGTTCAAGACACGTGAGGAAAACACAGTGGACGACAGTTCACTCAATCCATGAATGTATATGCAGCATATGTGGCCACTGCTTCCAGCAGAAAATCATTGGCACGGCCACTGAAGGTTTCAGCCATCCAGTTAATCAAAGAAAAGGAACATACATGTTCTTCCATTAGCGGAGCCTCTAGCACCATCAGAGGGCAACCAGCGTGTACTTCCAAATAACTCATATCCAAGAAGTCATATGCCGCTCGCGCGATGTCCCAATTACCCAGGATACCATGCGCCGCACCGCAGGCCATAATCCGAACACCAGAACAGGCGAACTCGTGAGACACTAAGGGCCTCATCAGCCGATCATAATCCGGGTCCGGAGACACCATGTTGGTTAAGCACAAATCCATAGGCCATTCAAAGGGACAATCTAGGCAGTGGAAGACAGGTTGCACGCAGGTGAAGTAGGAATATCGGAAGGATAATCCATATGCCAGGCTCAAAGTCGCCAATGGCAGGACGCCATAGTATTCAAGCATCCTGTCACGAAGAAGCTGCAGACGGGACAGGCTGTCGTGTGGCACAGAAAGAGCAGCCATTCCGTAGGATGAAAAGTAAAAGTAGCACACCTGCCACTAGCGCCAGAATTAACGGGACACCTCCAAAGACGCTCGAGAAAATAGAATGAAAAAATGCCGGAATCACACCAAAAATAGTTTGGAAAGAGGTCACGAGGCCCGAGCCCACAAGTTTAAAAAAATGAGCCAGGCCAGTCGTGGACGAGGCATTGAAAATTGTTTGGATCAAAGCTCCAAAATGCAGGGGGAGATCAGTATTCAAAAGCGCCTGTACCTCAGTGCGCGTATTTGCTACGTGAAGGACAAATGTTTCCCGGGAGGAAGTCAATGGCACCTCCTTTTGGGACAATAGCGCTCTTATTCTGCTCATCTTGTTGAACTCTGCTTTCAAGGTTGGAATCGAAGGCCAGATGGAAGCATCCAGCCTCCCATGCGGGGGAGGAAACAGAACATTATTGCAGCAGACAACTCTCTGCGATACAGTTACTATATATGGGATTCCCACTAACATCCCGCAGCAAGCTTCATTATTTAAAATCAAATAACTACCGTTTGCAAGCAGCGTGAAAGATGGCGTAATCACTGGTACCGGGATACCTTTGAGGACGCATGCCAAATTCGGGGCGTGTACATTACAAGCACCGTGCAACTGAATGTGCCTACATACAACAGAATGATCAGGTGTCGTTGTACATTCCTCACCCTTCAGATAAACCTCAGTACCGTCCCTTGTACATCTATACGTAAAGGGGAGGGACCAGACTTCATGTATGAAAGCGGTACCCAGCTGTTCATATCTACCCAGAGCATAGTGTTTCATACAAGAGGTAAACTTAAAAAGGGCGAACGGGAGAGTTATCAATCCGTGTAATAACCACACTGCTGAATCTACTTCCGCCACAGAGAAAGGTAACGGCTCCAACTTTTCAATATGTAACAAGGAATATGAAGCATCTTTCATGGACATGAACTGCTGTTTGTCAGTAAGGTTAAAGGGAAGAAATAACGATGTTGTATTCAGATAGTCCCAAGGGACCTTCCCTGCCTTCAATGTTTGTAATGTCCATGCAAACTGCATAATAGAACGAAACTGGTTTTGACCATGATACAATACAGACATATCATCATGCACAATATCAACAATTGAAGAAACAATATTATCTAATGTATAAATTCGAGAAGAAAGAGTGCTAATGCTGTTATCAATAACTGCTAATACTTTTTCCATATTAGCCTGATCAATAGCTCTCAATCGTGAAGCTACCTCAATTTGCGACAGTTTCCATACTTTGTTGTAAATAGCATACGCCCATCTTTTGGATCTGCCACCCACAGGACCTTTAACAAAATCATTCAAATCTATTTTGTCATGTAATTTTGATAAATTAATTTTGACAGATGCCAAGGTGGAATGTCGCAGCCAGGACTGACATAATTTCCCTACAGAGTACGTAGTTACTGTATGTGACGACTCAAACCGTGGGTCTACGTGTTCCTGAGTATACCCCGGTTTCAGTCCCAGAAAACGACGTTGACAGGTATCAGAACTGCTTTGCCAAATTAACCATCCCTCACTACTAAATTTCGAAATATTGAAAGATGAATTAGAAACTAATGACTGCAAAGCAGGAAGGGACAGATCTGTGTGGTTATCCCAATTTGGGTAAGAGCCCAGATCCGGCACAGAAGGCGAATTTAGTTTTTTAGAAGTGGCCAATCCGAAACAGGTGGTTTGGAAGATGGTTGAATTTAAAAACAACATATGATTTGGTACTAGACAGGCACGGTGTAAAGCTTCAGTTCCCTGAACCTGCCACGGTTTGGAACCCCAAACCGACTTAAGATCAATAGTAGCCTTCCATAGATCATAACCTTTGATTGACAACTCATCCATAAAGGACTTAGAATAAAGCAATTTGGTGTGTGTCAGTCTAACCTTGGAGGCAGACTCAGGCTTAAATTTAAAATAAAAGGATGCCGGGGCTGAAACACTGAAATCAGTAAAATAAGTAAACTTATCAACTAATGTATGTGAACTGCCAAACGAGGGGGTGGGACAGTGTTCCCATTGGGTAAAATTTCCAAAATTTCTAAATGTATTCGCTTTATGCAGGAAGTGATTGCCATAATGTTGAAGACCAGGGAAAGAAACGACTCAGAAACCCATTACAACCCCTTGTAGGAAAACAGGGTGGAGGAGAAACACTGAGAATCAGGGTTACATCGTGGATGGAGGCCAGGTGGGCCAGCTGAACCTGAAAAATGTCAAAAAAGAAAAAAAAGAAGAGACTAGAAGAAATTTTTCAAGCAAAGGACAAAGCTGGTGCAAGCCTTTGAAGAGAAATTGGAGTTAGAAATGGAGGTAAAGAGCCCTGTCAAAGTTTATCTTAATCCTACTGTTATGATCTAAGTAGGTAATTGATGCATCCTCTCTGTTGCTGTCCTTGCCTTGCTGCTCAGTCTATGTGATGTCATCGGAATGTTGAGAGTGTTTGAGTGGGAGCAGAGATCAGTTGGTGTGCAAGGGCTGAGCAGCAGGGAGGCTGCTCCTGGTGGGGCATTGCTGGACATTGATTAAGGCCTAGCATGAACTTAATATGGATCCTATCTGAATAATAAAGCTGTGATCCTGAACTACATCATCGGACTACTTATCTTTCATTTATTTGTAACACCTACACAAAGACATGCTCAGAAAAACAGAGAATATTGAAATGCCAATCAAGGGGGCTACAACTAAAGCCAAACCTTATCTGTAGGTACAATTAGAACAGGAGTAGGAAGGGCAGAGTACAGATTGGAGTCTCTGAAACAATACTGAGCTTCTGTGGAATGTTCCATACAGCTGGCTAGGGGTTTTCGGCAGAGTGCGTTTGGAATTGCCTTAAAGATGGAGACAAAAGTTCAAGCAATAAACAATGCATAGGGGGTTCACAAATGCTGGTTGAAGGTCCTTCTTCATCAGTAAAAAAAGTGAACTGCGAGCAGTAATTGAAAATGTTGCTGTTGAGTGGAAGAACTATAGAGTGTGCTGGATCGTACTGAACTGCCAAGTGCTATTATTGGCCTTCAAAGTGCCCTGGAATAAGAAAACCAGGAGTGATCACATCCTTGGTAAAACTATGTTCCATTGATTGAGGGGACTGCATGCTGCTTGAAACAGTGCAAGAAGGAAGTGAAAATTGAACTATGGTGGACCCCACTTTTTCCGAGCTTGAGCCTTTGGACAATAATGACAAATAAAGTGTCATGTGGAGGGAAAAAGACCCGGTTAAGACATCGCGATTTTGCATGCACACGTTACGTTGCCTTCTCTCCCTAAACACGATGATTTTTGCCACACAATAATTTGCATGCACATATGGGAAAACATTCTTCGAACTCCGTTTGCTTATAACACCATTTCGTAGGCACTCCATGAAGACACCTTGAACATGCTGTGCAAGGGCTAAGTTCAGCATTCAAGATGTTTTTATTTGTCTTTGTCAGCTTGCTGACAGAACTATCATAATAGAACAAACAAATACCGGCCAGACTGGGGTTTCGGCATGACAACATGGAGGATGTTATTTTATATATGACATTAAGCCTTTGTTCATTCAGAGAAGCATTTTGCTTGCACTGAGATTTCCAGTTCAGCTGATTCCTGGCACCTCATGCAAGGGATGCTGTCCAACTCTACACCAAGACGGGCAGCTCACTGACACACCCACAGGGAGTTAGACCACTCAGAAAGTGATTTGGCAGATCCGTTTACCTTTGACATACCTGTGTAGAATGGGTTAGTTAGGAGACCACTATATTACAGTACTTGTATGTGAGCATATAGTTTTGTGTAATCTACGAAATGGTTGAATTGTTCATCTTTTTCACTATTCTCATAATGTTAACCACATTATTCTGCTTCCTTCTCTTAATCGTTGCTGCACACGTATTTTACTAAAAAATCGCAATGCTTCAATAAATATTGAAACAGCATGTTGTGTATTTCTTGTGTATCTCTTTGGGTATGCATAAGCGAATTAGCAAAAGGCTTCTAGGTCTGTTACCATGATTTCCTTGGCGAGTCAGGGTCGTCATGTTCTGACATTTCACAAATATTTGTTACCCTGTGAGGTCAGGGGTGCCGATGGTGCACTGTGGGCTAGCAGGACAATAGGCCAACATATCCTGAGGGTGTGCAAGGAATCAGTCTGGCACAAACCTGCCATTTATGTTGCTCAATAAACGCACAGTTTGACCGGAGAGGTACGAGCTGTATGACAAAGCATTAAGTAGATTTAAGAGAAAGTGTAAAGTTAGGGGATTGCAAAATTGCTCAATCCTCCTTGCTTAATGTGCTCTGCTGGGAAAAGAGCTTTACTTTGACTCAGGAAGAGTCTGCAAAAGAATTCCACAAACAGATAAAATTGAGAAAGTGTAAACTACTGTGGTTCATTTCAGTGGCATAATGCAAAATGATGCCCACCACATGATGGGCTCAATGGGGCCCCCCTGAGTATTTAGACCCACCTTTCACTACATAATGGTTTTAACCGCCTGTATTTTGAGATTGGTAACATATTACCTCTATTTACTGGACTCAAATTATATTGACATCTGAGTTCAACTATGATTCCTTAAAGTTGAGTGTTGTGTATGCTGGGTTTAGAAATGTATAATAGTCTTGTAAGTGTTGTAATGTTGCAGATATGTCTTAATGTGTGATGCTTGTTTCTATCAATAAAAAAGAGATTAAAAGATTGAAATGGTCGTGGTGTAGAAATACACTGAACCTTAGTTTGAAATCCGCAGAAATGGTTCACTGTCATAGTTTAGGAAAGAAGTCACAAAAGCCACTGTAGTAGGAACCTTGAGAGGGAAGACTATATATTGCAAACTCCATCTGAGTTTCACTATGTATTGTGTTTGCTTGAAAGTGGGCTGAGATCGCCCATATAAATAAATACTCACATTCTGCACCGTAAACACCTGAGACCCACCTAAGATCCATGTACTAGTATTAAGGAAAGTAAGGTAAAGGCAGAAGGGTTAATCTAACAAACACAATAATTCCCTTGTCTTTTCACCATTGTTACAATCCAAGACCACTCATAAATACATTAAATAGTTGACTTACAATACTGATTTACTATTTGCTCTGGACCAAATACACAATAGTTCCCAAATATCTACTGCTGGAGCAATTGCTAACTGTTGACTCTGTATTGAGTTTACAACCATTTGCTAATTCATATGCACTTTCATTGGCACTTAATTAATGCATATCATGTATATGCATGTTATACATGTATATAAACACAGACATTTTCTGGCATTCATAAAGAAAGGTAACACAGGAGGGACGTGTGAAGTTAAAGTAATTTGATTTGCGTAATTATGCAAAATTTCCAGAAGATTATAGGAAATTATGTTTTTTACGCACAGTGCGTATAAATCATTCTACACTATATTTTAGCGTGAAATGAGTCCTTGTATCAGGTATTGGTGTGAGGATGTATTTTGCAGTAAAACAAAAAAGGTGAAAAACACAAGTGGTGTGAGCAAAAGCCTATCGTATTTTGGCCTTTCGTACTATATCCACGTACTTACAGTAAAACTTTGGCACATAATTATATGACGTGCCACATTTTGATCAGTGTCATGTATCTTGAAATTCCAGAAGTTACGTGAAAAATCAGGGAGTTATTTAAATTTCACCCAAGACTACTCTTTTGTTAACTTTACACAGGCAAGTCAGGTTATTAAAAATGTTAACTTTTTCCCTCATTGTTCTTTTATCAAGGCAAAAGGCAGCAAGGAGTACGTTAGGAGGAACCCCCTCAACCAGCAAGAAGACAAATACGGTGTAGGCGGTGGGAAAAGCTGTGTGACTGACGTAACGTGAGCAAAGCAAAACACACCAACACGAAGCGTTGCCTGGCAAACAATGACAGCAGTGTCAAGGTCTCATACAAATACTGCTTCAGAGAACCAAGAAACTCTATCAGTGTATAAATAGAAAAAAATACCTATAAGTGGCTGTGCTATGGCTTATGGAAGCAGTGGCGTAAAAATAGCCCCGAAGCCCCCACGATGCGGGGGCCCCGAGGTCCAGGTGGCCCCCTCCAGCACACTGCACGAGCAGTGCCTGAGAGCTCCTTACTGGATCTGGAGCATGGGAGTCCCCCTCCATGTACTTTGCAGGGGCGGCCCCTCAAGTTTTGTTACCTCACTGTATGGAAGTTATTGAATAGCGATAACTGAGGTTTGGGGTGTAACATAGGGTTCTGCACCCCTGAGGCTCAGAAGGGCTCACAACCTACAGGGACCCCCTTTTAACCCAAGTCTATCAGTATCTGAGATATGGGAGTCTCACAGCCACCTTGCCACGTTATGCAGGGGCCCCCCATAAGGTTTTGATACGTCACTGTCCCGGGTGGATATCTTGGACTGGGAGACTTGTCACAGTCTCAGTACAAATGAGGAGCTGTGGCAATCAGTGCCAATGCTCCAGTGGAAAGGGCAAATTTACATATCCTCTCTGTGTCACAACCCATCATCACTCTTACTCATTCACGCATACATTCATTGGTGGGGCCCATAACACCAACACTCATACGTCTCACTCGAGTCTGTGCACAGGAGGAAAAGAAGAGCTGGACATGTGGGGGGTACCTTATTACCTATAGAAAGAAATATTTACAGTATTTACATATTATACATCTGCACTTATAGAATCCTAACTTTAACATCAAGGCACTCCACCACTTGGTCAATGGACCAATTAATTGGACTGGTTGATGGTGATTTATAACCAGCTAAAACACATTTAAAGTCTCAGAATCTTTAATCAATACCCTTTAAAGAATCACAAACTCGTTTTATGTTAATAAATGTTTAGTTTTATCTAATTAAGTCCATCCTCATTGGCATAATCGGCATTAATAATCTATCAGAATTTCAATAACATGGGCATAAATCAGTATGACAATTATATTTACCTAAAGTCTGATTTTGACGACCATTCTCCCGCAACCTATCAGCCCTGCATAAATCAAATCCCTTCGGGTGTGACCCTCCAATTGAATGCAGGCTACGACCCAAATCAGTCCGCAGAAAAATTCTTTTGGCTCGGCACGACACAGTCCCAAAGATCTCCGGGGACCCGACGATCGTGCAAACAAATCGGTCAACGGGGATTCGGATCACCCTCCTGGAATGCAACTACTGCTACTCTTCTACTAACCCCCCTTTTATAATAAACTTTGGGTAACATGCTACATTTGCTGAATTGGAAATGACTGTGATTGGCTAAGCCACCAAATTTTGCAATATCGGAGGTTATTCGCAGAGTTCCTTGGTTCTCATGTCATCCCATGGTTTGGACAGTTCTCATGCGAAAGGGTCCGAAGTATCAATATGCTGGCCTCTAAGGATAGGTTTCTTTTGTCCTCTCTGTCATGCACACTAGTTGAGTTCTGGCAGCCCTCCACATTCCTATCCTTGGCGAGGAACACTGTGCCCTGGTCAGAGGACGCCTGGAGATCTTCAGAGCCATCCGAGTCTGTGCAGTAGACATCACGCTCACATGACGGTGGCCACTTCCGAACTCCATTTTGAATATCATGGCCTAGGCGAAACAAACATAAAGAGTAATTAATATACGGAAATGAAGATTCTAATGTTTAAACCCACACTAATCCCTTTATATATTAGTATTTTCCTAGCTTATAGCAACGTTTAAAGCAATAATACTCACCATTTCATCCCACCAGGAACGCAAAACATCACAAAGCAACCTAAATCATGCGATTACTATCACAACACTCTCTATAGTTAATATGCGTACCATAGTTAGTCACTAAAATTATTTGCCATGCATTTTAGCATTTAGTCCCTCGTGTAATTCGTGTTTATCGAGGTGCAATGTTGGTTAATATTAACACTCCAAACAGTTAATACAAGTTAATAGAAAGTTACGTAATTAGTATTTTATCATGCAGAATAGAGAAGGTATACAAAATTTTGTTTTTACCTGCTCCACCACCAACACACCAATACTGAGCTGATCTCAATAAACTCGGGCAATAATGAGCACAAATCTATGACTAAAGAAGTTCACGCTAGTGGGAGTTCCTGCCCCGAGCGCTGCATGATCTCCCCCTATAGCACCAATTCGACAGGATATGAGATGCTCCTTGAACTGTAGCAGTCTGCAACACCTAATACAGCACAAAATGTGGTGCATCTTATTTTCTGAGACCACAGTTAGTAACCAAGGCCCTTATTTATGGTGATTTAGCATAGGGCAGCACAGCAAGTCATCTTGCTGCACTGCCCTACGCCCAAGTGAAAGGCAGGAATGCACCGCACTTATGCAATTCGTGCATTTCTGTCCTTTCTCCCTGTACTGGTGTTGTTTTGGCAGCCTAGCGCCAACATAGGCACTCTTGCACCATATGCAGCACAAATAGAGGAGAAATAAAGATATTTCTCCTCGTCATGCCTCACCTAAGGAGGCTTAAGGATTTGGCGCTTCCCCAGGTTTACATGACTTTGTAATTCTGGGGCAGTGCCAAAATCCATTGGTGTTGCATGGGAAAACCCACCGCAATGCCCATTGAATGCCTCCCGAGTGCAGAGTGAGGCAACACAGCGATTTGCTCTGCCTTGCCTTACTCCATATCGATGAGGCATCCATAACCATGCATAATGGCTTTGCATGGCCTCATTGATATGAATTATTGATATGAATTTATAATCTGTTCTCCCGGAGCATCACAAAAAGTTACTCTCCAGTGGCGCAGGACGCTTGTATATATTCCTGCGAATGTGCTTTAGAAAACATTATTCTACTAGTTACTGGGGTCTATTCATAAAAGAAAATTCAGTAATACATGTAAGTTTACTAGCAGTGGTCCAGTTCACAAAGGTATGGAAAGCATTTCTTAAATCACATGATTCTGAATGGGTTTTTCAGAAAAATCTGAGCCTGGCGCAGCATTCAGTGCTGTTTACAATAGAAATTTGGAAATTTCAAAAAGTAGTAAATCAGCATCTGAACTAAGCCTGGGCGTTGAACTACGCTCCATTCGCGGAGCTTGCGAAGTTTAGGCAACTTCGCGATTCGCGTAGAGCGCGAAGTTGTAGATTGCTACGCAATCTAGCGCGTAGCGTAGTAGTTTTGCTTCCTCGCGTGCTCAATATTCATTCTTACCGTGATTCTGCGATCGCCAACTTGCTTTTCTGTCCGTTCGCGTGCGCCACGAGAATTGTAATATGGCTGCCCAAGCCCGCGAGAGTGTGCGAACGCGAACACGTCATTCGGGCGCGCAAGTTGACTTCCGGCGGCTGTCATGGTAAGATCGCGATCCTGTGTTGCAGGGATTCTGCTTATACACAGAACTATGCGTAGAACCCCAGGACCTCAGTGAATTGTGGTGTACCAGAAACTCACCTCAGAACCCAGAACCCAGTATCCGGCTAGCATAAGTGTCCCATTCGTTATCCGAGATTTAGCTCGGCGGTCCCAATGAAAAGACAACCCAGAACAAGCGACTCATTATACTCTCAGTAATGGTGGGAATCGGAAATACCTGTTCGTATATTATTCTCACATCAGTCCACAACAATAATCAACGGAGACACGGTGTAAATAAAAAGAGTTTATTTTTATAGACCACGTGTCCTAAGATGCAGTACTTTGGCTAATACAAGCAGACAAATGATTAAAATCAAAACCATCAACATCGTTACAATACCATAGAATATAAAAGGGGTGATCATGTTATAATGACAGTGGATACTACCACCTTCCCTTTACTAAGAAGCTAATATTATTATTAGACTAGTAGAAGGTCTCTTAGGCTTGAATAGGGGACCCCATACCTCAAAGATCAGCTTAGTGAAATCACATCACAGGAGCATCAGGAGTCTTCTCGCAGGAAGGCTCGTCTTCGGTCTGAATAATAAACATGATGTCTGTGATATTAAAAGCACCAACTTTCAGGTATTTGCAGCTGCTCGTTTGTTATGACTAAATAGTGGGTCGATCAACCTAGAGTGGAAAACATGCATTGTCTAACAACTCAGACTGTTTGTCACATCATGTGCAGACCAAGGTCGCCGCGCAGAGCTCGGGATGGTAACAACAGATTGCTCTCGTGTGAGGCAAAACTCGAGTCAGCAGTTTGTTTAAGCAATAACATGTGAACGCAGTGTCGTGCGCAAAAGCAGCAAGATGGCTTTCTAACCTCTAACGTGGCTATGCTAACTTAACAATGTATGTACGTATTAAGGGAGTCCTTACTACATGCCCCCTTGATCGAAGCACTACTTAGTATGCAAGAAAAGAGAGAACGCAGAGTTCAAGTGCGACAGAGCAGAACAAGGCGTATTCAACTTAAAAAACAAGGGTCAGTTCAGGCAAAGTCCGAGAATGAAAAAACCAAAAGTGGAAAGAAAAAACAAAAAACCTCAAACGTGCAGTGGGGGGTGAAAAAAATGAAAAAATGCCACACCGGGCAGAAGTGCAGACGCACAGGGACTGTTCAAGACACGTGAGGAAAAAACAGTGGACGACAGTTCACTCAATCCATGAATGTATATGCAGCATATGTGGCCACTGCTTCCAGCAGAAAATCATTGGCACGGCCACTGAAGGTTTCAGCCATCCAGTTAATCAAAGAAAAGGAACATACATGTTCTTCCATTAGCGGAGCCTCTAGCACCATCAGAGGGCAACCAGCGTGTACTGCCAAATAACTCATATCCAAGAAGTCATATGCCGCTCGCGCGATGTCCCAATTACCCAGGATACCATGCGCCGCACCGCAGGCCATAATCCGAACACCAGAACAGGCGAACTCGTGAGACACTAAGGGCCTCATCAGCCGATCATAATCCGGGTCCGGAGACACCATGTTGGTTAAGCACAAATCCATAGGCCATTCAAAGGGACAATCTAGGCAGTGGAAGACAGGTTGCACGCAGGTGAAGTAGGAATATCGGAAGGATAATCCATATGCCAGGCTCAAAGTCGCCAATGGCAGGACGCCATAGTATTCAAGCATCCTGTCACGAAGAAGCTGCAGACGGGACAGGCTGTCGTGTGGCACAGAAAGAGCAGCCATTCCGTAGGATGAAAAGTAAAAGTAGCACACCTGCCACTAGCGCCAGAATTAACGGGACACCTCCAAAGACGCTCGAGAAAATAGAATGAAAAAATGCCTGAATCACACCAAAAATAGTTTGGAAAGAGGTCACGAGGCCCGAGCCCACAAGTTTAAAAAAATGAGCCAGGCCAGTCGTGGACGAGGCATTGAAAATTGTTTGGATCAAAGCTCCAAAATGCAGGGGGAGATCAGTATTCAAAAGCGCCTGTACCTCAGTGCGCGTATTTGCTACGTGAAGGACAAATGTTTCCCGGGAGGAAGTCAATGGCACCTCCTTTTGGGACAATAGCGCTCTTATTCTGCTCATCTTGTTGAACTCTGCTTTCAAGGTTGGAATCGAAGGCCAGATGGAAGCATCCAGCCTCCCATGCGGGGGAGGAAACAGAACATTATTGCAGCAGACAACTCTCTGCGATACAGTTACTATATATGGGATTCCCACTAACATCCCGCAGCAAGCTTCATTATTTAAAATCAAATAACTACTGTTTGCAAGCAGCGTGAAAGATGGCGTAATCACTGGTACCGGGATACCTTTGAGGACGCATGCCAAATTCGGGGCGTGTACATTACAAGCACCGTGCAACTGAATGTGCCTACATACAACAGAATGATCAGGTGTCGTTGTACATTCCTCACCCTTCAGATAAACCTCAGTACCGTCCCTTGTACATCTATACGTAAAGGGGAGGGACCAGACTTCATGTATGAAAGCGGTACCCAGCTGTTCATATCTACCCAGAGCATAGTGTTTCATACAAGAGGTAAACTTAAAAAGGGCGAACGGGAGAGTTATCAATCCGTGTAATAACCACACTGCTGAATCTACTTCCGCTACAGAGAAAGGTAACGGCTCCAACTTTTCAATATGTAACAAGGAATATGAAGCATCTTTCATGGACATGAACTGCTGTTTGTCAGTAAGGTTAAAGGGAAGAAATAACGATGTTGTATTCAGATAGTCCCAAGGGACCTTCCCTGCCTTCAATGTTTGTAATGTCCATGCAAACTGCATAACAGAACGAAACTGGTTTTGACCATGATACAATACAGACATATCATCATGCACAATATCAACAATTGAAGAAACAATATTATCTAATGTATAAATTCGAGAAGAAAGAGTGCTAATGCTGTTATCAATAACTGCTAATACTTTTTCCATATTAGCCTGATCAATAGCTCTCAATCGTGAAGCTACCTCAATTTGCGACAGTTTCCATACTTCGTTGTAAATAGCATACGCCCATCTTTTGGATCTGCCACCCACAGGACCTTTAACAAAATCATTCAAATCTATTTTGTCATGTAATTTTGATAAATGAACTTTGACAGATGCCAAGGTGGAATGTCGCAGCCAGGACTGACATAATTTCCCCACAGAGTACGTAGTTACTGTATGTGACGACTCAAACCGTGAGTCTACGCGTTCCTGAGTATACCCCGGTTTCAGTCCCAGAAAACGACGTTGACAGGTATCAGAACTGCTTTGCCAAATTAACCATCCCTCACTACTAAATTTCGAAATATTGAAAGATGAATTAGAAACTAATGACTGCAAAGCAGGAAGGGACAGATCTGTGTGGTTATCCCAATTTGGGTAAGCGCCCAGATCCGGCACAGAAGGCGAATTTAGTTTTTTAGAAGTGGCCAATCCGAAACAGGTGGTTTGGAAGATGGTTGAATTTAAAAACAACATATGATTTGGTACTAGACAGGCACGGTGTAAAGCTTCAGTTCCCTGAACCTGCCACGGTTTGGAACCCCAAACCGACTTAAGATCAATAGTAGCCTTCCATAGATCATAACCTTTGATTGACAACTCATCCATAAAGGACTTAGAATAAAGCAATTTGGTGTGTGTCAGTCTAACCTTGGAGGCAGACTCAGGCTTAACTTTAAAATAAAAGGATGCCGGGGCTGAAACACTGAAATCAGTAAAATAAGTAAACTTATCAACTAATGTATGTGAACTGCCAAACGAGGGGGTGGGACAGTGTTCCCATTGGGTAAAATTTACAAAATTTCTAAATGTATTCGCTTTATGCAGGAAGTGATTGCCATAATGTTGAAAACATTACTGTTCTGCATAATTAGCCGCATTTTCATACAAATCCTCAGCATCAAAAGCGGCATAATATTTCAAATCTGAAAACAGTGCCTCAATGGCGTGTACATCCAAATCATCAGAACGTATGTTCTGTTTAACTACATCACCCATAGAAACACGAAATACATTAGGTACATTAATGACCTCTGTAGGCCCATGAATTTGAAATTTAACAGCATCCCATGCGATTCCATCCATGACGGGCCAGGCAGTAATATTCACAAAAGTCTGGTCCCTTTTCATGATGTGGGACGAGGAGTGGGGGGCCAAAGTTCCATTGATAAGTCTAATTGTCGATCTCTCTTTGAGATAGTGGCATCCACCAAACGGAAAAAAACTATAACAAATCCAATGGACATGAACAAAAAAATACTGAAAAGCAGCAACCAGATGTATGTCCAAGGGGCTATCAAAAAATGTCTCTTAAACCAGCTTACAAAAACAGCAATGTTCGATGGGGGAGTTGAGGGCAAAGAGTTAGTGTCAAAGGAAAAACGGGACTGGCCAAGTGCTGTAGATTGTAAAACAGGCGAGGGTCCACGTGTAGGATAAGCATACTCAGTTTCTTCGGGCAAACCACCAGCCGGTGGTATCAACAAGGGATCAGTAACTGATTGCATCTCGATGGCAACATCAGACAAGGTGTTAGAAGCAGGAACCACCATTGAATTTCTTTGCATCGTCTGGCACGAAACTGCCGGAGTCATACTAAGAAGTATCGGCCACTCGCTGAAGTTTGACATTGTCAATAGAGATGTACCTGTTTTCTTTGCGACCAGGAATTGGAGGTAAAATGACTGTTATTGTACCCTGCACTCCAAGCACTGGAACTGGTGCACAATAGGAGGGGCCGAACTCCTTCTTGTTCTCCACCTTCTCTCGGACCAGGTCTCCAACTCGGGGTAGCCAGCCGACTACCGGAATCTGAACCTCAGCTTCAGATGTGGAGGGCAAGTGTTCTTTCGAAAGAGAGTCTCTGGCTTCTTGTAGAGTCTGCAAAACAGCACAGTGATCATCTACGTCAAAGGGTGCGGTCGACGCCGCCATGTCTAGACCATCAAGGTCTGGAACAAACATTCTGATTCTGAAGAGCATCATGTACGGGGTCCGCCCACCCAGAGACCTTCTAGGGAGATTATTAAGTGCACGTTGGACGTTATACAAATGGGCTAGCCAGTTCCGGCCTGTGCCTAAAACACGTGCTGTCAATGATTGCTTTAAGTCACGGTTCATTCGCTCCACCACACTATTACCCTCAGGTCGGTAGGGGGACGAAAATTTGACTAGGACCCCCAAATTTCTCATAGCCTCCTTGTAAGCCTTTGAGGCGAACGCAGGGCCCTGATCAGAATGGAAGGTACCACACGCAAAAGTTCCCACAAAGACACGCACATCCCTGATGACAGTCCGCGAGTCAGCACTCCTTTGTGGCCATACCCAAAGAAAACGTGTGCACGAATCCACTGCAACCAAGATATACTTGTACGCAGTATCAGAAGAAAAAGGACCGCAGTGATCTAAATAAACACAACCAAATGGCTTATTAGAGATGTACAGCTGTGTCTGTGGTGGGCGCGCAACAGTAGAAGGTTTAATCTGTTGGCAAATGTCACAATCAAGAACATATGCGCGCGCTTGTTCATATAAACCAAACCACCAGTAACGTTGTTGTAGGAGAGATATTGTAGCTGACACACCGGCGTGGGCTGACGCCAACCCCTCGTGCGCAGCTAGTATCAGAGCTGGTCTGCAGTCCGCGTTGGGAATAATTCTGTCACCAACGTCGTTAATCCTCACTAATGGGACGTTATCAGGACTTAAATGATAAATATAACGAGAGGGAAAACCCTTCGGGTAATCACTTCCCTTCTCTGTAGCAGCAATAGCTGCCAAGATGTCATCATCAATCTTACTTTTGGATCTTGTAACTGCTGCCACTAAGTATGTAGCCACTGCTGTTTTCGCTGCCTCGTCAGCTAAGCTGTTGCCGACAGCATGGACACCAAGTCGTTGGTGACCAAGAGTGTGAATAACATTCACGAGAGGGAGACGTTCTTTAAAGTCTGCCACTCGAACCCAAAGCGTTTTATGCTTAATTGTGCTACCTTTCGTGTCTTGATAATCATTCTGAGACCAGAAGTGTAAATTGTCATTGTAGGACTGGACACAGTAGAAGGAGTCACACACTATGAGAGTAGTGACTCGGGGATCAGCAAACTCCAGTGCAAGCACCAGAGCCCGAAGCTCCGCTAATTGCGCGGTACAATCCCCCAATGACTGCGTATGCACTGCATCAGATTGGAATTCACCATTTACGAATGTACCTACGACAATTGCGCAAGCCACTGAATAAGCGTGCTTTGATCCAATTGCGGGCTGCGCTGACCCGTCAGTGTATATGACACAATGGTATTCTTCGAGCGGGCGCAAAGACAGAGGTGCCGGATGAACGAATTCATACTGCAAGTACTCTTGAGTCTGTAATGAGGCATCAAAGATGTAAGTGACATCTGGCGACGTCAGTGTTGTGGCCCATTGTATCCACCGTGGATGCAAAGCTTTAGAATTTGGTACACTTGCCTTAGTCACTGCCTCTAAGGCAGGATATGGTGTTACAACCAGAATCTGTTTCCCATGCGACAGTGCGCGTTCCTTGAGGATCGCCATCTGCACAGCAGTCAGAACTTTTTCGACTGTGGAAAAACGTAATTCAGCAGAGGTGTACAAGTGGGATTTGTACGCAATGGGGACTGTATCGCCCTCATTAAACGTCAAATACGTGAACCCCACGGCGCCTGGTACTATTCTTATTACCAGGTTAGTGCGGTTATCACGTGTCAGCAAGTATTGTGAAGCAAGAAGGTCAGCCTGTAAAGACTGTAAAATTGCAGAGTGTTCTAGCTGCCAGCTAGACTTCGAAAACGAAGGTTGTACCAAGGCGTAAAGCGGCTTGATACGCTGGGCATAATCAGGAATGTACGTACGGCCGAAATTCAGAAAGCCCAGCAGAGATTGTAATTTCTTCAGTGTCGTAGGAGCACTTAAGCATGCACACTTCTCCAGAAAGTGGGGGGCTAACCCCTTACCTTCATTGTTGAGCTCGTAGCCCAAAAACAACACCGTATATTCTGCGATGTGAGACTTCGCAAAATTGAATTTGTAGCCATAGTCAGCAAAACTCACGATAATATTGTCGACTCGAGACAGATGTGGCATCAGCTCATCATCCGTAAGATAGATATCGTCAAAATAGGAGTATGCATCGGGGTCAATTCTTTCTAAGAGAGAAACCACGCGAGCAGAAAAGACGCCAGGGCTATTTTTGTAACCCATGGCTAATCTTGTAAACTGTTTTTGTTTGCCGCCCGAAGTAAACGCCGTCCACTGGCTACTCAGTGTGGACAGGTTGTGGCTAAAAAAGCCATTGGAAATGTCAAGTGTCGTTTTAAACCTTTTACGCACGAGACTGTCGACTAAAGCCGAGCTATGTGTATTTTGTACCGCGCAGGTCCGGCAATGGGAATTTAGGTGCCGGTAATCCAAAACTAAACGGTACGAGCCGTCAGGCTTCGTTACAGTGAATAAAGGGTTATTCATAGGGGACACACAAGTTTCAATAACACCCTGATATTCCAATTGTTCAAGGATTGCCGCGACGTGGGGTCTAGCTTCACGACGCATGGGATATTGTGGTTGAGGCTGGGGCATAGACCGCAATGGAATCTCATGGCAGGGGGACAATCGGTCCCATCCCACCTGAGTACGATACACCGCCGGCGCAAGCGCAAGCGCCCACTCCCCAGCATACACTTCAGCTTGGTCCTTAGGCACTGTGTGCGCAAAGGACGGGAGGATTACCTCCTCCCCTCTAGGAGCCTCTAAAATGAAAGCTGGAGGCCAATCTGCCTCCGCTAGGAGGATATCATAGGTGGTGGTCAGATTATCCCAAAAAATCCCTTTGATTGTACGTTGTATGTCACCCTCAATTAATAAGACTATTTCATAAAGTCTGTCAGGGGGAGCCACTCTGGTGTCAGCTGTTTCAACAGTAACCAATATATCAGTTGCTGTCACCGCCAGAAATGGACGCAGAGCTTGACGGACTATGGTAATTTCCGCTGCGCTGTCCAGTAGCGTCAGCGCCCATGTCCGGTTCCGAAGCTGTGTCCGCACTATCTGAGGCATACCTTGCCGTCAGAGCCGCCACTTTCTTCTTCTGAAACGGGGGTCTTTGTCGTGCAAATTCGTCCTGCTTGCCTTTACCCTCAGTCTGCCGGGGTTGGTCACGCTGTTGTGGAGCACCCCGACCTTTGCCACCGCCTCCACCACCGGACTGTGTAGCCGATGTTTCCTGTGAAGAACGAGAAGAACGCTGTTCAGAAACCTGAAATCTATCAGGAGACTTAATAGTAGCACGATCGCGCAGATCATAAGTGCGTTCACTACTTGACTGTACGGGAGAGGCAGGCCGAGAGCCCTGTTTCTGTTGCTGCTGCTTTCCCTGTTGTTTAAACCGCCAATTCTGTTTTGGAAAACTTGGTCGGTCGTCCTTACCAGAGGCTTCTGCCTTACCCTGCTGTTTTAGATCGGGAATTTTGATCACAGGCTTAACTCCTAAAGAGCTACGACCCAAATCCCGGTATGCCTCAGCGATTATTTTCGCAAATTCCTGCGGTTTATCTTCTTCACCAACGCGCTTCAGTTCATTACGAACCTGGAACTGAAAAGCATCACCCTTAAGGTTTCCCATTATCATGGTAGCCACCAGGTCAAATTGTCCGAGGAGCCGCATCCCTAACTCTATCGCAGACTCCGCACCATGGTTCTCTTGAACACGTTTGATAACGGAGGGCAGCTGCAACATAGACGGAGTGCCAAAGCACTGCGCGTACGTCGCTGCAAAGACCTTGCCCCAATTTACACAATCATCTATGTGGGGGACCAAGTCTTTAGGCAAACTAATGGTGAGGATCCTGTGTTTCTCCACAGGAGATGTATTCGGGTATACCGCTTCTATTTGGTCAAATTTTTCAGCAAGCCAAAAGGGGAAATCATCCCTAGTTTGGGGGCGCTTGCCCATAACAGAATTAACCATAACAGGACTAATGACCACCGCGTGGTGGTCAGTAGGCTGCCCCGCAACAGCAGGTGCCCCCGCCTGCACATTGCGCGACACATACTGCACTAACGCCCTATATACCGTAATAAGGGCAGTGTGTAGTACACGCAACTCAGCCACCGTCACCGTGAGGTAACGGGGATGAGGCGTAAATCCGGCTAGTACCGGCCAAGTGGCCCCTGCAATTGATAAAGGGCCCATTCTCGGCGGTATAACCACATGGGGAAGGGCGCCATTAAACCAAATAAGATGCTGCCAAGCAGATATTGGTATTTCTTGTGTCCTGTACGGTGTATAGTTCGCTGGCACGGCAGTGGCAGTGTAAGAATGAAAGGTATTATCATCCTCACTCATTGCCGGAATCGTCACCCAAGAGTAGAACAACTCATAGGGATGAGCCGCATCGGCTCCCACCACAAAGATGACGTTCATGCCAGTGTCCGGCACCCCATACTGCGTCAAATGACGTTTCAGAGCTGCACGGCTATGCGCCGCAATATCCACCAACATTAGGACAACACACACTCGAAGCTATCAGTAGCACAAGGGTTCAATAACCTTTTTAATGATCAAGCTTGAAGGAACCTATATCAATAGAACTAGGTAGGTTTAAATCCGCCAGACTTGTTATCCGGAAACAAGAATGAGGGTGTTGTGAACTAATATAAGCACTACTAAGGCGTTTCAACTCATAGACCAAACGTTAGGTGCGCCATGTTGCAGGGATTCTGCTTATACACAGAACTATGCGTAGAACCCCAGGACCTCAGTGAATTGTGGTGTACCAGAAACTCACCTCAGAACCCAGAACCCAGTATCCGGCTAGCATAAGTGTCCCATTCGTTATCCGAGATTTAGCTCGGCGGTCCCAATGAAAAGACAACCCAGAACAAGCGACTCAGTATACTCTCAGTAATGGTGGGAATCGGAAATACCTGTTCGTATATTATTCTCACATCAGTCCACAACAATAATCAACGGAGACACGGTGTAAATAAAAAGAGTTTATTTTTATAGACCACGTGTCCTAAGATGCAGTACTTTGGCTAATACAAGCAGACAAATGATTAAAATCAAAACCATCAACATCGTTACAATACCATAGAATATAAAAGGGGTGATCATGTTATAATGACAGTGGATACCACCTTCCCTTTACTAAGAAGCTAATATTATTATTAGACTAGTAGAAGGTCTCTTAGGCTTGAATAGGGGACCCCATACCTCAAAGATCAGCTTAGTGAAATCACATCACAGGAGCATCAGGAGTCTTCTCGCAGGAAGGCTCGTCTTCGGTCTGAATAATAAACATGATGTCTGTGATATTAAAAGCACCAACTTTCAGGTATTTGCAGCTGCTCGTGTGTTATGACTAAATAGTGGGTCGATCAACCTAGAGTGGAAAACATGCATTGTCTAACAACTCAGAATGTTTGTCACATCATGTGCAGACCAAGGTCGCCGCGCAGAGCTCGGGATGGTAACACCAGATTGCTCTCGTGTGAGGCAAAACTCGAGTCAGCAGTTTGTTTAAGCAATAACATGTGAACGCAGTGTCGTGCGCAAAAGCAGCAAGATGGCTTTCTAACCTCTAACGTGGTTATGCTAACTTAACAATGTATGTACGTATTAAGGGAGTCCTTACTACACCTGAACATGCAAAAACTACAATCTGGCGAAAAATATCTCTCGAGCTTCATAAAACCTTCTCTAAAATGATTATTTTGCTCAGAAAAACTCCTCAGATTGTGATTTTGCTGTAGTCTTTTGTGTAAGGGGAGTCCTTTAATTTTTTTAACACTTTTTTTCAAGAGGAAGGAAGTGTCCCTGAGTCTACAACTTCCTGTTCCTGTCCAGCAGGCTCCTCCCAGTGCTTTGTCCATGTGCTGTTCACTTTTATTTGGATTTGGAGCTGGGAGGATCACTTTTTGTGTCTGTCTGCTGCATCATACCATTGGATTGGATTTATTTGAGGACTTTTTGATTTGAGATTTAATTTACTACAAGTAAGTTGGAGAATTGGTGTGTTTGTTTCATTGGGGCTTGTTTGTAGTTGTACCTACATTTTTCTGGGATTTTCATTGTTTTTAAAAATTATTGTTGTGGGTGGCCTGTACTTTCAATAGGGGCCTAGTTTGTTTTTGTCTGCAATTTCAGCCAGTAGGGTACCCATGGGTCCATGTTTCGTGGTGTCTGTTGAATTTCAACATCGTGTAGGGCATGGATGGCATAGGATTGAAATGCTAAATGTGGCTGTTGTGTATTTCACTGTTTGTGTGTGTGTATGAAATACCTTTGTTGGATGTGTGTGCTTGATGTGTAACTTCTTTCCAATCCTTTCGTAGCCCTGTTGATTTTCATTTTTGTATTTAAGCTGTGTAGTTTAGCAGGCCTCCTTTGTCCGGTCATATATAGGCCTGCTTCAGTTCATTGTTTTCCATGGCCTGTTGTGATTGTGAGTGCCCATGTGGCTGGTGGCAATTTTGTGGTGGTAGTTTAGTAGTGTGTGCTTCTTTTTCCATAAAGGACTGCATTTCTTTTCTTTGTTCCCCTTGGCTTATGCTTGTTGTTGTTGTGTCCTCCTGGCCATGTGTGTGGCGGCCATTTTGTGAAGGCAGGCATTGTGCTTTTGCCATAGGCTTACATTGTCTCTTCCATTTCTTGTTGTTGTGGGTGTGTAGCGGCCATTTTGTGGAGCCATCCAAGCAGTGTGCTTGCTTTTGCCATTCTGTTCCAAGCTTGTGGCCTAGTCTGCTAGTAGGCCCAGAGGTAGTCAGCCTGAAATCTTTGGTGCCTTATTTAAATTTACAGTTTGTGTTGACTGTTGATTTTTACACCATGGATGGCTTTGGATTTCATTGCAAAAGGTGTTTTTTGGGGTGGAATAGCAGTTTTTGGGTGTGTGTTAAATAAATAGGGCTTTTCAGCCAGTTGGTAACCCTAGGGATTCAGCTCGCGTACTTTCGGTAACTCTGCACAGCTCGACAACGCGGACTTACAGTTTTTGTCATTTTCGCGCTCTCAATATGCATGTTCGCGCACGCGATAAAGCCTTTTTGTACAGTTTGCGATCCCGAACACGCAGCATTTGCCATTTGGCAAACAATATCTCGCGAGCATCATAAATCCTTCTCGAAAACGCTGATTTTGTGCATTTTGCTAAAAAAAACTCCTCAGGTTGTCATTCAGCTGTAGTTTGGAGCCCGGAGTGACTTTTATTGAAAAAAAAATATTTTTAGGATAGGAAGTAAGTTCCACAGAGACTACAACTTCCTGTTCCTGTCCTTTGTAATCACTTTTTTGTTATTATTGTGGTGGGTGGCCTGAGCATGTGTGTGGCGGCCATTTTGTGAAGGCAGGCATTGTGCTTTTGCCATAGGCTTACATTGACTGTCTTCCATTTCTTGTTGTTGTGGGTGTGTAGCGGCCATTTTGTGGAGCCATCTAAGCAGTGTGCTTGCTTTTGCCATTCTGTTCCAAGCTTGTGGCCTAGTCTGCCAGTAGGCCCAGAGGTAGTCAGCCTCAAATCTTTGGTGCATTATTTAAATTTACAGTTTGTGTTGTCTGTTGATTTTTTTTTACACCATGGATGGCTTTGGATTACATTGCAAAATGTGTTTTTTTGGGGTGGAATAGCAGTTTTTGGGTGTGTGTTAAATAAATAGGGCTTTTCAGCCAGTAGGTAACCCTAGGGATTCAGCTCACGTGCTTTCGGTAACTCTGCACAGAGCGACAACACGGACTTACAGATTTTGTCATTTTCGCGCTCTCAATATGCGTGTTCGTGCACGCGATAAAGCCTTTTTGTACAGTTTGCGATCCCGAACAAGCAGCATTTGCAATCTGGCAAACAATATCTTGCGAGCAACATAAATCCTTCTCGAAAATGGTGATTTTGTGCATTTTGCTAAAAAAACTGCTCAGGTTGTCATTCAGCTGTAGTTTTGGAGCACGGAGAAGCTTTTAATTTAAAAAAAATATTTTTAGGAGAGGAAGTAAGTCCAAAAGAGACTACAACTTCCTGTTCCTGTCCTTTGTAATCACTTTTTTTGTTATTATTGTGGTGGGTGGCCTGAGCATGTGTGGCGGCCATTTTGTGGAGGCAGGCATTGTGCTTTTGCAATAGGCCAATGTCTGTCTTGTATTCCTGACCTTTTCTTGTTTGTGTGAGTGGCCTGGCCATGTGGTGGCGGCCATTTTGTGGTACCAGCCACTGTGCTTTTTCCATAGGCCTCCAAGCTTGTGGCCTAGTCGTACAGTAGGCCCAGGGGTACTACTCATCAATCATCACGGGTGCATGGAAGTTAAACAACTGTTTTTGTGTTGTGCGTTAAATTTCAACATCAGGTATGGCTTTGGATTGAATTGTAAAATGTGGGCTTTACTTTTTTTTGTGGGGTATATTTCACTTTTTGGCTGTTGTAAATAAATGCCTTTAGTTTATGTGTATATGCTCGTTGTTGTTGCTCCCTGATGCTGCATCCATAAGATGCACACATTTTTATTTAGGGTAAACAGGCTACACTACATTTATGTTTTTGTTCTTTGCTATTCTTCTTCCTGAGTGTACACAGTACAAGTACACCAGGAGCCCTGGCCTTTTCAGTCTCATAAATGGCTATACTGTTGTTGTTCACTGACTTCATAAAATTTAATAATTGTGACCACCCACCAGACACTAAGAAGTTATATATTATATTATTGATCTTTTGACTGATGTTCTTCTGGCTTTTTTGCTTTTAGGTGCACAAAAGACGGAGGAGGTGTGTCATCATCATCGACCGTTGTGGTGCCAGACTGACGTCCTGCTGCTGTACACGACGTGACGTGTGAGTGACCTGACCAGGCATCTCTGCAACTTGTGCAACTGAGTGCTGTTTTGACATCTGAAGAAGATGCCCCCAAAGAAAGCAGGTAGCAGGTCCTCCGGTACCAAGAAAGTTGCCATGGAGAAGAAGGAACAGAAGAAGAAGGAAGTGTCACTTAAGTCTGGTGTGCCTCCCAAAACCTTTTTTGGGACACCAAAAATGACGCCTGCAGCAGCGGTGTCCGGGGGCCAAGTTGGGGGCAGCACCTCCGCATCAGTGGGCCCAACCCACCAACCCAAGCCCAAGTAGATGGGTGTGGAAGAGGTAGCCAGCCTTATGGTGGAAAGCAGTGATGCTGAGCCTGAACTAAACTTATCGCTATCTCAAAGTAGTACACAATCAATGCAGGAGGGAACACAGCAGATAAGTGGTCAACAGCCACAACCACTGCCCGCAATAGTAGCTGTAGTTCCTCCCGAAGTAGGGGCAGTTCAGGAAATTGAGCCTCATGCAGAGGAAGAAGATGAAGCCACTCCTTCAGAAGTTCCATTGTCTTCCAAATCCCCAGCAGGGAAAAGGAGGGTTAGTACATCAAGTTCTTCACCAAGCCCCCCTTCTGATGATCTAGATGCCACTTGGAAGCCACAAACTGAGTCTGAGAGGGAAACACGTCACAAGAACAGGCATGGAAAAAGGAAGGTTCCAGAAAGCCTTACACTTATGGAGGTTGATGGAGAAGAGCAGGATGATGATGATGATGATGATGATGATGATGAGCCAGTCATCACGAACCTCACTCCCGGGCCTGAGGAGATGGAGACCAACATTTTTACACTATCCAAAATGGCTGCGAGGGATGTAGCATGCATACCTCCAACACAGGTAACACCAACACGACCTCCAGCTTCCATATTTACATTAGCAAAGGGCCGGCAGCGTCCTACATCCAGCACAAGCACCACCTCAGCAGAAGTAGTTAGTGGTACTGCGCAGAGTCAAATTCAACACACACCCTCCAGTTCATCCGGCATTTGAAGTGGCACCTCCAGCAGGAGACAAAAGTTAAGCTCCCCAGTGTGGGACTTCTTTACGGTTAGCGGAAAGGAGGAGAACATTGCTATATGCTCCGTTTGTCATACTTCTGTTAGTCGTGGTAAGCTTGGTACAAACTATGGTACCGGAGGCCAAATGACCCATCTGAAAAAACACCACGCAATCCAGTGGGAGGATCACCTTAGTCGCATAAAAACTGGAACCATTGCTGTTGGGGATAAACGAGTAGAAAGCCCGCTCACAGTGAAACAGGAAGAAGACAGAGACATTCTCTGTGGTAGTGGTACACAAAGTAGCCCTGTCCCCAGCACTGCAGTGGTGACGCCCACATCCTCAGCCACATCTCAGTGGCACAAGAGTAAGAGTCAGCCTGAGACACCAAGGAGCACTGCTTTTAAAAAAAGTGTGACGTTGAGCACAGGAAGGAATACCATGCAGCCTACCATTCTTAGCATGTTTACTAGGCCGGAGGGGCGGTACGAACGCAACCACCCAATAGCACGGTTGTACAATGCGAAGCTGGCTAAAATGTTAGCACTGGACCTTCTCCCTTTTTCTTTTGTTGAAGGGGTGGGTTTTCTTGAATTTGTGACCACCATCTGCCCAAAATGGAAAGTTCCCAGCCGCTACTATTTCGCAAGAGTTGCTGTTCCAGCACTACATCGCGACGTGCTGGAATTGCTTGGAAAAGCCTTAAAACAGAGTGCTGTTCAGAGTATCCACCTGACAACAGACATGTGGACCAGTTGCCAAGCCACTGATTACATGTGGGTCTCTTTTTCGGGTGTTAAAGATAAGCTATCTGACGGTGTTGTTGACACCGCTGAGATTTTTAAAGACACCCGCAAACATGCAACTGTAGCCATGTTTGCTATGGAGAAATCACATACTGCTGCAAACATTTTGGATGAGTTTAACAGCAAGGTGTTTGAGTGGCTGCGACCAATAGGGCTTACCATTGGTTTTGTTGCCACGGACAATGGCAGTAATGTAGTTAGGGCCATGAAAGATGGTGGCTATTTCAGGGTCCCGTGTTTGGCACACTGCATTAACATTGTTGTTCAAGACTTTCTGAAAAATGAAAGCAAAGTCAGCAGCTTACTGACCACCTGCAGAAGAATATGCACACATTTCAACCATTCTTTTGAAGCTCGTAAGCAGCTGAGGGTCATTTAACGTGAGCATAAAATGCCAGTCAAAGCACTCATTCAGGAGGTGCCAACACGTTGGAACTCAACATATTACATGCTTGAGCGTCTGTTTGAGCAGTACATACCACTCAATGCTTATGTCATGAAAAGGTCAGGAGATCCTACTGTCAAAGGCATGACCATTGAGATGGCCCAATGGGACCTCGTTAAATGCCTGCCAGAGATGCTACTTCCTTTTGAGGTCTTCACACGTGAAGTCAGCAGGGAGGACTGTACTATGGGCCAAGCTATCCCATTGTTGTACATGCTAGAGCAAGAGCTGAAGGAGGTGTCAGAAATGTACGCAGGTGTGGATAACAAAGTAGACGCATATTATTTGGCGGACACCTTAGTCGCTCGCTTATCTGACAATACAAGGATTCAAAATAACATTGTGTCACATTGACATTACATTACTGCCTCAATTTTGGATCCACGTTCCAAATTATTGCTGAGCAGTAATTAAGTAATTCCTTTTTCAGAAGTGGACGTTGCCAAGTACAAAACAAACAGATCTTAATTAGAGGCCCACCACCTCAGGGCAGAAAAAGTACTGCAGGGCACCCAGAGTCAACTTTTACTTCAGAGGCCGAGAGCAGTGCGTTTGCCTCCCAGCAGTCAACAACACTGCCAGCAATAACATCAACAGCACCAACAGGATCATCAACCACATTTAAAAAAACGGCAGGTGATTGGTTTCTACGGAAAGGGTTTTGTACGTCCATTACTGATGCGAAGGCAAAAGAGCACCCCTGAACATTGAGCGGATGGTTCAGGCCTATTTAGATGACACAACAGAGGTCTTCTTGGAGCAAAGCCCATTGGTGTATTGGTATGGCAAAAGAAGCCAATGGCCAGTGCTCAGCAGGCTGGCGATAAAATATTTGGTTTGCCCTTTTGCAAGTGTCTCTTCAGAGCGTGTTTTCAGTGCTGCTGGTGACATTGTTATTGTGAAAAGGGCCAGTCTCTTGCCCAAAAGTGTGGAGAGGTTAACCATGATCAAAATTAATCAACACTTTATACCACGGGAGTACAAAATACGTGAATCACAGCAGGAAGAGGAAAGCGACTTCGATGACATAAGTAGTGGGTTCTTACATGACGTACTTCTGTCCGAACCACCAGAGTTTGAGGACGAGCTCCTCTTCCCTGACAACTAGGCTTTCAAATTGTTCTCCCTTCCTTTATTTGTGTGTGACTGTGTATCTGTTTTTCTGGTTCAAAATCTAATCACAACAAATCCATCAACAGTCTCCTCTTTTTATTTCCCTATTGGAGTTGCACGTCTGTGCATAACTGTCCACTCCACTCCTCAGGGTCCTGCTCCATCTTCCTTACTCTCCCTAAATACATTTCAAGCAAGCCAGACATTGGATGGAGATGGAGAATAGTACAATACATGTTGCCTCTAACAGTCCCTCCATAAGAAGTGAAACGTGACTCCAGCTATATTCCGTTTTGTTTCCAAGCCGATAGAAACTCATCACTGACTGTCAGAAGGCTAGGCAGGCATCAGATATGAGAGCCAAAGAGAACAGCAAGACAGGTAATGAGTGATTATTGTGAATGATGGCATGCATTTCATTGGATGCTTTGCATTGCTTGCTGACTACGAATGAATGTGCATGAAGTCGAACTATACTAGTTTATCGACAAAGTAAAAGTGACTCAGGTCAGGTGACAGTCAATGTTTCCTTTTTGTTTAATAACCACATTGTACTCCTACCACTGCAGGTGCCGCCCAATATCTGTTGCAATTTTGTAATATGGAATATATTATAAACTCAATCAGTCACTACAGACTGAGTTGGTGTTGGAGAACACGTACCACACGGTCATCATGATGCTGCTGAGCATACTATCTTTGCACACAGTCAGTCAGTTGGATCGGAGATAATTGATGGAATAACTGCGTTTCATGGACTGCCTTAAAGGTAAACAGTTTCAACAAGAACCACAGCAGACCTAGGCTACATGTCCGTGTAGTGGTGTAGACTGGAGTAGAGTGTAGTGGTATGAGGGACAGTGACGCATTGATTTAGTCACTTCATTTGGAAAATGCTAGGTTGCTGCAGTGCATATGCCATTTGTCTGGCTCGGTCAAAATGTAAGGTAAGGGGTAGGGTTCCTGGCCTGTGCCGCGGTTGTCCTGTTCTGTGGCTGTGCTGGCTCCTGAGTCCTGTCCCGTTGTTGTTGTAGCTTAATGCTGTAGAGTAGACACTATGTTTCCTATTCAAGCTGACTCAGTCTGAAAGTGTTCTTTCAAGAGTCTTGTCTTCTCTTCTTGCACTCCACTGTAATTGAGTCTATTTTTTTAAATTCAGTTATTTTTCAATACCCCTTTTGTTTTTCCATCTACACTTACAGGCTGGCCTGTAACCTGTGCTATAGTGGGAGAAACAACTCACACTTACCTTACCAATCCGCATCAGGCAGGCAGTGGTACCCAAGATTGAAGTGCAGAGTGCCATGGAAGGGAGGACCAAGAGGAATGACGAGAATGATGCAACTCCACATTTGGACCAGGATAATACAGTAACTTTAGTATCATTCATCATTCATCTTTAAATTTATTTGATTCCTTTTTTCTCTTCAATCATTACGACTGTGTGTTGTGGTTTGTTTGGTAATTGATCCCTACAACTATTTTTTCATTTCCTTTGCTAGCTTGAAAAATAAAAGTAAGCCCGGTACAGCATGTAATTTGGTTCGGTCTGAGCTCTGAGGGCGGCAGACAGGCAAGGCAAATTTCATATTAATAATTTCTGCCCTGTACTGTCTAATTGTGTAGTAGTAGTTAGTAAGTACAAATCATTATCATTCATTAACCATCAAGTTCTCTTCCTCAGCATGCATGCATTTCCTTTTTCTCACTTTATACTTTGATTTCTTTGATAATGGATCATGGTCGTCTTACAAGATTGTGTTGTACTTTTGTTGGGTCCATGCATACTGTCGGTTTTTCTTTCTCAAACCTTTCCCAAAACCCCACTTTCCATCCATTCATCAATCACTAACCCTCTTCCCCCGGGCTGTGTGATTTATATTGAGGTGTGATGTAACTACATTAATGTACACCAACAATTGATCACACGCTTGCTGGGGCAGATGTGGTGAAAGCAACACTAATTAAATTTCAACTAAGGCAGGGCAAGGATCTTCTTCTGCTTGCCCACCCATGCTGTAGTTTACTTTGTTCTACTACTCCTCCCACAGTCTCTCAGTCAAGTGACTTTCTCTTTCTTTTTTCAAATGCTATTGCCAGTGTCTACTACTACCACCACAATAATGGCATTGTCTCCGTTCATTTGGGAAACCAACCATGCAGCCATCAGTGTGCCGACCTTCATCATCATCAATCACAGGTAAGATACGATTGGTGGGAGGTATGGACTAGGAGGAGAGACTGACAGTACTATTATGACAATTAAAAATAACTCAGTGAGGGATACTGCATCTATCGATTTGTGTGTTACAAAATCGGCAAATCTTTTAAATCAAACACTGGCTGCGGGCATGCAGCAGCACGGAAACAAAGTAACAAACCATGTAACTTAGATTGAATTCGGAAAACAGTAACCCACCACAAAACATTAACATCGTATAAGTAAATAGTATAAAATTTAATATCCACTAACAAAAATAAACTATCCCACTCTGACCTAACCCACCCCCTCCCTAACCCCAACCAATGTCCACAACGAAACGAAAGTCCAAGTCCCAATGTTCGAATTAATCCCCAACGCCCAAAAACCCACCCACCAACAAAAGGAATTAAAAAAGGGGCAAATGACAAGGTCCTCTATAGTCGGCGGGCCTTCAGGTGTTTATCCACCAGGATTTTTACCCGCTCCTCTACGTTCTCCTCTAAGCAGGCCATCCGGCGGAGCAGCTGGTGGTGAAATCCCCTGCAGTTACATGCAAGGTGGGGGACAGCAGTGGTTGAGATGGAGGCGCGGCGGCGGGCAGCTGCCGGACCACGGCGCCGTGAAACTGGAGGCAGGGCCTGACTGGGGACCGGGGCATTGGAGGAGGCTGCAGCTGCAGCCACCTCCTCCTCCTCTGCCTGAGCCACCAGCCGGTGATATTCTTCGCAAATGGCCTCCAGTTTACGGTGCCGGGCCCTGGTGGCCAACTCCTTCTGAGATGGTTTTGGTGTGGATGTGGAAGGAGTATCTATATCAAGAAAGAAAAAGAACATGTTGTATCCAATACTCTTAGCAAAACAGAAACACTAAAATCATTCAACACATAGTGTCACAGTATCACTAGCAAGCACAGTACATAACATTTGTGTTTTGGTGGTAACTATCTCTACTCCTACTTCCTTGGACTCTAACATTTGTGGGAGTTTCCGACATTATAATCGTACTATGTACTCCGGTACACCAGTCGTGTTGTTCTTATCTCTAGTTTAGCGCAATTACATAACCGTGTTGTAGCCGGCATGCCAGCTCAGTCAGCTAAGCTTGCACCCAAGAGAAACAGATATGAGTCACATGATGCAGACTCACGTTAGTTTTATTTACTACTACTGTCTGCAGGCGGGGAAGCTCATATTTTTGTATAACGCCTTACGGCCGGTGGCACTGGCCATACTCTGTCTGTTACATGAGGGCAAATGAACAATTTCACTTACACCCTGCCCTGGGTACTACAAAAAGGCAGATTATTTATCTGATCCAATGATCATTGCTTATAGTTATATTATAGATAGTAATACGACATCAGGTCAGTAGCGGTCGGTGGTGGGAGTGCTGCCGGGCGGTGACGTGGGAAGGTGCAGGGTGGGGATAGTAAACTATGGATTAAGGACAATCACAGGTAATTAAACAATACATACAAAATTTTTTTTTTAAATTGTTGCACGCATTGCATCGCATTCGGCGGTGCAGTGCGCACAATGAAAATCATTTTATTTATTTTTATGTTGATTACCAGTATTTGGCCATAATACATAGTTTACTTGCCAGTGCCACCCACCCTGCCCCTCCCCATGTCACCGCCCGCCAGCACTCCCACCACCAACCGCTACTGCAGAGGGTACTTTGCTTTCATTGATTGTGTAACCATAACCAACAGATAGGCCACCCTTTGCAGGCTGGCTGACCCAATCGAAAATACATTAATAGATAGGGAGTGGTCCCCAGAGTCGGAGGAAGGGGCTTCTGCTTGATAATATAAATAAATATATATATATATGACGTGCTTGCAAACTACTGCGAGTCAACTGTATTCTGATAATACTACCTATATTCCCCTACGCTTTGCTACTGTGGCACAGTTTCTTTTACATTTTCTTCAAAGTAAGACTCTCCAGTGACACTTTCCACCTATGCTGTCTATTGATGTTAGTACATCCAGGCATACATCCATTAAAGTAAACGTTTATCCTTCTTTTTTACATATCTCATACTAAGTTGGTTTCACCAACAACCACCCATGCTTCCGCTCCTTCCTTGCTTGCCTTGGCTTTGAGTTTGAAGCAAACACTGCTGATTCTTGCTATTTAGCACTATCCACCCATACTGTGTCGGCCACCCAGGCAGGCATTCTCTTTCACCTTCCACCCATCCTTCAACAACCCATGCATCTGATCTGCCACCTATGCATCCTTCCAACAACATATCCTTCTCTGCCAGTCAGTCATATTATTAATCTTGCCCGTCCTTCCACCCTTCTTTCCCCCTTTGTTCAACACATCCATCAAGGTCATCTGATCTGAGTTTGTCTTCTTCATAAAACCTTCACAGCTGATTTTGGAGTCAAATAGAAGAGGCCATTGGTTACTCAACTCACGCTGCTAATGCTAAGTAAAGGGTGTCTTCTTCAACCGTTGTATAATGTTCACTACAACTTAATAAGTCGCACAGTACAGTGAAGGAGTGAACACACTTCCATCCAGTAGTAAAGTCAAGAAGTAATGAATATAACTTACCGCCGCCGGCCACTGCTGCTGGCTCCCCCCCTGTCTCTCCTGCAGGTGCCGCCAGTTCTCCTGCCCCCTCCGGAATGGCCGCATCGCCGCTGGCCCCGCCGGCACTGGTGGTTGGTAGTGTGCCTAGAAAAAAATATCACACATTTTTAGATGCCTGAAAAACCTCCCCCTATTTTATTAGTGTTCACTTGGAACATTGAAAAAAAAGTTAATACAACGTACATCAGCACTAGACAGTAAGTACAGTCAGTAGACAGACACTAGTAGTGATATGGTTCCTAGGGTCATCTAATCCAACTCTACTCTTTTGAATGTTAGCCTGAGCCATGTGTAACCCTTTTAGATTCATCATGTCGACTACTACTCTTTTGGCGCATATTTAATTATACCTGCCAGCTTATTGACATGTGCAGTAGACGCCTTTGAGGCCACTTGACTGTTGCGTACAAGTGAAAAGGTCGAAAAACAACTCACTTATTGAGTTTGGTTAGTCCGTATTGCTTAGCCATCACATACATGTTACACTTTTTGCCATGACTGCAAAATGCTTCCATTCACCAGTATACTATCTAACGGCTAACGCGTAGCATTTTTCTCATATAATAGGCGGAAGATTCCCTTCTACAAACCAGAGATTTACAGTGCTTATGATGCATGATGTAACCAGTATTTCTACGTTCTACGGTGAGGGGTCTTCCAGAATTCAAAAGATCTTGTCTCTTGTTCTTGTTGTCATGCACTTTTAAATGTTTACTGTTTTAATTTTAGGATTTTGCTGGCTTATTGATGATGGCTGTAATAAATTAAATTTCATATTAACGATGTACAGAGTTTGTTACTTGTTTCAAATAAACCTTTTGAACTTACACATAGACTCTGAGGTATTTGGTGTGGTGGGGTGGACTTACACAAGTGAGTGAGCAAAATGGTGTTATTATGTTCTGGGTTGTCTGTCTCAGTCATCATCAACATTGTGTATCTTCTTTGTGGGGGGGTCGGGAGTGGGACCCTAATGTGAGACACTATAGCTAGTCGGTCAGGGGATCGTGGGTTCTTCGGACTGAGGTGTGATCAGTAAGGTCCAACCTCCCATCACCAACATCCTATTTTGTTGTGCATAGTTCTGTATGTGGCTCTGCAGAATCACTACAACAATCGTAGTATCATGTACTATCCGATCCAAAATACTAGTCAAATATCTGGTTGGCCATTTTGTTTGTGGTAATTGTCAAAGCCTCAACATTGAGAAGACTAGAAGAGAACAACCCAAAGGACAGGACACAGTGGCTAGAGCTATTGGTCAATCAGAGTTGTATTATTCCAAAGAAAACCTTCAATAAAGAGTGGGCAACTGTGCAAGCTTCGCTACAGACAGAGTAATAGTAGTAGTAGTAGTAGTAGTACAGAGAGTCATAGCAGAGGCAGTTAGAAGGAACTTAGTTAGAGGCAGGGATAAACAGAATTTGGAAATAGATAGTCAAGGTCAAATAAGCTTTTGTAAAAAATAGCATTAGAAAGTGGAACCATAATTTATAGTTCGGAAAAAAAAGATGCTGTAAAAGTTAGGGAAATATAATGTCAATATAACCACTGGAGGACTTACTGGGGCCATCAGCAGGAGCCTCGGTAGAGGAGCGGTCCTGTGGTTCCCCTGCCGACTCCGACCCCGTCTTCTTGCCCCTGGGTGGTGCTGATGATCATGTAAAATATAATAAAGAAAGAGACAAACATTAAGGAGTGCTGTGAAACAAATAATAATAAATCATTTGGAAAAATAACTCAAACAACATTTTAGGAAACAACAATTGCAATAAATTTGACCTTTCTAATCAGATGGATCGACTACTGGCTGCTTCCTGCATTCACAGATCGTCTACTTATTTATGAACACTCCAGTGTTCCATAATCATTCTGATTACAAATACTAACAAAGCCCAGTAAGTACCACCTGACCTACACCACCTATTCCAGACGGGCCAATTGTTCACTAAGTCTGCATCTCCATTTTTTTCAGCCATCAAATGCATAGATGAGATGGAGGACACATGCATACATTTGTGCATATATACATACAACAAATTGTGGGTTGGTTGCCTGATTCTGATCTAGTTCTGCTACTGGCTGACCATGCTAAGCCTACCACTCACTAAACAAAGTACAAAAGGTTCTACGGAGGACTGGGGTAAGCAACACTCAGTGACAGAGGAGGCGTCAGCAGACCGCATTAAACAATTATTAACTAATACTAACAAACTAAACCTAGTATCCAATATCCATCCACCACTATTTCACAGTAGGACAATGGAAGGACTAGAGTCTCTCTAGCAAATCGCATTACCTAACTTCAGTTCTCTAAAAAAAAAAATCTTACATAATCAGCACAAGCTAGCGCAAACTAAGTTGCAAACAAGTAAGAGTACCACCGAGCACCTGGGTCCTACAATCACAGAAGATTTTGCTTTTTGGAACGTAATTTACCAGCAACGCGTAGCACGCAGCAGTATTCTTGTTGTTCGTCAAATTTAATTTATACACAATAAGTTACTCACCAAGCCCGATGACCTCGACACCTAGCACGTCCAACAGGTCCTTCTCCCGGTCCAGGATGTCGGACCACCGGTGGGCCAGCTGATTATGGGTGCGCCGGACCCCAGAGCACCGGAACACTGCCCGGCGCACCTTTGACCACCGACGGTGCCGCTCCTGGGTAGCATACCCTGGCCTGCTGCCAAGGTCAAGGGGAGGTGGCACTTAATGAAAAAAACAAGGGCGGCCACCTCCTCCTCCCCAAACAGTTGTCGGGCCTGCACCCCTGCAGGACGCATTCTGCCGCAAGGCAGGCGGCCCTTGTCTGCTCCTGCTGGTCCCTTGCCCTTGGCACTAGCTGTGCCCTTGGCCATGGTTCTGGGGTGGGTGGGAGGCAGAAAAAAAAAGTTAGAAGGGGAAAAAATGTAAAAAAAACAAATTAAAAGTAGAAATAAAATGCAAAATATAAACTTAGGCAAAGAGAGAGATAGATGATAACTAAAAAAAGTCAGAAAAAAATGCTTTAAGTTCAAAGGATTACAAAGATAAAGGGAGGATAGAAAAGTAGGCCCAGAACCATAGCATAGAGTGAAAAACAAGATGGCCGCGCCCATTCGCGACTGCGTGGGTAAGTTTGCGCGATATTTCTCGCGAACATGCACTATTCATCGCAAGCAAGTAAAATGCGCTCCCGAACACGACAATGCACATCGCGAACACGCTATCTGCGACCCGGAACAGGAAATAAGGCATCGCGAGCGGGTGGGACAATTGAAAAACAAGATGGCCGTGTCCATTGGCGACCACATGGGTAAGATTGCGAGATATTATCCCCCGAGCATGCAAACAGCTCTCCGAACACACTCACCGCGCTCCCGAACAAGAAAAAGCCATCGCGAACGGGCGCCCCAAGCAACTACGCAAGCTCGCGAAGCTACGCGAAGCTACGCGTAGCTCGCGTAGTGCAAGTATATCTTCGCGTAGCTTCGCGAAGCGCGACTATGCGAACTACGCCCAGGGTTAATCTGAACATAGAAGTAAATGAAATACTTTTCATTTTAGCAAAACTGGCCCATTGTCTAGAAAATTACACCATATCTTATGCCTTTATCTTGCATGACAATAAATCGAAATTCATGATAATGTACAGTAAGAGTACCTTTGTATCTGAATTTTTTATGCCAGCATTGCCTTAAAGTGTAAAGTGTAATATATATATATATATATATATATATATATATATATATATATATATATATATATATATATATATATATATATATATATATATATATATATATACTATAGTTAGGACCAAGTTTTCTTAGGAAGAGCATTTTTTGTTTTGCCGTTATTTTTGGCACCATTTGTCGCATCTTTACAACATTTTCACAACTAATACGATGCTCAGTTCAGCTTCAGTATTACAAGTTTTGAGGTCATATGTCAAGCATGGACGGAGAAAAAGGGGGGATTCCAAAATGCATTTTTCCCATGTTAATTCCGATAGAGATTTTAAACACGAACAAGCCCAAATTGCTGGATGGAATTACACCACATTTAGCAGAAAGCTAGCTCAAAAGTGTGCTTTTTTGATTTGGTGCAAATCTGTTCAGTAGTTTTAGAGATATTAAATAAAAAACAAATTTGTATATCTTGTGGCGCATATTCTCAGTGGAGCCAGCTGTCCCAGTGCTGAAATGTGATTGGCTGCCAACACTTCAACCTGGATGTGTTGGCAGCCATTTTGGGACTCTGGCTCAGCCAAGTCCCCCAAAAATGTTACGAATAAAGAAAAGGGGGCAGAGTAGGAATACCCTAACCACCTAGGTCTGGTGGTGGGGTCCTACAGGGACTGCGCTTGGGGTTAAAAACATGTATTTTTCAATTTAGCAGCAAAATCACTGGTGGATCTGCAAATTTCTGGAAAAATTGAAAAAAAAAACCATGTGCGGCCTCCCGTGCGGGTTTACACTATCGCCCCCGGGTGGGGCAATAATGAGGGCATAAAAAAGAAAAGGAGTGTGCGCACGGGGCTCCCTCCAAAAATCTTTTCAGACCCAGGGACTACCACCTCAATGGGGCTCCATTCAATATATTGGAGGGGGGCTGTGTGGGCCTCCTTCATTTGGCCCATTAAGCTCCGGGGACCGCCACCTCCTCTGGGGGTCATTTTTTAAATAGAGGGGGGCCGTGAGGACCCCTCTCCGGGGGCTGCTTCATGCACTGGGGACCACCACCACCTCTGCTGAGGCTAAAATTAAACTTTCAAAGAGGGGCTGCGCATATGCCCCGGGAACCACCACCTTCTTGGAGCCAAACACATATTTAAAAATGGGAGGAGGGCTGCTAGGTCCCTTTCCAAGGCCATATACAGTCTGAGAACCACAACGAACCACCACCCATCCCCCCCCCCCAGGGCTGGCCATGAAAAGTAAAGGAGGGAGTCGTGCAGCCCCCCCTCCTGGAGCAAATAATGACCCTGGAGACTGTCACCCTCAGGCCTGGCTCCTGCTATCTCTTGAGGTGTCCACCCTCGGTAGATAGTAGTTTGCTTTTGCTTTGTGGAAGCTGCAAAGCTCCCACCAAGCGAGAGCAATCATAACTACGCTCCCAGCAAGCAGGAACTGTCAAACTGCAGAGTTTTCATCTGTTTCAGGAAATAGAATAAATATTGCTCCCATATGCTGGAAGCTGCATATTTAGCAGCTCCCTGCATTCGGGAGCAATGCTGGCTCCAGCAGAAGTTAGGGAGCCAACAGGGACCACGGGGGCATACAGGCTCATCCAGCTGTACCTATCAAAGCACACTGGGTGCCGTGGGTAGGGCCAAGGTGCCCAGATAGACGTGGCCGGGCCACAGAGGATGGGGTCCGTGGGGCCGAATATGGCCCAGGGAGTTGGGACATTTTGCCCTTACCAGTATTATGTTTTTAATAAACCCTGATGAGGAGGTGGTCCCGGGGGCCTGGGGTACTCATGGCCACCCTGCTTATTTGTAAATTGTGGCCCAGAGAGTTGGTGATTCCTGGGGAATGGTAATACACTGTCAGCACTACTCTCCTCCATTGCACAAATTAAGCCCCCAGGAGGTGGTAGTCCCCATGGCTAAAAAGACCCTAGGAGGGGGCCCCCAGCACACCCTTCCTTTTCTCTTTTTAATGCCCACAGTTCCCCAAGACCTGGCTCACCCAGGGGCTACAGTGTAAACAAGCTCAGGAGACCTCACTTGTGTTTTTATTTCAATTTTGATGCAAATTTGCAGATGAAATGTTTTTAACCCTCACAGGGTCCCTGTGGGACCCCATCACGAAACCTAACAGAACAGGGTACTCCTAGACTGCTCTCTTATTTTTTTTAAAGAAATGTTTTTTGAGGGGCTCTTGGATGGGCCCTTAAATGCACCCTCCTTTTTTTAGCATGCACCCACTGCCAGACACACTCAAATACTCATACACCCACTCACACACTCAGGCACCCACTGACAGACCCACCCAGAGACTCACACACCCACTGATAAAACCAATCAGACACTCACACACTCACTCACAGATCCATTCAAGCACTTGTGCACCCACTCACAGACATACTTAGACACTCATGCACCTAGTCACAGACCCACTCTGATACTCTCACACCCACTCACAGACCCACTCAGACACTCATGCACCCACTCACAGATCCACACAGGGACTCACACGCCCACTCATACAGCCCTTCAAACACCCATCCAGGCATTCACACACCCACTCACATACCCATACAGCCACTTACATACCCACAAAACCACTCACTAACCAACTCAGAGACCTATACAGCCACTCACACACCCACTCTCAGATGTTACAGTTAGGAAATAAAAATTATAAAAACTTTGAAATTCCCTGAAAAAAACAAAGGTAACAAGGACGGTATAGTTAGAAAATAGAATTAAAGAAACTTGGAATTTCACTGAAAAAACCCAAAAAAAGTTACAGGACATTATAGTTAGGATTTAGAAAAATAAAAAAATAATCCTTAGAAATGCACTAAAAAAGTTCCAGGGACATTAAATTTAGGATAGATTTCACTTGTACAAAACCAATGAAATTTAGCAGTTAGTTAGATTCCTGACCGAACTATAACTTATGCCCCCACAGTGCACTGCTTATGACCTCACATAATACATCACTCATGACATGTACAGTGACATCACTAATGACATCTCAAATGTCATCACTGAACACATCACTGATTATTTCATCCAATGACTGTAAGTGTTTTCAAAGAGTTTATGATTGTTAAGCATATTTACTAAGCTACTTCAAAAGTTAAATTAGTATACTAGGTGTACTACTAATGAGAGATACTACTTATATCATATGTGAGTGGCTGTGTGTATCCATGTGTGAGTGAGTGTCTGAGTGGCTATAGCTACCATGGTCTGTTGAGAGCAACATGAAGAAATAGCTAGCAGTAAATATTTATTGGGCCCGTGCTCTTTCTTCAGCCGATAAAAAGTGAGCGAGATGGAAGGAGCTGTTTGCATATTTGGAATCCGGTTCAGACTCCACCAGCTTCAAACACGGACCCCTCTGTGAATTGGGCTTACCTGCCACAAAGGAGCCACGGCTTGGGAACGAGCCTCGAAAGACAATCTGGTAGGATTATTGGCAAACCAGCCCCCCAGTGGGGAAACGAAGGATGGGAGCAGAACCCTGTGCTACAAACACTATCAGGTAAGCGTAAGCGAGTCAGAGGACCCATTATGTGCTGATCCTGTGGTGGGCGGATTACAGGGGAGCACCATCAATTTAACTCCAGGCTGGGTTCAGAGTTTACACAAAGTGATACGGGACATAAGCGGGCATGATCCTTTTGCTTAGGATACTCGTTTACATCATTGGCGCGATATAAATAAGCTCCAAGGACCGAGAAAATGTCAGCCGACGCGCTAAAGAAAAGAGAGGAAGGGGCGGCAGCAATGTTTAATGACGATATGATTCCCAATATGGACTCAACATCCCATAATGCAGCATCTAGTTCTAGAAATTGTGACGTTAAAGAAAAAATGAAACAATTGGAAAAAACAATGCGCAGCGAGCAAAAAAAGTGGTGGGAGGCCAAATCACTCCAAAGGTATTTAGACATTGGATGAGTACCTTGTGGCCTCCGCATTTTATTGGCCCCAAGTTACGAGACGCCCAACAGGGAAATGATGAAACAATGGGCGGAAGCTAACTTGGACTCTTCACGTAGACTGATTTGCATATTGGAAAAATATGTAGAAAAAGATCGAGTCACACTGGCGGAACAAATAGACAAAAAAAATGCAGAACTAGATGCAATGGGTCACACTGATGCGATAGCTAAAATGAAGTTGGAAATGAAAAAGGTTAAAAAAAGAAGAAGATGTAATCAGAGAAAGGAAAGCCTTCAAATTTCATTGGGATCGATGCGATTATGAATATGGCCCTGTGTTTAACTTTGCGAAAAAATTTGCTTCACTAAAACCAACCAAATTCAGACAAGGTCTAAGCAATAAACAAGGCAAAGTAGCAAGTAACACGCTATCAGAACTAACATCTGCCTCAGAGGTCAGCTCAGCCATTGAGAAATGCAACACGGCAACCGGCAAGAAGAATCTCACTAACGGATGAAGTGATTTTTTATGCCTGGAGCACCTCCAATCGTTGCGCCCGAGAAAACAAACAAACAACCAAGCAACAAAAGAACAAGAAAACTCAGGGAGAGGCGAAGGACAAACAAACAAAAAGACAAACAAAAGGCAGCAAAAACGTCAACCGAGGAAAAATTGGAAGAATTGACACAAAATGAGCACAATAAAATTGGAAACAAAACAGTCATAAATTTAACAGACATTATTGAATAGAGCTGAAGAACAACTCCTGACATTGGGACTATCATATTGTCCGGAAAGCTCTTTCAATTATGCAGCAACCCGAGTTAACGTGTACAAGAGCGTGCGAAAACTGAAATTAAAGAAGCATTTCCTGTTACAAAATCTTGCCAAGCACAACATGAAAAGAAAAAGAAAAAGATATTACAAAAGCCAAGGAACAAATAATTGTCACACCAAATGAATTATCTGATGAGACCATGGTAATAACGAATATGGATGCGGAAGATCAAAGCTTGATTCAAGATATGCAGGATTTAATGAATGAAGAAGCTTCACTAAGCCCGAGCATTGAAGACACTGAACTATTGGGTGCTGCACACAAACCAGTCACCACTCCATTTAAACCCACCTCTACCTTCAATCCTATTATGTTAAAGGACACAATTGATGCTTTTCATGACAAAGTTGTAGGCGGTTTAAAGAACCTCAACCGCAAAATACAGAATACAAGAATACAAACAGGAAAAAGATAAATAAAAAAGAGATCCAATATCATCAATTAATGACGAAACTCAAAAGCAACAGTGAGATAGTAGTCAGAAACGCAGATAAAGGTGGAAACGTTGTTCTATGGAAAAGGGAAGAATATATCAAGGAGGTGATGTTCCAATTAAATGACACTTTATGTTACTGCTGCAGTAACCGACAGGCATTAAACAGTGTTCACAGCACTTACACAATGAAACTAGTGGCCTGGAAAAATGCAGGCTGGTTGTCAGTGGATGAATATAAATACTTAAAGATTGATAAACCTGTAACTCCAATAATGTACTTCATCCCGAAAATTCATAAAAATTTAAATAAGGCCCCTGGAAGGCCAATTATTTCGGCTAACAACAGCTTATTGGAGAAAACATCAGTCTAAATTGGCTTCTTTTTACAGGAACATGTTCAGCAGTTAAAATCTTACATACGAGACACAGGGGACTTTTTGTCGAAAATGCTTAACTTTAAGTGGCAGACGGACTACCTACTTATTACACTTGACGTCACCTCACTCTACACATCCATCCAACATAGGGATGGGCTAAGGGCAATGCAATTCTATTTGTCACGTAGAGGTTCTAATTATACCAAACACACTGATATGCTGATCAAGATGACCGAATTTTGTTTGAACAATAAAAATTTTCTATTCCAAAATTCATTGTTTCGACAGTTAAGGGGTGTAGCCATCGGAGCCAGCTTCTCCCCCAGTTACGCATGTCTTCACATGGGCTGGTGGGAGGAGCTGGTTCTCATGAAGGAACACACTAAGTACATGAACCATAATGTAAAGGTTTGGTGGAGATTTATTAACGACCTCTATTTGGTGTGGCAAGGCACCAAAATAGAGGCGGAAACGTTTGTGAAAGGTTTCAATAATAATCAACTCAATTTGCAATTCACTGCATCTATTAGTAAAACCACAGTCAACTTCTTAGAAGTAGAGGTATATACAAATGAGGACAGACTAGAGACCAAACTCCACAGAAAAGCCACTGCTGGCAATGCAATTCTGCATGCCAGCAGTGCTCACCCGGGTCATCTGATATAAAGTATCCCCTACGGCGAACTACTGCGGTTAAAACAAATATACAGTAATAACCATGATTTGAAATTGGCACAAAAGGATTGTATTTCCAGGTTTAAAGAGAGAGGTTACACCCAAAAATGTTTAGATCTAGCCCTCCAAAAAGTAATTCAATACCTAGGGAAATTTTACTAACTAAACAGAAACCTAAAACAAGTGAACTAATAAAAGATGATGACAACTTTAGATTTATTCTGAAATAAACAAGAAAAGGCTGTCAAAAGCATAATCAACAGGAATTGGCATCTAGTCCGGGGCAATGATGCAATTGGGAGGGCTGTGCCAAAGAACCCAGCCATCACTTACAGCAAGGCCCTTTCAATGAAAGATGTTCTAGTCAAAAATGACCCATGTGTTGTGCAAGTAAAAAGTACATGGTTAAATCAAAATGCTGGGTTCCATAAGTGCAGGACTTGCAAAGCCTGCCAACACGGAGTGACTCCCACATTCTATGAAACTCCGTTTGGCGGACAAATCAGAAAAATTGAGAAGGCTTTGAACTGTAAAACAGATCATGCAGTATATGTGCTGGAGTACCCTTGTAAGCTAAAATATGTAGGAAGTACTATCCTGCCGGGACACAAAAGGGTGCTCCAGCACTTAAGGGCTATCAAAAATAACGATCAGGCATACCCAGTAGCACGTCACTTTAATGAAATCCATGGAGGCAACTCCAAAGATATTAAATATTTTCTTATAGATTCAGTCCCATCAACCAAAAGGGGTGGTGATAGAGAAAAAACACTTCGCAAACTAGAAATGTTTTACATATTATACCTCGATACCAAACACCCGACAGGGCTGAATGCTACTGAAGAATTACATGCCAGCCTACTCGGATAAAATAATATTGATGAAGTTCCTATACACAATAATTCCAGTAACAATATCTGGTTTATCATTCAATGCGTCATTAAAGTAACTAAATAACAGAAAGCAAAGAGTTTTATATTAAGGCCACCGTCTTCCTCACAATTTTTAACATTTTTTTAGCCAGATATGTTCATGGCACTAATTAATTATATGCACCAGACACTTTATTTTAGGTATTTCTGCACATGGTAACACTAAAGGACAACTAAGGAGATATGGCAGTAAAGAATATGGTTTATGGTTCAATTCTTTACATCATGACCAATCCGATTGTTGGTTGGGTATTTGAACCAGGATGGGATTACAACAGTTTTATTATTTTATTGGAGTAAACAGATGTGTGTTGTGAATTTACAAGTGACATTCAATGAAATCAGGTATTTATACCGGTAATATCTTATTGGAGTCTTTGTACAGCTGATATGTATGTATCCACAACAACTGGATTCACCCAGTTATTTATCTATTTATTTCTATTTATATATTTATATACTTAAATAATGTATTTTATGTATTTATACAAGAATAGTTTGCATCCTTTTACAACCACCATTAACTGATGTTTGATTGAAGAAACAGTAAGAGATGAAAGGAGAGAATACAAAGACTCTGGTCCTCTTGTAAAGGTGTCATTATACATGCTGATGTTCTTCTATGTCTATGAACTCTAGTGTTGTACCCTCACACGTATCACTTTAAAACAAAACCACGTGGGTAGTGGTGATAGAAAAAAATTGCATTTATTTAAACGAACCACTCTGCTAGTAGCGTGTCATGTGATCAAGTCCCCTGTGACGGACGAAACGCGCCATGGTCTGTTGGGAGCAACATGAATAAATAGCCAGCAGTAAATATTTATTGGGTCCGTGCTCTTTCTTCAGCCAATAAAAAGTGAGCGAGACGGAAGGAGTTGTTTGTGTGTGTGTATATATATATATATATATATATATATATATATATATATAATATATATATATATTTCTCCAAACGTTTCCCGTCAAGGACACAAGAACGTGGCGCACACTCTCGATGATATTTCAAGTTCCTTTTTATTCCGCTTCAAGGGCAGACAAACGCGTTTCGGCCATGCTGGCCTTTGTCAATGTCAAAGCACGCAATGTTTGCACAGTATAAGTAATCATTATTCAACCTACGTCATTTCAGATTGAAATAGAAAGAGGACTGTCACATTCAAAGAACCCTTCAAAAGGCATAGCTAATTGGCGGCCATTTTGAGCTAGTACGGAAATATTTAATTTCCTATACTTAAAGTTCTAAAAATAAATCCATATATACATATATACATAACAAGCATTATAATCTCGTATCAAGGTAATTCCTAAATTAATCGGAATACCATTTTCATAATTTTACGCCCTGGATGGGAAAAAATGTATATTTGCAATAATAGACATCATAAAAATACTTTGTTCATATTTGATCTCGCCCTGAATGGGCAATTGTCTTTACTAAGTCACAGTTCCTATCAATCATTCTGTAGGTTTGAATATATTTACAATTAAAATCAATCAATTCCTTTACAAAATATAAATTCCTATTAGGAGGGAGAAGTTTTCTTCAAAATATATACAAGTGTATGAGGTTTTTCTCAACAGTATTCCCATAATTCATTGGGATGCTTTTTAGTTTCACCACACCACATATCATTATTCTTCTTTTCAAATGATGATTCCTTATTTTCTCACTTCTCACAATATACTTTTTTTTTTTGGGACTCATTTATACTCAATTGTCATCATCTGGTATTCTCACATCCTCTTATGTCCCAGTTATTTATAGCAGATTTTTATGGAAAAATATCCCTTTTGTTAGTATTCTAACCAACATGTATCCACATTTCTTCCTCACAGTTTAATCCATTTGGTGCCAGTGTGCGAAGTTCTAGAATATATTTCGATTCCAGCTGTCTAAGAGTTCTTATCCTGTCACCACCTCTTCTAAGGGGTGGGACTCGATCTAGACAGAAGAATTTTAAAAGATTACTATTACTTTTGTGTTTTTCGGCAAAATGCCTGGCCACCGGGTAGTTGGTATCCATTTTAGTTATAGCACGCATGCGCTCTAAAATTCTCTTTTTGTTTGGTGTATCGTGCTCCCCACGTATTGAAGGTTGCACGGACACATCAGACAATAAACTGTGAAGTCTGAGTTGCAGTTCAATAATTTACTGATGTTTTTCGGTTGGTCATTACCAGGGGTCTGATAAGTTTTTATAACTGTACTGTTTTTACATGCCTTACATTTTAGGCAAGGGTAATAGACTTTGATGTTATGGTGGCCTGTATCCTTTTTAGAAAAATAACTGTGCACTAGCATGTCCTTTAAGGAAACATTTTTCCTATAGGTTATGCTAGGTTGTTTTGTTATTTTCTGGCCGATGGTTATATCTGCCTGGATGATTCCCCAATGTTTCTTGAGAATTTTATAAATTTCTCCAGAATCTGAGGAAAAAGTAAAGATGAGTCTGGTGATATCATCATTATTCACTTTTGGGGACTTGTGTAAAAGATCTTCTCGTTTTCGTGTTTCTGCCATATTTGTTGCTACCTTGAGAATTCGCTGTGGGTACCCTCTCTGTTTGAAGCGTTCCATCGCTTCTCTGGTGGCAGTTTTGTAGTTTTCTTTGGTGGTATTATTTCTTTTTAGACGAAGACATTCACCATATGGTATACTATTCACCAGACAGCGTGGATGCTGGCTGGTGAAATGAAGAGTTGCATTCCCTGCAGTTGGTTTACGGAATAGCCTTGTCTTGAGTGTCCCATTGTCAGCATATACCAAAAGATCTAGATATGGTACTTCCCTTTCACTGATGTGAAATGAAGGTTAATGTCATTTTTGTTCAGACTTTCAAGGTATTCTTCTAGTTCTTTTCTGTTACCCGTCCATGTGAAAAATATATCATCAATGAAGCGGGTCCAGATTCCTATTTTCTGTGCCCACGCCTCATTGATTTCTGCCCAGGCCACGTGCTTCTCCCACCAGCCCACGAAGAGATTCGCGTAGCTGGGGGCGAAGCACGTGCCCATCGCAGTACCTTGTTTTTGAATATACAATTGTTCACCAAAGGAAAATTTTTTATTATTCAGACAAAATGACAGAAACTGTAAGATCATTTCACTGTGTTCAGTGTATTTCAATGATCTTGTTTTTAAAAAGGATTTTACAGCTATTTCTCCCTGGCCATGGTGAATACTTGTATACAGACTCGTAATGTCCAACGTGACAAGAAAGAAAGAGTCTTCCCAATTTGTATTGTCAATTATCTTAATGAAATCTGTACTATCTTTGATATAGGATACCAGATCAAATACAAATGGGCACAATATGTTGTTTACCAAAATTGAGGTGTTTTCCAGAAGGCTTCCCATGGACGAGACTATTGGTCTCCCTGGGGGCCTTTTGTCATTTTTATGGAGCTTTGGAATATGATAAAAGGTGGGGGTAACTGGATGTTCCGTTTTGATGAAATCATATTCATCTTGACCAAGAATCCCCTTATTCTTCCAAAAATCAATCATTCCATAGAATTCCAAAATGCTTTGGTTATAGTCTTTAGTTGAAATTTTCTCATAGCAAACATTGTCACTTAATTGTCTTAAGGCTTCACATTCATACGATACACTGTCTTGAATGACAATATTTCCGCCTTTGTCTGACGGTTTTATTACAATTGTCAGATCTTCCTGTAAAGATTTTATAGCTTGACGTTGTTCCAATGAGATATTTTGATTTTTCTTTTTTCCCATCTCTTTCGGATTAGTTCTTAATTCATCCAGGTCTTTAATTACTACGTCATGAAAACTATCAATCATATCATGTGCTGTTCTTGGTATGAAACTGGATTTCTTTTTTAGATTAGAGACCATTCCTGTTTGTGTTATCTCATTCAATTCCAAAAATTCTGTGTCGCTGAGCGGTTGTATCACATCATCTCCTTCGATTTCTCCTCGTAGGCTGTGGAGAGCTCTTAAAGCTGGTAGTTCACTCCCAGTTAATAGATCCATCGGGTCAATTGTCCGGTCCGGATCTCTCACAGGTTTTGGAATTTTTCCATGGAACATTTTATTCAAATTTAGTTTTCGTATGAAAAGATATAGGTCAATCCGTGTTTGGACATAGTCCCATTTATTTGTTGGGCAGAATGATAGACCTTTCCGTAGTACCTGCTCTTCTACTTTTGTTAATTTTCTTTTTGACAGGTTTACTACTGTTAGATCATCGGTTTTTACTTTTTGTTCATTCCCCTTCTGCTCCTGGTGACCCTCGGGGTGTACTGCGCACTTGCCTTTTTTCCCCCTTCTTGTTTTCCTTTTTCTCCATCTGGGGGTCTTGTTCTCTGTGGGGACAAATGGAAGCGAACCACCAAATAAGTGCTCAATCCCCTGCTGATGACGTCAGATATTACATCACTGTATTTAGACACTTATTTACCCATGTCTTCTTCCATTATTCTTTAGCTATACATATATTACAAATATTTATTTTTCAGAAAGACACATATGTCATCAGTGATGTAATGTCTGACGTCATCAGCAGAGGATTGCGGTCGCGTGAGTTATAGTTGCCTGCACTAACTATAACGGGGGAATTTCATTGGTTTTTTACGAGTGAAATGTCCAGCTAACTATAGCATGTGTGAAACCTATGGTTTTTTAAGTGAATTTGCAAGGTTTTTTAAATGCTAAGTTATGTATTTATAAATGTTTTTTTTTTAGGGTTCACACCGTGCGCACACCATGCGCGCTCTGTGGGCGCTCTGTGGGCACTCGGTGCGCTTCGCGCACCGAGCACCCACTGTCCGGCGTGCGCGCACCGTGCGCGCACCCCGCGAAATTAAAAAAATAAATAAAAATGTTTTTTCACCCTAGAGGGTCCTTCTGTGACCCCCTGACAAAGGCTAGGGGTTCAGGAACTGTCCACCCTGCCCCCTTTTCACGTTCTCCACCTTTGTTTTAAACCCCCTCAGACTGCGAGAGACAAAATGGCGGCCGACACTTCCTGGTTTCGACCGATTCGAATGTTTACCGACATCTAACAACCAATCAGAATTGCGCTCGCGCACGGCAAGGTGCGCGCACGGTGCGCGCACGGTGCGCGCGTATAGATATTGATATGGTTTTAATTGCTATTTTCTCAGGAAATACTGAACAGATTTACACCAGACCTGCAAAAGGCACTTCCTTGACCTTATGGCTACCTCTCTGCCAAATTTCATGTAATTCTGTTCAGCCGTTCGGGCTGTAGCTGCGACTAAAGGTCCTATGGAAAAATGCATGGGGAAAAACGCGTTTTGGGACCCCCCCTTTTTCTCGGCCCCCGCTTGACGAATCACCCCGAGACTTTCAGGGTAGGAGCTGAGCGGAGCGCCCCATTAGTTTTGAAAATTTCGTGAGGATTCATCAACCGGTGCCAAAGTTATTCAAAATAGAATTTTCAGATTTCCTATGGAAACTCGGTCCTAACTATAACTATCTACTGGCGACCGCCAGTAGATAATATATATATGTATATATATATATACATTTTTTTCACTGAAAAAAACACAGGTTTCATGGATGTTATAGCTAGAAATTAGCAATTAAAAAACATTAGAAATTCCCTGAAAAAAACACAGGTTTCAGGGACGTTATAGTTAGTTGGACATTTCACTCATAAAACACCAGTGAAATTCGGCCGTTATAGTTAGTTCAGCTAACTATAACTCGCGTATCCGCAATGCACTGCTGAGTACGTCACATATTACATCACTCATGACATGGTCAGTGACATCACTCATGACATCACTGATGACATCTCAAATGACATCACTCATGACATCACTGACGACATCATCCAGTGACTGTGTGTTTCTGTAAAGTTTAAATATGTAATATATATATATATATATATATATATATATATATATATATATATATATATATATATATATATATATATATATATATATATATATATATAAAATTTCACGAAGATTCGTCATCCGGTGCCAAAGTTATTGGGAAAAGAATGTTACGATTTTCCTATGGTAACTAGGTCCTAACTACAACTATCTACTGGCGACCGCCAGTAGGTAATACATATATATATATATATATATATATATATATATATATATATATATATATATATATATAAAGCACAAAATCCTGACCCTCCAATGTCAAAGAGGGATTCTTTAGCAGGTACGGACCACAGTCTTCATTGTAAGCCCAGAGAATACACCACAAGCGGTTGCTGAGTGCCAATTATCCTTCTTTAATTCATTGTAATAGATCAGACAAGTGTCCGCCTCAGACAAGTTTCGATAGCCTCCGCGCTCTTGATCAGAATATATATATATAGGCCAAGGTGTATTGAAGAATGAGTGGGTGTATGAGTGTCTGTATGGATGATTTAGTTGGTGCATGACTGACTGTATAAGTGAGTGATTAAACCTGTCTTAGTGACTAAACTGTGTAAATGTCTGTATCAGTCTCTCAGTTGGTGTGTAAGCGGTTGCATAGGTTGGAGAGTAGCTAAATGAGTGCCTATATGGGTTATTGATTGGTTGTCTGAGTATCTGTATGGGTGCCTCAGTGGCTGTGTGGGTGGGTGGGGGTGTGTGACTCTTTGCATAGATATGTGAGTGGGTGATTCACTGGGTGTATGGGTTCAAGAGTACATCTGTAAAGGACTGTATAGGTGGGTGAGTGTGTGTATGGGTGTGTTGGTGAGTGAATGGATGTCTCAGTGGCACATGTGTGAGTAACTACATATGTGAAAGGCAGTATATGTGAGTGTTGGAATATATAAATGACTATATCTGAGAGTGAGTGATTGTGAGAGTGGCTGTATGGATGAGTATGCGCTTGTATCAGTGATTGTATATGAGAGTAAGTATGTGTTAGTATCTGTATGAGTGAGGTGGTGTGTGTATAACTGTATAGGTGAGTAAATGGGAGTGTGATTAATTTTTTGCATGACTGACAAGGTGTGTGATTAACTCTATGGATGAGTGGCAGTGTGTGAGTGTCTTTATAGGTGTATGAGTGCATATGATAGTCCTGTACTGATGAGCGACTGAATGTATGAGTGACTGTATGGGTGAGTGAGTGGATGGGTGTGTAGACCTAAGAATCAGTAAGTGGGTATGCAGTTATTGGTATTGGAGTGTTTAAGGTTTTGAGAATGGCAGTCTGTAATTTAGAGTGGGTGTATCAAAGGTTATATTAGGGTGTGAGAAGATGCATCAAATTATCACATGGATGATGTGATCAGTAATGTCATCATTGATGTCATTTGAGATGTCATCAGTGATGTTTTCTGTGATGTCACCGACCATGTCATGAGTGATGTAATATGTGACTTCATCAGCAGTGCATTGCGGGGGCACGAGTTATAGTTAGCTGAACTAACTATAGCGGCTGAATTTCACCGGTTTTGTACGAGTGAAATGTCCAACTAACTATAACATCCCTGAAACCTGTGGTTTGTTTAGTGAATTTCTAAGGTTTTTTAAATGCTAATTTCTAACTATAACGTCCCTGAAACCTGTGGTTTTTTCAGTGAATTTCAAAGGTTTTTTAAATGCTAATTTCTAACTATAACATCCCTGAAACCTATGCGTTTTTCAGTGAATTTCAATGTTTTTTTAAAATGCTAATTTCTATATATAACGTCCCTGAATCCTGTGGTTTTTTTCAGTGAACTTGAAAGGTTTTTCAAACGCTAATTTCTAACTATGCCTATAGAGGTAGGACATGTGCAGAAAGAGGAATAAAGGCACAGAAACAAGCAAGAGAAATGCAGAAAGAGGCAACAGAATTCCAGAAAGACGAAGAAAGGTGCAGAAAGAAGCAAGAAATGTGCACAAAGGACCAACAGAGGAGCAGAAAGAGGCCTTGTTGCAAAGTCATTCTGTGCCCCCAACTTTTTTCTGATGGGTACTGGTGGTAAATGACTCTGACTAATCAGGCCTAGAGCCAGTGGCATGCTAAAAGACACTTAGAGTACAGTGAAAACACCTACATACACTAGGGTACACTATGCGTTGGGGTACCCCTGTGATTGGCATGACCTTCTCTGTAAGGCCCTAGTACATAATAGGGCAGGGGGATTAAAACTACCTCCAAGTCAGAGGTGCAGAAATATGCTTCTTTAAGTAGTTGTCACATTTGCAAAGTGGTGGAGAAAGGGTGCTGGGCCTCCGACTAGTGCTCAGGAATTCCGCTGCATAGGACTTAGAGGAGGTACCAAGAGCGCTTCTTGGCCCCCAAAGTCCCTCTGGAGTAAATCCCCCATCCCGTAGTCTGCCAGGAGGCGTGTTTGCAGAGTATTGAAGAAAGGGAGGCATGTCCTCCTTAGACGTCCTATCAATCCCACTGTGTGAGACTTATTGCAGGTAACAAGAGGGGTAGTTGGCCCCTAACGACAATGTTGGGGGCCAACTACCCCTCCTATTAGCTCCAGTAAGACCCACACAGCAGGTTTGCTAAATTCTCATAGCAGGCAACGCCCCCTTTGCACACCACTCTGCAAAATCGCCCCCTGGCGCACTCTTGAATGGGGATTGAAGTCCCCTTCGCTGCTGGGGGTCCTTTAGGGGTCCTTTAGGGGTCAACTAGCCTATGTCTTACCTCCAGTAAGCCCCACACAGTGGGATTGCTGAGAGGTGGACAAAGGCCACGCCCCTTTCCCCACCACTCTGCAAACGCTCCTCCTGGTGCATTCTAAGTTGTGGTATTAAGTCCCCTTCATTCCTGAGGGTCCCTGGGGGGCAACTAGCCCACCAAGACCATCCAGTATGCGCCACAGAGCTGCATTGCAGAAAGGTGGTCCGAGGCCACACACCCTTTTTACACCACTCTGCAAATGCAGCTCCTGGCACACTGCTGCTCGGGGGTTGAAGTCCACTTGTTTCCTGAGGTCCTCAGGACACAAGAGGACCTCACTGCCCCACCACCAGTGTGCCAAGAGGAGCGTTTGCAAAGTGGTGTAAAAAGGGGCTTGGCCTTGGACCACCTCTCTGCAAAGCAGCTATGTGGCGCATACTGGAGGTACCTGGTGCGCTAGTTGGCCCCCAGGGACCCTCAGGAATGAAGGGGACTTAATACCCCAACCTAGAACGTGCCAGGGGGCGCATTTGCCAAGTGCTGCAGGGAGGGGGCGGGGCCTCCAGCGAGATACTGGCTTTTTTTTTTTTTTTTCGAAGGGGGCTATGTGGCCTCCCTTCTTTTACAATATCTGGGGCACGGGGGACCCCATCCCCCAGGGCCTGACCCGTTTTTATTGAAAAAAAATGGGAAGGGGGCCATGTGGCCCCCCTCCCGAGGCCAATTTCGACCCCGGGGATCCCATCCCCGGGGCATGGCCACATATTTAGTACTTTTTTTTTAAGGAGGGGCTGCGTGGCCCCCCTCCTGAGGCCATTATTGGCCCCGGGGATCCCATCCCCCGGGGCTGAGCCTCTATATATATATATATATATATATTTATTTTTATTGATCAGGCAGGGAGGCCGAGTGGCCTCCCTCTAGGGCCAGTTCTGGCCCCGGGGACCCCATCCCCTAGGAACGGCCCTTTGCGTTTGGGACCATGGGGGGAGCCCCAATGCCCCCACGGTCCCGCTGGCTCCCTGCCACCTGCGGGAGCCGGCATTGATTTTGAGCAAGGGGAGCTGCTGATGTGCAGCTCCCCTTGCTCAAAAGCAATAATCTGCTTTGCTTTGTTGAAGCGAGAGCAGGTTTCCTTGCTCTCGCTTCAACGAAGCAAAGCAGAGTTTGCTATGACAGGGCGGAAGCCGTGCTCCCGCCCTGTCATAGTAAACAACAATGTCCCGGGGTGGGCACCCCGGGACATTGCAGGAGCAGGCCCTGTGGGGTGGTGGTCCCCAGGGCCATCAAGGGCTCCAGGAGGGGGGCCACGCAGCCCCACTCCATCCATTTGCATAGCCCCGGGGAGGTGGTGGTCCCCGGGGCAGTGTGGGGAGGGGCAGGAGCCCCCACACACTTTAAACAAAAAAAATTCAGCCCCGGGGAGGTGGTGGTCCCTGGGGCTGCGGGGGCCCCGGCTGGCCCCTGCAAATTAATCACTGATTGCCCCCGGGACCTGGCCCACCCACGGGCTTTTTTAAAACGAAGCGCGGGAGCCCGTGCTTAAATATTTTTTTTTTCTCTGCAGGGTTCATGACCCCAGCGTGAATTCTGCTGTTTAAAAAAATATATATGATTTTTTTGGCCCTGTGGGACCCCCTCAGCAGGCCTAGGGAGTCAGTGTGTTTCTAGGCTGCCCCCTTTTCTTCATTTCATCTTCTTTTTTTCTGATTTCTTGTGACTTGGCTACCAAGTCCTAAGATGGCTGCCAAGGCATTCTGGTTTGGAGTGTTGGCAGCCAATCAGAGTGTAGCTCATGCTCGGCAGGGTTTGCAAACCCTCTTCGGTGCTCAGATATCAAAACTTTTATTTTTAAAACTACTCCGCAACTGCTAAACGGATTTACACCATTTTAGAAAAAAGGTCGCTTTCTGAACCAAGAGTTACCCTTTTTCCAAATTTGGTGCAATTCCGTTATGGAAATTAACATGGGAAAAACGTGTTTTGGGACCCCCCTTTTTTCTCAGCCCTCGCTTGATGAATCACCTTGAAACTTTCAAGACAGGAGCTGACCTCAATGAACCTTTTTTGGCGGAAAATTTTGCAAGGTTTCGTCCCCCGGCGCCAAAGATATTGCCAAAAGAAAAAACGCTTTTTGAATAGAAACTAGGTCCTAACTAAAACTACCTACTGCCAGTAGGTAATATATATATATATATCTATATATATATATATATCCACGAACCCTCCAGCAGAACTGTAGGAAGAGCCCACACGAGCAACTCAGGAAAGAAGCCTTTAATGGACACGCAGGTAAGGCATAATGCATTTCGACATTGTAGTCTTCCTCAGATGCCACTGCTACACTGAGAACCAGCCCCACGCCTCCACTTTTGAATCCATCTGCAGACCTCCCACTTCAGAAAGGAAGCCCCTCCCCTGCCGTGTGATCGCTCACCTGCTGTAGTGCTGTAAGTCCTACAGCTCCCAGAATGCATCATCTCTGGGTGGGTGCTGCGAGGGGAATGGATGATTAAAGTCCATGTGGCATTGGTGCATTGCAGAGCGGGGCACACTGGTGCTAGTGCAAATTAAGTCCTCGGGCTTCCCTGGGTCCCCGCATACGTCATAACCGCATCAGCACTAGTCCGCCGAATCATAGGCCGGTAAAATATCCAAACCTTTCCATGAAGTCACGAGCTGCCGGTTAGCAGCTACCCTGCTTGACTCGTGCTGGCGAGGTGGGCTGGAGCAATCTGATACCTCGGGTGCAAAGAAGAACTGCTCACGCAGACGCCAGTAATGCCACAGCCACTTGACAGACGGGGCCTCTTAAAGCGTCCCTGGCTGACGATGTAAATGTCCACGAACCCTCCAGCAGAACTGTAGGAAGAGGCCACACGAGGAACTCAGGAAAGAAGCCTTTAATGGACACGCAGGTAAGGCATAATGCATTTCGACATTGTAGTCTTCCTCAGATGCCACTGCTACACTGAGAACCAGCCCCACGCCTCCACTTTTGAATCCATCTGCAGACCTCCTACTTCAGAAAGGAAGCCCCTCCCCTGCCGTGTGATCGCTCACCTGCTGTAGTGCTGTAAGTCCTACAGCTCCCAGAATGCATCATCTCTGGGTGGGTGCTGCGAGGGGAATGGATGATTAAAGTCCATGTGGCATTGGTGCATTGCAGAGCGGGGCACACTGGTGCTAGTGCAAATTAAGTCCTCGGGCTTCCCTGGGTCCCCGCATACGTCATAAGCGCATCAGCACTAGTCCGCCGAATCATAGGCCGGTAAAATATCCAAACCTTTCCGTGAAGTCACGAGCTGCCGGTTAGCAGCTACCCTGCTTGACTCGTGCTGGCGAGGTGGGCTGGAGCAATCTGATACCTCGGGTGCAAAGAAGAACTGCTCACACAGACGTCAGTAATGCCACAGCCACTTGACAGACGGGGCCTCTTAAAGCGTCCCTGGCTGACGCTGTAAATGTCCACGAACCCTCCAGCAGAACTGTAGGAAGAGGCCACACGAGGAACTCAGGAAAGAAGCCTTTAATGGACACGCAGGTAAGGCATAATGCATTTCAAGATTGTAGTCTTCACTGAAAAAACCATAGGTTTCAGGGGCGTTATAGTTAGCTGGACATTTCCCTCGTACAAAACCCTAGAAATTCCCCCGTTATAGTTAGTTCAGCTAACTATAACTCGTACCCCCGCAATGCACTGCTGATGATGTCACATATTGCATCACTCATGACATGGTCAGTGACATCACTGATGACATCACTGATGACATCTCAAATGACATCATTGATGACATCACTCATGACATCATCCAGTGAGTCTGTGTTTCTGTAAAGTTTTAATATGTTTAATATATATAGGGAAAGGCCTATGGAAGAATGAGTGGGTGTATAAGTGTGTGAATGGATGATTTTGTAGGTGCGTGACTGACTCTATAAGTGAGTCATTAAATGTATCTTACTGCAGACTAGTGACTGTTGGTGTATAAGTGGCTGCATGGTTTTGTGAATAGCTATATGAGTGTCTATATGGGTTATTGATTAGTTGTCTGAGTATCTGTATGAGTGCCTGAGTGTTGGTGTGGGTAGGGTGTGTGTGACTGTGCATAGATGTGTGAGTGGGTGATTCTATGGGTTCATGGTTTTAAGAGTGCATCTGTGATGGACTGTATGGTTGGGTGAGTGTATGTATGGGTGTGTTAGTGATTGAATGTATATCTCAGTGGTACATGTGTGAGTAACTACATATGTGAAAGGCAGTATATATGTGTGTAAGCGTATATAACTGACTATATGTGAGAGTGTGTGATTGTGAGAGTGGCTGTATGGATGAGTGTGTGCTTGTATCAGTAATTGTATAAGAGCGTAAGAATGTGGTAGTATTTCTATGAGTAAGTGAACTTGTGTGTGTATAACTGTATAGGTGAGTAAATTGGAGTGTGATTAATTATTTGCATAACTGACTAGGTGTGTGAGTACCTCTATGGATGATTGGCGGTGTCTGAGTATCTATATAGGTGTATAAATGCATATGATAGTCCTGTACTGAGTGACTGTAAGTATGAGTGACTCTACAGGTGAGTGAGTGGAGGTGTGTGTAGACCTAAGAGTCAATGAGTGGGTATGTAGTTATTGGTATTGGAGTATCTATGGTTTTGAGAATGGCCGTCTGAAATTTTGAGTCGGTGTATCAAAGGTTATATTAGGGTGTGAGAAGATGCACTAATTTATCGCATGGATGATGTCATCAGTGATGTCATTTGAGATGTCATCAGTGATGTTATCAGTGATGTCATTGACCATGTCATGAGTGATGTAATATGTGACATCATCAGCAGTGCATTGCGGGGGCGCGAGTTATAGTTAGCTGAACTAACTATAACGGGGGAATTTCTAGGGTTTTGTACGAGGGAAATGTCCAGCTAACTATAACGCCCCTGAAACCTATGGTTTTTTCAGTGAATTTCTAAGGTTTTTTTTAAATGCCAATTCCTAACTATAACGTGCATGAAACCTATGGTTTTTTCAGTGAATTTCAAAGGATTTTTAAATGCTAATTCCTATCTATAACTTATCTCTAAAGCTATGATGTTTAATGATTTTCATTGGATTTCTAAATTTTTCTAATTCAGTGTGTCAATTCCTTTAATTATTATTTTTTAAATACTTTTTTCTCACCTTTTTTAAACTTTTTTTACAATTAATTCTTTTAAAAATTAAAAAATATTATTTGTTTTTAATGTTATTTTTAAAAAAAAGTTGTAATTGTTTTAAATGTTTTTTTAAAATATTCTTAAAACTATATTTCCAATACTTTATTATTTTATTTTTTTGGGATTCGCGCACCCTATGCGCACCGTTCTCGATCCCTGCGCGAAAGTATCAGCATACGGTAAGCGTTGGGTACGTGTTTAGTGCGTGATTGCAATGCGACCGGTACGCAACTCCAAGCCTATACGCGACATGTACGAGGCACATTACGCGACACTTGCGCGTTTCCGCGATACGTCATCTGCGTGTATGACGTGGTGGATGCGCAAATCCCGCGAAATATTTTACATTTAAAAAAACATATAAATATGTATTTCATGTGAATATTAATTGAAGACAAACTCTAAACTACTCATAAAAGTAATATATTTTTACTTCTAATCCTATATTCCTTTTAAATTCAATTTCGCGGATGCGCGCTGGGTGCGTGCTGCGTAAGCGCACGGTGCGCGGATCCCATGTGACCTGAAAAAAAGAGATTTGATTGGTTCACTACACTTCCTATTCTAACTATTGTAAGACCCCACCCATTTCAATCATTCTTCTTTGACCTTCTTTGGAGGAGCATCTCTCTGCAGAGAAGAACTTTTTTTGGGAGATTTCCACAGCTACCATTCTTTTTATTGTAAAGAAAATGGCTTCTGGACAGCAAGCACCATCTGATTCAGAACATTCTTCAGATGATGGGTTTCTTCCAGAAGCTCTTCGCCCTCAATGATATAGTTCAGTGGTATGGAAATGTTTTACCTTTCCTGATGGAGAAACAAAGACAAATGCAACGAAGGTGACGTGCAAAATTTGCCAGAGAGTCCTATCAAGGGGAGATCCAACTAAAAAATACTCTTGCGGGACCGCAAGAATGATGAAACACCTCAGGACTCTCCACCCCATCAACCTGGCAACGGAAGAATGCAGAAGAATGCGCCACAACCCTCTGCCAGCAGTGGCAAGTACATCTACAGCACCGCCAACTGTTGTTCACCCGGACATACGTACCAAATTTGGACAACTTAAAATTTGTTGCATTAAATGCAACAAACAGCTGTGTTACGGTGAGCAGTCAGTTGAGCTTATCTGCAGGGCGCAGAGAAACCATCACTGTTAATTTTTTTTTTCCTAAAGTTCACTTTTCTGTTCTTCATGTTCCCTTTTTTTGTTTAAAAAAAATCACAAAATCGTTGAAAAAAACATAAAAAAAATATAAAAGAAAAAAGAAGAAAAAAGAAGTTCTTCGAAGAAATAACTTTCCTGGTTTAAAAAAAGAGCTATATTTGTTTGTTAGTGTGTGAAAGTTTAGATGAATGTATGTGTAGTATGTAATTGACTGAATGAATGCATTAGTAGCATATGGTGAATGTATAAGTGCAGAACCATGAGCAAGTGCTGCAGCATCACACAGTAACCTCTTTAACTGCAGTGTGCTGTAGTACTTCAGAAGCACAGAGATGCAACATATGTACATAAATATGTTGCAAATCTATGCTTCTCTCTGCACAGCTGCTTAAATTGCAGCCATGTGGTGACACAGGCACCCTTGCACCATAGTGCAAGGATATCTGTGTCATGTGCTGTTTGTTTTTGTGCAGGAAGACACACCTTCCTGCACAAAAACAATCAGAAAACGCATTTTTCTCCTTCAATGTATGCTGAACATTTTAGCATGCATTGAAGGTTAAAAAATGAGGAGAAATGAAAACAATTCTCCTTGTTGTACTTTCCTACACCAATTTGAGAATGATGCAGCATTCACACACATATCGAGATTTATGATTTATGATAAATCTGGAGATGTGTCTTGTTCTATGAGTATTCAGTGCAATCACGCACAACACTTATAGAACACCCTTTCAATGCAAAGTGGTGTGTATGATGAGGTTGTATTTACATGGAGTAGAAAAAGTGCCTTTTCCTCTCTTTGTAAATATGAAAGAGTGTCTTGCGCAATAACTATGTTACAAAAAGTGACATATTTCTGTTTTTAAAATTGCTTGCGAATGATAGAAGGTAAGCACAGAGTTTTGTCTGCAAAGACGCTCAAAGAAGAATGATTGCAATGATTGCGGTCATTCAATAGGTACAATGGGAAATATTATGAACCACTCAAATCTGTTTTTTTGCAGGTCACATGATATCCGATGACAGAGAGATTTCAAAACTACATCGGTATAAACAGAGTGTTTTTAAAAACGTGTTCAAACTTTGTAGCTTCTTGCAGATCTGCCCATTCTGCATATTAATACTTAGTTCAACTTACCTTCACAGTAATAGAAATTAAAAATGGTACACATTTTTTCCAGATGTTTTTTTGTAATGCAATTTGAAGTAAATTGCTTATTTTAGAATTAGGATCTGTGAAAGAAAAGAGAAAATAGTTATAACATGTAATAATACATTTTTTACAACACATCATAATTTCAACAAAGTAATTTGTTTGCCTTTTTTGCTGATCTCAGAATATATTGGATTTCACTAGAAATAGTGATTTCGATCATACTCATCACTTAACAGCGGGCAAAAAAAAACATTCAAAAAGATTGTTTAAAAAAAAACAACATGCTATTCTCAGTAAAATACCAGAAAATACAAATCACACATATATGAATTGCTTATGGCTAAGAAAATTGTATAACTTTAACTTATAAAAACTGTAAATGTTGTTGCTTTAAAATATTCACCGAGTCAATGAGCACGAAAAAGTCCATAATTCAAACATATACCTTTCCTTGAGGCCAAATGGTGTTTTTGCACTCCTTTTTATGTGAATTGTCCAATGGTAGTCCTATGAAATTATAATAATACATTCCTCAGAGAGTGAATTATCTTCCTAAAACTTTGACTTTAAAAATATTAGGTAGGAATTTGGTAATTCCCTAGGCAAACGTTGTTTTAAAACCAACTGGGAATCATTACAAAGTATCCAGCCTTTGTCACTTTTTAGATAGGCAGTGTAATGTCCAGATGTTGTGGAAGGACCATCATGGAAAATTATTGCAATTGCTACAAAAGTCCTTCCTGATATTGATAGTTGTGTTGCTAAAAATTGCTCTTTTTAGAGCCACTCAAGAACAAAACACTTAAGCTTGATGTTTTTCTCCCAAAAATGTCAGTTTTTTTTCCTTGGATCCGTGCACCCAACTCGTTAGAACCCGGGGACCCAACGCGAGAGAAATCGTGCACCCAACGCGCTAGGATGAGCGACTCCTAATTTTACCGTAAATTATTAACGAAACGCGGAAGCCCGCGCTTCAGGTTTTTTTTTTTTCCGGCCGGATCCGCGCAACCTGCGTGCATTTCGCCGTTTTTTTTTTTTTAAAGGGGGCCCCAGGGGGTCCTTCTGGGACCCCCTAAGCAACACTAAAGGGTCAGAGTATTTCTACCCTGCCCCTTTACATCTTTCACACACTTATTTCCCTTACTTAATCAGCCTCGCTTCTACCGAGGCACAAAATGGCTGCCAACAGTTCCTGGTTTCGAATGTAGACAGACACTTGACAGCTAATTAGCATTCAGCACGTGATCGGGAGGGTGCGCGCTCGGTTCGCAGACGGTGCGCTTAGGGTGCGGGGAGGGTGCGCGGATCCTCCGAGGCCATAGATATATCTATCTTTTTAGTCTAATTTTCTCAGGAACTACTGAACGGATTTACACCATTTATACATAAGGCACGAGTCTGAACTTAGGACTACCTCTTTGCCAAAGTTGGTGTAATTCCGTTCAGCAGTTCGGGCTGTAGCTGCGTCAACAGGTCCTATGGGAAATTGCATGGGGAAAATGCGTTTTGGGACCCCCCTTTTTTCTCAGCCCCTGCTTGACAAATCACCACGAAACTTTCAGGATAGGAGCGGACGGGAGCTGGCCAAAAGTTTGAAAAATGTCGCGAAGATTCGTCAACCGGCGCCAGACTTATTGGGAATAGAATGTTGCGGATTTCCTATGGAAAATAGGTCCTAACTATAACTACCTACTGGCGACCGGCGACTGGCGATCTTGATAAAGATTTGTCAAAAGGCGCAAAGTTATTTGCAAAATAAAAACACTTTGTCTATGGAAACTAGGTACTAACTATAATTACCTACGGGTGACCGCCAGTAAGATTTTTACAGCAGAATAATCCTGTGTGGTCTAGTTGGTCTTCTGGGAGTAGCACAGTAGTGGTAGTAGTCCTCCTCATAATAATGCTGACATTATTTGGGGTGGTGTGGTATTTCGAAGAACAGCATCCTGTGCACACTTTGATAGGGACTACCCCGGGTCCACCTGAGCACTTGTTCGTTACACTGGCCCGCATAAAGAGAGACATAGAAAGACTTATGTCGAGAATGCTTTTCTACAGATGCTTAATCAGGTACACAGTATCACTAATGGTACAAATTGTTGGGTGTGTGGGTTACTCCCCTCAGTTATGCACAAGAATGATCTACTGGTGTCATTGCCCCTGTCATACTTGGGTAGCTGTGAGGCATGGTTCCACTGCTTTCTATGGTGCACATGCACTATCATGCTGATGCTATGAACATGGTACAGTCTGATTATGAAGCAGTGTTGGAGTATATACTGGTACACCAAGGATATACACCTGGGGTAGAATGCAAGGAGGGTACCCTACATCCAGAAGCTTGTATGAATATTTATGAAGATAATAAGAATGTCACTTGGTTACAAAATGATATGTTGGATTTTCAAGGATTTAATGTTACCGAAAACTTTGAATGTTTCCAAGAACAAAATATCACTGAAGACAAAGCCATGCTCGTCCCTCTGATAAATACAGCAGCTAGTTTCTCTGTTGAAGGTGCAGGGAACATTCCAGTAGGACAGAGCAGTTGTAACTGTACATACCGATTGAACACTAATAGTAGCCCACCTTTGCTTACACCTCCAAATGTATACTTCGTTTGTGGGGAACAGGCTAATACCTGGCTTCCCAGGGGATGGTTTGGCTGGTGTTATGTCTCCTTTCTTTTAGCCCTTGTTTACATTGCACCGTCTAATTATCACAAGGATTATAGGCTACAGCGTAGGGATCTACATTTGCATCGGTCCAAAAGTGTTGTCAATCCAGAAGATATACATCAAACAGATACTTCCCTACAGCAATTTACTGACATAATGAAGGGCATTCTGCCATTCTGGGGTCCCATGTTCAATAGTCGTGATATTCGTCGCCTTGCCAGAGTAGTTGAAGGAGTTATTAATACTACTGCAGGTATACTGACTAATCTTACAGTCGCGCCTCAGGCTACGAGACTCGCTGCTCTTCAAAACCGGATCATTTTAGACATCATTCTTGCTGATAGGGGTGGAGCCTGCCACATCATCGGCAGCAGTTGTTGTGTTTACATTCCTGATAATGCCCCTAATGTATACTCCGCAATACAGAACTTACACAGGCTTGCTTCAGATATCCATCAGGATAATGCATCATGGTCCCTCACAGGGTGGTTCTGGGGTCTGCTGACATCATGGGGTTGGAAGATACTACTTTTCCTAGTGGCTATCGCAGGTGTCATCTTTACATGTTGCTTATGTATTAATTGCCTTCCAGCCTGTTGCACCTACTGTGTGAGCAAGCTCACCCCTACCCCTAAATTGTCAGGACGTGATAATAAGGTCTCTACTATGATGATGCAGGATATACAGAACATGATGCTCATTGACATAGGTATTTTTAAATACTGAGCAGATTTTGATACTCATTTGTTGCCTTATTCTCTCTTGTAACTTGAGTGACTGCATTTTCTTTCTTCCCACTTAGAAGTGTAAAGACCCTACTGGATTGCCTCAATAAAGCTTTTAGCCACCCATGCTAAAGGGAGGGTATGTTAGGTTTCAAAATCCCATTCCTGCTATGCATTTGTTTCATGTTATATTAGGTTAGCAGTGCGCGGCTAAATAGACACCATTTGCATTCACTTTATGCATCCCACTGAGTTATCCCTGTAATGTTCAAGCTTTAGTTAGCGAGTGTTACTCTATTTTGTATTTTATAATTCCTAATAGGCTGCTTTGGCTGTGTCTAAACTAGGCCTCATTATTCGTATTTGTTGCCTCAGCAGAACACTGTATTTTGTTATTATTTTATCTACTGTTCAAGGCTGCTTCCTGACTTACTAGTGAATAGGCCTTTCTGCCCTTGCATACCTACTCGAGTGTGTAGTTCTGCTCCCACGTTAGGAGATGCTGAGACTCAGCACTGTACCCTTGAGTTACAGATAGCATGTACCCATCTGGCAGGTGGCAGTCCATGCCTCTGTGCCTCCTTTTTTCATGGTCGGCCAGGCCGGTAGCTTCCCACTGTGGACGTGGTTAAATGCTTCTGGGAGGAATGATTATTTGCTGTGGGCTGTTGAAGGGTCAGTCCCTCGGTAGACATCGTAGGGTGCAGGTCAGATTGGACTCCTCTGCAGAGTATTGCTAATAAAAGCCTGTTTGTATTCTCTACTGTCTGAATGACTCTTCATTACTTGGGAAGGCATAGCAGGTGGTTGTAAGTAACCCGGGTGGCCCCTAAGGGCCACTTCCTTCAAACCAAGTTGTTACAATGACGCGTTGTTACATCCCATGCCATTACAACGCAAGTCATTACAACGACTTGCTGTAAGGGGGTGCTGGAGTTTGGAATAGTATAATTTACTATTCCAACTCCAGTGTGTGCAACAGTAGGGAAGGTGTTGGATTGAAAATCCGACAAATCCAACACCTTCTGCCCCCTAAAGCAAGTCGTTGTAGCGACTTGCGTTGTAACAACTTGCGTTGTAATGGCATGCGTTGTAAACGATTCATTGTAAACAATGTTTCCCGCACTGGACTAGTCCTGTTGGAGCAGGACCAATCCTGATTTGCATTTGACTGGGTCTAATCTGAGGTGGCAGGGTGGGCAAAAGAACTATGAGTTGAAATTTTACCCCAAGCAATTCCAGTGATTTGACTTGTTGCCAACCTTTCCCCCATTATCTTTTGTGTGTTTAAATATGTAATCATAAACATAGAACAAACACTGTATCGATCCTACATACAAAATACAGCAATTATCAGGGCTAAATGGGCTCCTCTAGTGCACTGCACGTGCTGCGCCAATGGTAGTTACACCCCTGAAGCATGGGAGGGAGAGGTAAAGCATTCCAGTTTAGTGAATTCTTGTAGGGATAAGAGCTGTCTCCAATATGGCTTCTCTTAACCAGCGAGACCTGGTAGAAATTAGCACAAGATTACTGAAGAGCTCAAGTAGGCTTATACAGGCAGACCATCCTTCTGAGCCAGATGGGGCCTCTCCAACTTTGGCACTTTATATGCCAACAAGGGCCTAAAAGTGCATCGTTGTTATTCTAGCAGCCAATATTGTGTGGGGAGAAAATGATGAACAGGCACCCTATTGCAAATCACCCTTGACTCTCACATATTCACAATTTGAAGCCTATTTATAAGATAGACAGGAAGGCCCAGATGTAAAAAGATTCCCCAATCTAAATTGTAGTTAATTAAATCATGGATAACTTTGTTTTGAGCTGACTCAGAAAGAAAAGGAGACACTTTGTGGACCCAATGCAACTGATCTAAACATTTTGATGCCAACGTTGAGAACTGAGTGATAAAGGATGGACCCGAATCAAACAAAGCACCGAGGTCCTCACGTGCTAATATTCCAAATAAGAAATAGTAAATCGCAACTAATAACGATTCACAATTTCTGTTTTCTTCTTTGAAATGTATGAACATGTATTTGGTAGAAGCGGTCACAATTTGCACACCGGCTTTTACCGAATGCATTGTTTTTTTGCAAACGATCTCATGTACTTATAGGTCTGTTCACTAAATACTGAATCATAGGGAGTCTCAACTTACCTCATTAATAAGCACGAAGTAGGTCAGAAATTGTGACCCACTACATCTTTTAAGGAAGTGTCTATTTACAAAACAGTAGAGATGGAGTACAGTTTGACCGGCGGCCAGATACATAGTATGAAGGAGGTCATTATTTAGCCAGACATAAAGAAAAAAAAGACTGCAGGCAACGGTAGTGCGCTGGCCATCTTGTAATGGGGATGTAACATGTTTGAAGCTTTTGAAGTGCATATACAAACGTATAATAGTTTGTAAAAAGGCAAGTGCACAAATTAAGTTAAGCTGTTTACAGATGAAAAAAAGTAAAATCTATTTTGAATAAAATCATTTATCATATTTTAATATTCAAATAAGACACGAAGAAATCAAACAGAAGCTTCCGAATATGGCACACAGATGTTTTGCGCTTAAATCAGGGAGTATTGAAGTGTCAGCAAAGAATACTGAGTATTGTTTTAAAGCATGTTTCATAAATATTTTATTCACTCATGAGAATACATTGCTTTTTTAATGTTCATGATGCTCCTTTTGATGATTTTTGAGGACTAGGCTCTTTTGAGCTTCTTATGGAAAGCCTTGTGCTAGCTTTAGGCTCAATGCTTAATTTGTAAGCCAGGCCTCTCATCAGGAGACTACTGCCGCTTTCATCTGCTGGCATTGCCAATAACCATATCAACATAACAGATAACCATCACACTCCTACAAATGTGACTCTTCAGACCATTCCAGTCCCTCAAAGCTATAGGTATGGCTTGGGCAGCAGGAATCAGTAATTAGTAATGTGAGTTGAATTAATAAACTTTTGTTGTTTGCTCATCTCTGATTGGGACAAACAGCTCCGCTCTAAAGCAGACTGTCATAAGTGCTATTGTTGACAATTAAGTGCCACTGCCGAGCACCGGAAGCCACCAGCTCAAATTCAGTACTGTTTAGACTTCTGTTTAAGGGGGATTGTGCTTGATTAGTATTTCAAATCTAGCAACACAGCACTAGTCATCATGCAGCAGAAAACGGAATCCAGACAGATAGATGGTATGGACAGTAGGTAATTGGCGCTTGGGAGCGCAGTGCCTTGGGGGTACTCACAGAGGTAAATTGAGTGAGACACTAATGGGGCTCCTGTTGAATGGGTATGTGTAAGCTGGAGACAGGTCAGTAAAACATCTGGGTAATTCACAAAAGGAGTTTACTTTTCTGCCTGTGACTAAACACACTTTTTCATACTATTCACCAGCATAGTTGGTTTAGGGCACTTATGCTTATTAGTCCCATGTCATGAGCAGTCGCTTCAGCCACACTGACATTTTAGTCACCTGCGCAATGCATTTTGGGAACTGTAGTTTTTATTTTTAACATGTCAAACAGTGTTTTAAGTGGGCAAGGTCCTGACTCTACGGAGCCCCCAGTTCTGTACTTGACAGTGCTGTCTAAGCAAAATGAACATGGAAGCCAGAAAAATAAACAATCTGTGTGACAGGTTTGGAGGCTGTGCCTGACTAAAGTAATTGTGAAAGCAGAGCTGGGAAAGGAAGCTGTGGAGGAGAACGAAAGGTAGGAGTATAAGGGACAAGAGGTGGACCACTAGGAGGGCTGGGACGACAAGAGCCATGAGGGCTAGGACAAGAAGAACCAGGCCCAGGGAGATCTAATCTATGAGGACCATAATTACCAATGCCAGTGGGACCCAGGTGCAAACAGACTATGATGAGCAAGAGAATGAAAAACAGCATTAGGGGCACTGGGACCAGGGTGAGAAGGATTAGGGGGGGGCAGGAGGATATGGACCCAGTGGACAAGGGCCCCAAAGAACAGAAGAACCAGAACGACAAAGGGCTGTGAGGGCTTGTGTGCATCGACCAAGAACAGAGGTACGAGGACAACCGGGGCCTGGAGTAGCAGGCCCAAGTAGACAGACCAAAGGGGAACAATACCAGGAGACCAGTGAAGAGAAGGACCAGAGACAGGAGGGTCAAAACCACAGACATCATATCAAGGAGGATCAAGTGCCCAGAAGCAAATGGATCAGTACCAGGAAGACCACAACCGTAAAGGACCAGGGATAGTAGTACCTAGGGACCCTAGATTATAATGATCAGCGGATTATAAAGGAGGAGACATTCTAGATTCATTGGATCTGGATCAGAAGGTCCAGCAGTGGGATCCTAAACCAGGGTGACAAGAACTACATGAACCAAGCACAGCCACCCACTGCAGGATGTGAGCCAATCGTGGCACAGCTAATTTTTTTTTATCTCAAATGCCTTAGGTTGAGAAAGTATGACACCAAGAGGTAGGTTCTGCGACTAACCAAGGCCTCCAGCAAGCCCAGCCCACTCCGATCAGGGCGGCACCTGCCAGCTGTACCCTACCAGTCCGACTTAGACAGAGGCTTGTGCGACACCTCAGCCAGTCAACTGTTCTGAATTCTATTTGGTGTATGTAGGACTTGGCCTTCTTGGCTAAAGTTCCCTAAACATTTTTCTTTCCCCCAGACCATTTTCCTGACATAGAGTTGCAAATTTAGATGCTTTGGGTACTTTGCCACTGCTAATCAGTGTCAAAGTACAAGGGTTTCCTATGTAAAGTGTAGTGGTAATTGGTTGGCCATGATTAGTATGTTGGCCTTACTTGTAAAGTCCCTAGTGATGTGCACTGTGTGTGCAGGGGCTAGGAATGCAAAGGCCCGCAGAGAATGGAACCCAGGCCTTCAGTGTAGGGCCTGCACGCAGAGTGCTAAGTTAGTATGTTTTCCTGACAAGTGCAACCACTTGTCAGGCCTTACTTTCCCTTTTCCATACAAATGGGGCACCCCTGTGGTAGGTCTCAGGTAACCCCAGGCCAGGGTGCAGTGTAGGTAAAAGGCAGGACATCTCCTGAGGTGAGTGTTATGTCCTGACAGTGAAAAACACTCCATTTCGTTTTTCACTGATGAAAGACCATTTTGCCCTTAGGATAGAATGGGGGAGACTGGGTATTGTGTTTTGGTAGCCTAGTTTCCTGTAAGGTTATAAATGGAGAAGTAACGTTTAGTATGTATGAACTCACAGTGTCATAACACATCTTTCTGTGAAAGTGGCTTTGTCACTGTGCATTCATAAACCACTCTTTTAGAAGGTAGCTGAGTTTGTGCTTTAAGCATTTCTGTGTGCCTCTGCTGAATGTGGATTGACCGTCTGTATCTGTGAGGTGAGAGGAACTGGGAGAGGTCTTGACCCAGGGAGGGGTTGAGATGGCACCAGGCTGCCCTGCATCTGGAGATCAGGTGGAGGAGAAGCCCAGGAGGTGAAAAGGCCTGGGCTGGTGCTATTTACCAAAAGACCCAACTCCAGCTGAGTGATTAAGTATCCAGACCCCCAGTATCAAAGGGAGAAAGGTGACACTGGGAGGGAGACACCCAGAACTGATTTAGGGAGGGGTCAGGGTCCCCTGAGCCCAAAGAACTTCAAAGATATGAAGTGGTATAACTAAGAGAACTGAAACCCCTAGAATTTGGTGTAGTTATGAACGGTGAAATGGACAGGTCGAGTCTGCAAAGGCTTTGGCCTCTTTCGTGATCAAGAAGAACCTCTGCCAAGGAAGGATTTGCTGAAGAGACTGCTGGATAGGACTGACCCTTGCTTCGTGATCTGGGGCTGACCTGCAGTTTGTATTTTTTACTAAGGAAGAGACTGAAGGGACATTGAAGTGGGTGGTGTCCCTCCCCTTCTTGAACAGACTGTGCTTTGTGCTGCGACCTGAACCCCAAGGGCCTGAGGTGAGCTGGCTCCCTGTTTGGAAACACAGGAACATAAAAGTTTCTGGAGAAGTCCCAAGCAACGCGGTGTGCACGTGCTTTTGCAGCTTGAGACCCTCAGAAGTTGTGCCTTGTGGTCGTGGGCATACAGGAGTAAACTGAGTCACGGACGCGAATGGAGCGTGCCGTGGTGCAGCTTAGGCGTTGGCAAGGAGTGCCTGGTCATTGTGTGCACTGGTAGAAGAGAGGAGACTCGGACGCGCATGGTGCGTGTTGTGATGCAAGCCAAGGCGTTGGTGAGGAGTGCCTGGTCATGGTGTGCACCGGGAGAAGAAGTGAGTCTCAGACGCGCATGGTGCGTGTTGTGGTGCAAGCTGAGGCATTGTTGAAGGGCACCAGGTCGTTGTGTGCACCGGGAGAAGAAGTGAGACTCAGACGCACAGGGTGCATGTTGTGGTGCAAGGTGAGGCATTGGTGAAGAGCGCCTGGTCATCGTGTGCACCAGGAGAAGAGGTGAGTCTCGGACACACAGAGTGCGTGTCGCGGTGCAACCACATGCGCTGGTGAGGAGTGCCTGAGTGGTGTGTGCACCGAAATCGAAGTAGGTCTCTACAGTGCTGAGGGTGGGTCTCGGTATCTACTGAGACCGCCGAAGAGAGGGGTAAAGGAGTAGTGGCCCGCACCGGCAGAGCGGAGCTGCCGGCCCGAGCCCGCCGTGACCATTTGACGGAGTTCTGGATCAAGGCCCAAGCTGCTGAAGGAAGGAGAGGAGTGGGGTCACGCCCCCCAGGTAACGTGGATCTCCACCTTGGGTGGGGTGCAGGCCCAGAGGGACACTCTCTTGGTCTCTCACTTCTGCCAGCTGCATGAGCCTGTTGCTTCGGCTCTTATCTAGGCCCGTGCTGGCCCAAGGAGGGAAGGTACTAGGGCCGGAGGGAGAAGCGGTACTTTTGTGTCATCATTGATCCATGATTGGGGGCAACTGCTAACGGAGCACCTAAACTGTCGTATTACACTTTGCATTACTGCTGCTAACGAACTATCGAACTGTTGTATGATGCCTGACCTTAATTGTGCCTGATGAACTACATGGTGGGTGCGCCACGCACTGTGTTATTTTTCCCTTCCAGAGTACATGATTGTAACGTGGCACATTGCATTATTTCTTCATCGCATAGTCCAGGATTATTACGTGGCGCCTTGCATTGTTTTTCCATTGCGCAAGTACATGATTGTAGCGTGACGCATTGCTTTATTTCTTCCTTGCACAGGGCATGCTGGTAGTGATACACATTGCATTATTCCTTCTGTTGCAAAGTACATGATTGTGGCGCTACGTATGGCATTGTTTCTCTAGTGCACAGCACAGGGGTGTATTGTTACGCATTGCAGTATTTCTTTTCTTTTGCAATGTGTGTGATTCCAGCAATACGACCTGCCTAACCTTTTGGGAACTGTTAGAAGTAAACATAACTGTTGGTTAGAAGCGGTGGTTGGGATTAGAACCTACCAACTCACCCGAAGAAATACTACCCATTATTATATGTTGGTTTTGTAGCCAGTGGTCATATCGTTTATCTTCTTATATAAAGATTCTACTTGTTTTATATAAACTCGTGTGGAGTCTATTTATGGTGACATCATTGGGTTGCTGTGAGTGTGGTTGCACGTACTGTACACTCGTGCCTTGGAGATAAGCCTGGCTGCTCGTGCCAAGCTACTAAGGGGGTGAGCAGGGTTATCCCAGACGGTGTCCTAACTTAGCCTAGCGTTGAAATGGGGGAACAGGGACTCCCGCTTCCAGCATTTGGTGGCGGCGGTGAGGGACAAGGACCCCCACTTCCAAAACTGTACAGTCTAGGATTGGCTAAGATGCTGCTGAACCTCTCACCATAGGTTCCACGCCAACTTCCAGGCCACGCCCAATATATATTGAGCCAGGGAAACAGTTGAAGTTGTTTACATCAGTCAAAAGATCAACAACAGACAGCGGGCGGTCGCTACCCCAGGGTATAGTTTAACTTGTCGAGTTGTTGGATCCTGGAAACATTTCATTGTTAAGTAGGGTGGAAAGCACCATTATAATGGTCATATGTATGCTTTTTGCTTTAAATGCATGCCCAGACATCTGACAGCATTTATTGCAACTCCGACAGAACTATTAGTGCAATGTGGAACAGTATTACAGTCAAATCCCATACGCATTAAGTCCGACTACTCCCATGTAATTACAAGTGTTGTAATTGTATGCATGATTACCTGTTTCATGAAGTAATTCCGGAAATATTACCGTTATGGTGTAAGCCAGCTGCTTGGGTAATCACCATAGTGAGTTGACCCCTGCCACGCTCCCTAGTAAAGCTTCTTCAAAACTTTCCACTACAGATTGTTTAAAGAACGGGATGCATCGAATGGGTATTTTGAAAGAAAGAAATAGGTTTAACACAGAGTGCCAATATTTTGTACAGCAAACGTTTTGTATGAGAACTCGGCACAAAAAGGAGTTGGATGGCCTCCGATAAGGTTTTGTTCCTTTTCCTAAATGTGGCCTAAGACACCCAGGTCCACTGTTTGCAGTTGTATAACTAAGGCAAATAAGTAGGGGTGAGTGGAGGGGGTAAACAAGTCGGAGTTTTTTGCCGAACTCTACGCTCCCACCGGAGTTGACAAAACTCTGCAAAGTCCGCTGGCGGAGCGGTGTTCACCGCCCGCCCCTAGACAAGACAATGTATATATGCAGGCATCTAAAACAATATAGAAATCTGCCGTACTCCTACTATACGTCCCTTAATCTAAGTGTCTAGGACGTGTGTATGTGTTCTGCCAAGAATCCCTATACTGGATGATCCAACCCCTTCTGCCTGAAAGGAAAGAATGTAAGTTCCCATCGTTATCACGAGTTTGACACCCTTCTCAAATATATCCGCAAGCTGCTGGGCCGAAGCACCAGCACTGAGGGTCCTCGCCAATGACAGCAAAGCGCTCCTTTGCCTAAACCCAGAAATGCTTGTTAACTTATAATGAAAAGCATCCTTGCGAGTCCACGGGCAGGCTAGCATTGTTATGGTCTATAGATAGCTGTGTTGCCTTGTGGATACGAAAAAAATAGAACGACATTTGCTCACTGTGTGTCGAGTCCTTGTACAAATTGTTCAGGGAGTCATGATGATGGTCTTGCGAAGTGGAATATGCATGCAAAGCCATTTTAAGAGACACTAATCAAGCATTGTCATTCACACAAATGTGTGTAAAAGGTTACTGTGTGAAAGGGAAGGCAATTTAAGAAACGTGTACATGGTGAAAGATGGCAACATTTCTTCATGGGCCTGACTAAGACAACAGGAGACTACGAGGGCTAGTAGGAGGAGGATGGGATAGGAGGACTAGAAGGGCTAGGGAAACCAAAGCCAGTGGAACTAGCCTCAGAAGACCCGATAGATGAGATTCAGACACAGAATTACCAGAGCTAAGACCAGGACTGCATCAACCAAGACGAACAGGATCAAAAGGATTATGAACAGGCAAATGAGGGGACCAGATAGACCAGGGGAGCAAGAAAACGAATATACGAACATTAGGATGAGGAGGATAAAAATGCCCAGGACCAGGAGCCTGCGAAAAAGGAGACCCATAATCCAAACAACTAGGGCTAAGAATACATGGGAATGATGAGCAGTAAAACCAGGACCAGGAATTGCAGGGCCAGGAAATTCTTAGTTTAGCATGAACTAGGAAGGGCTAAAATGATCAGTAACAGGACAAGTGATTGCAGAGCCATGTGGGCGAGGGCAACAGGAACAGTACCAGGGCGATCAGGACCAGATTGAAGAGGACTAAGAAGATCAGCACCCAAAGGGCAATGCCAGTATGTCCAGGGTACTAGGATAAGCCGGACAGGGATTAGGAAGACCGAGGGGCAGTACCAAGGGAACCCAGCAGACCTGAGCAAGAGGACTAGGTAAACTAAAAGGATCTTGCCCAGGAGGACCAGTAACAGAGCTAAGAGGGTCATGAAGATCAGGACCTAGGAGACCAGGGCTTGGATTACCAAGTGGGGCAGAGCAATCATTACAAGTAGCAGGATCAGGGTTAAGTGGATCTGAGGTAAGAAGGGCAACCAGCATCTGGAAGACCTAGTGGAATGGAAAGTGGTGGGCAGGAGGACCATGACCAAAATACCAGGCTCAGTGTCAGAGCACTTTGCTGTTTTAGGTACTCATTCACGAGGTCCAAGACCAACTGTTGTGGGAGCACTGTCAGTTCCCTGCATCCACCACACCACCAACAGCAGAAGAAGAATGCGATGGTGTTGGGATGAACACAAGGGAAAAAGGTTTGGGAACAAACAACAATCAAAAATAACAAGCTAAAATAAAAGGCTAAAACAATTTACCAAAATAAAAAACATGATGATCCACTGTCCTCCAGAGGTCCCACTTGGATCTGTAGAGGGACATTAGGAAAATGTTCGTACAGATATATCACCCAAATGGAAACTGATAGATGCTACCTAGTAGTACTTAGTGTTTGCTAAAAAGGGAAACAAGATATTGCGTCTACTCATCAAGCACACTGGAGGAAGGGCAACACATATTACCTCATGATGGCGTACATAAACAAGAATATCACAAGTGTACATACATTACTTGTCACAGCTCATCATTATATATCACAACACATAATTCTGGTAGAAAATCAATCTTTGTAACGAGTAGAAACGTGATTTCCACTAGTAAGCTGACAAAGTGCACACCGATGTTTAGTGTTTCTCTTCACATGATCTCACACCAGATTGCACAAAAATAAAGAGCTCCTAGGGAAGATGAAAGAGAACGCTATAAACACAATAAATAACAAACTTATTTGTGCAGCTAAATAACACTAGCGTAGCTGTTTTTAGGATGTTCGGCAGCATGAATGTGCAGAGTTTTCACCTGCAGTGACAGGGACCAAGCTTTCCTTCATCCAGGTTCATAGCCCGAGGCCCAAGCAAGGCAACAAAGCCCCTACCAATGTGCGCAGCAACCGTATAACTAATGGCAAAGCGAAACAGCCCTAAATAGTGTACTTATCATATCCAGATGGAGATGTGTGATCCTAATATGGAGGCTGGGCTGGAAATGCATCAAGTCTGATTCCTTGATGCGAAGCATCAAATGTTCAGGTGCCAGGCTGCTTATAGTTGAGAGCTTTAAAAAATGGCCACCGAGACTTTAAGGTTTCATGAGATTTTCGCCAGACATCTCATGTTGTTGTGGATGACTCGACAGCTGAGGATGACTCACTGTTGTTGTGGATGACTCGTCAGTTGAAGATGCCTCACCAGTATTTATCCTTCTGTCTTGTGTTGTAAATAATTTGCCAGTATTCAGCTTCCAAGACAAGGGGAAAATCTGAGACAGAGGTCAATGAAAGTGTAAATCATCATGTGTATAGGTTCTGCCCAAAAGGTGACCTTGGGTGTTGAGCTCTATACCCTACATACCCTTTCTACCCAAGACCATTATGAACTGAAAGTATAAGCAGAAGGCCACGTAGGTGCAAGCGCTTAAGGTGTGGATGAGAGCACGGAATGCCAAAGAAGGTGCAAAGAAAACCGCAGGTTTGTATGCAGAGGCCACCAGCTCATATCCCCGGTTGCAAGGATGGTGGCTACCTGTGAATCCCTGACACTCAGGAGGACCCAAACAAGGAGAAACTGGATAAAGAAGACCTGGATTAATAACTGTAGTACCAGTACGAGTAACTGTACAAGGTACAAATCCTGGAGAACAATAGCAAACCAAACCAGACTAAGAGTGTCAGGACATGATAAGCTTGATGGACCAGGACATGCAGTACCAGGACTAGTGGGTTGGTGGAGAGAAGAACCAGGATAATGTGACTAGGACCTCTATGGAACAGGGCCAGTTGGGCCAAAACTGGGGCACCATCATGGCCACAAGGCAAGGTTTATGATAACAAGCACAACAGGACAAGAAATACTAGGACCAAGAAGACCAAGACTAAGATAGTATGTGGGTAAGGTCAAGGAGAACTGGGTCCAGGAGAAGTCAAACTATAAGGAACAGGACCAGGTGGATCAGGGACAAAGGGCACAGAATCTCAAGAAGGACAAGTACTATGAAAAACAAAAATAACATGACCTTGGCTAAGAGTGCAAAGTAGCAGAGACCAGGAATACAGGCAACCAGAGTCAGACGGGAACGTTCTAAATGGACCAGGACAAAAAAAGGACTAAGAGGACCATGAAAAGAAGGAAGGAAGATCAGAGCAAACAGGATCAGGACCTTGAGTGCTAGGACTAGGAGGACCAAGGTGAGGAGGAGAAAGGAGATCAGGACCAGGGACATCAGGACCAAGATGATTGCAGCCTGGCGGTCCAGGCCACAGGGCTAGGAACCTGATGGCCAGGAAGATGAGCAACAGGATGGCCAAGCCCAGGGAGACCAGATAAAAAAGGACCTTGATGTTTTTTGTTTAGCAGCAAAAGGACAAGGAGCAGGAAGACCTGGTCTAAGAGGATCAGGACCAGATCCAGGAAGAAAAGATCCAGGTTAATAGGACTGGATGGCAGAATAATCAAGGAAGAGGAAGGGGTCTGTTCCCAGAATACCAGGAGGACCAGAGCCAGGTGGACCAGGACCAGAGCAAGAAGGATTAGAAGGATCAGCACCAATTGGACCATGACCGTAGGACCAGAGCCCAGAGTACCAAGTGGAGCAGAAAGACCAGGACCTAGGGTTAGCAGGCCCAGGGTGAAGAAGATCAGGAGGACAGTTAGAGCCAGGAAGAATAGGAATACTGGACCTGGAGGTCCAGGAGGACCAGGACCAAAATGACAAGGCTCAGATGGACCCACACAGAGAGAACCAGGACCAACAGGGCCCAGACCATTGGGTACAGTGGCGGAAGCACCATGAAGACAAGGCACTGGGCCAGGAATACAAGGATGATCCAAAGCAGGAATACCAAAGCTAAGAGGGCAAGGCCTAAGAGTTCGGGAAACAAGAGGCCAATTTGACCGATGGGACCTGCAGGACGAGGAACTGATGTACTGGGACTCAGATAAACAGGGTGAGAATGTTCAGAAGTCCCAAATTAAATGGATGAGGGTCAAGAGAATCAGGAAAAAAAAGAAAAGCAGTAGCAGAAGGGGGCTTAGGGGACCAGGATGTTCAGGATGTCCAGAAGGACCACAACCAAGAGAATTAGGCAGATAAATAAGGAGGACCTGAAATAAAAGCTTCAGGTCTAATGGGAGCAAAAGAAAAGAACACAGACTGTGGTGACAGGGAATAGGAAGGCCATTTTAGGCAAACAAGACTGAGAGTGAGTAAGACTAGGAGCACAGGACCTGAAGAATAAAAGGTAGATGTCCAGGCAACCAGAACGAACAAGATAAGAACTTAGAGGATCAGAGAAATGAGGACCAGTGGGACCACAACCAAGGGGAAAAGGAAGCTTAATATACAAAGGCCAGAGTATCAGGACCCAAGCAGGACCAGGTTGAGGAGGAAAAAGAGGACCAGGGCAAAGAAGGTCAGGATGTCAGGAGCCATGGTGACCAAGCTGGGTGGATAAGAACAGGCTGACCTGAACAAGGAGGATCAGGATAAGTTAGTCCAAAATGACAACGAGCAGGAGAACCAGAGCCAAGAGTATCATGACATGTTAGAGGAGGACGCATGGAACTAGTCAGGTCAGGAGTAGGTGGATTAGGGCCACTAAGACCAGGGACCAGAGGGGGAAGGATTAGATGGACTAGAAGGATTAGTATACGAAGGACTAGGAAAAGGGCTAGGAGCAAAGAGGTTTTGACTGACTGACTGACTGACTGACCAGAGAGCTCAAACGCAAGGGACCAGGATCTAAAGTTCTAAATGCGCAGGACTAGGGACTGGGCTATGAGGACCAGGTGGTGAGGATCAGATGAATCAGGACATCCAGAGTCATGAGGACCTGGCCCAGCCCAAGAGCACTTAATAAGGAGGACCAGGACCAGTGGAGGCAGTACCAGGTGGACCACAATGACCAGGGCAAGTAGAATCAGGATGACCCATATCAGAAAGGCTAGGAGTGCCAGCCCTAGGAGAACCAGGACAACAGAGCAAGGTAGAGAAGGACCCAGCAGGCCAGCAGGATTAGGATTATCAGTCCCAGATTCAGGAGGCCCAGGAAGGGCTATTAAAAGGAAGTGCAAGGAGCAGGGCCAGAAAGACCAGTGTCAGGAATGGCTACAACCAGGACCACCAGATTCAGGAAACCAGTACCAGAGTGAACAGAACTAGTTAGACCAGGGCAGTGATGAGGATCAGGAGAAGCAAAACAACCAAGAAAAGGAGAAGGACCAGTGCCTAAAGGCAGGAAGTTAAGGAAGACGAGCAGGAGCACACATATGTGAGTCTAGGCCACATGTGTTAGGATATCCCTTTTGTAAATGGTTCTTATTCATACTTCTTATACTGACAACCACTAAAGATTTTGCACAAGAAATGGTACAGAGTTCCTCTAAGGTCATCAGAAAATAAGAACAATTACTGTCAAGTGTATAGGGTTCCAAGCGGACCCCACTGGTAGTGTTGTGGAAAGGGGGGAATTCCCCTTGTCGGAACTAGGGCTCTCACACACCCAGCAAGCTAGGTGTCATGCTTCATCATTTGAGCCTGCCCCTCATCAGGTCGGCGCTGCAATACCTGACGGGCACCCAAAAATGGGGCTCTTTAGCGGGGATCTTTTGTTCCTGCCGGTGGGTGCAGGGGGTGTAAGGGTCCTAGTGTGTGTAGATGTGGGTGTAGGTGAAGTGAATCTAAAATAGGTCAGTTAGTCCAAAAATGTACTTTTTATTATGATGGTAAGCAGCCTAATTAAAACAGGGGTGTTGAGGTGGGTATTAAAGATAGAAATGATGCATATAGTTGTGTATACCCTACTCTCAAAAGATCTATTTGTTTTGTGCCATATTAGCCATAACGATCTAGGCACTTCCTCAGGATCAGTGATTGTACTATCTACACTAGGTGGATATGCGAAAAATCTACATACCACTCAGGCTGGTTAGATAACCTGAAACGAGAAATGGGGGGTAGATATGAGCAATACGTGAAGGTGCACTCACACAGTGAACAAAACTTATCTTCAATAAAGTAAAAAATACAAAAATATAGTCCCAAGAAACAGTGTGACTATGAAGACAACATGATAAACGAAGATAAAAACATATACTATCCTCCTGAATATCAGTGAGTATAGTGATACCACAGTTATCTAATCGAGGTTCTTTTAAAAACAAGAAAAATATGGCAGTTCGGACAAGATCATGTTACAAAAGAGATAGAACTCACCTAAACTAATAGCAAGGAAAGCTTGCAACAGTTTCCGGCGGGTATAAGGACTCCAATTGGGTCCTAGAATGGTATAAATAAAGAGGAAGGGCCTCTAGATGAAGAACTGTAAATAGGATGGATTGCCTCATAGGAATCACTGGGCCAGTCTAGGGAGCGTTGATAAAAATGTCACAGACATGGTGGCCAGACCAGGGAGGGCTCATCGTGCAGCCACGATAACCTGGAACCCAGAAGGGGTCGACCAATAGCACAGCACAGTGGAGGCATTGGGAAAACAATCCCAAAACCCCCCGATGCGCAGAACGCATAGCCGACCACTCCGGATCCCAAACATGATCGCGGAATGCAGCACCAAGCAAGATCGGCTCGAACCATGGAGTCCGGTCGATCCTTACATAGGACACTCACCATGAACAGGTAACCAATGTAGTTTGCGCATCGGAGCAGGGAAGACGAGAGGTGCTCACCAGCATCTAGGAATGCGAATGGGCAAAAACCTACCCTGCTGCTGGAACTGGGATGGTATCCAGTTGCCGGCAGCCAATGCTTAAAAGCACGTCTAAGTCATGACGCATGTGTGGTCACGTGACGGCCTCGGAGCTTAAGTGGTGGCTGGCAGAGATGAAGGAAGTATGTATTGGGAGCGGCGGCTATTTTGTAGTGGGTGGAATGGCCGAAAAAAAATTACAGAAAACCTAACATAAGTCAGCGGCAAAGCGTAATTTACAAAGTGTGGCAGTCGGAGCAAGTCAAAACACTTGTCCACAGGTATGACGCTGACAATCGATCACCACGGGGGGGTCGATTCGCTCTCAAAAGGTAAATAAAATAAATGACGGGATAGTGGAACTGGTGGAGGGTCACCACTGTGGTGTAGCGGCCTCAGATCTCATGTAAATACAGGCAGAAATGAGGGAGGTCTATCTAGTAATAGGTGAATATGTTACGGGACCATATCAAGAGGCATATATGGCAGAGTGTTACATACAGTGCGAGGTGCCGAAGCGCTGTTAGTGGGAGGAGTCAGAGGATCTCAACAACCAACCAAAGGTATGTTAGTGACAAGAGATCGCGGTGAAGGGATAAAAAATCACTCAACTGGTTTGCGATGGTCATAAGCTGTAAACAATTGTATATATATAGAACCTATGTAAAAAAAAAACAAATCTGGTTAACCTCTATGGTTGCTGGAGTGATATAGAAGCACCACGGAAAAGGCAGTGTACAGAACAGAGTATGGACGCTACGGATGAGCGGTCACTCATGAAGGTATTAAAATCCCTCATCTGGGGTATCGGTCAGTGTATTTATTAGGTTTTATCAGGTACGTAAGATTCATATGTCTCACAGAGGAGGTTGCCATCATACTACAGTGGGTATCTGGGGCATAACATGGGAAAACAGGCTATGTGAGTGCACCCCACGGAATGTCATCGTTGAGACCGGTAATATGTGTGGACAGTCTGAGTACCCATCTGTGGTCAAGCCTGAACAGTGCGTTTTTGGAAATCTGTGGACTGGCCTCCAGCAGTATCCAACGTAGTGAATCTGCGGAGTGTTGTGCGTCTCTGAAGTGTGTATACAGTTTGGTGGTAACCCTCTGACACCGTATATTACTCCTTTGTTCAGTTATCCTGGTCTTAACGTATGCATGGTCATTCCTACATACTGGAAGTCGCAGGGGCAGGTAATCATGTAAATGCATTGTTAGGTGTTACAGTTTGTGTGCTTAGTCAACACCCATTTGAAATTGGTCTGGAAAGTTATGTCTTTGGATGTAGTGGTGAGTGGGCAGACCACACACGATCCACAAACATAATGTCCAGAGACCAAGGGGAGACCCCACAGAGTTCTTTGTGTAGTTGCTTTGCTTTTTCTTGGTCTTGTGTGAACCAAAACATCCTTCCGGTTTTGTGTTCTTTTATACACAAACCTGGGTGTTTGTATGTGCAAATTACCGGTATCTAAAATACTCCAATGTCTCAGAATGATTTTCTTGATTCTAGCTGAGTCAGGTGTAAAAGATGTGACGCAGGTGAGCATGTCAGAGGTCGGTTTCGTGTGTGTCTCATGTAGTGTCTCTCGTGGATTATTCCTTGCTCTTTTCATGGAGTCCCACACATGTTTCTCAGGATATCCCCTGGCCTTAAGGTTAGATGCTAAAACATTGGCCTCTGCTCTATAGTCAGAAACTGATGCGTCTGATGTGCATAAATTGGCCAAACTGTAGGTTGTCTCTTAACGCTTTGGAGTGGTGGCTATTATATAGCAGTAGGCTGTTTCGATCAGTGGGCTTTTTGTATAGAGTTGTACAAAAGTACATTTTTGGACTAACTGAACTATTTTAGATTCACTTCACCTACACTCACATCTACACACACTAGGACCCTTACCCCCACTGCACCCACCGGCAGGAACAAAAGATCCCTGCTAAAGAGCCCCATTTTTGGGTGCCCCTCAGGTATTGCAGCGCCGACCTGACGAGGGGCAGGCTCAAATGATGAAGCATGACACCTAGCTTGCTGGGTGTGTGAGAGCCCTAGTTCCGACATGGGAAGTTCCCCCCTTTCCACAACACTACCAGTGGGGTCCGCTTGGAACCCTACACACTTGACAGTAATCATTCTTATCTTCTGATGACCTGAGGAAGAGGTGTGGTGCCGAGGCCAGGGTGACTGACTCCAGAATCTGGGGATCACGGATCGACCCCCGGCGCCGGCAGCAGATTAGCCCAGCACCATGTGACTCTGGGCAATAGCTTGCTTAATCTTCCCGACGGCCCCCAGCGCCTAGAGACCCTTACGGGTGATTGTTTGCGCTTTACAAATGTGGATTATTATTATTATGACCTTAGAGGAACTCTGTACCATTTCTTGTGCACAGCCTTGATGGGGTATGTACATTGGACCTCATTAAACTTACCCCTATGTCCCCGCTTTGTTTGATATAACCACTAAAGACTCCCACCTCTTCAGCCCACGTATAGAACTGGTAAATATTTACTGAAAAGTCAGAGTGTGAAAAGTAAATAAAAAGCCAGAACTGTTACACACTGACCTCTGAGTGTAGAAGATGTGGTCTGATGCTGGCACAGTTGGGCAATGGGGCATAGGAACTGAACATCTCAACCAGGCACTGCTTATGACCACATATTACATCACTCATGACATCATTTATGGCATCTCAAACAATATCATTCATGACATCACTAATGGCATCATCCAGTGAGTGTTATAGTTTGCATAGTCGTGGGAAACTACCATATTACTTTTTTACCTAATTTTGTATAGCCTGTGCCCAGGGAATGGGTGTAATTGTTTAAAAAATGCATATGCTCCTAATAAATCATAGGTGTGTAGAGGTACTGAACACATTATAAATCTTTGTATTGAAGAGTAACTCTGTGTGCAGGTGACAGTGTGTTTCACATAAGAGTTTTGGTAGTGCAGAAAAAGTTTCCAACAGGGAAAAGACTCTACGTACTAAGGGTCCGATTACGATGGTGGGAGGACGTACCTATCAGGGATTTGGACTGCCCGACAGGCTGTCAACAGTCCCACTTTAGGCCTTTTGATGTGACCATCACCACGGCGGTTGCAGTGCATATTTTCTGCATCGTGGTGGGTTCTGCTGGCTGCAGCACCCGCCGCAATGCAAAAAAGGGACAATTTGCATATTCCTGTACTAAATCATGGTGCAGGGATATGTAGGGGGCACCATTGGTGCCCTCCAGATCCTGTGCCTGGTGGCCAGAGGTAAGGGGGGTTAGGTATGGCCCCCACCCCAAAGTCCCTTTCCGCCTGCCTGTTCATGGCAGGTTAACGGCCATGGACAGGCAGGCAGAAAGGGACGTCGTAATCCCTACGGCGGTGCCTGGTAGGCACCGCCACCATTGTAGGGACCACAAGCCCCTCTGCTACACCGGCGGGCTCAAGGAGCCCGTTGGATACGTGGCGGTCAGTATTTATAACCACCACATATCCCCCCACCATTATAATATGACTGGCGGTAAAGTTGGTTATGATGGCGGGGAGACTGTCACCAACAGCCTGTCTATGGTGGTCTCCCCGCCATCGTAATTGGGCCCTAAGCATTGTAAGCAGCCTTCAGTTATTAGACAGAATCATTTCAGCATCACAATTTTAACATAACAAAGAAGACTGTGTGCACCAGTTACTAACCTATGTACATGTGCTTGTTTTGCTTCAGAAGATCGGATGTCTATAAAGTTTGCATCACAGTATGAAGGCTGCAGGAAGTATGATCTTTAGCAGTTGGAGACCTTGGTTATTTTAAGTGAATAGTCTCTCTTTGGACTTGTTTTGCATAGTGTGTTCACTGGTCTTAGTAGATACCTTTTAATACTCTGTGGTGTATTTCTCATGAGAGTATCACTGTCTGCAAACAATGTGGTACAGAGTAACTGTCTCCTTAGAGTAAACATCATTTACATTACCCACCTTTCTACTGACATCAACTTAATTTCTCACTGTACGTTCGATGACTTTGAGGGGTTTGAAACAGGTAAAGACTGTCTGTAATAGGGCATTAGGTATGTAACAGGGCGTGAGTATCTGGAGAAAATTAGTTTTCTCTGATCAGTTTTTACAGATTGAACACCGTGTGCAGTAGAAGTTACCCTTTTAACTGTGGTTGTTAGTTAACATGAACTCAGCTACCCATGATGTGTATGGTATAGGGTTATTGTTGCAGATATCCGAAGCTTGTTTCACCTACAGGAATTGTACGTATGATAGCATTAATGATATTTGATATTACTCTGCTATTTTGCATTTAATTTCAAAGTTTTAATGCCATACCTATTTATAGAACAATCTGTACAAAAGAAGCTTGGATGATGTCATTAGCGATGTAATGTGATGTCCTCAATTATTTCATTTTAGATGCTATCAGTGATGTAATAAATTGTGTCATGGAGAATGTCATGAGTGATGTAATATGTAAGGTCTTAAGCACTGGATGGGGGGGCACAGGTTATACTTACCTCTGCTAACTATAACTGGTGAATTTCTATGTTTTTTCTTTAGTACAAAATGATAATTTTATCACAGATATGTTCATCTAACTACAACATTGCATGAAACTTTTTTTCCAGTGGGAAAACAAAATAAAAACTATATATATATATATATATATGTATATATATATGTGTGTGTGTGTGTGTGTATATATTATTTACTGGCGGTCGCCAGTAGATAGTTATAGTTAGGACCGAGTTCCCATAGGAATTCTGAAAATTCTATTTTGAATAACTTTGGTGCCGGTTGACGAATCCTCGCAAAATTTTCAAAACTAATGGGGCGCTCCGCTCAGCTCCTACCCCGAAAGTCTCGGGGTGATTCGTCAAGCGGGGGCTGAGAAAAAAGGGGGGTCCCAAAACGCGTTTTCCCCATGCATTTTCCCATAGGACCTTTAGTCGAAGGTACAGCCCGAACGGCTGAACAGAATTACTTGAAATTTGGCAAAGAGGTAGTCCTCAGGTCAGGCATGTGCCTTTTGCATATATGGTGTCAATCTAGTCAGCAGTTCCTGATAAAATTGCAGTTAAAAGTACATAAATATCTATATGCGCGCACCGTGCGCGCACCGTGCCGTGCACGAGCGTAATTCTGATTGGTGGTTAGATGTCAGTCAACATTCAAATCGGTCGAAATCAGGAAGTGTCGGATGCCATTTTGTGTGTGACAGTGAAAAAGAAAGGTGGAGAACGTGAAAAGGGGGCATGGTAGAGAGTTCCTGACCCCCTAGCCTTTGTCAGGGGGTCCCTGAAGGACCCCGAAGTGTGAAAAAAACATTTTTTTTTTTTTTTTAAATCGCGGGGTGCGCGCACGGTGCGCGCACGGTGAAAAACCCTTAAAAAAAAACAACATTTTAAACTGTTTTATTACAGGATACAGTCAATCTATAACTATATACATAGGTAGTTTATTGTAAAATAAATATTTAAAAAATATAATAATACATACATAAATTAGCATTTAAAAAACCTTACAAATTCACTAAAAAAACCATAGGTTTCACACACGTTATAGTTAGAAATTAGCATTTAAAAAACCTTGCAAATTCACTTAAAAAACCATAGGTTTCACACACGTTATAGTTAGGAATTAGCATTTAAAAAACCTTGCAAATTCACTGAAAAAACCATAGGTTTCACACATGTTATAGTTAGCTGGACATTTCACTCGTAAAAAACCATTGAAATTCCCCCGTTATAGTTAGTTCAGGTAACTATCACTCGCGCGAGCGCAATCCACTGCTGATGACGTCACATATTACATCACTGATGACATTATCCAGTGAATATGTGTCTTTCTGTAAAATAAATATTTTTTATATATGTATATCTAAAGGTTAATGGAAGAATAAACGGGTAAATAAGTGTGTAAATGGATGGTTTTTTTGGTAAAATTAATTGTATAACTGACTTATTAACAGTATCTTAGTGAATACAGTGATGTAATATGTGACGTCATCAGCAGTGGATTGCGGTCGCGCGAGTTATAGTTACCTGAACTAACTATAACGGGGGAATTTCAATGGTTTTTTACGAGTGAAATGTCCAGCTAACTATAACATGTGTGAAACCTATGGTTTTTTCAGTGAATATATATATATATATATAATATGTTTCTTGAGTTAACTGTGACTGGTGACATGGTTTTTTAAAATATTAAAATGTTACTTTTAAACTGACATTTTCACCTAACTATAACGTCACTTTAAAGACAAAGAGTCAACCCCAAGCACTCATTAGAGTAATATTTTGATCCAATATAAATTAGAAAGTCTTTATATATTTGTCCAAGTTTCAGTTCTTTATTCGGGTATCCATCCAGTGTCCAATATTCAGTCAGATCATATTTTCAAGACACAGCTTGTGGCAGTAGTACATTTAAACAATTACAGCCAACACGTGTTTCATTGTGTGTCATAACACACATGTGACTTCTTCAAGGCTGTAAACCCAAAATACAAACAGTTACTTCACTATTCTGACATAGGCAAAATATGCCCAGCACCCATAAATGATGCTTGTAAGGTTTCCATCACCAAAGGTGAGCATGAGAGGTAAGTTTAAAGAGTTTCTCGCAACAATAATAACCGAAACAGAAAAAAGAGATCGAGGAAGAAACTCTTGTGTCAGGAATGATACCGAGTTTGTGATAATTAAAGAAAAAATGTGTAAGTGAAAGTCAAGAAGAAAAAGGAAAAACTGACAAGGTACCAAAGTCTCAGAGACCATGAGCAATCAATAACTCATCACCTGATATGGTTGCCAGCTCATTATGCAATACAATCCAGATAATACACTGTATTAAAAATGTGAATTCTGTAAGTGTAAATGCAACCCGTTATCCAGTTCCTTAACACAGTATACAAATTCATATGAATACTAGCAAACAAATAAAATCACCATGTAACTTGCTGTATTATCCTTGGCAAGTAGATATACAGCGATCCTGAAATAATATTTCGATGTAAATGGTTTTCCACTTACTGTAATTAAAAGAGAAAGAAAAAGCCAACTGGGCAAACATAAGTACGGGAGTCAATTCATCATCAATCGATAAGTCATTGCATAAAATATACTACTGAAAGGCATGGATGCTCACCTTAAAATATAAAGAGCACAGCACTGAGTGTATAAACAGATGGTGCACGAGTATAAGCGTGGAAGTAAAGGAGATTGAATATATGTTGTAGAAGGGAAGATCACGAGTCCATGACCTATAATGCAGAAAGTATTTTCCAATATCAAAATTACCAGTTAAAAGCGTACTTTAGTAATTGCTCCGTCTTATATTAACTTCAATATAATTAAAGTTACTGTAAGAAAGACCCCAACTTTACTAGTAAAATTTAGGCAACACAGTTATTGAGATAGTACTGGAATCTGTGTAAAGACAAAGTATCTACGATCACTACAATCATCACAGTAATACAGTCCACACTCAGGGATCTATTAGAAAACCATAAGTATATATACAACATAGGTATCAGTCCCTACAGGTAACTACAGACATAATATATTTACCGCGTGAAGAAATATATCAATACAATTAGTAGGGTCCAGGCAATAAGTCCCAACCCTCAGTTTAATCAAACCAATCCATTCACCTCTCAAAGTATATCAAAATGTGGCAAGTAAACATAGAAGATGAGAGTAAAATAGAGCACGACATTTCAGGGACTAGTAATCCCTTATCCAACAGCGTGCGGGTAATACGATTCTAACTTCGCACTTGAAATACATATCCAATTTTCCAATACGATCCACGTTCTTTCCCAACTGTCGCTTAGCAAGAATACGGAATACAGTAGTCTATTTTTAACGTACCTGTAAGGGTTCCCCCGTAATGGAAATCCCTCCGGTTGGCGTGCAACGTGGGCGCCATCTTGGAGTGGTGTTTTATACACGCAACTCCCAGATCATGTGACAGAACATCACATGTTTATCGAAAAATACGTCTGCTATCTTTAAAGGGTACTATGTATACCAAAAAAACAGACGGCCAAATACAGGTGGATATTACAAGAATACCCTCATAGGGCCAGAACAACAAAAAATGTATCAAAACAAAAGTAAATGCCAGATGAATAATTGAACGATAATCATGTATATTTAAAGAACAGGCATAACTACGTCATAATGTTCCCGTAGCTCCCGAGTCATGTGACGAACCGTCACGTGTTACATCTAAACACCTTATTTGCCGAATTAAATCCAAAGCTTCAGCCCATCTCAAACGTGGCCAAGCAATCAAAACACACCTTGTGCCAGAGTGATTAATCTGTAAACCGAATTATATCCAATGCTTAAACCCGTCCCAACGTGGCCAAGCAGTCAAAACACCCCTTATTCCAGAGTGATCCATCCGCAAAGTCATATTTCAACAAAAAAAGAGGAAGTAATATCCAGGGATGTCCACTTTAAGCTTTGTTTTTTTCAGTGAATTTCTAAGGGTTTCTTTTCATGTAAAATAAGATATTATGATCATACCTAACTATAATGTCACTTTAACCTTTGCTTGTTGAAATATATATGTATGAGATATATATATATATATATATATATATATATATATATATATATATATATATGAGCACCAAACCCCTCCAGTCACGAAAGGTAGAAGCCCCACAGGGGATTTCTTTGGAATCGTTTTAATGAAACAGCATGTGGCATGATGCATTTTGGCTGCCTTCAGCCTTCGTCAGATGCCGCTGTAGATCAAGGTGCTGCCCCACCTGTGTACTCAAATAGTCCTGCACCCTCCCATTGGCGGGAGCATTGACAATACCCCATCACGTGACCAGCCATCAGCGGGAGTGCTGCAAATACTACAACTCCCACAATTCACCTTACTGGGATGGATGATGCATGGGGATGGACTCAAAGATGACAGTCCAGATAAATACTCGCTGTGCAGGACTGAACACAAAATGTCCGAGTAAAAATTGTCCTTGATAACAATAAAACGATTCCTTGAGTCCCCATAACATCCGAGCCTCACAAAATAATCTTGACCCATATACATGTTTCCTCGTATTTGAATAGCTCCTGCGCACTAGTGCAAAATGTCATTGAGTCAGCAAGTTTGCATGATTAATGATTAAACAGGGGGCGCATGATCATTATTGGTGTGGTAAAGTATATCCACGATTTGGATATTTAGCTCTTGAAACATAGCGAGGGGACTTTCCAAGTTATGTCAGACACACGCGTGTCAAACAATGTCTTTTACGGGAGAGATTGGGGAATAAAGTTTTGAATTGTAACATCAAGGACACAGTACGATTGAAAATATGTAGATCCGCTATTTTGGTCTAACAATGTCTGTCTTTGAACATTTCTGAATTTTTCCAACCATATAAGATGTTTGAACTATTGACAACGTAATATGAGGTAATATTGTGATGTCAATGTAGTGAAATGAATTCTGTCTTGCAAATGGTAAAGTCTAGCTTCACGTTTTTTCACTGCAATCACAGGTCACATGATGTTTATTTAATCATCTGTTTCACAAAACATCGGCACTCGTGAACAAGTAAACTGGTTTATCTTTGCCTCAAAATGAAATCCGTTTAAAAGCATTTTGGTGCCGTGGATCGTTGTTATTTTGAAAGAATTACAATGGAACTTTGGATGTTTGGGCTTCGCTAACCCGCCACGGCCCACCGTCGCTATATATATATATATATATATATATATATATATATATTCACTGAAAAAACCATAGGTTTCAGGGGTGTTATAGTTAGCTGGACTTTTCACTTGTACAAAACCATTGAAATTCCCCCGTTATAGTTAGTTCAGCTAACTATAACTCGGGCGCCCGCAATGCACTGCTGATGACGTCACATATTACATCACTCATGACATGGTCAGTGACATCACTCATGACATCACTGATGACATCTCAAATGACATCACTGATGACATCACTGATGACATCATCCAGTGAATGTGTGTTTTTCTGAAAATTAAATATGTTTTATATATGTATATCTCAAGGTCGATGGAAGAATAAATGGGTATATAAGTGTCTAAATGGATGATTTGTTTTTGAAAAATTGATTGTGTAACTGACTGATTAAGTGTATCATAGTGAATACATGGCTTAGTGAGTAATGTTTAAATATGTAAATATCTGTATCAGTCTCTCACTTTGTGTATAAGTGGCTGCATGGGTTGGTGAGTAGCTACATGGGTGTCTATATAGGTTATTAGTTGGTTTTTTGAGTATCAGTCTGAGTGTCTGCATGGTTCGGTGGGGGGTATTACGTAGTGCATAGGTGCATGAATGAGTGACTCACTGTTTGTATGTGTTGAACACAGCATGTGTGCAGGACTGTATGGGTGGATGAGTGTGTGTATGGGTGTGTTAGTGAGTGAATGACTGTCTCGGTAGTGTCTTTATGAGTAACTACATATGTTTTAAACTAGTATATGTGACTATTGGTGTATATATGTGAGTATATGTGAGAGTGAGAGATTGAAAGAGTTCCTGTATGAATAAGTATGTGTTTCTATAAGTGATTGTTTAAAAGACTAAGTATGTGTAAGTTTCCGTAGAAGTAAGTATGGTGGTGTGTGTATAACTGTATATGCAAGTAAATGTATGTTTGATTCTTTATTAGCATGAGTGACTATGTGTGTGAGTAACTCTATGGATGAGTGGCATTGTGTAACAGGATGTATAGGTGTATGAGTACATATGATGAGTGAGTACATGTATGAGTGACTGTATAGGACAGTTGGTGAATGAGTGGATGTGTATGTGGATCTTAGAATTACTGAAGAGGTTGTTGTAACTGGTATTGGTATGTCCATTGTTTTGAAAATTTTAGTCTCTATTTTTGAATGTGTGTATTAAAGGTTATATTAGGGTGAGAGGAGGTCTGCCACTCTATCACAAGGATGATGTCATCAGTGATGTCATCAGTGATGTCATTTGAGATGTCATCAGTGATGTCATGAGTGATGTCACTGACCATGTCATGAGTGATGTAATATGTGACGTCATCAGCAGTGCATTGCGGGCGCCCGAGTTATAGTTAGCTGAACTAACTATAACGGGGGAATTTCAATGGTTTTGTACAAGTGAAAAGTCCAGCTAACTATAACACCCCTGAAACCTATGGTTTTTTCAGTGAATTTCTGAGGTTTTTTAAATGCTAATTCCTAACTATAACGTGCCTGAAACCTATGTTTTTTTCTGTGAATTTCAAAGGTTTTTTAAATGCTAATTTCTAACTATGCCTACAGAGATAGGACATGTGAAGAAAGAAGAAAAAATGCACAGAAAGAAACAAAAGAAGTGCAGAAAGAAGCAACAGAAGTCCTCAAATACGAAGATAAGTGCAGGAAGAAGGATAACGTGCAGAAAGAACAAAAAGAAGAGCAGAAAGAAGCCTTGTTGCAAAATCATCCTGTACCCTCAACTTTTTCAGACGGATACTGGTGGTAACTGAGCCTGACTAACCAGTCCTAGAGCCAGTGCTATGTTAAAAGACACTTAGAATACAGTGAAAACACCTACATACACTAGGGAACATTATGCGTTGGGGTCCCCCTGTGATTAGCATGACCTCCTCTGTAAGCCCCTGGTATATAAGAGGGCATGGGGATTAAAACTACCTCTTAAAACAGGCCACAGGGCGTTTTTGCACACGTTAACTCAGGCCCCGTCCCCTCCCTTCACCACTGTGTAAACACGCCCTGTGTCCATTTTTAGTTGGGAGATTAAGTTCATTTGAATCCTGAGGGTCCCTGGGGTCCAACTAGCCCACTAGGTACCTCCAGTAAGTGCCACAGAGCTGCGTTGCAGAGAGGTGTAAAAAGTGGCACGGCCTGGACCACCTCTCTGCAATGCAGCTCAGTGGCGCTTACTGGAAGCACTTGGTGGGCTAGTTAGCCCCCAGGGGCCCTCAGTATTGAAGGGAAATTATATCCCCAATTTAAAACGTGCCATAGTGCGTGTTTGCACACGTCACCTCAGACCCCGTCCCCTCCCTTCACCACTGTGTAAACGCGCCCTGTGGCTGTTCTAAGTTGAGAGATTAAGTCCCCTTGAATCCTAAGGGTCCCTAGGGTCAAACTAGACCACTAGGTACCTCCAGTAAGCGCCACAGAGCTGCGTTGCAGAGAGGTGTAAAAAGGGGCTTGGCCTCAGAACACCTGGCTGCAGCGCAGCTCCCTGGCGCATACTGGAGATACCTGTTGGGGGCGCGTTTGCAGAGTGCTGCACGGAGGGGGCATGGCCTCCTGCACGATGCCAGTCTTTTATTTATTTTAGTTTTTTAAGAAGGGGGGCTGTTTGGTTCCCCTTCTTATTCTAATTTATTGGCCCTGATGACCCCATCCCCCAGGGCCAGTCTCCTAATTATATTTTTTTGACCCCAATCCCCAGGGCCGGCCACTGTTTTTTATTATTTTTAAAAAATATATATTTATAGACACACCTAGGACATGCTGGACAAACCGTACGTACCTATCACCATGACGATTTGCGTGATATTCATTAAAAGGCGACTATGCATGCAATGAATCCACGTGGAATGTATTTACACCACTAGTGAAGCTCTGACATGTCTGATGCCCTACCGTGCCTAATCCCGGTAGACACCCTTGTCGTTTATTTATACAAACTTGGGTAGCTATTGACGGGCACATTTAATACACATGCACACCAAGCCATTCAAAGGGGATTCGACAAAAATTCGACCAAAACTATGCAAGAAACCCCCCTCACGGTTAATAAAACACACATCCACTGCCGGATGTGTAATACTTTTTATTTTACTCTCTGGAAAGGGGACGAACATCACTTGAGAGTCACAGCGCGCTCCTGACAGAGCCCAATGCTGTGTTACACCCACCATTGCCTGCCGTGTGCCACACACCTCTGTGTTGTATTCCACTAGCTAGTGCATATGCTATGACACTCTCTAGCCCATGTGCACTGTAACACCACCCCGTGAATATGTCATGCCACACTTGTCTTCGCACGGGTTATATTGCCCCATCTAACGTGCCTTTCTCGATGCCTATGTTATAACGCACAGTGCTATGCCATACATATTACAATCTGGGATCCATATCTTTGTCACAGTGCATATGCAACCTTACACTCCCCAGCACATATTTTATATTACAACTTTAGAGACTAGTTAGGTTACACAACACTGCCCTGTGCATATTACACTCCAAGGCGCATATCGCATAGCACGCGCTAGTGCCTGTGCTATCTCGCGCTCTCCAATGAATCTGTCATTGCGCACAATGTATTGCATATTATATTTCACGCCCGGTTCATCTTATATCACACTTTTTGGTGCATAGTTTATACCATACACTATATCTAGTTTTCATTTTCAATCGTGCTCTCAGGACTATGTTCTATATAACACTGTGTTCACCTACCCTTTTCACGGGCATTACATTTTGCGATAGGGGGTGGAGGGTCAGGGGGTGTTTCTGCCAAGTGAGCCCGGAGTCACAGTCACAAACGTCCTCTTCTTCCTGAATAAAAGTGAGATTATGCTGCATACTTGTTCATATTTTAAGTAGTTCGCACAGACACAATGTTTTAAAAACAATAAAGTTCCTAATACCCGCCTTCTCTGAACAGTTAGCTTGCTGCCCCATCCCCTTCCTCCCTATCCTCTGTTGTGTGAATCCATGGACTAGCCTCCTCCCTCCTGCCATGCATGGTCTGATGTGCTGCCACTGCCCTCAGTATGATGCACCAGTCCACTCCTCCTGCCCTCCATTGCCCAATTCTATGCCCCATCATTGACCTCCTGCTTAAACTCTGTGCTTAGCTTGCTGCCCCTATTCTCCTTCCCCCTGCCCTCCGATGTCTTTGTGCATGCCCCTGCTCCATCCTTTTTGCCCACCATGTCCCATGGACCTGCCACTCCTATCTACTCAGAGTGTTCTGTTGAGCTGCCACTCCCCTCCCACCTGCCTAGCATTGTCAGATGACTGTAACCTGTCCCTGTCACCTCCACCCTGCCTGTCCACATGCCATGCCCCTATCCTCTTCCTCCTGTCCTACATGGTCCATTGTACTGCCACACCCTTCTGCCCTCCCTGGTCTGTTGTGCTGCAGCTGCTCCTCCTGCCTGCCCTGTGTGGTCTGTTGTGAGGTCCCTTCCCCTGAACTTTCTTGTCTGTGCACAGGTCCTGACCCTCCCTTCTATCCTCCATCGTCCTTTGTGCATGCCCCTCCACCCTCCTTCTTGCCCATCATAGCCATTGTGCTGCCACTAACCCTCCCACTTGCCATGCATGGTCTTCTGTGCTGCCATGGCCCCTCCCACCTTCCCTGTGTGGTCAGTTAGCTGCCCCTGACCCCCTCCCACCTTCCCTCCATGGTCTGTGTGTATGCCATCACAGTCTCACTGTTGCTCTTCATGGTGTGTCTTGCTTCTAGTGCCCATCCTGCCTGACCTCCATGGCTATCTTGCTGCTCCTGCCCTGCCCCCTTGCCCCCAGCCCTACTCCCTCCCTCCTGGCTTGTCTGTTCCATTGTAATGCCCCTGATCCGTCCCTCCTGCCCTTTATGGTCTGTTATGCTGCAGCTTTCTCTCCTGTCTGTCCATTATGGTCAGCTAGCTACCATTGCCTCTTGCCCCTCTGTTCTCTGTTGTCCATGTGCATGGTCCTGTCCCCTCCCTCTTGCTTTCTATGGATTGTTGTGCTGCACTCCCGTGTGGTGTATTGTGCTGCTGCAAACCCTGATGCCTGCCCTGCAGGGTCAGTTTGGTGCACCTCTCCATGTCCCTCCTGTCCTCTGTTATCCAAGTCCATGTCCCTATCCCATTTCCTTCCATGATCCAATGTACCATACTTGCGAACATTTTGAACTTGGTAAGAGGGAGATTTTGAAAAAAACTGGGGTATTGATTTTCCCCTTTGAGTTACATTGAAAAAGAGGATATTGTAGACAGGAGACAGATCAAATAAAGCCCATTTGAGCTTAAAAACATTGGACGTTTCCTGGCTGAATCGGGTCTGTTGGCATGTATGGTTGTACTACCATTGCCTCTTCCTTCTGCCCACAATGGTCTATTACATTGCCACAGGCTTGAAGGAGGGTAGATTTTGTATCACAGGGGGCCCCTGGCCCGTTCTGTCCACACCTGAAGTATGAGACCCTTGTCCTTGCCCTGCCAGCTGCATTTGTAGGCCGTATTAAATTGACCAGCGGGTCCTGTGTTGCTATATAATTATCCTGAGACATCCTTACCACTCAGCCAGTATAAAACCCCTGTGTAGGCCCTTCTGTTCAATATGTAGGCCTCTTTGTTAAATTGACCATAGCTCTGCAATTTTAGTGTATAGCAGTCTGAAGGCAGGTCTGCGAGGCCTTCTGCTCCAAACCAGTAGCCCCCACCCTACCCGAGTGCTCCGTGCTCGGTATCAAAGTTCAACATCCCCCTGAAGCTGTCGACATACAGTAGGCTGCATCCTGGACTGGTACTTGCTTCCTGGGCAGGTTTCCCGCTTTTAAGGAAGTGGCAACCGCAGAGCGTCAAGTTAGGAGAACTGAGGAGATTTTATACATGAATATATTGAATTCCTGTACAATACCCATTATTTTCTGCTTGCTCTATGGAACTTACCATAAGCGATTGGCCTGAGAGACTGACCTTTTCACCCAGTCCATTGTCAGCATTAAGTGGGTAAATGACGAAATGTCTGGTAAAATCTGCAGACGAAGCTTTTGGGTAGCATACGTAGGTAGATGTAGCGTGCAAAGGAGCCCACAAAATGATATAAAAAGGGAGCACCCACAGATATCGACGGACTACCTCGCCGTCTGTATGTAGGTTAACAGGCAGTGCAGGTTTTCCCCAAGAGCTGGGAGCTCTTGTCTTCCTTTGCTTAAAATGTCTTGCTCTGCTTTGCTTGAAGTATCTTATTCTATTTTACCTATATGAAATGTCATGTTATGTTTAACCATTGTTCTCTTTACTTTTGCATTTAAAAGATTTTGTATTGTAATTGCAGGAATGCTTGCTCTAAGAGTAAACGTGAGTGTTCCTAGGTAACATTTTCCTTGGTGTAACTTGTTTCTCATGATGCATTTATAGATGTGTTTTCTCTCTCTCTCTGTCAGTACATTAATTGAGATACAGAGAATATCATGACAGCTGTATGATTATCTGGATTCTGTATTTTGTACTTTATGTCTCTATTCTGCGGTTTCTTTGAAGTTGCATCTTCTCATTAAACTGCCATTGTATTCTGCCTCCAATTCCATGTCTCATATGTCTGTTTTCTTCATTTTTGGAGCAAGCGTTCCTAGGCACCCCGGCTCAAATTAAGGTGCCCCTTTTGTCCCTGACTCACTCTCCTGCTCAGTTCTGTGGTGGCTCCCGGGGATCTGGGGACCGCCCCTAGCTTCCTTGACCCGTAATAGATCTTGCCTCCAACAGCCTCTCTTGCAAGTCCTGTATTGTTGGTTTGTTGCCCCTGCCCCCCTTTCCACTGCCTTCCATAGTCTGTTGTGCTTCCACGGCCCTTCCTGCCTGCTCAGTGTGGTTAAATTGTTGCCTTTGCACCCTCCTACCTGCCTTCAATTTTCAGAGTCCGTGCCCCTGGCCTCTGCCTCTCAACAGTATCCTAATGAACAACTAGATTGCTAACATTCTATATTTATTACAAAAGTGTGGAACGCCTGACATCATCTTGATGTAATCAAAACTGTAATACCTAGAGCATTTCCTTTAGAAATTACATATATGAGAGGGTCTTATTGGCATCAAAATTATGGTTAGTGCTCTAAAAGGCTAAAATAAGGACATATTTTCTGAGTTTTCAAATAGCGACAAAGCACTTTTAAATTATTTGTTATCTTTATGTTTTTTTATCCAGTTGACCACTTGATTAAATGTTGCACTTAGGGGAGATGATGTGGTGTTACTTCCAGAACTGCAGACTTTGCAACTGGGGAACCAGGTTGAAGTTTCTGCTTCAGCTCGACATTCTGTGATTCTGGTCAAATCACTTAGTCTCCCCATGTCTACAACCAAAATGAATGTGTTCTTGTGTGATGTAACCAATGCTCATGTAAAGCACTCCAATACCTGACAAGTCTGCACTATATAACACTGCAAAAACACAAAATAATAAGTGTTTTGCACACTTCTGTCATTGGGCTATATTTGGGCTACATCTGGGTGATTTTGGGCTACATTTGGGCTCTTTTGTCTCCGGTGGCCATCTTGGGAGATTTATTTGTTATGAAGTTTCCTAATTTCCTCATGTACTGCAGTCTCCTCAGTAGGAAATGCTTTCAGTTTTTTACTTTGATTCCATCATGAAGGTATTCAGATATGTCACACATTTGCCATAAATTCTGAATGTTAGCACTCTAGTTGCTCATTAGATAATTGTAGTAAAACTACTGCACCATGGAAGTCTGCTCCTGGTATTAAAAGTGCATGTTTCAGTCTGCATGTCAGAATTTTTTTAATGAAATAGAAGAGGATTTGAGAAGTCACTCAAAATGTGCCCTCATTTTCTTTCTTCAGCATTAATCATAATTTCTATGGCAAAATGAACCTAATCATTGTGTTCCTTTTTAAATTAAATGTTTTAAGTGTTACCAGTTTATTCCAATCAAGATGGCTTCAGGTGTGCCATACTTTTGTCATAATGAAGACAGTAAGCGCTCTAGTTGTTTTTAAGAACATTCTGGGACATTCTGTCATTGGGCTATACTTGGGCTACATCTGGGTGATATTTGGGCTACATTTGGGCTCTTTTGTCTCTGGTGGCCATCTTGGGAGACTTATTTGTTATGAAGTTTCCTAATTTCCTCATTTACTGCAGTCTCCTCAGTAGGAAATACTTTCAGTTTTTTACTTTGATTCCATCAAGAAGGCATTCAGATGTGTCACACATTTGCCATAAATTCAGAATGTTAGCACTCTTTTTGCTCATTAGATCACTGTAGTAAAGCTACTGCTCACCAGGGAAAACTGCTGCTGGGATTGAAAGTGCATGTTTCAGTCTGCATGTCAGAATTTTTTAATGAAATAGAAGAGGATTTGAGAAGTCACTCAAAAAGTGCCCTAATTTTTCTGCAGCACTAATCATACTTTTTATTGAAAAATGAACCCCCTCATTTTGTTCCTTTTTAAATTAAATGTTTTAAGAGTTACCACTTTAATCCAAGCAAGATGGCTTCAGGTGTGCCATACGTTTATCATAAGTAGGACTGTTAGCGCTCTAGTAGTTCTTTGGAACACTCTGGGAAGCTGCAGTAGAACACAAAGGAATCAACTGACAGTCTCTGCCCTTGTTGGATGTACATGTTTTACTGAGAATGTCAGACTTCATTCTCACATGACTGAGAAAGATAATGTGAATTTACAGAAAATAAGCTCTCAGTTTAGCCTATAGATCACCTTCCAAACCTCTGTGGTAAAAGCATGAGAAAATATTTTTCTCTCAATCATGATATCCCAGCAGAAGGCTTTTTTACATGGTGAAATCACCTTAGAACATACCACAATTCCTAAAATGAGTATGATACCATCAACAAATGATTTATAATGTAACTAAAGTCTTAAAACCTTCTATTAACTGCAATGCTTTTTAATGAGGTGCTATCATGTATATTGGTCCCAAGATGGCTGCCAACACTTCTTGGATGAAGTGCTGACAGCCAATCAGATCTCAGGATGAGATGTGTGGTTAGGCTCCGCCCACATATATATATGCTTTTAAATGCTATTTTCTCAGGATCTACTGAACAGATTTACACCAAACCTACAAAAGGCACTTCCTTGACCTGAGGACTACCTCTCTGCCAAATTTCAAGTAATTCTGTTCAGCCGTTCGGGCTGTGGCTGTGTCTAAAGGTCCTATGGAAAAATGCATGGGAAAAACGCGTTTTGGGACCCCCCTTTTATCTCAGCCCCCGCTTGACGAATCCCCCCGAGACTTTCAGGGTAGGAGCGGAGCGTAGCGCCCCACCTATTTTGAAAAATTCGCGAGGATTCGTCAACCGGCGCCAAAGTTATTCAAAATAGAATGTTGCGGATTTCCTATGGAAACGTGGTCCTAACTATAACTATCTACTGGCGACCGCCAGTAGATAATATATATATATATATATATATATTCACTTAAAAAACCATAGGTTTCACACACGTTATAGTTAGGAATTAGCATTTAAAAAACCTTGCAAATTCACTTAAAAAACCATAGGTTTCACACATGTTATAGTTAGCTGGACATTTCCCTCGTAAAAAACCAATGAAATTCCCCCGTTATAGTTAGTGCAGGCAACTTTAACTCACGTGACCGCAATCCTCTGCTGATGACGTCAGATATTACATCACTGTATTTAGACACCTATTTACCCATGTCTTCTTCCATTAATCTTTAGCTATACATATATTACAAATATTTATTTTTCCGAAAGACACATATGTAATCAGTGATGTAATATCTGAAGTCATCAGCAGAGGATTGCGGTCGCGTGAGTTATAGTTGCCTGCACTAACTATAACGGGGGAATTTCATTGTTTTTTTACGAGGGAAATGTCCAGCTAACTATAACATGTGTGAAACCTATGGTTTTTTAAGTGAATTTGTTCGGTTTTTTAAATGCTAATTCCTAACTATAACGTGTGTGAAACCTATGGTTTTTTAAGTGAATTTGTTCGGTTTTTTAAATGCTAAGTTATGTATTTATTAATATTTTTTTTTTTCAGCTTTTTCACCGTGCGCGCACCAAGCGACCACGATGCATTGTGCGTGCCGAACGCGCACGGTGCGCGCACTCCGCGATTTTTCAAAAAATCAATATTGTTTTTGTTACCCTTGGGGGTCCTTCAGTGACCCCCTGACAAAGGCTAGGGGGTCAGGAACTGTCCATCCTGCCCCCTTTTCACGTTCTCCACCTTTGTTTTTGACTGCCTCAGACTGCGAGAGACAGAATGGCGGCCGACACTTCCTGATTTCTACCGATTCGAATGTTTACTGTCATGTAACAACCAATCAGAATTACGCTCGCGCACGGCAGCGTGCGCGTACGGTAAGCTTACCGTACGCGCACGGTGCGCGCTTATAGATATATATGTACTTTTAACTGCAATTTTCTCAGGAACTAATGAACAGATTAACACCAGACCTGCAAAAGGCACATCCCTGACCTGAGGACTACCTCTCTGCCAAATTTCAAGTAATTCTGTTCAGCCGTTTGGGCTGTACCTTGGACTAAAGATCCCTATGGAAAATTGCATGGGAAAAACGCGTTTTGGGACCCCCCTTTTTTCTCAGCCCCCGCTTGACGAATCCCCCCGAGACTTTCAGGGTAGGAGCGGAGCGGAGTGCCCCACCTATTTTGAAAATCTTGCGAGGATTCATCAATCGGCGCAAAAGTTATTCCAAATAGAATGTTGCAGATTTCCTATGGAAACAGGGTCCTAACTATAACTATCTACTGGCGACCGCCAGTAGATAATATATATATATATATATATATATATATATATATATATATATATATATATATATATATATATCCAAATGAAGAACCCAAAAAGTGAGGCGCCACACACGGTCGTAGAATGTCCTTTTATTTGGCAAGTTGCAGAGAGAACAGCCTCACTTCCTCAGAGATTCACAGCCAAACATGTTTCGGGCTTCCTAGCCCTTGCTCACTGGCACAGAGAGGCACAGCTGCCAAGTCTTCCGCCGCACTTGCAGTGTTGATTTATAGTCACGCCCCAAGGCGTGTGCTGGCACAGCATTGTGGTCGATGTAGTTTGTAGTGCAGCAGGGCCCCTCCACCGATTTCAAAGATCCTCTAGTGGGTCGCTGCCAGAAGTAACGCTGAGTCCCTGCCAGTGTACTAAGCCAAAATTGGTTACGCCGTTCCTTTTCACGTTGTAGAGATTCACAACGCAGGAGCCGCTCGTCCGCTGCGGGGCACCTCGCGACCCTGGGCGGGGCCGCTATATATCCAAATGAAGAACCCAAAAAGTGAGGCGCCACACACGGTCGTAGAATGTCCTTTTATTTGGCAAGTTGCAGAGAGAACAGCCTCACTTCCTCAGTGATTCACAGCCAAACATGTTTCGGGCTTCCTAGCCCTTGCTCACTGGCACAGAGAGGCACAGCTGCCAAGTCTTCCGCCGCACTTGCAGCGTTGATTTATAGTCACGCCCCAAGGCGTGTACTGGCACAGCATTGTGGTCGATGTAGTTTGTAGTGCAGCAGGGCCCCTCCACCGATTTCAAAGATCCTCTAGTGGGTCGCTGCCAGAAGTAACGCTGAGTCCCTGCCAGTGTACTAAGCCAAAATTGGTTACGCTGTTCCTTTTCACGTTGTAGAGATTCACAACGCAGGAGCCGCTCGTCCTCGGCGGGGCACCTCGCGACCCTGGGCGGGGCCGCTATATATCCAAATGAAGAACCCAAAAAGTGAGGCGCCACACACGGTCGTAGAATGTCCTTTTATTTGGCAAGTTGCAGAGAGAACAGCCTCACTTCCTCAGCGATTCACAGCCAAACATGTTTCGGGCATCCTAGCCCTTGCTCACTGGCACAGAGAGGCACAGCGGACGAGCGGCTCCTGCGTTGTGAATCTCTATAACGTGAAAAGGAATGGCGTAACCAATTTTGGCTTAGTACACTGGCAGGGACTCAGCGTTACTTCTGGCAGCGACCGACTAGAGGATCTTTGAAATCGGTGGAGGGGCCCTGCTGCACTACAAACTACATCGACCACAATGCTGTGCCAGTACACGCCTTGGGGCGTGACTATAAATCAACGCTGCAAGTGCGGCGGAAGACTTGGCAGCTGTGCCTCTCTGTGCCAGTGAGCAAGGGCTAGGAAGCCCGAAACATGTTTGGCTGTGAATCGCTGAGGAAGTGAGGCTGTTCTCTCTGCAACTTGCCAAATAAAAGGACATTCTACGACCGTGTGTGGCGCCTCACTTTTTGGGTTCTTCATTTGGATATATAGCGGCCCCGCCCAGGGTCGCGAGGTGCCCCGCCGCGGACGAGCGGCTCCTGCGTTGTGAATCTCTACAACGTGAAAAGGAACGGCGTAACCAATTTTGGCTAAGTACACTGGCAGGGACTCAGCGTTACTTCTGGCAGCGACCCACTAGAGGATCTTTGAAATCGGTGGAGGGGCCCTGCTGCACTACAAACTACATCGACCACAATGCTGTGCCAGTACACGCCTTGGGGCGTGACTATAAATCAACGCTGCAAGTGCGGCGGAAGACTTGGCAGCTGTGCCTCTCTGTGCCAGTGAGCAAGGGCTAGGAAGCTCGAAACATGTTTGGCTGTGAATCGCTGAGGAAGTGAGGCTGTTCTCTCTGCAACTTGCCAAATAAAAGAACATTCTACGACCGTGTGTGGCGCCTCACTTTTTGGGTTCTTCATTTGGATATATAGCGGCCCCGCCCAGGGTCGCGAGGTGCCCCGCCGCAGACGAGCGGCTCCTGCGTTGTGAATCTCTACAACGTGAAAAGGAACGGCGTAATCAATTTTGGCTAAGTACACTGGCAGGGACTCAGCGTTACTTCTGGCAGCGACCCACTAGAGGATCTTTGAAATCGGTGGAGGGGCCCTGCTGCACTACAAACTACATCGACCACAATGCTGTGCCAGTACACGCCTTGGGGCGTGACTATAAATCAACGCTGCAAGTGCGGCGGAAGACTTGGCAGCTGTGCCCCTCTGTGCCAGTGAGCAAGGGCTAGGAAGCCCAAAACATGTTTGGCTGTGAATCGCTAAGGAAGTGAGGCTGTTCTCTCTGCAACTTGCCAAATAAAAGGACATTCTACGACCGTGTGTGGCGCCTCACTTTTTGGGTTCTTCATTTGGATATATAGCGGCCCCGCCCAGGGTCTCGAGGTGCCCCGCCACGGACGAGCGGCTCCTGCGTTGTGAATCTCTACAACGTGAAAAGGAACGGCGTAACCAATTTTGGCTTAGTACACTGGCAGGGACTCAGCGTTACTTCTGGCAGTGACCCACTAGAGGATCTTTGAAATCGGTGGAGGGGCCCTGCTGCACTACAAACTACATCGACCACAATGCTGTGCCAGTACACGCCTTGGGGCGTGACTATAAATCAACGCTGCAAGTGCGGCGGAAGACTTGGCAGCTGTGCCTCTCTGTGCCAGTGAGCAAGGGCTAGGAAGCCCGAAACATGTTCGGCTGTGAATCGCTGAGGAAGTGAGGCTGTTCTCTCTGCAACTTGCCAAATAAAAGGACATTCTACGACCGTTTGTGGCGCCTCACTTTTTGGGTTCTTCATTTGGATATATATATATATATATATATTATCTACTGGCGGTCGCCAGTAGATAGTTATAGTTAGGACTGTGTTTCCATAGGAAATCTGCAACATTCTATTTGGAATAACTTTGGCGCCGGTCGATGAATCCTCGCGAAATTTTTAAAACTAATGGGGCACTACGCTCCGCTCCTACCCTGAAAGTCTCGCGGGGATTCGTCGAGCGGGGGCTGAGAAAAAAGGGGTGTCCCAAAACGCGTTTTCCCCATGCATTTTTCCATAGGACCTTTAGACACAGCTACAGCCCGAACGGCTGAACAGAATTACTTGAAATTTGGCAGAGAGGTAGTCCTCAGGTCAAGGATGTGCCTTTTGTAGGTCTGGTGTAAATCTGTTCAGTAGGTCCTGAGAAAATAGCATTTAAATCAATATATATATCTGTAAGCGCGCTCCGTGCGCTTACCGTAAGCTTACCGTACGCGTACGGTGCCGTGCGCGAGCTCAATTCTGATTGGTGGTTACATGACTGTAAACATTAGAATCGGTCGAAATCAGGAAGTGTCGGCCGCCATTTTCTGTCTCTCGCACTGAGAAACAAAGGTGGGGAACGTGAAACGGGGGCAACGAAGAGAGTTGCAGACCCCCTAGTGTTTGTCAGGGGGTGCAAGAAGGACCCAAAAGTACGAAAAATAAATTTAATAATTTTTAAAAAAAATCACGGGGTACGCGTACGGTAAGCTTACCGTACGCGCACGGCAAAAAAAATAAAAAAAATAAATAAAGAAGTAACAATCACATTTATTAAATAAATTAAAGGACCCACAAGGGAGAAAAAAACAAATGTTACTGCGTAAAAAAAGGCGAGGCGCGCACGGCATGGACTGCGCAACGTGGGCGCTCGGTGCGCGAAGCGCACCGCGCGCCCTCTGCGCGCGCAGGGTGCGCGAAGCGCACCGTGCGCGCAGGGTGTGCGCATAGTGAAAAACCAGAAAAAAAATAAAAAAATAAATACATAACTTAGCATTTAAAAAACCGTACAAATTCACTGAAAAAACCATAGGTTTCACACACGTTATAGTTAGGAATTATCATTTACAAAACCTTGCAAATTCACTTAAAAAACCATAGGTTTCACACATGTTTTAGTTAGCTGTACATTTCACTCGTAAAAAACCAATGAAATTCCACGTTATAGTTAGATCAGGTAACTATAACTTGCGCGACCGCAATCCACAATGTGTAATTTCAGATGTCATCATTGATGTCATGAGTGATGTCACTGACCATGTCATGAGTGATGTACTATGTGACGTCATCAGCAGTTTATTGTGGGCGCGCAAGTTATAGTTACCTGATAACGTGGAATTTCATTGGTTTTTTACGAGTGAAATGTACAGCTAACTATAACATGTGTGAAACCTATGGTTTTTTAAGTGAATATATATATATATATATATATATATATATATATATATATATAAATATATATCTCGATGTAATGACTCCTGAAGTAGTTATTGTGATGTAAAGACTCTCAATGTAAGGCTGCAGAAGTAAAGGTAGCATACCCACTAGAAGAGAGACAAGTAATTTTAACTGTGGCTCTGAAGATGGCTCCTCTCCCAATGTTCAGCATCTTAGTACCCCTTCATGTTTGGTCCAGTTGCACCCCGCTGTCACTGTCCATGTACAGATGACTAGGTCCAATTGCCAAGGGGGTACTCTGGCAGGACACCTGATGGCCCTAGAGAACAAGTAACAGAGGTGGGAGATTGTGCAGCATACATCTTTTATTGTGCCACTGACATTATTACCAAAGTAAATGTTCGCAACCAACTATTGGTCTACCCTAACAACAGGTACTCCAGCAGTGTTAGCATAACATTTATAATGTATCACATTTTATTGATTTGTAAAAGTTGTTCACAAACACTAAACCATTAATAGGCACAAATGTGTCCTTGCCTGTCTCAAGCCTCTGGATTTAGGCCAGATGGGAGGCCAGAATGTGGCTGTTACATGTGCAGCTGGGGACTTAAAAAACTCTCTATACCTGCTCTACCAGACTGTCCTGTGCAGAGGAGGCCAAGATAAGCTCACCTTGACACTACAGGCTGGGGAGACAAATGTGGTGCCTTCCTTCTCAGGGTGAACATGGTGACTCTGAGTGACTCCGAGGGACACAAATTTGCAACTTTGGAGGTAGTTCGTGATCAGGTACCAACGCAGACTATTAGCTCAATAGCAAAAGCCAGAGGGGGGTTGGATGGGCAAAAGAACATTGTCGGGACTGCTCAGCCAGATGCAACGACCAAGGACTTTAATATTTAAAATAAATAACACAATACTTGCATGCATTGCCTTGCCTAGATGCGTTTGCATTTCCACATAAACAGTTGTTAGGGCTTTTGTTTTTAAAATAAGTTAGACATTACTAGCATACTTTTAATTACTTATATGTTTTTGAGCTTCCACACATTGCACTTTTCTGTCTTGGTAAATCGGGCGTCAGTTGTCAATTTGGAAACTACAACTGTTTATATTAATATAGGGGCAGATTTACCTTGCGCCAATGGTGCATCACTTTTTGTGTCGTGCAAGTGGCGCATTTAACTGCTCCATATTTACAAGGACAGGAAAAGCCACCCTGCATGACTTTTCCTGTCCTCGTAAATATGGCCCTTTGCACACAGCACCTGCGTGAAAGGGGGGTTCCATGGTTGGTACTGTGGGTGTTCCCACGCAACACCCATGGAACCAGACACATTTCTAGATTTAAGAGGAATCATAAATCTGGAAAAGCGTGTGCATGCTACGCCTCCTGTTTTCTTTTCCTCTTTCTATGCTTGCTGCATTCTGCAGTACACATAGAAAGAGGAAATCACCTCTAATGATTGTTGTTGTTCAGGAAGGGTTCCCTTCCTGAACATAAACAATCATTGAAACAATGACGTTTTCAACCACTTAATGCAGCACACACAAACTGCATTTTTCAGATTGTTTTTGTGCAGGAACAGAACCCCATATTTTTTTTCTTTTCGGGTGGTCTGCCGTGGCGGCAAAGATTATTACCTCTGTTCCCCAGACAGAAAGTGGGTTGCCCACCAAAGTCTACACGAGGACCATTGTCTACTGCCAAGTAGGTCAGACACTACACTGGTAATTATAGCTTACGTTTGATCTTTCACTCTGATGCTTTTAAAACGAGCTTGCGATTAATTCACTGTGGCAAAACTTAAGAGCCAGTTCTATTTAAGGAGATTGCCACACCCAGAGCAAAAATAATATGCACCTCACTGATCAGGGTGCGGCATTTATCTGCCTTTCTGCCTCCAATGCTTTATTTGGAACATTTTGAAATATGAACAGGATAATAAAGTATACCTTAAATGTTCATTAACTTTCCAGTACACTGTAGGTAAACCATTAGGGAAACTGATTTTAATTCGAAGTTGGAGGCTTACAGGCTTTCAAATTACCCATGTCTCTAGATGGCTATTAAAAGTTTATTACAGTTTATGGTACTACATTCATTTAATATGGCTCCTGTAGATTTCCCAAGAGTTATTTTAGAAAGCGAGGTAGGTGTTGGAAAGCACAAAGATAAACAAATTACTACATGAAGCAGGCATACTGATTCCTTCACCATCTAGGCCCTGATTATGAGTCGATGGGGAGTGGAATTCCAGTGTGGAAGTGTGCTCTCCCTCATCACAACTGGCCCATTGTTCCTGTGCTTATGTTTCCCAGATGCGGAAACGCTGGACCCAATTTTACCAACCCAAAATAGTAGGTGGTAAAATGGCTTGAGGTTTCAGCCGCAGCCTGGGCCATGCCTTTGCTCTGTCCCTGCCCGAACTCTTCCAATGGCAAAAGGATTCAATAATCCCACTTTGCCAGGACACTAATTTCCCAAACCTCCACTACTCCCTCAACCTCCCTCACCTCCCATCACCCATGCCCCACAGAGTAGCTCCTTCTCCCATTTACTACCTGCTCAGAGCAGTGGGCAAATGGAAAGGTTAAACACCTTGGAACAATGAAAACTGTGGAATTCCACACAAGAATTCCATGCCCTCACAGTTATTCCCCACTCCCATGAATCTTGCTCAGTACTGGTGCGGTGGGATCCCACTGTATCGGTAATTTCAGGTGCTGCGATTGCACCCACCCAGTACCGTGCAACTCGTAATCGAGGCCTGAGCCTAAATGGCCTGAGCACCCTCGATTTACACTGGGAGCCTGCACATGCTCTCTCCAACCCTGCAATACAGTTCGAGTTGGAGAGAGCTTCAGTGAATGAGACGGACGGCCAAACCGTCATGCACACTAACAACAGTGCACCTACTCCTCCGGCTGTGACTATCAACCCCCTGGCCCCGTCCCCAAGACTCCACGGCCCTAGACATTGAACAGCCCCTCTACAGGCATGTATCAAGTAATAACCCGGCAAACTCAAGCCACAAGCAGACGCTATAAGAAGTTGCAGCTGGTGTTAGGGAAAAGTGGCGGGTGAGAAGAGAGGGGCTGGATAAAACAAAAAGCAAAAAAACACCTGAATGTTGCCGCATCTCCAACCCTGCAATACAGTTCGAGTTGGAGAGAGCTTCAGTGCATGAGACGGACGGCCAAACCATCATGCGCACTAACAACAGTGAACCTACTCCTCCGCCTGTGACTATCAACCCCCTGGCTCCGTCCCCAAGACTCCACGGCATGGAGAAAAATAAAACAATAATAATCTTGCATTATTATCGTTTTATTTTTCAAGTTTTGCAGCTGCCACTGTCGCTGGCAAGGAGGGGGAGGGCTGACGCTCCTCCGCCATGGTGAAGGAGCCACCACTGGCTTTAAGTGGGCGCATGATGATAATGCCCACTTTTTAGGTGAACATAGGGATTGTTCCTCCTCTACTGTAAATTTCAATGGATAATAGTGTCATGGAGCATGTGAAGTACAAGCAGACTTTAGGGACTCGTGCTTAGCATCTAATTGATGATTTTCCTGCTTTACTATTCTAATAAAATATGCCTAGGCATGACAACATTCACTTTGTGTATTTGGATGACCTCAGAAGTGCTATTGAATCTACACAGCAGCTGTTCTTGTGAGCACAATGTGTAAACTGAAGCATTCAATAATTCTTACTACTGTTAATTAAATAACACTGAGCCAATGATATCAATGAGGCGTTTAGTGGCTCTATTGCATGAGAGAAATAAACCCTAATTAGAAAAAGTTTCCGTCACTTGATAAAAGCCTCAATCTTTTACTTACTTTGAATACTCTACTAAAGAGTGTAACTTTTAGCAGTTCTTCCTACCAAAAGTAAGTAATTGTGTATTTGTTTGTTGATATGTTTATTCATTTATTTAATGTTTTTGATCTGCTGGCTTTTGAGCAGTAACCACTTCACAGTGGAAGAATTAACACAAGGTTATTCTACATAGTAGCCTATTTCTACCGAGGGCAGAGGTAGCTAAAAACACTTGATTAGCGATGATACCAACCTTTTACCTTCTGTTCTAGGAATGGTAAGATAGGAGAGTGGGGCAATGTCCACATCAGACAGACACAGGGGGCTTTCAGCATAATTTAGGAGGGATGAGACGGATGCTAGAAAGAGGCTTTTTTTTAAAGCCACTAGATTTGGTAGGTTCTTAAGATCTGGGTAAAGTGAATGTGGAGCTGTGCACACATCAACATGACTGTTCTGCAAACTTGAATCCTCTACTCAAACCTGGATTGTGCATTCAGGTGTACGAGGCTCAATTATAGGCTCCGACTATAGACGTTAAGTTAAGTTATTTTTTAGGTAGTATGGGCAGATGCTTGTCTGCATTTTGAAGACTGAGTTTGACTCACTTCCCATAAGACTAGCCAAAATAAATCCCAAAGTGGAAGCTTCCCCTTTGTGAATCAGTTACCACCTGCTTTGAGAAGTCAGCAATTTTTTAATGGTCCTAATAGGATGGGGCACCCTTACTTATTGTGATTCAGAATGAGTTGCAAAATTATTTTGGGATTCAGAAAGACTTTTCCATACCACAAAATAGATTTAGTACATGAAAAAAACATTTTGCGGTTGCAAACCATGTAATCTATAGCGTTTGGCCTCAGTGTGCAACACTTGTGAGTGATCAAGTTCTCTGCAACTTGTGTGCACTGTAGGGCACAGTACAATTACATTTTGGAGTGCATTTAGCCTTATCACGGTTTGCCCATCCCTCTCTCCACTAAATAACAGTGGTTACATGTTTTTTCCCTGAATTACTGGATAACACACGGACCAAAAAATACAGGGCCCAGTTCTGCATGATTTTCAAATCCAGGTAAAATATTTGGCCCAACTCTACAGCCGTCTACCATCTGCCTAATTTCAGTGGCCAATGGACACACAAGCTTTTTTAGCTCAGAGGACATGACGAGGTAAGTGTAAGGGAGGACCAAGAGTAGAAAGGAGAATCTTAGGAAGCATTAACATAATGTGTATTTGTAAAGCACACTTTCACCCAGAAGGTTAGCTTGTCTCTAAATAACAGATGTTTATTGTTACCCAACTCAATGGTTCTCATTTTATCGACCTCAGAAGTATGAAAGTCTGAGTGGACCCACTGGGATTTGAACTTGTTACCCTGAGGTCAAACAGAGGCCCCTACAGTAGAGGCATTAGTCTACTATGCCACCTGACCCAGCTTTAGCAATTCCCCCCATGCTTCAGTTGGAGGGCAGAGGTGGCTGTATGAGTGCAGGCATGGCATCTGCCTATAGTTCCAGAAGCTCCTCTGTCAGCTTTTGGAAAAACAATAAAAACAAACTGATAAATTGTTAGTTAAAGAGTAACAATGCAAACAAAACACAGTATCTCAGAGATCTGGGATGGAAACAAAGTGACCAGGAAGATCTATCTGTCTTTGTCCTAATTTTGAGTTAGTGTTTGTGAGTCCTTTAGAAGAGGGATATGGTGCAACTTGGAAGTCCTTGTGACTCTGCACCAGCAGCTTCCAGTCAGTGGGAAACAACTTCATTGATTGGGGGGGGGGGGGGCAGAGGCTACTAGAGCCTGAGCCTTTGAAACACAGGGTAGTGGTAATCCACAAGCAAAGGGGGGAATACAGGGACTATTCAATTCCTTCCTATGGCCTTCTTGATTTGGCTACAGTGCAGGTCAAACAGGTGCTTGAAATCTGGATGAAAGGGCAGGCAAAGGCATAGACTGTTATCAACAGGCATATTCAGGAGAGTTATCCATAAACCAATACATCTACAGATGCAAATGGGAAGGTCAGGTGCTGGCTGGCCTCGAAGACACTGTGTGGAATGGCTGGCTATGTTAGAGGATTATAAAGAGTTCCTCATATGAGCCATAACTCAACCACCATAGCCCTACACTTGATAAGTTATAAGCCCCTTTTCCTCTCTTGCCTTGTCTGGCCCTATCCTTTCAGCAAGGTTTAAGTCTTGCATTCTTGTAAGCTTTGATTGCTGTGTAGTGTATTCTGTTACTCCTACCCATAGTTTTTATCTTGTATATTTTTCAGAATGGTCACTTTATGACTGAGGTCACGGTACAATTTGGGTTTTGAGCAGACATGTGCAGTGCCTGAGATAGTCTACCCAAAGATGGTCCAAAGCATTAAGTCAGAAGGGAAACAAATTCTCTGATCTGTTTTAAAATAATGCTATGAAACATCAAGTGATATACTAGAAAATGAGTAAAATAACTGATTGGAACCCAAAAAAAGATTGAGTAGGTGGTGGGTAGTGAGATCCAGTCTGTGGAAGTTTCACAGCATGTTCTCCTATTACACTACCTGCCCACATATTGCAATCTGTAGTCAGGATGAGCTGCTATTCCTTATCGAACAGCTGACATTTATATGAGGTTTTCACTCATTTTAAATAGGCAGCTTTAAGACATACCCAGAAGTAGATGAAAAGTAGCGGCCAGACAATTGACCCCTGGTGTAAGCGACATGTGAAGACATTTTTTGCTTCCCTGGTGCATTGACAAGATACAAATAAGTGTTGGCCCTATCCTGGAGGACCAGAATAGAACCTTGACTGTTTTTCACTGCCCAGGCAAGACAGAATTAATTTTATTTTTCATGGCCAGCAAACAAGATACGATACAAACCTGACTCAATTACATTAACTTTGATGGCTTCGAACCCCAACATTCACCGAATACCAAGTGACTTAGATTCATGATACCAAGAACACCCTCAAGGAACACACTGCCAAAAAATAAAGACCGTCTGGTACCAGCTCTACCTTCTAAAGAAAGTGGAAATGTTAATTCCTGAAAGCAACTTTAGAACTGCTGTTCAAGCCCTCATTCTATCACATCTCAATGGTGGATTATACCCTACTTCATGGCCTCCATGGCTGTACAGATGCAACTCAGTGTTTTTGTGTGGTGTACACACAGTTTTTTGCCTGACTGTTTTTGTTGGCTGTAAAACTCTGCAATTTACCCTGCTTATCCCTGTGCTCCTTCTTTCAACATGATGAAATTGGAATGATCCTAATTAGCATATGTAACTTACCTAAAATATCTAGTAAATGGCAGAAAGTGTACACAGTGTTGTTAGGTTAAATGTCAACAATGGGCTGCAACAGCCATTTTTGTCCCATCCACTACAGTGACAGTGCAAACATGACTGTAGGCCTGCCATTTGCAGCCTAGCTGTGCAACACTAAAACTGCAAATTTGTCTTGTCAAAATACCACCTTTTGACCAGCCTAAACCTAACTTTTAAGCTGTATGAAATCACCCCAAGTAGGTCTAGTAAGCCCAAATCAATCAATCAATCAATCAATCAATCAATCAATCAAGTGGCTTGTAAAGCGCGACTACTCACCCGTAAGGGTCTCAAGGCACTGGGCCTTGCTGCACAAAAGGCAGGGAGTATGGTATTTAAAAGTCGTACATTTAAAAATTTAAGGTTAACATGTTCATACAGTGAAAAGGCCCCAAAAACTATTATCATGGTAGCAAGAATTTCTGTTCTATAGAGAAGCATTGGGATACGATACATTTAAAAATTTTATCTCCAGCTAGGAAACATCTTCAGATTTCATTCTTTGACTTTTTGAAATACTTATTATGAACCCAATTCACTCTTGAACTTGGATTTGTAATAATTATTTTAGAAAATGTACATTTATAAACTTACCTGTTCACTGTGTAAAGCCTCTAAAGACCACTTTTTATGAGTTTCAACTGTCACATGGCAGCTGAAAAGCCCCCTTGACGAGGTGTGAAAACGTCTCTGAGAGCAGAACAAATGCTTGTATGTGGGGAGGTGTTTTCTGTTCCTCTGACAGGATGACCATATGTGCTATGCCCAGAAGCTTGATTAACTTCAAAGAAACCTACTGTGTCCTAGGCAAATGTTAGCTGACACCTTGGCAAGACCCTTCTTTGTTTCCCTAGTGAGCCAGTCATCAATTCCATTGGGAGAGGAGTTGACCCTAGAACTTGGTAAATTGACCAAAGAGGGGCCTATTATGATGTGAGTCGGAAAGCCTCCAGGTTGGAGGCTTTCCGACTCACATCGTACGTTTTAAATCTGACAGCCTTATTAAGATAGGCACCCTTGTCAGAACACTTTCTGGATCTGTGGAAGACAGAAGAGGACTGGACCTGCAGTCTGTGACCTGAGAAGATCTTAAAGACTGGACCTGCAGTCCCTCTTGTACCCAGGATACAGATATAGACTCCAGGGGTCATAATGCTGACCTCCTTTACAAGATACAGGGACACAAAAAGCTACAAGAGCCCTTTTTGTGCAACTTCATAGTTGACAAGTTCCATCTGAGCGTGACCTGGACACTCCTGCTTGCGTCTGCTGAATGAGTCTTGACCCCCAAGTGCTGTGCCCAAGGTCCTTGACCCTTCGCTGGTGCAAAAGTCTACTCCTAACATTTCCTGCAGCGTGGAACGTAAAAACGTTTTAACTCCAAAGACCTCTGGAGGACTGGGACCAACTTGCAAAGCTCATCCAACAAAGGTGTATTGCAGCTGGCCCAAAGATTCAGGATGCCCCCCGAGTTTTCTACAGCAGCAAACCTGATTCAGCAGGACCTCTCTGAGACGGTATGTGGCCGCATGGACCCCTCTTTGGCTATAGCCTGCAACCATACCCCACTGAAAGCATCATAAGCTCCAAAAAAGTGTCTAACTCTGAAGATTGAAATGTTCAGTGGGCAAAGGCGGCAAAGGTATGGGGCCGGCGAGGGACCTTCTCTGGGTGTAAAATTGAAATTTCTTGTACTTGGAGCTTTCCCACCAAAAGTCAACAGTTTCCCCCAGATACTGCACAGTGACTATCTGTCAACATGTAGCCCTCATTAGCTACAGCCTGCTACCTTGCTCCACTCAGGATTTTGACTTCCATTTCAGTGACTCAGCCAGAGGGTAAAACATCTGCAGGGTCAAACCTGGTTTCCGTATCCAACCTACTTTCCATCATAATCAGCCTTAACTTGCACCTAGGTACCACTCAAGCACATCATGATGACAGTTATTGCTGCTAAATGCGTTTTGGTGCTATATCTATATTTAAATTTTAAAACGTCATAACTCCAGCGGGTTCTCCTTTGGGGATTTTTGTCATTTTGGTGTCATTTTACTTTATTTTTTAATTATTCTATTTTCCGAAATAGGTTTAGATTTTCTCTTGTGTTATGTTTTGAATTTAATTCTTTTTCGTGACTGCATCAATACTTTAGCCATATTTACGAGGGGGTTGAGTTCAGGTTAATTTAGTGACAGAAGGTCATCCAACTGACCGTTGGACTGACTACTGGAGTCTTTGAGAAGAGGCAAGCAGGTCCAGTCTTCCTTCAGAGTTTGCAGGCAGCTGGGCAGCCCTACTTCTGCTCTTCAAAGTTCCAGGATTGTTCTGATTAGTGGGTCTGGATGTCACGTTTTTATACACGGCGCCAGCCTTTGTGTGGGGAAATTCCCAGACCTATCCCCAAATCTGGCTCTGGTCAGTCCTTCCCCTTTCCCTGGTCCTGCTCCAAACTGCCATGGGTGACAAAGGCAATTGTAAGCCGGTTGTCAGGTTCCTTTGTGTGTGCTGCAGGGAGAGCCCTTTAAAATGTAACCAGGACAGGGCACTGCTCCTCCCCAGCCATGCTATCAGGAGAACCCACCCTCCTCATAAAATAGGCTTTCTTTTTTTTACTGCCTGGAAGTAATAAACAGCCTCCAACAGTAGAGCCATTCACAGTCACATAAACCAGGACACTGGCAGAAAGGCACAGTTAGTTTAGAAAGTAAAATGCAAACTTTCTAGAATAGTAACTTAAAATCTGACTTTACCATTAAAGAGGATTTCACATTACAATTCATTAGAGTACAAACAGCATTTCTCCAACTGCTTCCATTGTGACATTAACGCTTATTAAATGTAATAAGGTTAGTCTATGGGAGAGATAGGCCTTACAACAGTGAAAATGACTTTAGGGGTTTTGCACTGTCAGAACATGTAAATCCTAAACCCACATGTCTTACTTTTTAAATACTAGGCACCCTGTCCTATGAGACTTCAAGTCCTACCTTGGGGTGACTTATAAGTATAAAAAATTAAGAGTTCGGCCTTGCAAAAGGTTTATTTTGCCAGGTCGAAATTGCCGATTAAAACTGCTGCACAGGCTGCAGTGGTAGACCTAAGACCTGATTCTAAAAGCCTATTTATCAAAACAGGGGGACTCTAGGAGCTATTCAAAAGGTCCGGTGACCCGTGCTCCCGAAGATAAACTTATACCAAATGGAATCACCATTCCTAAGTGGAGAGAGAAAGAAGGGAAGTAAGAGGTACTCTTGTCGTGTGCTACTCTAATTGTGGGGGGAGTGTGTCCTCATCTTGATGCCCTCACACACCCCAAGGTTGTCATGCTTCATCATTGGGCTTTTGCTCCTCGTTGGGCCGTCGCTGAAATGGCCTACGGGTCCCCCAAAGGGTCTCTTTTTTGGAGATCTTTTGTTGAAGCCGTATGGGTGCGTGGGTGTAAGTGGCAGTGAAGTCCTAGAAGGTGTATTAAAAAATGGCTGGAGGGAAAGTGATTAATTTTTATTAAGGTGATCCCTCTGTCAATATTTAAACAAAGTGTATGGTGCTGCTTTAAGGGGTATTATGTCCCTTGGTAGCTGGGTAACTATATGTCCCTAGTGGGCATATGTTCTGGTCAACATGTTTCACGCTTTAGTGGTCTCAGGGGGAGATCCAGGGCGCTTTGTCAGGACCGAGTAAGAAAGTTGTATATACAGTGGCACGAAAATTTCGGTGCCCCCGGATAAATGAAGGGAGTAAAACAGTCGGTGGAGACAGAGAGAGGCACACAGGTGACACAACCCAGATGCACCGAAAGAACCCTCTCAAGTGACCCTCACTGATCTCACGGGATCTCACCCTACCTACTAAGGGAAGTTCTACTCCCTTCGTTTATCCGAGGGCACCGACATTTTCGGGCCACTGTAGATACAACATTCTTACTCGGTCCTGTTGAAGCACCCTGGATCACCCCTAGAAGAATTAATTCAACTACTCAGAAGATCCAACCTGAGAGCCGAGATATCTCAGGCTACACAGATCTGACAGTCGGAGACACTGAAAGGAACACCAGGAGCAGGGGTGGCTCCTCGCTTAGGTGGAGGAGCATGGCCTCACTGCTCTCAGAGCAGAAGAAAAAGGAAAGAATAAAATGATAATAACAGGGTTATTATCATTTTATTTTTCATTGCTACGGGGCAGGGTTAGGGCAGGGCAGGGCTGGTGGAACAGGGAGGCGGAGCGGTTTGTGCACAATATGTGTGCATGACGGTTTGGCCGGCCGTCTTGGGCCGGACAGTCATGCTCACTTTGCATGTTCTCCACTGGGGTGTAATGCACAGTTATATTATGTTATGTTAGGGAGATTTATAAAGCGCATGGTTGCCCCAGCAACAGGGCGTCCCAGCGCTAGCGGACAGGTGACCAGGAGAGATGTGGCTAGGTGGAAGTGAAAAGCCAGGTTTTGATCAGTTTCCTGAAAGCCCAGTGGTCTTGGGTGCTGCGGGCAGTCAGTGGGATGGAATTCCATAATACGGGGGCCAAAGATTTGAAGGAGCGACCCCCGGCTCTACACTGGTGGACCCGTGGGATGCACAGCAGATGAAGATCAGTGGAACGCAATGTACGCAGGGGAACATAAGGGGTGCAAAGTCCCTGCAGGACTTGGAGGTCCTGCCCATGTACAATCTTATGTGTGATGCAGAGGGTTCTAAACTGGACTCTCTGTTTGATTGGCAACCAGTGTAGTCGGTGAAGAAGACTGGAGGTCTGACATTTCCTAGGGAGAGCAAACCGAGCAGGTAGCGGCCACTTTTTATGCATGAGGCTCAAATGAGAGGGCGGTGTCAATCAGGACCCCTAAATCTTTAACTGCGTGTTTCGGTGTGGGAGGAGTGCCCAAGGTCATGGGGCACCATTGGTAGTTCCACTTGTGTGTGTCCCGGCCAACCACAAGCACCTCCGCCTTTGCCGAATTAAGTTGCAGATAGTTGTTTGCCATCCAGTCTGCAATGTCCAGAACATCGGCCCGGTATTTCAGTTGTTCCAGAGCAGGGTTGTTGAAGAAGGTGAATATCAGCTGGGTATCGTCCGCGTAAGATACCATTTTGATGTTACGCTGTTTAGCCAGGAGGGCCAGGGGGCGGACATACACGTTGAATAGCATGGGGCTGAAGGCGGAGCTCTGTGGGACACCACAGCTAAGAGGGTAATTACTAGACTGGTAGGGGGGGCATGTACCTGAAAGGAGCGTTCTGATAGAAAAGATGCAAACCAGGCCACCGCCCTGCCCTGGACCTCGATCTCCTGAAGGTGTTGAAGAAGAATCTTATGGGAGACCGTGTCAAAGGCCGCACTGAGATCAAGTAGAAATAGTGCAGAAGTATTGTCCTCATCTAGCATGGCCCTCAGCTGCTCAGTGACCGCCAAAAGGGCTGATTCTGTACTTTGCCTGGGGCGAAATCCGTTCTGAGAACTATCTAAGATCTAGTTGGACTCCAGATATTTAGTCAGAGTGATGTTGACATGGGACTCCATAATTTTGGCCAGGTAGGGAAGCAGGGAGAGAGATCGAAAGTTCTCCAGCCAAGATGGTTCGAGTGTGGGTTTTTTCAGCAGTGGGACGACTTTGGAGTGCTTCCACGACTTTGGAATCACTGCCGACAGAAGTGAGCCGTTGATGAATTCCCGGCCCTCAGTCATTAGGCAGTTATGGAATTTCCTGAAAATATCCAGTTTTATGGGATCATCAGGGGAACCTGATTTGACTTTAGCTGCTAGGATGGCTAGGTCTTTGGGAGACATGAGTGGCAAAGTTTATAGGGTGTGTGGGGGTGCTCTAAAGGGGGGCACCGTGGGTTCGGTGGTACTCCGCCTCATTTCTAGCGAGTTGTATATACATTCTACTTTGTTAATAAAGTATCTTGCTAGTGATCCACAGTGAGTGTTGGAGGATATGGCATTGTTGGTTCCTGTGGGAGATGTTGACATATCTTTCATAAGGGAGAAGATAGTTTTGGAGGTGTTGGGGCTAGATGAGATCAGGTAGGTACAGAATGAGGCTTTAGCCTATTGAACTGATTTCTGGAAGGTTTTTATGGCCATCCTATAGGTATTTTTAGCAACAGTGTCATAGGTATGTCTCCAAGCCCATTCTAAAATTGTACATTTTTTCTTTTCCGCCCGTAGGGACTCATTGTACCATGCATGCGTATGCGGGCGCTTAGTCCCTGTCAGTTTCAACGGGATGCACTGGTTAAGTGAATTATTGATCCAGCCCCTAAAGGCTCTATTAGCTGCCTCCAAGTCCACAGGTTAGTCTGTGCGGGATGTATTTAAGTCTGGGTGGAGAACATGCACAGGCTCATAGTTCCCATCTAAGCGCCAAACCACAGTACTCAGACCAATCACAACACAGCTGTCATGGTGACAGCAGCATCATGATTGGCTAGGGGAGCCTGTGTGCATCCTGCTTCTTCCAAACTCGGATTCAGGAAGAGAAACAGAGAGATGATAGAGGAGAGACGGCAAAGAGGTAAGTGTTTTTTTAAATTATTTTTTATTTTTCAACCCCCCCACTTCGCCCCGACCTCCCCTCCCCAGTCCAGACAAGCCGCCACTGAGTAGAGGTCATCATAGTGATTGATGCGCTGTGCATTATAAATAAGGACTACAATCATGTTCCTCGAGGCCCAGCTCATGTTTAATATTTGCTTTCCTCTGTGTTGTCCTCCTTCGACGATGTTACGTCATTCATTCGTGGTACGTCATGGCTGTTTAGAGCTCACCTTGTATATTTTGATGACCCTTCTTCTCATCGACTCTACCTAATCACAGCACTGCTGAAAAGATGCGCTCTTTGTAAAAGTAATCTACCCTAGAATTGCCGAAGGAAGATTTAACTGAAGCGACAAACGCCTCTTTTGTATTTTTAGTCCCAATTCCTATCACAAAAGGTTAAACTGGTTGCACCAGTATTACTAATCGATTGGATTTTTAAAATCTCAAAGAAGCATAGTTAGTTGGCTTTTGCTTTCATTCTTGATTTTACAGAATCAAAATTGTCCTAAAAACAATCTTACCCGAGTTCCTGTCTAAACTTGGCTCACTGTCTCTTCAAAGTTTGACAAACAAATTAGAAGGTTCTGTGCACCATTTTCAGTTTCAGCACAACAGGGAAAATCGATGTTGTAAAGTCGCTCAGTAATCACTCGAGGCACGTTGTAGATTTACCGCTATATTTATTTAGCATACAATTGTAATTGTACCGAGGAGCGCCGGCCGGCACTCTGCTCTCTGGGATGCTCGGCGCGCTAATGCCTGCGCGCGCACCCCGGCGCCAACATGGCCGCCTGCGTCACGTCAACGTGACGTGACAACAACTAGACCGCTACATATCTCCCCCTTTTACCAAACCAAAGATCAGTCACTTACAGTTCGCAGTTTAGTTCAAAGTCTTGGAACCTGGAAGGCCTTACAACTTGTCTTCCACTCCTGGTCACCTTACCAATGTTCCCTCGAGCCCCTTGGCTCTGCGTTTCCTCGATTTCTGTTCCTCCACTCATTGCTCCTTCGCTGTTCATATTGCCTCTCGGCCTGTCCATCTCTACCACTGGAGTCTCACCCCCTAACTCGCCTTCTTGCTCCTCTCCTGCACCTGCTTCTTCCATTTTTCCACTTCCGCCCATCTTGTTCTCTTCGTCCTCGTCTTCCATGCCTTCACCTTCCGGACACCACTGTTCCCATCTCAATATCTTGTTGCACCGGGCCATGCGGTCCTGCGACCACACGTTCCCATCACTGAGCAGGGCCGCTCGATCATAAACTTCCTTAACCTGCATCGGCTTGCTGTACTTGCTGTCTCCCTTTCTTTGTAGAGTAGCCAGCTTTACTCTCACCCATTCTCCTATCTCTAAATGAGTGTCCTTCACATTCCTCCTCTTATTGTAGTTGTTGGTGTAGATGGCTTGTGCTCTCTCCAGGTTTGCTCTTACTACCGCCGGAGACCATTCGCTGGTCACCACCTTCTCCTTCCAGATTCTGTTGTCATGCGTGAAGGGTTCACGTCCTCTCAATATTTGAAACGGGCTGTACCCCGTGCTTGTGGGCGTTATTCTGTAGGCCCATACCATGTTCTCCAACGCTTTCTTCCAGTCTTTATTACAGGTGATGGCCGCTTGTATGGCCCCCATCACCACTCTGTTAAATCGCTCCACCAGACCGTTGCCTGCCGGATGGTATATGGCCGTGTGCTTTACAGAGATGCCATTTCTCCCCATGAATTGTTTCCATCTTTCCGACGTGAACTGTGGTCCATTGTCACTTAAGATGGACTTGGGAATTCCTTCTCGGGTGAATGTTTCCGATAGAAACTCCAGGATGTTCTCCGTGTCCATGGATTCGCTCACTTTTATTTCTGGCCATTTGGAATAACGGTCAATGAGGACACACCCGTATTTCTGTATGCTCTGGTCATCCAGCACCGGTCCTAGAATGTCTATTGACAACTCTTCCCACGGGTTTGAGGGATTGTCGAATTTTCCAAGGGCTGGACGTAGTGGTCTCAATGTTTTGTCGGCCCCTTGACATTGGGGACACTCTCTGACATGCCTCTCTGCTCTTACGTCCATACCTGGCCACCAGTAGTTCTGTTTCGATCTGGCCTTGAGTTTCCCTATGCCAAGGTGGCCTTCGTGTAATAAGTCCAGCAGCTTGTTGATGAGATTCGTGGGGGGAATTACTCTGTCTCCCCGGTAGATGAATATGCCCTTGTCTCCTACTGTCAGTTCTTCTTTCACGTCATAAAATGGTTTGAGGTTAGTTCTCACCTTTTTCTTATCAGGCCACCCTTGTGTGATGTGCGCTCTTACTTCCTTAAGGTCAGCATCTTCTTCATAGGCTTCAGTCCACTCTTGTATGCTGATTATCTTCTCTTGGTCCTCTATGAGAGCTACCATCTCTCCTCTGTCCGCTGGGTCTTCTTCTCCCGGCTCCATGGCCGCCGCTCGACTCAAGTAGTCCGCCACTCGATTCTTGTTTCCAGGGATGTACTCCACATCGTATCTGAATTCCAACAGTTTTAAGGACATCTTCGATATCCGGGGTGTGGCGCTGGCGTGCCCGCTCGATGTTAATACCTTCACTAACGGCTTGTGGTCCGTCTTGAGCAGAAATCGGGTACCCCATAGGAACTGCCGGAACCTCGTCATGGCCCACACTACCGCTAACATCTCCTTCTCGATGACGCTGTACTTGCCTTCTGTCTCCGTCAGTGCTCTGGAGGCGAAGCTGATTGTCTCCATGTCCCCTCTTCCTCGGTCTTGCATGAGTACAGCGCCTAACCCCTTGTCGCTGGCGTCGGTGATGAGTATGGTGGCGCCTTGTGGGTCGTACCCCTTGAGTGGTATGGCTTCCAGGATTCCCTTTTTGATGACTTCAAATTCCGCTTGGGCTTCCGGTGTCCACTGAAACACCGTGCTCTCTCTGGTCAGCATCCTCATGTTGTAGGTCTTGATGCGAAATGTACCACGAACTTGCTATAGTACTCCGCCATCCCCAGGAACGACCTGACTTCCTCCTTGTTCTTGGGGGGCGGTGCTTCAGCGATGGCTTTCACGTTCTCCGTCTTGGGTGTGATCCCCTGTCGCCCTATTTCATGGCCTAAGTAGGTTACCGATTGCAGTCCCAACCGACATTTCGACCATTCTGCCGTGAGACCTTTGGCTTCCAGTGTTTGTAGTACTTTTTCTAGTTTCCGGTCATGATCTCTCCTATCTCTCCCCATCACTAGGATATCGTCCTGGAAGTACTGTACGTCTTTGCAGTCTCTGAACAATTGGTGCATCATCTTCTGAAAGACGGCTGCCGCCGAGGCTAGTCCGAACGGCATGCGACAAAATCTGTAGCACCCAAACGGGGTGATGAACGATGTCAGGCTTTTGCTGTCCGGGTGTAGAGCTACCTGGTGGTAAGCTGATGTAAGGTCAATGGTGGAGTACCACTGAACTCCTCTGGTTTTTGCCAACATCTCCTCTATCTTGGGAAGGGGAAATTTCTCCACCACATTTTTTTTTTTTTTGAGTTCTCTCAAGTCCACACAGAGCCTGACCTTCCCGTTGGGTTTCATCACGACCACCAAGGGCGCCAGCCATTCGGCGCAGGTAATGGGTTCTATGATGCCCTTCTTCTCCAGATCTTGGAGTTCTGTCTGGACGGCATCCCTTACTGCAATGGGCACATTCCTCACTTTATGTGCTACTGGTGTGGCTCCTTCCTTAAGCACTATTTTATGTTGAAATTTCTCCATTTTCCCTACAGTGCCCCCAAACACTTTTGGGTAGTTCTTCTTCCATCTGTTCATGTCCGGCCATTCCTCCTGTTCTGTGAGCAGAATTTGTTCCTTCCCTCCTGGGTCGAGTTTTATGCCTAGGTCGCCCTGGTCTAACCATCCTAGGACGGAGGGTCCTTTCTCGGCCACATATAGTTTGCACCACGCTGATCGGCCTCTGAACTCGAACAGTAGACGTCGGAAGCCTAGCATGGGAATGCGATCCCCATTATAGGTAACTGGTCGTATGTCTAGTTTCTCCAGATCAGGGCCCAACTTGGTTTGGAACTTTTCTTCCCACACTGCTCTCTGTATAATGGTGAATGGGGATCCGGTGTCTGCCACTACTGAAATGGTGATGCCGCCCATGGACATCTCTAGGACTGGTTTGGTTGATCTCTTGTCGTCTACGCTCAATACCTGATCGTATATACATAAGACGGTGACCACTTCTTCCTCTGTGGCTTCCTCCAGGTCTTCTTCGCTTTGGTCAACATATTTCACCACTCCTTTCTGTTGTTTCTTCCGACACACCTTCTCGTAGTGACCTATGATACCGCAGTGCAGGCATTTGGCTCGGAATGCCGGGCAACGTCTGTCGTGGGCTTCGTGGGACCAACTTCCACACCTGTAGCACGGTTTCTTGTTCTCACTGTTCGCTTGTTTCCCTTGCCATCTGCTAGTCCCTTTGGCTATGGGTTGTTTGTTTTTCTGGTCCTTGCGGTGATCTTCCTCCTGTATCCTGTTCACCATGGTTGGGGTGACCGCCTCTTTTTTGGTAGCATTAGCGCACCTCTTCACGAGTTCTGCCCTCTTCACTATGACCAGTACTTCTTTGAGTGTGGTGTCCCCACTCGCCCACAGCTTGTCTTGTACGTTTGCACTAGTGGTGTGCATGACCACCTGGTCTTTTATGAATTCGTCTTCCCACAGTGCGTACTTACACTGGGCTGCTAGCTTTCTCAACGCTGCTACATACTCTTCGATGGTTTCCCCCACCTTTTGTTTCCTTTGCTGGAAGTTATATCTATCCACTGAAACACAAATGGTGGGGCGGTATCGCTCATCTAGGTCCTCCACTGCATGCGCATACACATCGTCGTCTGTGTCTTCTCTCTTCTTTGGTACTAGACTCTTGTATATTCTCAGTCCTTCTGGGCCCAGATTTAGTAGCAGTATGCGTTTTTTTCTCTGAGGAGTGAATTTCTCTTCATTTTCGTCCTCCAGGACCCCTATGAAATTGTCTATATATTCCTTCCAGTCCTCCCATTTCATCAGTGGGTCTCCGGGTTTCGGTAGGAATTGCACGGGTGCAATCGCATACCCTGCCGGGGTACTCATCTTCACTTCCTTGGCGTTCGTTCCGTCGGTGGCTTTGCTCGGGGGGCTGCCTGGGGTGTTGTTGTTGTTCCCTGTGTGCTTGATTCTCTGGGGGCTCTTGTTACTAGACCCCACTTCCTCCTCTTTGGTAGCCAGCGCAGCGCTCCCTGTACGTGGTTATGTGTGAAGGTGGCACGTGTGCTCTTGGCCGTTTGTGGATAGCGTCGTCCCTGTGGCCTATATGCAGCTCGTGTGCTGTACTGTGGCACTGCCACGCTCCTCGGTTGCTCCGTACCTCGGATCGTCCAACGTGGTTGACTAGGACGTTTTCCGTGACTCCACCGCTCCAGGCAGGCCTGTCTGGTGTTCCGTTTTGGGCCTGGTGACCTGCTTGCGTGTCTTCCTTCGCCTCGTGGGGGCCACGTGGGGTGTTGCCCTCTCCTGTGCTCCCGCGTCGGTCTGGTCTCTGTCCCGACCTCGTCGCCACTGTAAAGTCGCTCAGTAATCACTCGAGGCACGTTGTAGATTTACCGCTATATTTATTTAGCATACAATTGTAATTGTACCGAGGAGCGCCGGCCGGCACTCTGCTCTCTGGGATGCTCGGCGCGCTAATGCCTGCGCGCGCACCCCGGCGCCAACATGGCCGCCTGCGTCACGTCAACGTGACGTGACAACAACTAGACCGCTACAGATGTTAAAATTGAATTTCTCACAATGTATGTGAAAGCGAGAAGCGCCACTTTTCGAATAGCTGCCCTTCGAAGAGAGTCATTGTTGCTTAGTGTTGCTTTTAAGATTGAGGGAAGAGAGGAACAAGACGACAGCATGAATGCAGCGATTGAAGGGGCAATGGCAGCGATATCGCTGATCCAGTTAAAGGGATTCGTCTGTAAACACAAATTAAATAACGACAACATTCCACGTATATTTGTGGGCACTCCCAAGATGCAATCTAACCCCTTTGACCATGGGACTGGCCAAATAATGTCTTTCGGCAAGAGTGGCATAGCACCCCTTTTGGGTTAGCTTGGGGGACAAATCACTCCGATTTTCTGGACGTTTAGGGGAAGAGCTTCCGTTACAGGGAAAAAATTAAATATGCATTTGTACAGGGTCTACACACCACCTTTGCTGAATTGTACACTTTGGACCCGAATGCGAGATTGCTTGTTTTTTGTGCGTTTTTGTTTGTTTGCAATTTTGCAGTAAAGTACATATGACATAGTAAACAAGGAAATGGTAATACAGATAGACACGGGGGGGGACAGGAGCAAAACTAGGAGATTGCTGGATTTATCTTCATGCATACCCAATGGCAGGGAATAATATTTCTGGTGGTATTCCCCCACATAATACCGGTCATGGGGAATAGCATACAAACCCAGAAATATTCGGTACAAGTCCGAATTCAGTGTCCCCAATTCTGGGGACAAATCCGCACCCCGTTTATCACCTGCTCCGAGCGGGAAGCTGGTCTGGTGCTTTGGGGCAGGGGATGGGGTTGTCTCCAGGGCACAGCAGAGGCTTTAGGCTCTCATGGGGGCACATTCTGTGCGCCCCTGTGCCATGTGAGATGGATGGGCGGTGAGCAAAGGCCCTGGTCTGGTTGCACTTGCAACCTGAACCTCATGTGATTTTATGGGCAGGATTTTAAGGCTGATAAAATTAGGTGCACTGTTCCCATACCTCAAAAATCATGGGGGCAGATTTATGTTTCCTGGCGCATCCCTGCAAATCAGCAAGGATGCGCCAGGAATGATGCGTCACGCAAGTTTACCCTTGCGCCACACATGATGCGCCGCATTTACAATGCGGCGCATCATGGCGCAGGAATAAAGAGATGCGTGACGCATCCGATGGCGTAAGGTTGGCGCAGTGCTTCAGTTGCGTCGCAAGCGCGACGCAACTCCAGCACTGTTCCAACCTCCCTATCCCTAACATGGTGCGTCAAGCCTTACGTCTGCTTCAAGCAGGCGCAGGGTTTTGGCGCATCAGCGTTGGGAAAGTGACTCAGTCAAATCTTATAGATTTGACCGAGTCACTTTTCAGGGGCGTTCCTGCGACGGAACACCCCCCTCTGTCGACACGCCCACGTGAAACCTGACGCAGCTTTTACGTGGGGCAGGGCTTTACATCGTGACGCATCTCCATAGATGCGTCACGATGTAAATATGGCGCAACGTGGCGCAGGGTTTACACCGCCGCTGCGTCACAAAAGTGACGCAACGGGGGCGTAAAAGTGGCGCATCTCCAATATAGATCTGCCCCATGGTGTGGAAATACTGGGCGAGTTATAATTGGGAGCAGTATACCACCCAGGAATACCACGCAAATAATAATTTGCCCTATGTAGAATATTGGTCAGCGAAAATGGGAAATCACTTAAATTTTCACATGAATTTCTTAATACTATGACGGAAACTTCTGCCCGGCACAACATTACAGACATACTACAGGGAATATTGGTTAATAAAAAAAATAAAGAAAACATAAATATATGCTCAGGAGGAGATCGAAATCACTGCCTATATTTTCACCTCTTTATTGGTAAATCGGTCCCTATATTTAGTGCTCAAATAGGAGAAAGTAGTTTTTTGGTCTAGACTGACAATACATCTGTCTACAGGCCTATTGCTTACAGTACATAAAGAGTGGGCTTTGTGCGAGCCTCCTTGAAAGCCCCATTGACTTATTTGGCTTAAGACATTTTCTATTCCAACGTAGATCAGCCAAGCGTAGTATTTCACGCTCACTGTCATAATGTATGCTGGTATTGAGTTATTCTGCCTTACACGGAGCACTTGAAATTGCATGAGGACCTATTTTACATCTGTAGGAAATTGGGTTATTCGTTGAGTGGGGTGAAATCCTACTCAAGCAGCAAACACAATTCTTGTCAGAGTGAAACACAAGCAAACCCTCTGATAGCTTAGCACAAAAGCAGTCAGGCTTAACTGAGAGGCAACATGTAAAATATTTATTCAGCACTTCTGTCAGTAATAAAGTGAAAACACAACACAGGGAAAATCCCAAACCAATTTAGAAAAATAGAGGAAGATGTATTACATAATTTGAGACCAAAACAAGGAAGATACAATCAGTATAACCAGAGATATGCAATTTTTAAATATCTAAGTGAAAACAGTGCCCAGAAGCACAAAGTCCAAACTGTGGTTTTTTGGTGATGTCGACTAGGACATAGTCACAAGTTCACCCCAACCGTGATAAAGCGCAGGCCGGATAGAGAGACTGAGCTTGGCCTGCTGAAGACAGTTCCTTAAATCCTGGTTTGTGGAGCTTCGCCAGATCTCGTGTCAAGGATGTGCCATGCACTGGTGGTTCCAAGGAAGCTGATGGGCTGAGATGTGAAGTCCTTCGTCATCTGAAAGGATGTTGTCGATGAAGGGCTTGCGATGCAAAGGCCTGCATCATGCAGCAGCAATTCCGAGAAAGCTGCAGGGTGCGATGCAAGGTCCTGTGTTAGGGATGTGTTGCACAGCGGCGGTTTCAATGCTGTTGTGAGGAGATCCATAGTGCTGCATTGGTTCTGCTCACAGGATCATAGCTGGCCTGACAACGCACCTTCAGGCCCCCTTCTAAGGGTCAATGACTGAGGTGGCACCACTTGGGTGCCAGAACTCACAGCAGACAGATTCCAGGTGCTGGATTCAAGGTGGTTGATAAAGAGGCCAGCTAACTAGCCCTTGGAGTGAGTCACTCTGGTGGACCTGAGTTTTAAGATGCAGGTCTGGTCCTTCTCAGTCAGGCAGTCAGGCAACTGGGCAAAAGGGTAGCAGTCCTTTTTGCATGGAAGCACAGCAATTTTTCAGAATTCTACACAGGTCCAGAGGTGTACTGAAGAGATGGGTCTGAGGGTCCATTATTAATACCTGGTGCTAATGCTGGAGCAGGGTTTTTACTTTTAATCCAAATACCTGTTTCATTTTTGTATGTCATTATTAAAAGTACTACTGATTAATTAGTAATTACTAAAGATTTGTCGAGTCTTGTCTAACCAACCTTATTAACAGAAGAATTACACGTGGGAATGCTATTGCATGGCTAAAATAATAAGTGAACTAAGTTGGTGAGCGAAATTGACAGTAATAGATGTTGCTTATGTGATGTTATTGTGTTTTGCGCTTATGATAATTATGCATTAATGGCTTTTGATGTTGCAAATGGCTAGATAAATACATACACATAAGGGTATTAGTATGGGAATAACACTGTATAATCATTTCCATGTAGTAATTATGATTTTGTGTTTCTTTCACTTAAGTTGACCATTGTGGCCTGCTGTAAAATGGCCACCACCCGCAGCCTGCATTCGAGTGGATGAAAATATGAAAAGAGGCTTTGCGCTGACTGCGACCCTGTCCTCTGATTGAACTGAAAAGCCATGAACATGACGACAGATCTGGGAGTGTTGCCAGATGCCCCTGAACGTGAAGAACTGTTGCAACTTTTTAATCCGACCTGATGAACTTATAATGGTCCCATGGATGAGATAGATTTTATCCTAAAGAGACATCCGTAGAAGTAACGAATTAGCTATGGACTCCTAATTTCTATTCATAATTTGAAACTATCAATACATGAGAAAATCTAAGGATGTAGCTTAATGTACCAAGACGACATAATTTCCGCCAATCGACTGTTTTGAAAGTTATGTTTGCAACATTTGGAATGTAAATTTTGGTATAAATATTAGTAGACTAGAGAGGTCTAGCGCCACTTCTTCCCGAACCAATGATCAGAGGTCCCGATGCTGACGGAGAGGACGGTGACTCTACATGACGGCTAGAAACTTTAACTATTTGCTGAGGACCAGTTCTGACTTAGAAAACGACTTTTAGCCAGAATAGGTAAATATGGAGAAAAATGATCTTGCATTTATTTGGCTTTTCTTACAATTTGATTTTAGATAAACAATATTCTGTTTGAATTACTGTGTCGAGTGATTATTTTATTGTCATGTTTATGGAATTTATAGAGTGTTAAGTTGTATCACCAAATCTATAGCAACTAGTTGATGCCATTGACCTCAGGGTACATGCAGATTGGTTGGGTATTCAGAATAGTGTTTCCCCTTGTACATGGCACGGATAGAGTGGTAGGATGAATGTTGGTGTTATGGGCCCCACCAGCGTGTGATGTGTGTGTGCGCGTGTGACTGTGAAATCACTCCGTCCGTGGAAGTAGAGGGGATTCGGAAGCTCCGATCTGCACCACTAACACTGAAGTAGGAGAAAGTTCTGTAGAGATGCTTGGAATTACCTGCTTGTCAGCCATGACCCCAGCTAGAGCAAAACGCTTTGTGAGTGTGCTTAGGCACAGCCTTTGTGATGCGCAAGTTTGATAGGTGAAAGCTCCTCCCTCTTATCTAGTCAGTCATGCCAACACCTATTCCCCTTCATCTCACTGTCTGGGAGAAACACACAAAGACAAACTGACAGCTACATCTAGTTATGTGACCCAGGATACAGGCTACAGGTGCTAAGCAGTTAAGACATGAAAATGGCAGCTTTCTGAAAGTAACAACCAACATCTAGTATGCCAATGCTGATACCTATTTTACCAAACTATTTCAAGAGGGGTGATCCAGCGCAAGACTGGGTAAAAAGAGAAGAGACAGTAAATTTTTACAACTTATCCTCCCTGCGTCGCAGACCTGACGTCACACTAGCTCATTCACACACGCATTCATTGGAGGGGCCCATAACACCAACACTCGCACGTCTCCACTCACGAGTCTGCACACAGGAGGGATGATAAGATCAAGCGCTGGACATGTGGGGGAGTACCTTATTACCTATAGGGAAGAAAAATTATTTTACAGAATATACATTAGCATCACCACCTATAGAATCCTAACCTTAAACTCCACCACTTGGTCGACGGACCAATTAGTTGGACTGGTTGATGGTGATTTAGAACCTGCTAAAACACATTTAAGACTCAGAATCCTCTACTCTCTTCATTGAAAAACCACAAACTCGTAATTTCTGTTAATCAAATATTTGCTTATCTAAATATTGTTTGCAATTACTATTAGCATTTTGGTCAATCAAAGCACAAATCGCATGACATTTATATTTACCTATTCTTGCTATGTGGATTTTTCCTAATTCATTTGGCTCTGCATTACCGAATTTAGCCGTTAAATTGTCCAAATAAAGCAGGCCAAAGCTCAAAGTCCGAAAGTTCTTTGCTCAGCACGTTACAGTCACAAAGATGTCCAAAAGACCAGAAATCGTGCAAGCATCTGTCATCGCCTGTGTGGTCGATAGAGGTTTGCGGTCATCGAGTAACAAGGCAGCATCAGCATCATCTAACCCCTCCCTATTCTACTACCCTTTTTATAATAAAATTCGGGATAACATGAAACATTCTTTTCTTAGGCTAAGAAGGCCGATGATTGGCTAGTTGGAAATGTCCGATTTTACATTGCGTGAGGTTCTCATAGATTTTGCTGGTCCAATTCCTCTGTACATGTTGCCCTTATGCCACATTGTAGAAGTTTTGCTTGTATGTCCCAATTGTTCATTTAGACCAGATTTTACTGACTGAAGTTTGGCAGTCCTCCATGTTCCTATCCTTGACCAGGAACACTGTGACTTGGGGTCGCCTTGGAGGTCTACGGAGCAATCCGGGTCTGCGTAGTAGGCATCGCGCTCATAAGATGGTGGCCACTTCTGAACTCCATTTTGGACGCCATATTTTGGTAGGCCCAAATGACAACTTAAGCAAAAAAAACACAAAAGAGTAATTAATACAAAGAAATGAAAATTCTAATGTTAACCCTCACTAATCCCTTTATGTTTTAGTATTTTCCTAGCATTTAGCGAAATGTAACGCAATAATACTCACCATTACGGTCCAAAACGGGAACGCAAACATCACAAAAGCAACATAAATCATGCGATATCCTATTACCACATGTACTACTATTAATATACGTACATAATTTAGTTATTAGAGTTATTCAGCCATGCAAATAGCAATAAGTCCCACGTGTCATTGGTGTCTAATAAAAATGCAAATGGTTGAGTGATATAACACATCAAACCGTTAGTCAAATTATAATATAAGTAGGTTATATAATTAGTATTATCATGCAAAATAGAGGAGGTATACAAAATGTTGCTTTACCTGCTCCATCAGGGGTACAAGGAATCATTCAATGTGACCCGAAGTCTTTCTTCTTTTCGATTCTTTTATTTGATAAATAAAAAATCTTTTCTCTTTTGTTTTAAAGTTTTCAATTTGTAGAAATTTCAAATGTTACAAGCATCATAGCCCAAAAACAAATCGGTACAGCACTTACAAACAAAAATGACAAAAAATGAAAAACTATTTTTTGATGACAAGTGGCATGACTTTACAGACTAACATAAAACATTTAAGACATGACATAAAAACAACAAGCCCAGACAGGTACATTTTCATTAACAACTCTTTGACCTTCTGTTTAGAGCAAGAAGCAAACAGTGTACTATATACAAATAAACTCAAAACTGTTTCTTTTTCTATTCAATACCAATTTCCAAACAATGATGTTATTCATGTGAAACAGTTATTGGTAATAACAATTTTAAACACTGTTTGCAGAAAGAATGGTTGATGCGTTTCAAACCCCTCTTTTTTTGTGTTTGGTGTTCTCCTCAGGACCAGATCAACTGAAAAAGAAAAATTGGGGAATTAAACTTATGTGCTATCTTCAAAAAGTAAATTATCTATACTAAATGAGAGAGAGGGATACACCCTACCTAAATAACCGTGTCTTTTAACTTATAAACAAATGAAATCATAATTATCATTTTATTAAGAGATCACACCGATCTCAGAAGTGCCACAACGTGCCGATACTTTCTGTATCTAAAAGACTAGATAGCAGTGCAGGCTATGGGGACCAGGTTAGTCCAGCTGAACAAAGTTTCTTAAATCCTGGTTTGCAGAGCGTTGCATGTATCCGAGGCAAGAAGCGTCGCCAGTCGAAGTGATCATCATCGAGGATACCGTCGAAGGGGCTTGTGATGTAAAGTCTGGGCGTCAAAGATGCGGTGAGCATCCAAGGCGATTCATCGGTTCCCAGGAACTGTAAGGTTCGGCTTGAGAATCCGTCGCTGTTAGAACGGGGGGTCTCTAGTTGGCAATGGTTTGCACCTTTTTCCAAATAGGGATCCTTGCTTCTAAGTCAGGGAAAGGGGATTACACTCCTGAATAACCCCTGCTCACCCCCTTGGCAGCTTGGCACGAGCAGACAGGCTTATCTCAGGGGCAGTGTGTTAAGCATTTGTGAACACATACAGTAATACAGTGAAAACACTACAGATGGACACCACACAGATTTTATAAAAATAAGTATTCTTTATATAGACTTAACACAACACAAAAAACGACAAAAATCCACAATTCTGTAACCGAAAAAAATACTTCAAGATGGTAGAGGTTGTTCAAAAATAGGTTATTGACTTAAAAGCAGTCTTTAGCAACAGATAACCCCAACCGGAGTTATCACAACGTCAAGGTCAAAGAAAATCCTAAAGTACAGTGCCGACCACGAGATGCGCGGGGTCGGGCCCGGAGTCAAAACAGACCCACAAAGAACAGTACCTTGGAAAAGCGAAAACGAAGACAGCTCATGGCGTCGGGGAGATGCAGTGTCGGTGGCACAGTGCGACTTCGATGCAGAGTACGGCGTAGCTCGCCGGCATCGGTGTTGCAATTTCCTTCTGTAGCAGCTAGAACAGCAAGTTTCAGATGCAGAAAAACAGAAGGGGTGAAGTCTTTTGTATCCTTGAGACTTCAGACAGGAGGCAGGCTGAAATTCAAGCCCTTGGAGAAATTTTCTGCAAGATTATGAAAGTTCCTTAAAAGTTCCTTCTCCCTTCCTTGGCAATGAAGACTCCACTGCAGGCCAACCCAGCAACACAGCACACTGGCAGGGGGGCAGTCCAAACTCCTGCAGCTTCCTTGATTCTTCTGCTTGGCAAAGGTTCAACTTGTTCTTCCAGAAGTGATCTAAAGTCGTGGGGTCTGGGTCCCCATATTTATACTGCAAACTCCTTTGTCCTCTGAAGGCAGAGGGGCCTGTACCTAGTCCAAACCAGTTCTGAGCAGTCCTGGAGCACGTTGTTTACAGGACTCCTTCTTTCCTTTGGCAGGGTAGGCCAAGGTCCTCAGACACACCACAGGAGGTGGAGCCAGCATTGTGGTAGGCAGGCACAGCCCTATTCAGGCCCAGGTGCTACTCCTTCCACCTCTGTACATGCAGATAGGTCTATTCAGCCTTGTGCTGGCTCACCCTGTCTCCTGGAGTCTCCCAGCCCCTGCCACTCACAAAACCAGACACACAATACACCAGCAAGCAGAGGCAGGCTGGATGGTTAGGCAAGAAAATACCTACTTTCTAAAAGTGGTATTTTCAAACACAGAATGTTAAAACCAACTTCACTAAAAGATGTATTTTTATCATTTCTACCATGTTCCCCGGGTCAGTTAGGATCAGAAGATGTTATAATCAAACTGCCCATTCTGGCCTATGGGGACAGTTAACCTTACAATAGCGAAAAACAAAATAAATAGGCTGTAATTCACTATCAGGTCATGCCACACACATCAGGGTATGACCTACCTTTTACATACAATGCACCCTGCCCTAGGGCCTACCTTAGGGGTGTCTGATATGTAGAAAAGGGAAGGTTTTTTAGGGACTGGCAAGTGGGTGCACTTGCCAAGTCGACATAGCAGTACTAGACTGCACACAGGCTCTGCAATGGCAGGCCTGAGACACACTTTACAAGCTGATTCTGTGGGTGGCACAATCAGTGCTGCAAGCCCACCAGCAGCATTTGATTTACAGGCCCTGGGCACACATGGTGCACTATACTAAGGTCTGACAAGTAAATCAAATAAGCCAATCATGGAGTCACTAATCAATTCATCAATTTAACATAGGGAGCACTTGCACTGTGGCACTAAATAGCAGTGGCACAGTGCCCAAAGCATCTAAACCAGCAAAAACAGAGGAAGCAATCAGTGAAAAATAGAAGAGAGACTCACGCCAATGGTACCAGGTCTAACAGTCGCTCAGCAGAGAACATGCTTCCATGGATACTGGACTGGAGTGGCACCACTTGGCAGGGTAGACTCACAGATGGCAGAGCCCAGGTGCAGTTTCAAGGTTGTTGGAAGCCTATTATGTCTGTGAGGCTTCAGATCAGGAGGCCAGTCAACTAGCCCCTAAATTCACTCTGGGGGCTGGGTGCAACAGGGCAGCAGGCAGCAGGTCAGCACAGCAAAGAAGGAGTGTAAAAAGAAGGGTTATTTCAGTAGAGTATGTAAGAATTCGGGGAAGAAGTTCTGGGGGTCTCTAGTTGGCAGAGGTAGGTACCATTGTCTAAATAGAGACCCTTACTCTAGTCAGGGTAAGGGGGATACACACTCTAGATAACCCCTGCTCACCCACTTGGTAGTTTTGCACAAGCAGAAAGGCATATCCCAAAGGAAATGTGTAAAGTATTTGAACCAACACTCACAGTAACACAGTGATAACACCACAAATGGACACCACACCGGTTTAGAAAAATAAAGTATCTTTATCTAAACTTAGCACGACCAAAACAACAAAGAACCAACATAACAGTATTAAGAAAAATTTAGCAACTGGGTCCACAGAAAACTATGGATGCGTGATTTCTTGCAATGTACCTGTCCTTGTGACAAAATTCACCAAGCCAAACAGCCGCAGTGATGAGAAGCACCAAAAAACAAAGAGATACGTCGATTCCTGAGACCCTCGTGGATGTGATGCAACAGTTCTGCTGGACACAGGTAGCGGTGTGTCCGGTCCGGTCTGTAGGAGGAAGTAATGCGTTGATTCCGAGACAACTCTAATCCACGGGTGATGCGTTGGGGAAAACTTGCCGTACAGTGATGATGAGTGGAAATCCGGGATGCGGCTGCAAAGGGTGCGGCAGTGCCGAGCGGCGTTGCATTGATCTCTTCAGCCGCGATCCCTCCATGCATCGATTCTTGCAGCGGCGACAGGCACTGCATCAGTTTCAGTAGCGGCACGGCAGTGTGGAGAGATTTTTTTTGCACCACAGCCTGGCGTCGGAAAAATTGTCGCAAGAAGAGCAATGCATTGATTTTGTTGTTGTTGCATTGCTTTCCAGCTCCCAGCAGCAGAAACAACCTCCAGAGGCCCCACAAAGTCACAGGCCCTTCTTGGCAGGTCAGAACTCCCAGCAAGGAAGTTCAGGGGAGCTGCGGGTTGAAGTCTTTGTGTTCCTGAGACTTCAAAACAGGAGGCAAGCTCCACTCAAGACCTTGGACTTTCCTCAAGCAGAGAACACAACACACAGCAACGTCCTTCTCCTTTCCTTGGCAGAAACAGCAACTGCAGGCCAACCCCAGACACACAGCAAGGGCATTACTTCTCCTCAGTTTCTCCAGCTCTTCTTCTTGGCAAAGGTTCCTCTTGATTCCATAAGTAGTCTAACGTTTGGGGGTTTCAGGTCTAATTCTTATACCCCAAAATGTCTTTGTTTTCTTTGTGCAGAGAAGCCCTGTGCCCAGTCAAAAACAATTCGGTCCTCTCTGGTGCAGCTTCCTAGCAGGGAGTGGAGAAAGAATTGTGGAAAGCAGACCAGGCCCCTTCAGGTGAAAGGAAATCTCCTCCCCTACTCTAAATGCAGCCCAGGTCTACTCAGCCCAGCCCTGATTCATCAGGCTCTCTGAAGCCACTGCTCCTCCCCAGCCCCAGACACTCCAAACCCAGACAGTCAATCCACATTCTAGCAGACGCACTGTGGATGGCTCAACAAGAAAATACCTACTTTCTAATAGTGGTATTTTCAAACACAGAATGAAAAAATCACCCTCACTAAAAGATGCATTTTAACATTCTGAGTTCAGGCATACTAAACTTTACTTTCCTACCTTGCTCCCAGGGGCAGTTATGTTGATAAGATGTTATAAACAAACTCCCCATTCTGTCTTATAGGAGTACGTAACCTTGCAATAGTGAAATATGAAATTTGCAGTAATTCACTATCAGGACACACATCAGGACATGTCCTACCTTTCACATACACTGCACGCTGCCCACAGGGGTACCTTGGGCCTACCTTAGGGGTGACTGACATGTAAGAAAAGGAAAGGTTAGGGCCTGGCAAGTGGGTGCACTTGCCAAGTTGACATGGTAGATAACAACTACGCACAGACAGTGCAGTTGCAGGTCTGAGTTACCGTTTCAGAACTACTCATGTGGGTGGCACAACCAGTGCTGCAGGCTCACTAGTAGTATTTGATTTACCAGCCCCGGCACACTCAGTGCACTTTACTACGCACTGACCAGTAAATCAAATATGCCAATCACGGAGAACCAATCATAATAACAATATACACAGGGAGCACTTGCACTTTGACATTGATCAAAGTGTCCAAAGCTTCTAAGCCAGCAAAAACAAAATCCAGCACAGCATCAAAAATACAGGAGATAGAGGAAAAAAGTCAGGGAGAACCAAGCCAAAGATGCCAAGTCCAACAAGGTCAATTATATTCAAGAAGATGTTTTAGTGGATGACTGGAGTGTAACTGGAGAGGTGTTGAGTGTCCAAGACAGTCTGGTGAATGGAGTGGACAAAGTTAAGAAACTGCCCTTGTGTATTGTGTGCATTGATGGTGTTGAAGTAAGTACGATGGTGGATTCCCGTGCATGGTACACCATTATCTGTACGAACCTATGAGACATATTATGGCCAGGTAGACTGTTATTGGAGCCAGATGGTAATCTTGGCAGTTATTCTGGCCATTAAATTGCACTGGAAGGGTTTGTGTGGGCAGAGGTGAGTTTTGGTAACAAGACATGCCAAGGTAAAGTGTATGTTGCCAAGAAGGGTGCCACTTTTTTGGGGTGGCCACATATCATGGAGCTGGGGTTGACGATTGATGCCAGTTTGGAGTCTCCTGTGTATGTTGTGCAACAGGAGAGTGAAGAAGGGAGAATAAGACTTCCTAAAAATGATTATACTGAACTTAAGGAAATGTATGCTGATGTTTTTTCTGACAAGGTTGGCAGGATAGCGAGTTTCAAACACAAGGTCATATTGAGAGAGGGTATTTGTCCAGTAAGACAAACATTGAGGAATGATCTGGTGAATTATTGTGATAAATTGGGGAACATTCTTTAGAATTTATGTAAAGAGGGAATAATAGAACCTGGGGAGAGTTCAGATTGGCTTTCTCCACTGGTAATTTCTCTCAAAGCCAGTGGTGATTTACTTTTATGTGTGGACTTGAGGTGTCTTAATGAAACAATTTGGGTGGATACTTTTCCTCTCCCAAATTTACAAGAGTTGACTTAGCAAGCCCTTATCACCAAATTGAACTGGATGAGGACTCAAAGCATTGCACAGCTGTTATCACTCCTGGAGTTTTGTTCAGATACTGTTGTATGCCTTTTAGATTGGATAATACTTCAGCATTCAAAGGGAGATGACAATAATTTTACATTGAATTTGTGGGGCAAAGGTATTCCGAGATGACATTTTAATCTTTGACAAGGACAAGGATTCCCAGGACAAGTATCTACATGCTGTGTTGGTAGCCCTTATGGAGCATGGGTTGACTGTTAAGAGTGAGAATTGTTTTTTGAACTTACTTGGTAAGAGGGAGATTTTGAAAAAAAACTGGGGTATTGATTTTCCCCTTTGAGCTACATTGAAAAAGAGGAGATTGTAGACAGGAGACAGATCAAATAAAGCCCATTTGAGCTGAAAAACATTGGACGTTTCCTGGCTGAAACGGGTCTGTTGGCATGTATGGTTGTACTACCACTGCCTCTTCCTTCTGCCCACAATGGTCTATTATATTGCCACAGCCTCTCTTGCCAGTCCTGTATTGTTGGTTTGTTGCCCCTGCCCCCCTTTCCACTGCTCTCCATAGTCTGTTGTGCTGCCACTGCCCTTCCTGCCTGCCCAGTGTGGTCAAATTGTTGCCTCTGCACTCTCCTACCTGCCTTCAATTTTCAGAGTCCGTGCCCCTGGCCTCTGCCTCTCAACAGTATCCAATGAACAACTAGATTGCTAACATTCTATAGTTATTACAAAAGTGTGGAACGCCTGACGTCATCTTGATGTAATCAAAACTGTAATACCTAGAGCATTTCTTTTAGAAATTACATATATGAGAGGGTCTTATTTGCATCAAAATTATAGTTAGTGCTCTAAAAAACTAAAATGAGGACATATTTTCTGAGTTTTCGAATAGCGACAAAGAACTTTTTAATTATTTGTAACCTTTATGTTTTTTTATCCAGTTGACCACTTGATTAAATGTTGCACTTAGGGGAGAGGATGTAGTGTTACTTACACTCCAATACCTGACAAGTCTGCACTATATAAAACTGCAAATACACAAAAAATAAGTGTTTTGCACACTTCTGTCATTGGGCTACATGTGGGCTACATCTGGGTGATATTTGTGTTGCATTTGGGCTCTTTTGTCTCTGGTGGCCATCTTGGGAGATTTATTTGTTATGAAGTTTCCTAATTTCCTCATTTACTGCAGTCTCCTCAGTAGGAAATGCTTTCAGTTTTTTACTTTGATTCCATCAAGAAGGCATTCAGATGTGTCACACATTTGCCATAAATTCAGAATGTTAGCACTTTAGTTGCTTATTAGATCACTGTAGTAAAGCTACTGCTCACCAGGGAAGTCTGCTGCTGGTATTGAAAGTGCATGTTTCAGTCTGCATGTCAGAATTTTTTAATGAAATAGAAGAGGATTTGAGAAGTCACTCAAAATGTGCACTAATTTTTCTTCCTGCAGCACTAATCATACTTTCTATGGCAAAATGAACCCCTCATGTTGTTCCTTTTTAAATTAAATGTTTTAAGACAGTGGTTCCCAAACTTTTGACTCCTGAGGACCCCCATTGAGTCACCACTGGAAGCCGGGGACCCCCAAGCAATTTGTCGGATTTAAATTTCAAACATTAAAACAGTGATTCGAAAAAAATAAACACGTGTGTGCACACAAAACAAATACTCGAATTACTAAGGATTTTAGGGGCATACTTACAAGTCCCTATCGCCATGGGAATCTCACTTTTTGCGATGTTCCTGTGGCGATAAGGGCTTCGCCTTATTTACAAGGCAGTATTAAGCCACTTATTGTGGCTTAACGATGCCTTGTAAATACCATTGTAGGATGTCAGAGCACTTTACATCACACACATATAGAGATAATGACTCATACGTGTAAATCAGTGTATAGAAAATGTTACATAAGGCAAAGGGGACTACAAGGTGTAGGATTTATTTATTTATTTATTTTGATATTTATAGAGCGCCTGGTGACCCGAGGGCATCCCCGCGCTATAAGAATGTAAAATCCAGGACAGGCGGAAACCAGGAACTATTTGGGGAAGAGGAAGGTTTTGAGTTTTTTGCGGAAAAGTGCGTGGCTAGGTTCCAGGCGCAGCAGGCGAGGGAGAGCGTTCCAGTTAGAGGCGGCCTTAACCGAGAAGCGGCGGCCACCGGCGCGCGACTTCTTGAATCTTGGGACTGTGGCCAGATGTTCGTTGTCCGAGCGAAGGTTTCTGTGGGCTTTATAAGGTGTGATCATATCTTTGAGGGCGGCAGGTCCAGCCCCATTGATGAGTTTGTGCGTGATGCACATGGCCTTAAACTCTACTCGCTGGCGGACCGGAAGCCAGTGCAGAGATTTAAGGGCCGGTGTGGTCGGGGCTCTGGGAGAAAGGTTGAGAATGAGTCTTGCCGCGGCGTTTTGTGCACGCTGGAGTTTGGCCAGGGTGGATTCAGGAGCGCCGAGGTATGCGGCGTTGCCGTAGTCCAGACGTGCTAGAATGAGCCCTTGAACTAGAAGTTTCCTGGACAGGGGGGGCAGGAGGGGGAGGATCTTACGAATTGAACGGAGAAGGCCAAAGCAGGTCCCCGCGGTCTTGACTGCCTGGGTCTTCAAGGAGAGGTCCTGCTCCAACCAGAAGCCCAGTGTTTTAATTTCTGTCTTAGGCGTGGGGATGTCACCGAAGGAATCCGGCCAGACTGAAGGAGGGACGGAGGACCATTTGTTGCCCAGAAGCATGATTTCTGTTTTTGTCCCGTTCAACTTCAGCGAGGATTCGCACATCCAGGTGTGTATGTCTTGTAGGCAGTTAAGTAGGATTTTAGGGTTATTGTCCAGCTGGGAAAGAGAGACGACGAGTTGGGTGTCGTCGGCATAATTGACTATTTTTATCCCATAGGGGGTAACCACATCCTCTAACGGGGCCATGTACACATTAAACAAGGTGGGACTAAGCGAGGACCCCTGGGGCACACCACATGTGAGCGGAAGGGGGTCTGAGCGGGAGTTGCCGTCCCACACCTGAAATGAGCGACCCGAGAGGAAGGATTTGATCCAAGCATGTGCCGTTCCCACAATTCCAGCCTTGGCCAGGCGATGGAGGAGGACACGGTGGTCCACCGTGTCGAATGCGGCACTGAGGACCAGGAGGATCACTGCCACTGATCCTCCTGAATCCAGGATACACCTAGCCTCCTCGATGACGGAGAGGAGTGCGGTGTCTATGCCGTGGCCCGGCCGGAATCCGGTTTGTGACTGACGTAGAATTTTATTCGTTTCGAGGAATTGGGACATGTTATTCATACTGGTAGGCATTTTTAAAGAGTGCTTGGTCTGGAGAAGCACAAACTCAGGATTCAGAACACAACACAGTGGTTAGCATTGACTTTAAAAAGGAAAATGTATTTCCACCCTAATAAACCTTTTTAGCAGCATCAGGATAATTATAGACTGGGGAATAAACATATGTTACTAACTTTTACCATGCAGTTTGCAAGCAGCTCTTTGATGACAGTTTATAGGACACTGTGCTAGATTACGAATGTCCCTTATGAATTGCACAGTGACAAAAGAATCTCTGTGACAAAATCAGTAACCCACTGACCTATGCACATAAAATACTGTTTTTTAAAATGCATTGTACACGTTCTTTGCAGTAGGTATATTAACCCTCTGTGTCACATTAGATAAGTCAAAGCTGCCACTGGACAAAACTCTCATCTCTCTCCAGCAGGTACATTAATCACTGGCATTTTCTTGACACTTTTATAGTTGCTGGAAAACTTCAAATTTTACCATGAACTTTGCAGTGCTTTTAAAACTGCTGCCTGCGGACCCCCTGGGAATGTGCCACGGACCCCTGGGGGTCCTCGGACCCCAGTTTGGGAAACACTGTTTTAAGAGTTTCCACTTTATTCAAATCAAGATGGCGTCAGGTGTGCAATACGTTTGTCATAAGTAGGACTGTTAGCGCTCTAGTTGTTCTTTAGAACACCCTGGGAAGCTGCAGTAGAACACAAAGGAATCAACTAACAGTCTCTGCCCTTGTTGGATGTACATGTTTTACTGAGAATGTCAGACTTCATTCTCACATGACTGAGAAAGATAATGTGAATTTGCAGAAAATATGCTCTCAGTTTAGCTTATAGATCACCTTCCAAACCTCTGTGGGAAAAGCATGAGAAAATAGTTTTCTCTCAAACATGATTCATGATATCACAGCAAAAGGCTTTTTCACATGGTAAAATCACCTTAGAACACACCACAATTCCTAAGATGAGTATGGTACCATCAACAAATGATTTATAATGTAACTAAAGTCTTAAAACCTGCTATTAACTGCAATGCTTTTTATTGAGGTGCTATCATGTATATTGGTCCCAAGATGGCTGCCAACACTTCTTGGATGAAGTACTGACAGCCAATCAGATCTCACGATGAGATGTGTGGTTAGGCTCCGCCCAGATATATCTATCTTTTTAACTCTAATTTTCTCAGGAACTACTGAACGGATTTACACCATTTAAGCAAAAGTCACGAATCTGAACTGAGCACTACCTCTTTGCCAAATTTGGTGTAATTCCGTTCAACAGTTCGGGCTGTAGCTGCGTCAACAGGTCCTATGGGAAAATACATGGTGAAAACACATTTTGGGACCCCCGTTTTTCTCGGCCCCTGCTTGACGAATCATGTGAAATTTTCAGGATAGGAGCCTACTGGAGCTGGCCAAGAGTTTGAAACATTTCGCGAAGATTCATCAATCGGCGCCAACGTTATTCCAAATAGAATGTTGCAGATTTCCTATGGAAAATAGCTAATTATCTACTGGCGGTCGCCAGTAGATAGTTATAGTTAGGACCGTGTTTCCATAGGAAATCCGCAACATTCTATTTGGAAAAACTTTGGCGCCGATTGACGAATCCTCGCGAAATTTTCAAAATAGGTGGGGCGCTCCGCTCCGCTCCTTCCCTGAAAGTCTTGGGGGGATTCGTCAAGCGGGGGCTGAGAAAAATGGGGGGTCCCCCATGCATTTTTCCATAGGACCTTTAGTCCAAGCTACAGCCTGAACGGCTGAACAGAATTACTTGAAATTTGGCGGAGAGGTAGTCCTCAGGTCAGGGATGTGCCTTTTGCAGGTCTGGTGTAAATCTGTTCATTAGTTCCTGAGAAAATTGCAGTTAAAAGCATATATATATCTATAGGCGCGCACCGTGCGTGTACGGTAAGCATACCGTACGCGCACGGTGACGTGCGCGAGCGCAATTCTGATTGGTTGTTAGATGTCAGTAAACATTCGAATCGGTCGAAATCAGGAAGTGTCAGCCGCCATTTTGTCTCTTGCAGTCTGAGGCAATGAAAAACAAAGGGGGAAAACGTGAGATGGGGGCAGGATGGACAGGTCCTGACCCCCTAGCCTTTGTCAGGGGGTCACTGAAGGACCCCCAAGGGTAAAAAAAAAAATATTTTTTTTTGAGTAAAATCGCGGGGTGCGCGCACCGTACGCGCACGGCACAAACAACGGATCGTGGGCGCTTGGAACGCGAAGCGCACCAAGCCCCCACAGCGCGCGCACGGTGCGCGAAGCGCACCGTGCGCGTACGGTACGCGCACGGTGAAAAACCTTGAAAAAAATAATAAAATACATAACTTATCATTTAAAAAAACGTACAAATTCACTGAAAAAACCATAGGTTTCACACACGTTATAGTTAGGAATTAGCATTTAAAAAACCTTGCAAATTCACTTAAAAAACCATAGGTTTCACATATGTTATAGTTAGCTGGACATTTCACTCGTGAAAAACCATTGAAATTCCCCCGTTATAGTTAGTGCAGGCAACTATAACTCACGCGACCGCAATCCCCTGCTGATGACATCAGATATTACATCACTGATGACATATGTGTCTTTCTGAAAAAAAAATATTTGTAATATATGTATAGCTAAAAATTATTGGAAGAAGACATGGGTAAATAAGTGTCTAAATACAGTGATGTAATATCTGACGTCATCAGCAGAGGATTGCGGTCGCGTGAGTTATAGTTGCCTGCACTAACTATAACGGGGGAATTTCAATGGTTTTTCACGAGTGAAATGTCCAGCTAACTATAACATGTGTGAAACCTATGGTTTTTTAAGTGAATTTATATATATATATATATATATATATGTATGGATATATGGATGTCAACACAAAGCCATGTGAGAGGAACTATGCTTGCACAGTTAATTTTACAGTGCAGAACAGTAAACAAATAATTTGCAAAATCTAAGGTGTGCAGCAGAAGTAGCTTTTGTAAGTCTGAGCACAGCGCCAACAAGGGGTGATTGATAGACATGACATGCTCCAGCAGTTGTCTCCTAAAACGATGCTATGTTACTCCTACATTTTTGACTGGGCCTAAAGTTTAAAAAAAAGTATCCAGGCGCACGCATAGATGCAAGTTTCAACCCAATCTACTTCTTTGTCCTCCAGCGATTTCCAAGAACAAAACTACAAATCCCAGAATGCAACTTTTCTGTTGACTAAAAAAGCAAAAATAGCTGAAGGTTTCTCACAATTCTTTCTGACATTTATCTCATTACATAGGCATAACTACTTTGCTCAACTTGTGGTAAAGTCTCACTTAAGTGTCACTCATGAGCAGTTGAATGTCCTATGCAAACGCACCCAAAACATGGACAAGTCACACATAAGCAGTATGCGAGCTTGGAAGCTATGATAACATACAATTACAAAACCAAACACTACTCACCTAAGGCGCGGTGAAGGCCCTATAATGAAGCGTACTTGTGCATTATTGTATCTGAATTGGAGTGATTTGCCTCCTACGATATTGAAAAGTTATGAAAGGCAGTGACACATGATCAAATAAAACAGAGCGTAGTGGGTGAAAGGTAGGTGCATGCATGTTGAAAGGCAGATGCAATTTTCATAATAATTGCACTGCAAATTTGGCTGGATACACTGGTCCACAGAGTTTCTTTTTTAGGCGCTTAGAAAAAAAACATTTACATTCCACCAAATGCACCTTCTAACACATTTTTAAAGCAAACTTAATAAAGTGATGTTGCGCTCATATAATTCCAATTTTCTTGTTAGCATATGTGCCAGCCTTCTTTTATTATCGGTAATTGTAACTCATTAGAACACGACAAGAGATTTTTAAAATAGAGTCGGATTTCGACAGAAAAGATGCTGTGCTTCTAAAGAATGGACTTTCCTTTAACATGCCATTTACAAGCCTCTGCCCTCTACCTGTAAGCATAAAAAAATCAATCATGCCAGATGCCAAGGTTTATGCACAGACAGATGTCAGCGAGTGGAGCAGACAGTGCAGACACAGTGCAACGTATGTGAAAGGGCTCATAACAGTCCAATTATATTTTCAAAGTCCACGCCTGAGGCAAAATGACCACCGACCCCCACCGAAGGCCTTCTACGGTACACCCCACATACATTTGGCCCAATTACAACTAATCAAATGGGCCTGGGCGTGGCAGCTGTCAATTTCTTTCTATGGTTCTTACCTTGTGAGGTGCCAAGTGCCGGCCCGACTCCTTCACATACATCCACAAGAAATGACGACAGGAACCTGCCGTGCTTTAGGTCTAGCAGCTCCCTAGCTGCGGTACAGCACTAAAATGGTGTCCAGCGCTCACGTGTTAGAGTGCTGGCAGTCTCAGACACCACTCAAGTCGAGTCTGCGCAGACTCGATTTCTTGCCTGCGCGCCTGCCACACCCTTTACCAGCTCATCACAGGGTGTGGTGCCATCCCACCCTGTGACGAGTTGGGAAAGGGAGGGGTGACAATGCACTCCACTCCCTGATTGACATGGAAGGCTTAGCTCTACAGGGCTTGCATATGAAACACCCAGGGCTTACTTTACCTCCACGCCATCAGGGGGTGGATACTGGGCCTTGATGCTCAGTCTTTGCGAGCTGATGACCTCACACCTGCCGGGCTGTGAGATTGTCAGCCCGACAAAGACTTTATGCCTGTCCAGGGGAGCAGTCATGTGACATATCCGCACTGTTATTGTTGAGCACAGCAATAACAACACTGGTGTCGGTGAGTGGAGCAGACAGTGCCCCCCCCCGTTCTATAAAATTAATGGGGGGTATTTTTTTAATTAAAAAACAGAGTTAACAGTAAAATGATGGTTTCGATTTTACTGTGAAAGTATAGGGGGCAGAGCCCCATGCCCATGCACAGAAACCGGCGCTGCTGGAGAGGTACATTGTGTGCGGTTGACTGAATCCCATCCTCGTCGCCAATGTTATAATGAAAGATGTCTCGTAGACAGGTCACGTAGAACAAGTTGTAGGTTTATTGGTTAAGTTACAAAGTCCATGTAATGCTCATATAAAGCCCATGTAGAGCTCCTGTAAAGCCCCACCAGGAGCAGCCTCCCTGCTGCTCAGCCCATCTCTTCCAACTGCCGTCTCCTCCAGTCCCACACACTCAACATTCCAAGTGACATCACTCATGGCTGAGCAGCAGGGAACAGAACAGTAATAAGGAAGATGCACCAACTAACAACAATAGGTTATCATCTTTACGTGGGAAGTGTTCTGCCTTTTGGAAGATCAAGAAAGAGTTGTGTGTGTCGAATGGAGTTATCTTGAGAGGTGACAGGATTGTTTCTCCTGTGGGTGTGCGTAATCGCTTTATTGAGATGAGTCATAATGTTCATGGTGGTATGTTTCGCACCAAGAGAAGGATAAAAGAGAGTTTTTGGTGGCCAGGTGTTGATCATATAGTAGATTGTTGGGTTAGGGATTGTAAGGTGTGCTGTGCCAGTGATAAAGTGGCAAAATCCCTGAGTATTCCCTTGACTATGGTGGAGTTGCCAGAGGGACCATGGTCAAAGGTTGCTATTGATTTTATGGGCCTGTTTTCTGTTGTGTCTGCCAAAGACAGTTATGCAATTGTTCTAATTGACTATTGTTCTAACTGGCTGGAGGTAAGGATGGTAAGCAATGTGACCACGAGGTGGTCATTGAATTCTTGGAGGATGTGTTTTCTCAGGAAGGCGTTCCGGAGGTCATTGTCTCGGATAATGGTACCAAATTAACGTCTGACAAAACGCATGAGTTTTGAAAAGTATGGGCATCCAGCAATTTGAGAACATCTTTATATCTTCCTGAGGGAGGCAATACAGTTGGCTTTGAGTGCAGAATTACCTTGGAGGAGGGCTTTGCAAGAGAGATTATTGGCTTATCGAGTGATTGCTCATTCTGTAACTGGAGAACTCCTTTTGAAGTGTTGAGGGGGAGGAAACTTTCGACCTTGTTAGTTCTGTGGTGGTTGAGGAGGAGGAATGCGAGGATGTGTGCACTTGGTGGTGATGAAGTTATGAAGTCTAGGGTTAAGGAGTTTCAGGAGCGCACTGTACGTGCACGCGGTGGTAGTTACCGTTGGCCTGTTGTCAGAGTGGGTCAGATGGTGTGTGTGAAGAAACCTAAAGGTGTGATGAAGGGAGCTGCAAGTTGAAAGTACAGAAGGTTTTGGGTAGTGCTGTGGAGCTGGAAGATGGTAGCAGGTGAAATTTGCATTGGTTAAGTTTGTGTAATGTGCAGATTGGTGTGTCTGGTAAAGAAGATGCTAATGAGGAGGAGATCAGTTGGTACATGTTGGGAAAAGAGTGTAGTAGTGATGTTGGTCTGGAGGGGAATGTCACAAGTCACGAGTCTGCTGGTGAAGAGGGTGCTTTGCGCCGCGGTGGTAGATTGAGAAAAACCCGAGCTCATTTTGCTGACTTTATGCTGGGATAGTCGTAGTGCTTTCTTTCTGTTCTGTGATTAGTTCAATGTTTTGTGTGGGGTATTTTATTAGGGGGAAGATGTGTGGGTTGGTGTCGGAATCCTCGGGATGGTCATGCAAGGTATATAGAGTGTGTGGATGTCAAAATGGATGTGAGGTAGGAGGATTCCGACAAGGGACAGTTGGGTGGACGGGTGTGCAGGCTTGTTCCTGGTGCCACTTGTATGATGTTAAGCTTTTACAAATAAAGTATAGTTTCCTACTTACCTCCTGGTCCCTCATCTTTTCCACATCCTCCCCTCTTCGACCTTTCGTCAGTTTCTTGAAAGATGATGCAAGAGAGTCTGCCTTTGCTTTATGTCCTCTTCTCTATCTTCTTCTGTCTTTGTCCCTTTTCTATCACTTTTTCTCCTTTTCGCATTCTTCTTCCCCAGGTGAGAGGAGCTCAACGGTGCATGGTAAGTCTTCCACCCTTCTACATCCATACAAACAGAGCAAGAGCAAAGAAACATGACAACTAGGAAACCCTGGACTGTTAATAAAATAAACAATAGACAAACCTATTTTCTGTAAATCAAACAGCAAAAGCTAGTTAGGGGTAGGAACACATAGAACATAGGCTAAAGTTGCTGGCCACATGACCTTGACTCCAAACGTCCTATCCTTGCAAGCAAATCCCTTACAAAGATACTGGTGAAAATATGCAGTACAAAATCTCTGTAATGTAACATAGCACAATAAAAGATACCAGAACATACATGCACGCACGAGATTTAACATCCTGTGTGCAGGAGAAGCTAGGTTGCAGCTGTCTGGCTTGCAGCTAATATCAACTTGAATCTGGCCCCAGTGAAAAACTCATGGAGTGTGCCAGCTTTGCAGAAAATTCAGGGAATTACGCTTTGTCCCTAATAGGGTAGACATCCAGGTATTGAAGGAGGCACAGCAAGTGGCAGGAACTGCTCCTAAATGCTTTGACCCATTACACAGGTAGAGGTTGAACTCTATTTGATGTGCAGGAATTGCATGTACTTTTGGGTTTGTTTAGGGCCCATTGCCTTCCAGTCAGTGGCGGCTCCTCCCCTAAGGCAGAGGAGCGTCGGCCCACTGCTTTTTTGCAGTGACACACAGGGAAAATAATGATAATAACTTACGTTATTATAATTTTATTTTCTCCTACTTCCGCCCACTTTGTGTGGGGGCTGGGTGTAAGTGACAAGTGGTAGCACCCTCCTAAAGTGTGCAGTGACTGCTTGGCCTGCCCCCACGGGCCACCCAAAATAGTCTTGCACACTTTGCATATACATTTTTTTTAAAAACAATAGCTCTTGGCTAATCTATATACACTGCTTTTGCAAACAATCAAACCATAAAACTTCACCAGTACTGAAGAGGAAATACCAAGGGGATGTATATATATCTATATATATATATATATTTTTTAATTAATTAAAACATCATCAGAATGTAGATTACATCATTCTAAAAACCATATATCAGTCAGTAATTACAAAAATATTAAAAACATCAGAGAGAAATGAAAACAGACATAAAAATTAATCTTTAACAATGGTTATTCCATCAAAATCGATAACAGTATTGACAATGTTTGTTTTCTTTATGATCAATGCTGTTCATTCATTGGATGTAACCTCATAAAAATCCAGCATTGGCGTTTTTCGGTGGTACCCAAACTGCATAAAACCACCTTCTTCAGGACAACATATATTCTCTCTTTCAAATTCACTACCTGTTTTAAAATATAAATCGAATATAAACTACACTATATCATAATACAAATGATGTTGTTCTTTTTTCACTTCATTTACCAACATAACAATTACATGCTCTAATAATTCAGGTGCTGTTTTAATATAAGTAACCACACAACCCATGTTATCCTGTTTCAGACTGTGAAGTAGAATTATCTATCAATCTTCCATTCATCCCTTTTTAAAAAATATTTTAAAAGATATTATTAAAAAACTCACCTGTACTATTAAGGTGACATTCACTTTGGTGAACCGTTCTTTTAATATAGCCTTGTTGATGGGAACACCTGGGGATTGGTAATAAATCAAAGTTATCAATTTGGGAGATGTCACGATTTTTACCGTAGTGTTCACCCCTACTTATATCTGGATTAGGTTTATCCTTACTCTTTTCTGGTGTCTTTCGATCTTGCCCAACTCTTATCACAGATGCGTGAGTGACATCATATTAAAAGCAAACAGGTACCGCTCGACAGTCGGTCCTACAGTTATAAATGTAAGAAAGAGGCATTAGTATTATGTACCTCCTGTAGTTTCTATTTTTAGAATACTAGTTCAAAACCAACCTTCTATTCGGTGGTTATCAGGAGTAAATATCTTAGCCCCGTTCCACCCAAAGAGGCGTGAGGGGGGTACAAGTTGAGCGCAACTGGAGGAACCGCTTAGTAGTCGGTCCTACATGCACTTTTAACCTGAAAGTGTCAATTAAGAATAAGAGGAGGACATATTAGTATGTCCTGCAATTATAATGCTGCAAGCTGCTAAACTGTCGGCTTATTCCACCCGGCACAGTTCTGTGGTTATCCTAGGTTTTTTATTCTAAAAGAACCCCCAACTACTCAGTTGTTGAATGCTTTCGTTTGGATATAGCAGGCATTAGTAATCACCCCCGGTATTGAATCATCCCTGATTTATGGCTGAAATACGGGTATTTCTCAGTTATTGAATGCTCTCGTTTGATTTTGGTAAGCATTCATAAAGACCCCAAATATCGAACCATCATTAATTAAGGACTGAAGGGTGGATGTATGCTTATTCTTGCCCTGAATTAATACAGAACACAGTATCTACCAACCTTGGGGCAGATTTACAAGCCCCTTGCGCCACTTTTGCGTTACTTTTAACATGGGAAAAGTGACGCAATAGTGGCACAAGGGGCTTGTAAATCTGCCCCCTTGTATTTAAGTAGAGCGAGGCACTGGCTTCAAATTCATACGTGATAATAAAATCGTTTCTTCACGGCATTAGAGCTCGGGAGGACTATGGAGGCAAAGAAGCAGCAAGAATGTACGGTTTTATTTTATTTTTCTATTCCTGCTTCCCTCTGCCTCCTCCCCCTTCCTGCCTCTGCCCCCCTACTTCCAACGTCCACCCTCCTGCCCCCACCCCCTTACCTCCGATAAGTGCCGGCCACCGCTGCTTCCAGTTATTACCAAGCTGGCACACCATGGAAGATTACCTGTCTGGCTGGCCCCTGCTGAAATGCCTGAATTGACGGAAAAACCCACAGACTCAGGAGAGCCCCGATACCCCTACACAGTGCAACATCATACCCTTGCCCATGCTGAACTTCGGACTGGTGATTCTGGTGAAATTAGTCTAGCCCATCACACTAGGGTAATCTCACATAATTTCACAAATTTCTTATTAGGTTTGTACACCAAAATTCAGAAAAGTATGGCATTACACCACAGGGTGCCATTTTTTGCATATGAGCACGAGAACAGTATGAACAATCAACACACAAGAGGCTATTTCTCTCTCCACTTCTGTTTTAAGAGCTATTCGTAGTGTTAAATAGTTTTTTGTTAGAAATGGGGTTTCCGGTTGGCTAGGGTATGCACCTAAGCCAGGCATAACCCACCACTCTAGTAAGGGCAAGTAAGTTATGCACCAGAGATAACCTGTGCTCACCCTCTGGTAGTTTGGCACAGATCAGGCCAGCTTATCATCAGAGGCAATGTGTAAAGCGTTTGTGCAACACAATCACACATAAACAAAATGAATACATCATAAAAGAGACACCAAAGTATATATTGTACAAAAACCATAGACTAAAATCATAAAAACTGTGCATATTATGCAAATCCTGAAGTAGTACTAGTTATCCTGACAATGTGAGGCAAAAAAACATATATTATGACATCAGGGCATGTAATGCCAGTTGATTATGAAAATGCACATGTAATACCAATAACCAGCACACCAATAACGGTAGGCAAACATGGGCACACAAACCCCTGCACTTCTAGTAGCAGGGTCACGGTATCACCAGAGCCTGACTAACTTGAGGAAATGAAAAAGTAGGGCGCCAGTACACTTGTGTGCCTATTTGTAGTAGTACAAAAACAACAGTTGATGGACAGAATGCAGAACAATGTCATATATTCACCCCAGTACAGAGATCTGGGCCTAAATCTATCTTTTTTTTGCTCACTATGCCATTCCAGTTTGAACCCAGCCATATGCAAATCTGTCTTGACCCTGTGCCTCATGGAAACAGTCCAGCCCGAACTTCCAAGCCATGTCCTCCTTGGACTGGAAACAAGCATCCTAGGACCTGTTTCGGGGTTTCACCCCTCTTCAGCCAGGATGGCTTGATTCTTGTGGCATGGAAAGCACGGGACCCATGTCTCGGCATACCCGTCCCACTCGGGGTGACAAATGCAAAAACAACAGTTGATGGACAGAATGCAGAACAATTTGTAGTAGTACATGAATTCCCAAATCAACAATGTGGGGGGGGGGGGACTCTGTCAAGGTCTCACGCTGAAGTCTACACTAGAGAGAAAAGATGCCCCCAAAGTATGTCTCCTGGAACGGGGGAAACTGCACACTCCGTAAACAAGGGCGGGGAGACCCCATGGTCCCCTGCATGCTGAACTGCCCAGTATAGCTGCCTGTGAGTGTGAGGTGCTGCTACTGCAGACAAAGGCCAGGCTCAGTGCTACTTTTTATGGTTAGCAGGCATCCCCCTTAGTGACAGGGGGCTGCCTGCTAGCAGCGTGTTTCGTGGCAATTCAACCCAGACCTGAGAGGATGGGCGGGGCACACTGGATGGCCCCAGAGGACAGCACAAACCCGCGATCCACCGTCCTTGAATCTGAGTAGGGTGACAAGTGAACTGGTCAAAGCAGTCTCCGTAGTCCCATGGGGGCAAAACTGCAGGATCTTTGAGCCGGCAATCTTGTGACAATGCTGGGGGTGGGGCTAGCCTTTGCCATGGCTACCCTGCTCCCAGCAAGGGGACGGCTTCCTAACAAAGCCTTTTCCGGTGGTAGCTCTGTTTAATCCCCCATGATGCACTGTCCCACAGCAGGCACCAGAGCGGGAGAGTGCTCATCCGGGGATTCCTTCCAAGGCCGTGCACCCGTTTTCATCAACCAGCAGGCCGCCATATGCAGAGAGCCTAATTAAGCAACATTTTTATCAATTATGCACATAAATTGCAAAGGGAGGGAAGCAGGGAGATGTCAATGACTCTTTTATTTGATAGAGAGCAATAATGTCTTTTGGGGGAAGGAAAAAGGGGGGAGGAGGGGAAACAGGAAACAATATCAACACTATATACATTGAATGAGCGTGTAACCAATAGGAACTTGTGCACAACAGTGCTCGTGCAATTGTAAGAATGGCACAAGTGACAAGTGACATAAAGAACAGCGGAATGACGGCACAAAAGGAAAAGATTTTTAACAAATACTTACATGGTTGTGTATGTACCAAAATGTTTCTATATGATTATGAGGGACATTAAACATCATCAACAAATTTAGAGATCAAAAATGAGCCGGATGTTTCCCTGGGTATTCGACAACGGTTTGACCTGTGATAAATTTAGGTCATCTTCAGGACCGGGTTACAACAGTATTGATCAGTGCTGTATGATAGCTGTCAAGGAATAGAGGTGAGGGCCAACAAGGGTTGTCATGATAGCACCCACTGTACTACAAGGAGTTGGTTACAATGCAGATGGCTCCCGTGCATGTCAGGGGGTTCCAGGGTCCAGGCGTAACCTGGGAATGACGTGAAGGCTTCCGCGGTGCATGGCAAGCTGATGTTACATGACTATTCGCCCAAGTCTCAACTGGGTCTATGGGTATTCTCCTGTTCTATTTTACTGATGCAGAGAGCACTGCTCCTCGGGTGAATGACAAACATTAGGGAAGCCTCACTATTGTAGAGTATGCAAGGGGCAATAACACAACGCTCACCACGCGCTGCTCCTACTGCTTATAAACAGATTGACAAGTGAAGCGCTTACCACACTTACTAAAAAAAAGCTTAAGATGGCCAAAACAGGGAGGGAAGTCGCCCAGCCCCTGGAGAACACTGGAAAGTACTCAGGGAGCAGTAGGCAAGCAGGCAGGCAAGTCAGCACACAGAGTCATTTTGCAGAGTGGCCATCCCTCCAGCAACCCAGAATGCAGCAGGTTAGCACAACAAAGCAAGTAGTCCAAATGTCCCACGCAGTGTCTACAATAATGGGGCCAGAGCCCCTGTACTTATTCTAAAACTTGTCTTCGTTCAAGGGGTGACTTCAAAAGAACGCTTTCAAGGGCTCAACCGGCCCATTTCAACCCAGCCCTGGCTCCAGACATAAGTAGGGGTTAAATCAGTCCTTTGTGTGAGGGCAGGACACATCCTATACAGTTGTAAAGTGTGAACGCCCTCTCCCACTTCAGGAAGGCCATCAGTATGCAGATGAATGCAGATGTAACCCTGTCACATTCAACTCTTGCTGTGTGATGGCTATCTGGAAAGTGTGCACAAAGTGTAGCTGTCACCCAGGCCTAGACATGGTTTGGAGTCAGGCTGCAATGCACAGAGTCATAAGCACAGAGAAATGCCCACTTTCTTAAAGTGCCATTTCTAAAATAGTAATATAAAATCCAACTACAGCAGTAAGCAGGATGTATTACTACCCTTCTAAACATACCAAACATGGCAATGCTTCTCCTTATAGATCAGGAATTTCCACTGAAGCACATATAAGGGAATTCCTAATGCTAGCCTATGAGAGCAGTAGGCCTCACAGCAGTGAGAAACAAAATAGGCTGTGTGTTACTACCAGGACATGCCACACAATAAAGGCACATGTCCTACCTGTTCTGTACACAGCACCCTGCCCATAGGGGTACCTAGGGCCTACATTAAGGGTGACCTATGTGTAATAAAGGGGGAGTTTAAGGCTTGACGGTAGTTTTAAATTCCTAGTCAAAGTGGCAGTAAACTGTGCATGCAGGCCTTATAGTGGCAGGCCTGGGACGGGTTTGAAAGGCTACCTCTGTGGGTGGCACAAGCAGTGCTTCGGGCGCACTAGTAGTATTTAATTTTTAGGCCCTGGTCGTATGGTATATCACTGTACAAGGGATTTACATGTAAATCAAATATGTTAAACAGCTGTAAACCAGTCATAGCATGTTTTAGAGGAGAGAGCACATGCACTTTAGCACGGATTATCAGTGGTAAAGTGCCCAGAGGCCTAAAGCCAACAAGAAGAAGATCAGAAAAATAGGCAGAGGAAGGCAAAATGTTTAGTGATAACCCCACAAAATGGGCCAGGTCCAACACATTCTTCCCTCCAAAATTGACATGGGTACGAATTTCAGACTAGAACATAGTGCTAGATGCAGATTTTGCATTTGATGTAATTTCTGTGGAATATTTCATAAATTCACAAAAGCATATTATGCAAATTTCATTCACCCCTAGAAATTACGCCAAGGGAGGTCATCTTCAAAGGTGCTGCATACTAGGAATTAGTTTAGCTGATGTGGGAGCCCGCTCCACCGTAAGGTCTGGCGACAGGTGAGAAACTGCAAATTAAACTCGCCTCGCGGTCTAATGGTATGCCCATTGCACTGTCAGCTTCTCATGTTTTCGAAATGCTGCTATTCAACACTCCGCTGCTGTAAAACAAAACTCTCGCCCCATGAATCTAATGGAAATCAGCCATCGCGAAGCCGCCTCCTGCATATTCCACACTGTCCGGTGGATGTTTTGGCCAGCTGTGATATTTTTCATATTTTTAAATGAGAATTTCTGAGAATTCCTCCATATGGAGTTGTCACAGCTGGCCGTAGTGCAACAGCGCCATCATGTAAGAGTCAGATACATCCATATTCTGACAGCATGCGTAGAGACTCACAGGTAAGGAGGTGGGGAGCAACAAGAACTGTGCTTATACACGCATCGGACGGAGTGATCGTTGAAAAAACTGCCTACACATATATCCTGTATAAAGAATTTAAAAAAATAAGTTTTTAACTATTTTGAGCTTCAGGTCAATACAAAGACCCTGATAGAGCGATCATCGGTCGGCTTGGTCATCACAACTTGATGGATATCATGTTTGTCTTATTACAAATGAAATAGACTATAGTGCACTTGTAATACGGCAGACAGAGTATAGGTCACGCGACGGAGTATCCTGTCCGCCAAGTTCTCAAACAGACCCAGACTCAGTGCGCGACCTCAATGTATTGCAATATGTAGGGAAACTGCCAGCCTATATGTATCATCAAATGATCACAATAAGTTTGATGTTTTTATAATTCACTTTTAAAACTACTTTGAAAGCCATGATAGACTGGACTTATAGCAATTATATCACCACCACGAGGTACGCACCTGAAACTGATCGCTGTCTGGAAATGAGGACGGGCACTCCAAAAATTATATTTCAGGGTAAGTGATTGAGGCCAATAAACAAATTGCGAACCCTACGATTTTCAAACATAAAATATATTACACCACATAACATACCATGATATAAAACAAAGTATATATACTAAGACACTATAATACGTTCCTACAAACCACTTGATTATTACGCATAAAGGGGCATATTAGCAAGGGCTGGCATTATAATTATCGCCGCTTTAGCGTCCGTTTTTGGGCGAAAAGCTGCGATATTTATATCGCAATATCATCAAGGACACGCTAGCGCGTGTTTCCTTGATGTAGAGCCCGTTTTTTCACAGCCTCGCCTCGCATCGCTAATGAGATGCAAAAGAGGCGTGGCTGTGAAAACAACACATGTTAATATCGTGAAGGCAGCTTCGCGATATTAACAAGGAGGTGCAGCGATAAAAAAAATCGCGCTACCTCAGCCTTAACTCAGGAATTTAACACCTGTTAAATTCCTGACTAAGGCATACTTTTAATGGGATATGGATTATGCTGATAGGTGTTATCGCTGTTTTCAATGGAACATCGCTGGAAAACCAGCGATGTTCCATTGAAAACACCGCTATCTTTGAAATATTATCGCCATAGCGCTATGCGTTGTAAATATAGCGTTATCATGGCGATAATATTCAGCGATAGCTGGCGATAATTTTTCTATCACCATGAATGGCCAGCGATAATTATCGCTGGCCGTTGATAATATGCCCCTTAGTGTGGGAGCGCTCAATGGGGGCATATTATCAAGCCAGGCGATAAAATTATCGCCGCTTTAGCGGCAGAAAACTGCCGCTAAAACGGTGATAATGGGCTTGATAATATGCTCTATGGAATTCCAATTGAAGCCCATATTAAATGTGAAGGACGTCTAACCTGAGCTTCAATTGGAATTCCATAGAGCATATTATCAAGCCCATTATCACCGTTTTAGCGGCAGTTTTCTGCCGCTAAAACGGCGATAATTTTATCGCCTGTCTTGATAATATGCCCCAATGGGGCATATCAACAAGGGCTTTATCTCTGCTTTTTTGGCTTTAAAAGCCAAAAAAGGAGAGATAAAACTAGCGCCCTATCAACAACAGGGTGCTAACATGCAAATTTGCATGTTAGCACCCTTTTACTCTACGCTTCCCCTTGCATCTCTAATGAGATGCAAAGGGGGCGTTCCAGAGAAAAATAATAGGAGAAATGTCGCTAAGCGACATTTCTCCTATTATCAAGAATGTCGCTAACCCTGTTAGAGACAAAAAAAGCAGCGCTAACCGCGGTTAACGCTGCTTTTTTACATCTGGTATTTTTCTGACTTAGCCATGATATCCTATGGAAGGAGGATATCGTGGCTAAGTTTGCCAGTCCCTATCAACAAGGTAATGTGAGATTATCGCTGGGTTTCCAGCGATAATCTCACGTTAGCCTGTTAGCGTGAGGATTTTTATCGCTATTGAGATAAGCGTTGCTAATAGCACACTATCTCAGCGATAAAAATTCACGCTAGCCGGCGATAATTATCCTAGCGCTAAGTGCGCTTAGAGATAATTATCGCCGGTTGTTGTTGATATGCCCCTATATTTTCATTAAGAACTTTACTTGAAAGTACCATGTGTTTGTTTGTCTGGAGGAAATTTACTCTACTAAATTAGCAAACAAAATGCTTGAACTTCTGTGAACTGAAGGGACATATATTTTAAAACACGATATCTCATATTGTGTAATCGCTGGAGTAAAGGTAGGTATGTAACCTTAAGTGCCCATTTGTAAAACTCAAGATCAAAATCGCTCAAATAACACTAGATATGACAACATGAAGAACAATCACCAAAGACATCTTTAATGACATCACACACAAATAAATGTAAAAAGCTAGACAGCGGCTGAAAAGGCAAGTGTGCTGTCACACTCACTCCTTTCAACCACAAGCCTTTCATACTCTTAACAAACTTTCAATTTAAGTTTCGTTCAGATTATTTCAAATGTTTTGCAATTCTTAGCTATTGGACGGCATAATGGCAGCCCACATCTCTATTGTGCTATGGTCTGGGGTTGGCAAGTGGATCCTGCCTACACAGGGCATTGTTGGACTCTATCTGCGACTGACCAGTTATATATACACGCACTGAGTAGTGTTGGCGGTATTCCATGTTAGAAGAAGGTTTTCTCCAAACTCGCACTGTACCTTCAAGGAGGCATGACTTCCTTATGTTTTTCAATATGTGGGTCAAAGTCAACCGGCACTTATTTTAATACAAGCAACAGCTGAAATTTCCCTCAATAAATTAATTGGATCTTTGATACATTCGAGTAGAGGATAGTTCAGAGCAATGCCATTATTTCTACAAGATCTATTTAGCAACCTGGGTCCCTTAATAGTTTTGTAATGCTGGTGCTACTGGTTATATTTATATTTGTGATGCAAGCACCATCAAGTACTAAAAAACAGGGCAGGGCCCCTGAAAAGTACTTGTAGCGCTGATGCTACAAAGTCATTTCTCATTTGTTCTAAAACAAATGTGACTTTACTTGGGTCTTTTGTGTGGACCCAGCTTCTTAACAAATCATCAAAGACGAAACACTGCAGGGTGAAATCACACTGACCTTGGGCATCGATGTTAATTTTTTCTCAACATAGGTAGCACTAGCAGCTGCAGTGGCTTCCCTTTGGTACTCCTCGCACTGACCATGGGACCCCTAGTCTTAGAGGTCATGAAAGCCTTGCCAGAAACAGAAAACAAACAGCACTCTAAGAACAGGGCTCATTAGGTTGAGCCTAGGCAGCTCGCATGTGCTGATTTCGAGGCATGCTGTATTCATTGTACGGGCTTACAGCACGCCCATTGGCTTTTTATTGGTAACTTGGATTGTCCTTCAAGAAGGCTTCCTCGCTAGTAGTTAATCTTTCCTCTTTGTCCCACCTTGTTGTCATTTGTATCCTCCCATGGAGCAGCGCCTAACTTCCCGTATGTTTACGCTGTTGTCTTTATGTGTTGCTTTTCTGGAACTCTTTTTTTCTTTCACTAGCTCAGCTTCGAGCTCCCATGCAGTATTTTTTTCTTGCCCCAGCATTGCACAACCATTAACCTGATTTTTAAAATGAAAATTCTTTGCCAACACATGCTTGTTATCATGCTTAAGGTAAATCCATATAAAGAAAATCGAGTGCAATGTATTATGCAATAATAAAACAATTTCTGGCCCAACGCGGCACTGTCTCTAACCATAGTTAGAGGGTGGGGGGAGGTACAAGGTAGGAAGCTCGGAATGCACCTGCTTTGGTTTGCTCTTGTGACAGAAGGCTAAGGTATACCTCTCCTGAGTAGGTGGGGCTAAAGTACAGGTGTCCAAAAGACAAGAGGCCCGAAGATAGCAGGATGTACACACTCATTCTGTGTGATACCAAATTTGGTACAACAAATGGATACTTGCACTCAGGGCTTTAAGTGGGATGAACAAACTGGGGGTCTCTCAAAGGGGCGTGGCCAATGTAATTAAGGGCATGGCTTAAAAACACATCAGCTAAAAATCTGTGCTTAGCATAGTGGTCTGCCCGACTTGTGTTTCTGTCATTGCAACCAGATATATGATATAACAAGTAACATCATACTTACAACAAGTCAGGAATATTGGCTTTGTCAAAGGTTGTTAGTTGCATGAGATAAATAAGCAGAAACTATGGCTTGGATATAATATTAAAAAAGCTTCCATTTAAAGCCATGGTGACACCACGACAAAGTTGCTGCTCCTGGGTTTAAAAAAAAAAAGGGAAATCCAGAGAAAAAAATGACTCGCTTTAAGGACTTCCCTTCCCTTACAACGCTCACGAGGCATGACGTCATGCCATAACTTCTCCACTAGTGAGAAGTGAGCAGTGTGAGCACAAGCACATCAATGTGCCTGCTATCACTGCAGTCCGGAAAAAAATGGACCGCCTGTGCCAGGGCACAAGGCAGAGTCCAATAGAGACCCGTTTAAAAAACTGCCGGTGCTCAGACCCGGAGAGACCCGGCCCCCTTAAAGCCCTGCTTGCACTTTCTAGGGCATGGAAGCTATTGAATAAATGCTAAGCTTGTGTCTTGCGCCCAACAGCCAATAAGCAGCGAGAACAGCCTTAGCAAATCAACTCGTCAAGAATTTTCCCAGCCAATCCATGGTCATCATACTTTCTCGCGATTAACAAAATAGATCTATCTTCCAACGACATTGGTTGCCAGCTCCGGGGTTGGTGCCCTGAGCACTGGCCTGTGCTCTGTAATTATTGAAAAGAATCCATTTGTTGAAGAAGTAGTAACGGATAAAAAGGTTTTATTTGTGCATAACTGATTGTCCAGTGGATTTCTGGATACCTGGTTAAAACCCCATTCTGCGGCTGCCTGCGGCCCCGCGGGGGGCCACCCTAAAAGGGTAGCCCCGTAGTGCCATTTGGGCACTTCCCCACCCCCCTCTTAATGTCGGGACGGACTCAGCGAGGAGTCCCCTTACCTGGGCATGCTAGGTGCATCACTTCCGGTGCGTCTTGGAGGTGGGGGAGGGTATTTAGGCCTTCCCCCTCCATTTTGGGTCCTTTTTGGCGCCTGACACGCCATCTGGTCGTGCCGTCTGGTTGTGCCGTCTGGTTGTGCTTCTGGTCCGTCGGAAATCAATCCAGATCCCAGGGTCACGTTGTGGGAGGTGAGTGCAGGCAATGCCCCAAGCCCCCCGGTCCCACATCTGGCTGCCCCAGCGGGGACCCCCCAGCATTAGGCTCGGTGGTGTCAGGGTCAGGTAAGGGGGGCAGCGCGACGGGGGTCAGTGTATAGGGGATTTGGTCATCCCAGCACCTCATCGCACCGGTGTCCCGATTGGTCCTAGCAGCCCGAACTAGATAGATTCTATCTAGACCACGGAGGACGACCGCCTGGCGGAAGGCTAAGGCAGCTAGTCTTGATGCTGTGCCTCGTGTTGTCCCTGATGTAGAGTTGTTGAGTCGGCGAGTTCCTGGTAGGGGGCACTCGGTGGGCGGCACGGGCGGGGAGACGTAGCCAGGGCTCCCAGTTATGGGTGCGAGTGGGTGGGCCGACAGAGTCCCGGGGCTTCTTGGCGGCCCTGGTTGGCGCGGAGGTCTAACGGTGATCTCGGACTCCCCCACCCTCCCTAGTGCGACATACCAGAGGCTCTACCCCAATCCGCTGCGCTGTTAAGGGCGGGCGCCCCGCTCGCCCTGCTTGTAGGCTCGTTGGTCAGGGGTGGGGTATGAGAGGCGCGCGTGTGTCCCCCAGTGCTCTTCCCCCTCCCCTCTGCTATGGGTTTACCTTTAAGGCAGCGCAGTTGGGCCTGGGGGGGTCTCACAGGAGGCTGCGGTTGTCGGCAACTGGGGCAGGGGGGTCCAACACCCAGCAGCATGCCCTGTTGCGCGGCAGGCAATGGCGTGTGGCGGCCACTTTCTAGTGCCTCCGTATGGGGGGTTGCATGGGCTCTGCTGCGGGGTGGCACAGCGACTCCCCGTTATGTGCGCAAGTGGGCAAGCCATTGGTAGCGCTGGCCCCTAGACAGAGTCCCGGGTCTTGTTGGTGGCCACAGCAGGGAGGGCCGATGGGTGACCTCGTCTTCGCCCTTCTTAGGGTTGTATGCCCACTGGGGGGGTCTCCTCTGGGGGGGGGCGCGTGCTCACCGGCTCCCTCTCCCCTCCCTCCAACCGGAAACGGTAAAATGTCGTGGCAGTCTGGGTGAGCTCGCCTCTCCCCCAGTCGGAGGGTCGTACACCGGGCAGTGTGCCTCTAGGCACATTACGGTGTAGCGCATTGCGCTTGCCCCCCCAAGCAAGATGGCAAGCTGGGGTGGCTTCGGAAACTGAGGGGATGCATGATGCAGTGGCTCCCGGTCGGCGAGCCTCCTGATGACAGATGAGGTGAGGGCGTCACCAGAGTAATAGGGCCTGACACGGCATGGACAGGCGGCCTCCATCCCAGCTTTGGGGTGGCATTGTGATGTGCTGGGATGTGCGAAGCTGCAGCCCCCGGTCAGTGAGCCCTCAGGTGCAGGAAAGGGTGTCACGAGTGCACTCGGGCCCTCCCCAGCGCGATGGAGCCAGGCAGCCTCCACCTCAGCTTTGCACGCTAGGGCGGTGACATGAGGTTCGGGGGCACCGCGATGTGGCAGACCCCGTCTGCGAGCAGCAGGCGTGATTGCGTGGGGCAGGCGCTCATGCGAGCACCAGGCCCTCCCCTGATCAAGGTTGTTCCAGGCTGGTCAGGTATGGGGACAAAGGTGGGGCACCACACAGAAGTCCACCTTCTCCTTTTCCTCCTAGTAATGGTTAGTTTATAGGCGTGCAGGAGCTGTACCACACCCCTCAGTGAGCCCTAAACAGGTTGGTCGATGTGGGGCAGCTCCTTTCTGGGCTATGCGCGGCATGGTAAAGGAACATGCGGGGGGGCCGAGGTGCGATACCTCCGGTTTCTGCTGACTGGCGTTAAGTCGGTGCGGCCCCCCCCACCTTCCACCCCCCTGAGATGGTGCTTGCCCATGGTGGTCTAGTAGTGAAGGTCTCTTGCTCCTACCCCCAAAAGTTATGTTTCAAAAACATGTTTTTCTTTGGTGTGTTTTAGGAAAAAAAAAAAAAAATTAACAAGCCGCTAGGGCTGCTGCCTGGTTTTAAGGGACTCTGAGGGGGTCCATGATGATGCATTGCCTAACAATATATGCTGTCTTTGCCACTCACAGAGATTATCGTCAAGTGCAGCGAGTGGAGGCTCCAGGAGCAGGCTCTCAGCTAAAGGCAAGGCAGAAAAGGGAGACAGGGCGGCAGATGCACAGAGGTATTTGGGGGCGACAAGCAAAGCGGGGGGTGCCCACCGGGGGGGGGGCACCAAGGGTTGATTGGAGACACGGCACAGAGATTCATGCAAGGGTGCACCAAAAGGGGGGGGGGTTGCCTCGAGGCAACACCTTTGAGGGGACATAACTGTTGTCAATTTTACCACCAAGGTTTTCGGATAAATCACCCAAGCCCCGATCGGAATACGGACGAAGGCCACCGGGCCTCGCAAGTGTCAGAATCAGTGAGTTGTGAAGCCTGGGCCCAGCTGAGGCTGGGGGGGCAGGGCTGGGGTTGATGTGGTACCCAGCCACTATGGAATGTCCTTGTTAACCGTTGTTCTTTCCAGGGAAGTGGAACTGATGCTAGTTAGACGGTTGCTTCAGGCAGGAGCAAGTGCGGCAGATTCGGTTGAGGTGAACAAGAACACGCTACCAACCCTCCCTCCCGGTCGTCACGCCCACCTCCAGTCCTGTTACCTCAGGTAATGGACTCCGCAAGGGCAGCAAAGTGCTTAACCCTGGTTTTTATTTACAGCAAAGAGTAGCCCCCCCTTGTCTGCAAACACAGACACCCGCCCCCACAATGTCAACCTTTAACAGATGTCAAGTACGCAAGGCTGCGCTTAAAGGAAAGGGAGAGGCCAGTTTTGGGGAATGGGGAGCCAGGCTCAGGGCCTGGGCAGCTCGCCATCCAGCCACACCGTAACAAGTGCTTGTCTCTCTTCAGAAATCAATGAAAACACTTCAGCAGGCTAGGGTGAGCCGGGAAGCGAAGACAGAAGTAAGTACCGGCGAACGCAGGGGGGATGGACTCTGGCTAAGCAGAACGGTGTGAGGGGAGCCCACAGATCAGCGGAAGGGCCCAGTGGATCATATATTCACGATTGTTTATCTCTGCAGAACCTGCGTAGAAGTTTCTGTACTACAATCCAGAGGCATGGATTGCCAAGGATCCCCTTCCCTCCTGTTCTCCCAAATCACCACAATGGATGAGTCCAAGCCCGGCACGTCGCAGGAGGCAATCTGGGCAGACTTTATGGAGATGGTGAATGCCAGAGGAGTGGTCTGGGCCAAAGGGATGCTTGACGCCCGTGAACAAGCAGACTCTGGTGTAGTTGAGCAAGTGCCTGCTGCAGCCACAGCAGGGCCAGTTGAGGCAGCACTCGGAAGGTCGAAACGGGCTCGCCGGCCGACAAACAAGGAGTTCCAGCCGAGCCTCCAGTGCAGAAGGTCAGGGTGACTTCCCCTCCATGAGCAGAGGTGCCCGCAGTCGTCCCGGCTGGCCCGCTACCCCCATCACGGTTAGCGACACGAACTCTGATAAAATGGGTAAGATGATGGACTCGATGTTGTGCATCTTGGATGACTTTAAATCATGTTTTGTAATACTGTACAAACACCCATGCCTGTGGCCGCTGCACTTAGGGAGGAGGGGCCACCATCCATTGTGCAAGTTTTGGGGGAACTGGCTGACAGCGCTAGTGCACGGAAAACACCGGGCTCAGCAGCCGCTGGGGCTATGGCAGGTGCGCCACAGGGACTCCCAGCACAAACTGCAATAGAAATCGTCACCAGGGGCGCCATGGCCGAAAGCGACCATACAGCTGTCGGCGGCAATCGCTGGCTTCACCCATCACACAGGTAATTGCAGCACCCCACCCCCCCCAGTCCCAGTGTGTCAGACAAGGCTGCCCCCCCCATCGTGCAGCTCCCTAGATGAACACAAGCCCGCCACAGCAGCAGAGGCAGCCAAGGCAGGTACAGCGGCAGCAACACCGCTGCCGCTCGTCACAGTGGCGCCTCTAGCATTAGGATGCTGCTCTCTGGCTTGGGAAGTACCGTTGGCGGCTATGGAAGGGATTTGGAGATGGGAATTTGTGGACATCTTTACCTTGCTAATGCATGGGGCTGACGGACAGGACACTAGGAAAATAGGGGGGAAGGACAATGAGAAAAAGGTAAAATTCCAGACCTGGACAAAAAAGAGTATTAAGAACTGGGGTGATGCTTTCGCTATATTAGCAGCGGTGGTGATGGAGAAATACCCAGAACAGGGTCCTGCAATGTGGCAGTATTCTCGTTTAATCCATAATGAGGCTGAAAAGACAGGGGGCATTGGGTGGTATAACTATGCCCGTGATTTCCGCAAGAAGATGGCAATGTGTCCAGGCGTGGGTTGGGACAAAAAGGAAATCCAGCTCTGGGTAGAGCACATAGGGAAGTTTACTGCAGACACCAAGGGGACCACGAAAAGCCAAAAGGGGCAGGGCGATTCCAAAGGACAGAAGCAATCAGGGAAGCGTCCTTTCAAGCAGTCCTTTCGGGGAGGTCAGGGAGGCGGCAATCAGGGAAGAGGGGGCAAGCAATTTAACTCTGGCTCGTGCAGATTGGACAACGCGGGGTTGTGCTCATGGGGGAAGGCTTGCAAGTTTAGACACATTTGCAGTAAGTGTGGGGCCGGTCACCCGGCAGTGTCATGTACCAGGCTGGAGGGCCCTCCCACAGCTGCCAACAGGCAAGACAGCTAACATGAGTAAGAGAACGCAACCCCTCACTCCCACCTGCTTGCCTTCAGCCTCCCCCGGCACCAGTGGTCCAGTTCTCCTCCCCTCATCGGCCTCTACGCAAGTCAAGGTTTCCTCAGCAAAGGGCCCCTCATGATCATTATTAATATCCTCCTCCCCCTGCTTAGGGCGTACCCCAACACAAAGGACAGCAAGATTCTGGCCGAGGGTTTCATAGAGGGCTTCAAGATCCCAAACCAAGGCCCACTTGTTTGCAGGGATGCAGACAACCTAAGGTCAGCTAGAGAGCTCCCAAACGTGGCGCGGGAAAAACATATGAAGGAGACCAACCCCCTGAAAAAATTCTGGTATCTCCCCTGGGAGTGGTCCCCAAAAAGGAACCTGGGTCCTTCCGCTTGATGCACCACTTGTCTTACCCAGAGGGCACTTCAGTCAACCATTGGTTGGAAGATGGAATGTGCTCCGTCTCGTACTCTTCATTTGACATGGCTGTGGATATGGTCAGGAGGGCAGGGAGAGGGGCCTGGCCGGCCAAGGCGGACATCGAGTCAGCCTTCCGCCTGCTCCCAGTCCACCCAGAGAGTCACCACCTGCTAGGCTTTAAGTGGCAAAGCACATTTTACTTTGACAAATGCATGCCGATGGGTTGTGCGGTGTCCTGCGCTTACTTTGAGGCGCTCAGCAGCTTTTTAGCACCCATCTGGGCATACAACATAGGGGGAGTAACACATTACCTGGACGATTTCCTCTTCATAGAGGAGGCAGGGACACGGGACTGCAGCAGAGCACTGCGTCACTTCCAGGAATTTGCAGGACACTTGGGGGTTCCTTTGGCGCCTGGGAAGACCGAGGGTCTGGCACAGGTCCTCGCTTTTCTAGGCATTGAGATGGACACTGTCAAGGGCATGTCCAGGCTCCCGGCTGGGAAAGTGCAGGCATTGTGGCTGGATATCCAGGCAATCCTGGGCAAGGACAAGGCCCCCCCTGGGTGTCATTCAGAGCCTCTTGGGGAAGCTGAATTTCACAGCCAGGGTAATACCAGCGGGCAGAGCCTTCGCAAGGAGACTAGCAAGGGCCACAGCCAAGGTACAGAAAAAGCATCGCATGGTCAGAATATGGACTGGTTTGAAGGAGGACCTCCTGATGTGGTAGGAGTTTCTGTTGAGTTTTAATGGAACAGTCATTTGGAGATCCCCCTGGGCTGGTAGCCCAGAAATCTGTCTCTTCACAGATGCGTCAGGCAGGGAAGGCTTTGGCGCTATAATGGACTGCGAATGGTGCACGCAAAAGAAGCCAAGTAGCCAAATGCTTGGCGTAAAAAGAACACACTGTTCCCCATAGTGGTTGCCCTACATTTGTGGCTTGATGCGCTGTCAGCCAGAAGAGTGGTATTCTGGTCCGATAATATGGCGGTGGTGCAAGCCATCAATTGACAGACAGCCAAATGCCCCCTGGTGCTGTGTCTGTTGAGGGAGCTAATCAGGGCGTGCCTGCGCTGCAATGTCAAGTTTAGGGCGAGACACATTGAGGGGGTCAAGAATGTAGCTGCTGACGCTCTCTCTCTAAATCAGGGGCTCCGTTTCCGGGAGGCCTGGCCACGAGCGAGAGAGCGGCGATGACCCCTTTCCCAGCGCAGCTATGGTGACTTCTGAACTGGAAGAGCAACTGAGAGCGATGGGTGAACCTTCTCTGGCACCGGGGACCAGGAAAAGATACAAAACTCAGCTCACCACCTTCCTGGACATTTCAAGGGCGCTGGGCCAAACATCAAATCCCTTAAAACAGAGGGTGCAAGGCTTTGTACTATGGGCAAAAGTGCAGGAGAAGAGTTATTCCTGGATTCGTGGTCATTTGGAGGCAGTAAGCCATGACGCTAAGCTGAGAGGACAGCAGGATCCGACCAAGGCTTTCTTGATTAGGGCGGCTCTAAAAGGGTGGGCCAGGGAGGAAGTCAGAGTTCCAGATAACAGGGCACCCATTGACTTCCACACACTCCAGGGCATGCTAGAAGTAGTAGACCAGGTCACCCATTCACATTTTGAGGCCCAACTCTTTGCGGCTGCATTCTGCCTTGCGTTTTTTGGGGCCCTCTGAATTAACGAACTGGTGGCTAGGGCCAAAACTGACCAGTCAGGAAATGCCTTATGCAGCCAAGATGTAAGAGTGACGGATAGGTTGGTGATCCATATCAGGAGGTCCAAAACGGACCAAGCAGGGCAGGGGGCTGACATAGTACTGATGCCGCTGGGGGATGGGAGGTACTGCCCAGTTTCTAGAGTCAAGGAGTACTTGGCGGTTCGTCCCAATGTCCCTGGTTACTTCCTGATACATGCAGACCAGGTGCCATTCTCGAAATTCAAAATAGATAAGGTCATGTGTGCTTGCTTTGAGTGGGCTGGCCTCGCCCGTCCTGACAGGAAGTATTCTAGTCACTCGTTTCGGATTGGGGCCGCCACTGCAGCGTTTAAGGCAGGCATGGGGCAGGAAAGCATAAAGAAAGTGGGACGCAGGGAGTCCCGTTGCTTTGAACGCTACATTCGTCCTTGAGTGGGACAGGGAAATGTTAGATGAACCTACGTCCCCCTGTTAAGTGACAAGGTGGCAATTGTATATTATGTGTGCAGTGAATTTCAGAGGCTTAACGAGGATGAATTGTACATTATGTGTGCAGTGAATTTCAGTAGCATAACGTGTAGTGCATTTTGTGAACACAAAGAATAGTAAAATAAGTGTGTGAAAATGGCATCCGTTTATATTGCCAGGATTTCAAGTGTGGGTGATTGGCCACTCATTCATCACCTGACTGGCTTAGTGGGCCGCACACAGGAAGTGGATGCAAGGGTTCTCACAAACCTCCTGAACAGGTTAGAGCAGGGTCTGGCTAAGCATAGAGGTTCCCCAACATCTTAATAATCCACTTGGGAGGCAACGACCTCACTGCCATGGGCAGGGGTGCTCTCCTACAGGCAATGAAGACCGACTTGGGGGAGATCAGCAAGTACATGCGGCAATGTGAGCTCTTTTGGTCTGAAATAGTGCCGCACTTGGTTTGGCATGGGGCCAAGTCAAGTGAGGCAATGGAACATTCACGCAAAAGGGTGAATAGTGTGATGCGCAAGTTCACAGGCCAAAGGGGCATTGGGTTTATCAGACATGAGCTGATCCAAATGAAGGTGAAGGGCTATTTTGATACAGATGGGGTTCACTTGTCACAGGTGGGTATGGATCTGTTCCTCTTGGACATGCAGGAGGCCCTGGAAATAGCAGGTTGCAAGTGAGAAATGGCTGTTTTGGTGGGGGGCTCTTTAGGTGATGGGGGCCGCCTCCAGAGCTGTGGCGGAGGTACAGGGCGATCTGGAAGCATATGGGTACAGAAGGGTATCTCTGCAAGAGCACAATAGGGGTGCCAGAGCCAAATCCCAGGAGAATCATGGGAGGGTCCTGGAACAATTATGTTGGCGCCCCGTTAGTCCTTCGGGGGTTGTGGGCCTGAACAACCGGGGGCTAGCCTTGCTACACTCTGCCCTGAAAGGGGCGTGAGTAATAATGGATCAATGTGTCACGTGATCCAGTAAGAGGATCACCCCCATAAGGATAGCGCTGATTGGGTTCTCCACTGTGCTTGGCTCATCAGGCGGGCAGGGCAGCATAGGTTGGTTACAGCTGGCTGCCGTTGGGTCGCCCGTAAGATAACGCACCATATTGCATACTTTTGTATGGAATAAACCTGCAGCAATAATTTTCCCAAACAAAAGTTGTGTTGTGTATTTATTTATGCATGCATACTGTGTTGTAGGGGGTGGGGTGTGCTGCCAATAATGGGACTACAGCTTGGCTGCTGCGTATTGCTTTCCCTTTGCTCCCGATTCCCTCCAGCTCGCAGGAATCACCAGTGATTCATGTCTTGGTTCCTGCCACGAGCAGGTATCAGTGGAGTGTCTTTTGTTTCTCACGCACATCAGCACCAGGCCCTTCCAATTATGAGGTGATTTATTAACACTCAGTTGTGCAGCTGGAGTCTTCCTCCACTTAAATATGGACACACACCACCCGGAGCCAAGCAGCACCTGAGTGCCAATCTACGTGCCTACTTAGTCTCTGGCCTTATTCTTGCTGCATTATTGAAATATTTTGACAGCCCTCTGAAGCTCAGACTGTACCTGCACTAGCCCAGAAGTGACCTTGCATTGTTTTGATTAGCACAAGCATAGCCTCAAAGGAGTTTATTGTATACTTGCCTGTAATAAAAGCAATTCCTGAAGACTTATAATTCATAAAAATAGTAACAAATAGTCTGCAGGCTTTCCTTTACGTAAGATATTTGAGTTCTGAACTGCAACATTTTTGCCTAATTATATATTTGAAAAACGAGCTTTTAGGGAAGCAAATAATTTAACCCAATCGCTGGATGATGTGCACCATTGTGTCAGAACTGTACGAAAATTAACTCTGGGCAAATAGTATTATCATGACCGATTCACGCTTTGTCAGAGGTAAGAGAGACAAGCAAGCACAACTTGCCACAAAGTTTTGCCAGGCGCCAGTGGGGACCCGCGCTAGTGCAAAAATCAGTCGAACCCAAACTGCTAGGTATTGTCCCCTTTATAAATGGGGAATCCTAAGCAACCCCAGCTAGGTGAGGTCCTGTAACACGTGTTGCTTCTCTGCACTATAAACTAGCTCTCATTGTGACCAGGAACCCTCCTCGAAGTTATCTATGATGCATACTTTAAAAAAAAGTTTTTCCCGTCTTCTTATGACTTTACGGTAGACACCAGAATTGAAGATCTCAAACTCCATATCACAAAATTTTGGACTTTTAAGGCACCGATCATAGGCAAAATCGTAGGAATATTGTTCTGGGTTTGAAAGTTATGTTGAGGTCTGAGGCACCTGATTTCAGCTGCCTGGCACCAAGCACACACCGTAGCACCATAGTGCTAGGGTGTGTGCCTGAGCCTAGAATAGGTTTTGAACTGGAAGGGTACCCTTCCTGTACAAAATACTATGCAAGACAAGTTTAAAAGCTGTTCCTACTTTGTATGTGTGTCGTACAATGCAGCACACATGCAAAGTCGGAAAAGCACAGAGAAACCAAAACATTTCTCCGTTTAATGCCTGCTTTTCAGTTGTGTTAATTTTAGGTGCTAAACCCTTCCTATCAATGTTTTTTCTCTTTGAGCACATGGGTTGTACTAAGGCAATGTGAGCATGGTGTGTGAATAAATGTGTTGTGCAGTGCTAGCGTAAATGTGAAAGTGAGTTAAAACTGCCTACAGAGCTAGTCATCAGAAACTTTATTCAACTACCTTGTCACAGGATTAAAAACAATAAGCTGGGTAATGAGACTGCCAGAATTCAAGACAGCTGCATTAACAAGATCGACATGTTTCGGCCTTTAGTGACCCATCAAAGTGTCTTGGCCTTCATCAGGATCAGAGAAACAGCTACTGTAACAAGTGAAAAGTGTAAAAGAAATAGGAAAAAACAGTGATGTATACTGAACCAGAGATTCGTGTGTTCAGTGAGTTCAAAGTTAGGACCTATAGTGAGACAAAAAACAAAGAACACCAATGGTGCAGGTGCTAGGTTATGCCACATTCAGATCAAAATGGTCTTTCAAATACCCAGTGCTGGGTAAAGACACAATTATAAGTATTGTAACATTGGTATAAGGTGGCACTTACCTATTTAGGTTGATATAATTACCGCTTCTGTCCGGGGCTATTTTAGCCAAAGGTACGTACACTAACCCAACCTGGAGAGGAGAATAGGTGGTGTCAGCGAGGGAGAGAGAGGAAGAAGAGAGCAAAGATCTGACAGGGGTCGGATGTTCATTGGTCAGAATGGGGCAAACAGAGAGTGTTGGTTTGTTCAAACGGGCCATGGCCAGGAGTATATCTTAGTAAGGGGCTGCTCATAAAGGAGCTGTGTACAGAGTGGAGACAGAGAGAGACCCATGCTGCATCATTGTGATCTATCATAGCAATGTAGTGTAGCGTCATCATGCGCCACGAGACCCCCTTCGTGTGACCAGGGGTCAGACTGCAACTATCCAAAAGCGGACATATAGAGAAACCCAGGGAGGCTGCGCCTGATTAGAAGAGTAAAAGCTTATGTAAAAGCTTATGCGTGCCGTTAGGGAGGGAGAAACCCAACGGTCTATTCAGGCGCAGCCTCCCTGTGTTTCTCTATGTGTCCACTTGTTGGTTTTCCATCTTATTTGTGAAGAGTGGGGGGATGTGCAAGACTGGACCCAATTACTTCAGGAAGGATGAAGCAATGTGCTGACTTACCTGCCTGACGATTTGCCAATGAGAGACAGACAAATTAATTTAGGTCTTTGCATCATCTAGAGTCAGGCACAGTCCTTTACATTTCCAGATGCATGTGGCACAAGTAGACAGGCAGACATTTTATTGGTTAGATTGAGGTTTATGCATTGTGTACTCAAAATAAGCTGAGTGTACGTATGCATAGTGCAAGCGTTACTTTGGCTCCTAACAGAAGTGGATTTTAGTAAACTAAGCAGGTTTCAGTATATAATTCACACCATTCACCCATGAAGCCTCACTCACATTGATGTGAGATGGTTTTACCATAGCCTACTGCAGTGCTTAATTTGTCATATAATATCTGCCTGAGCCCAAAGTTTTCTCATAAGTCCGCATCCGGCACAGACGAATATCGGGATTCCAGAATACTGATGCCGGATAGTCTTGATTCCACCTAAAGCCTTTACATGGATTCTCTTCCCCTTTATTTCACTATTGCAGTTTTTTTCTCGTATCTGCGTTCTACCATTATCCATGTTTTAATGTCTTTCTCTTCCTCCTCCTCCTCCTTTCCTCCTTTGGAGTTATTTTCTCTCTTGCTCTGGGTAAAAGCTTGAGGAGGAAAAGTAAGTGCCAGTCCCCTAATATGAGTGGTGGTATGCCCCACCTGAAACACCTACTCAAATTAAGCACTAGCCTACTGTTCAGAGACGTGTATTGTAGTGATTGCATAGCCTATTTCCCAATCAGGACTCATTGGCCTACATTCACAACCACATAAAGAAAATTGTTCGCCTTCTTTGCTGGAAGAGTAAAACACATTGAACATTCTCACGGTCACACAAGTCTCTACTACTAGTTATCCAATCCAGAAACACAGTGGATGCATAAGCATCTTTCAAAGAGATCACCAATATCCTTGCAGATCACAGACCTTCCTCTCCATTCACTGATCCCGTGAGAGACAGTCTGTTGAAAGGCCCCAGCTCCTTCCTCGATAAACTTGATTAGCACCTCACTGATACCAAGTGCAGGTCCTGGTATTCTAATTATAGGTTAGGATACCCTATTACTAAAAATACCCACGTCAGAGGCAGAAAACCTAAACAATTTCCTTTCTCAAAAGCTCTTGAGAGATGCTTGGCGAAAATGTTGAAGCAATTTATAGCTTAAACCAACATTTTGTACTACCTTCTATTGGGCTTTAAGACCGGTTGCAACACAGAGGGTTCTTCTATTCTACAATTAGTGGTTGATGCTGCACACATGTAAAATCCTGCCTTCTTCTGGACTGTCAGCAGCATTTGACTTGGTTAGTCTTGCATCCTTTCTAAAAATCTTATAAGAATGGATGTGAATAAATGTGTCCGTTCTGAATGGGTTCTGTCACTACCTGAAAACCCAATCTCAGCAAATCAAAATTTCCTACTCCCCCACTCGTCTCTTCTGCACCAATGAGTTCCTTTAAAGTCTATACTATTCCCAGTATTGATCAATCTGTATAGCCAATGCTTGAATCCCTGCTAAGTCACTGAGAAGGAGTTACCTTGTGCCACATGACCTTCGTACTTGGTCTCCTTGGCCCTCTGGACAGAATCGGTCCTTTCAGGTCCAACGTAGCTGTTGATATGATACTCCTGGAGCCCAGCCGCACTCTAGCCGATCTTTCACGCACTCTCTTTCTTGGCTTTTCATCACTTTTCCCTTCCTTTTCTTCACTTTTCCCACTTTCTTTTGCTCCTATTTAGGGTAGCGATTGCTATCACTTAGGTGCTCTCCTGGTAAATGCCTCACAGACAACAACTGTGCGCGAGTCAATAAGACTGCTAATAGATTTTTGCAAACATTTATTTCATCAGAATGGCATTTGCAAGGTAGAGGACGAATACTGTCTACAGTGGGCAGCTCAATGAACCAGTTCTTCTTCCACTGCTGCCCTTGGTTTCCAGTTCTGTGCGGTGCTGACTGTTAGGAATGCATAAGGTTTCTCACCACTGGACCTATTTTCAAGGTGCACGTGAACTTCTGCAGATAGATCAAAAGCCCTTCTTTGTATTCTGGGGAGATGTCTACCCCAGGAGGAATACTATGCCTCAGCGTAGTTGGCTGGATTTTTCACTTTGATGAATGTATTTCCTAACTTGTAGTGGTTTGGTACTGTCCCTCTACGAAATGCACATGAGTTCAGTGAAGACAGTGATTGTCAATGTCTTCTGCCCCAATGCACAAACTCGTTTTATTAGTCCTTACATGGGCCTGCCCAAGAGGTGGTCACAAATAGCCGGAATCCTACTGAAGAGAGAAGTGGTGGCAGGACCGAACCCCTTTGTGCTGCCCCAGATACTCAAGGGCCTCTAGGGGATGGGATGTAGTTAGATATCAGCACTGTAAGCAACTGACATAACTAACCCTAAGTCCCGGATGCAGACTTGCCTTCCCGGAGACACTTAACACATTGGGCCTAATTTATAAGCCCATTGGGCCACCGGTGTGTCACTTTTTTAGACACACCGGTGGTGCAGTGTGCTTGCCCATATTTACAGGGCTAGGTAAAGTAACCCTGCGTGACTTTTCATGGCATTGTAAGTATGGGCCCCTTTCATGCATTACCCTGTGGGAAAGGGCTTTCCAAGGGTGTTGCTGTGGGTGTTTCCACGCAACATCCATGCAACCTGACACATTCCCAGATTTACCAAGTGTCGTAAACCAGGGGAGGCATAGGAGTAGTGCAAAGAGGAGAAATGCTTTTATTTCTCCTTTTTTTGCTCTATGTGTGCTACATTCGGCAGCATACTTGGGGCCGTTTCCGATCCGGGTCAGAAGGGCACTGAACGCGATCCGGCCCGAAAAACTACGAGCCGTACGCGTGTTTTCTGCCCAACTCGTACAGCTGTACGAGCCAGCAAGTACGATGCGTGCTACATGAAATTCACCAACCGAGTCGTTTCCAGGTCCGAACCGCTCCGTACGTCTCGATCGTAAGCTAACCGTGGCGTGCAATGGATGCGATTTATGACCGAGCCAGTACGATGCATGCATCGGACAGCCTGTGCGAGCCGTAGTGTCCGGCTCACAAAACATCCAGGTGGTTGCCTTTGGGGGTCCACGTTGGACGCCCTGTCACCCGCAGCCCTACGACTCGGACACAGGGGGAGACCCAAGGGTCCCCCCAACACGTAAGATGCGGATGGCACCAATGCGTACCCACTGTAGGGGGCGCACTTGTGCGAGACATACCCATTCATTCAATGGGAGCCCATGTACTCGTCGAACGACCGGCTCCCATTGACCTCTATGAGAGTCCGACCGAACCGAGTCCGGCAGCATACGGCCGCATCGTACTCGCTCGGTTGGACTGCAGGACTCCGGCTCGGTCAGAAAACACTCCGGATCTGGCTCGGTCGGAGTGCTTTCCGACCCGGATTGGAATCGGCACCTCAGAAGGGGCAAATCGTATTAATGATTGCTTACACCTTTCTGCACAACAACAATCATCCCTGCAACGCAGGCACCATGGCACAAGAGTGTCTGCGTTGGTGCACGGCTGCTGTTTGTGCACCAGTGATGGAGAGAATGACAGGAATGCACCGCATCTTGTAGATACAGTGTATTTCTGCCCTTTTATTTTGACGCACTACAGGAAGACTTGCTGCCTTCCATGCATCAAAATATAGTAAATGAGACCCATTATTTGAACTTAATTACTCTGTCCTCTTTGCAGGTTACCAGGCACACCATTGACTGCCAAACATTTGCTTTGCTCTTTTTTGATGGTGTTTTAGATGTTCACAAACATTAGTGTTGTAAACAGCAAATATCACTGCCTCATAAAGTATCACTTTTGACTTAGGTGTAGATAACCCTTGATTATAAAAGTGTGCTGATCTTGGACAGCTAGTGATTGCAACGTGCTGCTCTTTGCAAACCCGGTTTAACCATTCCACCTCTTCGCACTCGCATAATATGTGACTCCACCTTATGTTTGGAGGATTTTGTGGCAATCACAGTCAGCTTTACAGTTTTTCTGCGTATTGTTCTATAGCCTTGTTTCACTGTGTGTAATGCTGTGTTGTGTTTTTTCAATTCATAATCTATATTTGCAAATCCTTGAGTTACTATTAAATTGTTATGTGCAGCTTGACATTCAAAACTTTATTGAAAATTTGATAAATATTTTAACTCCATCGCGACACACCCTACCTTGAACCAGGTCTTGACTGCTATTCTTCACCTGCTTGGGAGTCAAAGAGGGCTAGTAATATCTCAAACTAAGGGCCATATTCATGATCCCAGTTGCGGCACACTTACACTACACAATGTAGTGCATGCGCGACACAACTCAGAAATGTGATTTATGAAGCCACGCTAGGCCACTTTATGTCGCTCTGAGTGGCTTCATAAATCTGGAGTAAAGCAACGCAGCGTAAATTGCTGTGTTGCATTACTTCGCCCCGGGAAGGCATTTCAAGCATGTTGCATCGGTGTTCCCGCATAAATCCCATGGATTTTGATGCATTCCCTGAATCACCAGAAATGATAGACCTGGGAAGGCACCGAAAAGATAAGACTTCTGAGGGGAGGGGTAACGAAATATCTTTATTTCTTCTCATTATTTCCTCTTGCTATGTGTGATGAATTCTGTGCACACAGAGCAAGAGGAAAATGCCTCAGGGAATTGTTTTTGTGCAAAAACAATCCTGCATGCAACACAGGAAACTGCACCAGCTCAGTGGCAAAGGCAGGGATGTGCAGTATTCTTTTAAATGCAGCGCATTCCTGCCCTTTCCCGGTCATGCAGCACAGCAAAATGGCGTGCTGTGCTATGTGACTTTCCCATTAATATGCCCATAAGTATACAGTGTGCTTGTTCATTTCAAGCATTTCACTTCTTTGGGTGCTTGGTGGCCACGGAGAGCTGAAAAAAGAGAAAAATTCGGACTCCCACGCAGCGTGGAGTGTGTGCTCTGTGCAGAAATGTAAGAAGCAGACACTCTTTGACTTGTTTGGGCTTCATAAATAGTTGAGTGCGTTCTAGATTCCCTTTTAGGGCTGCTTCCTCAGTTCCCAAGAGAATGATGAAGAAAATGCAGATTTCCTCCACTGGCCCTGAGGGAGCAGCAGAGAAGAGTGTCTTGAGAAGCTGCATCTGGGTGGAAGATGGAGAGTATGGAGTACATAGGTTAAAAATAAACTCGCAAGCAAAGTTTCTTCTTCCCTTCTTCAGACTGCAGGGGCTCCTCTGCACCTGCAGCTCTGACTGCTGAAGCAGTGTACCGAATCACCGCATTTTAATGCATTAGGAACAAGTTAAATATGTTCAAATTGGGGGCAATTTAGCTCCAGGCAGGGGGCACACATGCTCCAAATTGCTCAACAAATGCATGCATAATGATGGTTATTTTAGAGCTGCACAATCTTTCCCATCAATGAAATATGGTCTCTGGCCTGAAATTCAAGCATTGAGACCTTATCATCCCAGTCTCCAAACGTCACAGTATTGTGTGATCCTGAGCATCCACTTGTAGCTAAATCCATCATCTGTCACATTGGGAAGTCTTAGAAACATACCCTTCAGAACATATTATTAAAATACCAAGAGGACAAAATTAACTTAAATTATTTAGAATCCTGTAAAATTTAGATAAGGAAAGTGCCGGGAATTCTACACAATCAGTGTTTTCATCTTGTTTATCCCTTGTGATACCACTTTTAGATAAACGGGATCAATCTCGAGTCCATCTAAACAAATGCAATAGCTCAGCCATATTGATGTTTACAAAGTGCAATTTCCAGTTACCTCATAAAGGTCCGTCTCTGATCATGTGTCTTTGTTAATTGATTGTCAGAGCCAGAGAGCTGTGGGTTTGAAGGCTGAGGCCACGTGGCTGTGTGTAATGGAGTTTAGGTGAAATAGCTCGAACTGAATGACGGAGGGTACTTATCCGGGGGAGGGAATGAGTTCCGGGGGTCGTCATCTGGAACACGGAAATAGATGGTTCATGCGTTGGTATTCAGACAGCACTCCTCCCAACCCACGCAGTGCCACAGTGTGTCACACAATATTAGCTCCCTTCACAAGGTCACCGGGTGAGGAGACAGTATCACACGGTGTGCACATATTATCTGGAAGCCCATGCAGGCAGCAGGATTGCAGCCTATTATTTAGAGGCTTTGCACAGCCAATGTCCATTTCGGGGTGTGAAACCTCCCCAGAACATCTGCATCTGCCTCTGAAGCTTTGTGGGGGGTGTTTTGTGTGATGGTGGTGCGCTAAAGTGCATCAGGCTGTGCTCAGCACAAAGAGACCCACCCCTTCCTCTCACTGGGAATATTTTATACAAATTGGTAGGTCTAAGACTGTCTTTCAAACCATCCACGTGAAGACTCTGCCTATAGAGACCATTGAGCAAGTTTTCAGAAATTAATTTCTCTGGTGATTTTATTTATTTATTTAGTGTTTTATAGAGCACGGACATGACCCGTTAGGGTATCAAAGCGCTTTACAGGGATAACAAGTTGCATAGAAGTAGGACGTAGGTAAGGGAGTGAAACATTTGGGACTAAAACAAGTGCATACAATTTTCAAGACGAAATGTAGAGAAAGTCCAAGAGTTACATGTGGGGAGTACAGGGAGGTGCAAGGTGGATAGCAGCCGTTAAGTCCAAGGTGTAGTAGCAACAAAATAAAACAAGGACGCTGAACGATGTGTGCAATGCAAGAGTTATGAGAGGAGCTTGCCTATTAGGAAGGTTTTGGCTTTCTTTTTAAAAAGTGCCATAGAGGGAATTCTTCTGATGACAGGCAGCAGTGAGTTCCAGATTCTTGGTGCGGTCCCAGAAAATGCACAATTGTAGTTTTTTTTTCTTTTGAAAGCGGGGAGGCTGGAGCAAAAGGTCTCTGGAGGACCGGGAGTTTTTGGCTCCTCCGGGCACCATGAGATTCTGGGTGAGAAATGCAGGGGATTTAGTGTGTAGCGCCTTGTGAGTGATACATGCCAGTTCAGAGCTTTCAGATGCGGTGAGACGCCAACAAATCTGGGTCTTTGGTTCTGCTACTGGGTTTGTTGCAATAGCATTGATGGGTTTTTGAATGTTAATATTTTGGCATGATGCAAAATATGTTTTCATGAATGTAGTAATGCATTAACAATGGCAATATTTTAATTAGTAACTACATAAATTCCACTCAAGCTGCCTCAATGGAAAGTGTCATTATGCCAAGCGCATTCATTCTGTGGAAGGAGCTGCAGCTTTGGCAAAGGTGGCTGGCTTTGCTATGTCTGCATCCTACTTCCCATGACTCATTTCCCTTTCCTTTGTTGCCCTGCAGTGACTTTTGACTTTGATACCTGAAAACCTGTCCTCATTCTGACCTTACCCCAAAACCAGGTCATTACTCGGCAGCCCGTCCAGCCCGAGTTGAAGTCCGCCAGTCCACTTCCCGTTTGGCCTTCAAGGATGTTGAGCATAGCACTCAGGTAGGGCGGCAGCAGCACCGGGTCCTCCAGGAGAGGGAGGGTGTTGTGGGTGGGGTGAAGAGACTGCAGCTGCAGAAGAAGGGGAAGGACAGAAAGAGCCTAAAAGTGACAACTTTAAGATGTGGGGCACCAAGATAGATTATATATTTGATAAAGATGCGGGGCCCCTTCTAATCTGATATACAGCCCAGGCAGGGAATAAACTTATATGGAAAAAAGTGAACACCGGGCACAGTGTAGATAACAAATTTGTTGCACAAAGACTCCCAATGTAATAAAATTCACATTAACTGGACTAAAACATTTTCAAAAATATGTATGACAAGTACATGATGAGACCAAAAGACTTTGTATGTTAATAATAGTTCATTTTAATCTTTACAAAATTTGAATATTTTTATATATATATATTTTATCTTTTCTTATTTTATCTTTTCTTATTTTTTCACAAGGATTAATTTCTCTATATACATTCAGCAATACATGGACATAATGTCTTAATACATACAAAATAATTTCCTCAACAGTGCAAAATAAGATAACAGTGCAATCTTGTCATATCTGAATTATTTCTTATAAGACATCTAATCAACACAAAATGATATCAAGCCCTGAATATACTGTGCTTATATCTGATTCAGATTTAAATTGTGTTGGCGGTAGGTGAACACAACGCATTTCGGCTAGGCCTTCTTCAGGAACCCGCTCAGATTTGTACACTCCTATTTCATATTGGTGATCAAATGCTCAGCTTATGGTGGACAGATAAACTCTGTATATTTCGGTCTTCAGATGCGATATCCTAAAGATATACAATCACTTTCAAGATGGCTTCTTAGTATATATCTTTTGGTACAAGATGACAATACTCTGTCTTTGCTTCGAGGGAGATCTTGGATCTAGGGGCCTTAATGGATGCTGAGTTTATTTCATAAATATCTTTGATACGTTTCTTATTTTCTGTTGTCTCGTTACTTCCATGTGCCTCAATTTAGTCCGTTAACCTACTCACATGCGGATTGCCCGTCTATATGTAGTTCAGCGAATGAAATATACAGAGTTTATCTGTCCAACATAAGCTGAGCATTTGATCACCAATATGAAATAGGAGTGTACAAATCTGAGCGGGTTCCTGAAGAAGGCCTAGCCGAAACGCGTTGTGTTCACCTACCGCCAACACAATTTAAATCTGAATCAGATATAAGCACAGTATATTCAGGGCTTGATATCATTTGGGTTGATTAGATGTCTTATAAGAAATAATTCAGATATGACAAGTTTGCACTGTTATCTTATTTTGCACTGTTGAGGAAATTATTTTGTATGTATTAAGACATTATGTCCATGTATTGCTGAATGTATATAGAGAAATTAATCCTTGTGAAAAAATAAGAAAAGATAAAATAAGAAAAGATAAAATATATATATATAAAAATATTCAAATTTTGTAAAGATTAAAATGAACTATTATTAACATACAAAGTCTTTTGGTCTCATCATGTACTTGTCATACATACTTTTGAAAATGTTTTAGTCCAGTTAATGTGAATTTTATTACATTGGGAGTCTTTGTGCAACAAATTTGTTATCTACACTGTGCCCGGTGTTCACTTTTTTCCATATAAATGGGCACCAAGATAGAGTCAGTGGCTTAACATAGGCCACTGCAGCTCCAGCAGTGTGGGGAGGGGGCAAGCTCCAGGGGCACCTCGGCACAGTATCCTGATCTAAGAGTTCCTGATTAAGCCCGGAGGGGGGTCTCTCCATGTACCTTGCAGAGGGGGCCTCAAGTTTCGTTATGCCACTGGATAGGGCTTTATCTAAGACGGCATACTATTGAGGATGGGCAGGAGACAACACAACACCTTAGAGGAGCTAAATAATTCAGCATTATATACCGTTCACAACACAACACATCTTGTCTATATTATATCCACTGTACCCTGCCAGCCTACTTCCTTGTGCCTACTTCCTTGTGCCCAATTGTGCTGTATTTTACCTACATCTCCGTTGTATATATTGAAAATCAAGGATGCTAAAGCTGTCTCCTGTACACAGTGCATCTACCTAAGTCTACTCACTTACTACGTTTCGTGGACATGCCACAAGTAAAGCCTATCCATTGATTATAGTCAGACCCATCCTAAGTAACAGTAGAGCAAAGCGACCAACGAACAGTTGAGAAATCTGAAGGTGGATTAGACTGGCACTTTCCAAGGGAAGGAATGCATACGCTCTTGGGAGGACAGTCACAAGGAGGTTCAGACAGCTGTATGTAACTGGGAGGATCACACCTGAAGAAAACTATGAGCCAGTTACTTGAGGCCAGAGACAGAACACAGGGATGTTTGGTGGAAGTGGACAACAGAGGAAGAGAAGGATCAAAGCTGGGTGCAGGTCTATAACTGTTGCTCTCATTTTTACCCCCTTCATAAGCCTCAGATCTTTTGACTCCCTGACAACCCCCATAATCGGAAAATCCATAAGCCATGAATCACCTAACAGTGCTTACTGGCTAGTCCTAGATTGTAAAGATGGACAAAATGTAACATACAAGTCATCACAAAATCTATCATAAAATCTACCACATTTTCCTATCACAAGTTTATCAGAGAAGCCATAAAGAGCTGATCCCGGGGTTGGGGGAATAGGGAGCAATGCGTCCTTGAGAATCACTCTGGTCCAGATTCCCACCATCCTGTTTATCCATTTACAGCTATGTCTAGAAAAGACCTGGAACTTGTGAAGGAGGCTAGAGCTGAAAAAAACAGAGGTCCAGGATGCTCAAGATGGAACAGTCTATCACCTGTTCCTTCTTTTTGAAAATCGTTTCTCTTAACTACAACCTTGAAGGGTGTGAAGATGCAAAGGACTGTGTCTTCAACTGAGAAAATCTGGTGAAAAAAAAGTAGGGAGATAAAAAAGAGATGCTGAAGCCGCCCTGAAAGATATCAAGACATGTTCTTGATTCCAGAAGTTGTCTACAAAGTGTTGAGGTTTTGCAGATATGATCAGTGTTTAATCCGAGACAGTGGTTGCAAGTAGGCCCACAGGAACAATTACTCATGTCTCCTCATCAGACTTTGACCGAGAGCAATAGAGAGAAAAACATATAAATGGGAAAGAAGGAAGGAGAGAATGGTGGAAAAACAATGACAAATAAAGCAGACATGAAAATGAATCTGAAACAGTGAGATAATGGGATGGGGGTGTCTGTTGCTTCATTGGCATGAGGTTGAATGAAGGCTTTGCAGCATTCGTATTTCACACCACCAACTTTCAATAGTGCCAGGCACGGGCTTCTGAACAAAACTTAGGCTCCCGGCATGTATTCCTTTACAAATTAAGCACTGACTGTGTTCCACAGTGCCTGACCATCACCCATTTCTCCAAACTCTCCGTTAGACGTCCAATCTTTTAAGGGTAAGAATTTCAAGCAGAAGTGAAAAAATGGGTTGGGCAAAGGGTCAAAATTTTGAACCAGTGAATTGACATGCTTGGTGGAAGCTTTGTGTGTGGAAAACAAAATGAAGCATGCATTGACCAGGGTGCAGATCTCGAAAGGGAGTGGATACTGCTACAAAAATTGCAAGTTGGTGACTTGTATTTAAAACTTTATACCCTTAAAGAAATGGGAAACTACAAATGCCAGAACGCAATGTGCTGTTGACTAAAAACAAAGGGGCAAATTTACAAGGAGTCACTTTTTGAGATGTTATGATGGTGTTGTCTTTACCTTAGTTATAAGGCAGCGTTAAGCCACTTAACGTGGCTTAACGCCACCTTGTAAATAATGCCCCTATTCACACATCGTAAAAGAGGCGGCCAATAAGTGTTGCAGTGGGTGTTCTGCCGCAACACCCATTGCTTTTTGACACTGCCCCATATTAAGGTATGGGAATGTGCCAAAAATAAGTTCAGGAAATACCTGGTCTTAAACAGGTGATATGAGGAGAAATGTTTTATTTCTCCTCTTATATTGCTCTTTCGATGTATTTTGCATTATGCATCATACATAGATAGAGCAAATCGCCTGTAAAGATTGTTTATGTGCAGGAAGGTGTCCCTTCCTGCACATAAACAATCATCCCTGCAGCGCAGGCACTGTAGCAAAATGGCTCTAGGGTGCCTGCGCTGGCGCTAAACAGCCTCTTTAGCGCTAGCGCTAGGAGAAACTCAGGGGTGCGACACATTCTTGTAAATATGGTGCATCCCTGCATTTTGAAACTGACAGAGCGCTGTGTTACCAATTTTGGCATAGCACCATGCTCCACCAGTTTCTTGTACATATGCCTCTAGGATTGGTTAAATATGCTACACTTAATGCTGGGTACTTGCCAGCTGTACTTGGCTTTGCTTGCAGTTCTTATTTCTGTGTTGTACATGTGCTGTGTTTGTGAGGGATTCCACCAGTGTCTTCCATTATGTACTGGTGGCAGTGCACCAAGAGGAATTCTTCTCTTAACTAACACATGGAGAAGATATTGGTTTAATTTAATGTAATGTGTAAATACAAAAAAATGCAAAGCAGTGCATAGCGTTGTCTTGCACTACCTTTGCGTCAGGTAGGCATCACATAGGTAGAGCATGGTCATTGCCATGTATCCACCCATGTTTTTTATTTCAAACACAGATTTGCAAAGGCTGGTAAATCTGGGTTTGCGTCAAAATGGTCTGCCAACCGGACAGAGGTGTAACAATGAGAAATATCGTCATTTCTCTTTGTTGCTTCCTCTTTCCACGTATGCTGCATTCTGCAGCACACATAGAAATAGGAATATGCCTCTGAGGAATGTTTTTGTGCACAAAACCAATCCTGTCCATAATGCAGGCACCCTTGCACAATGGCGAAGGTGTGTCTGCATTGGTGTTAGGTAGAATAGGGAAACAGCAATTACAACGACGGCTGAACCATACATTGCCTTTGCAACGTGGTCGGAACAACGAATGTGTCTTGACCACACTTTCCTTTACCATGCATGTCGTTACAATACCTTAGGTAGCGGTGTTGGACTAACATTCCGATGATTCCCCTACTGTTGCGCAGACTGGAGTTGGAATCATAAATTATACTGTTCCAAAGTCCAGTGCATTCCCTAAAGCAAGTCATTGTAAAGAGGGGTAAAGGAATGCGTGGTAAAGGAATGCGTGGTGAAGACGTATTTGTTGTTCCAACCGAGTTGTTAAGGAACGCGTAGTTTAGGCAGCATAAAGTGCACCCAGACAAGGAGAGAGCAGAAATGCTGCTCATCTTGGTAAATATGGAGCATTTCTGCCCTCCCCCCTATCAGGCAACACAGCACAGCAACTTTTCTTGCTGTGTGAGATTTCTTGAAATAATAGTAATTGTGCCCCAAAGAATTTGAAGTGTCACCCCAATAGCCTAATTGCTGTTCAACCAGAGTAGTTGTGCTCTGTGATAATGCAGAGTATTGCATTATAAAGTAGTAGCATCTTTCTTGTAATACATTGAAGATCAGAGTAATGAGTTACCTGCTTGTATAATTTAATTCAAGAGAAATGAATCAGAGTACAGACCCATAACCTGCTGCAAGGTAGCCTGATCTGAATAAGCAATTGTGTAATCTAATGTAAAGCAATCAAAGATATCTACATGCCATCTAAAATCTTGCAGTCCAAATTTCTCCTGCAATATAATGCTAGTTAAAGTAATCAGAGTAATCTCTCAAATCACTGTAAAGAAATGAAAGTAATGATTTGTAAGTCAGTAACAGATATTATAATACAATAAATGCCATTTCATAACTCAAACACATGATCTGAGATCTCGCAATCTTGCACTAGCTAAAACAAAGCGATTAAAAAGAGTAAGAGCAGGAGGTCATTCATTTACACAACTAGTGGCTATTCAGTGGAAAAGGCTACCATTAGATCTGCCTCTCACTAAAGAACATCTTGGGTTCAGGAAGAAATTAAAAACATGTTTTTTTTAGGACATAGAGATGTGGTTTTCCGTGCTATCCTAATGTCTCTCCATATGGCAGGGAGCCTTATCAGCATAGTGATATCATCTAGGGGATAATTGATGCACTCTACAAAAACCTTAAATAAATCAATAAAATAATTCCATAAATTAATCTTTTTTTATTACGTTATTTAATAATTAAGCTTTTCTCCAAACAACTCTTAGTGAATTATATAAGCAATTACAAGAAAGTGAAGTTGAAATTACGAACTTGAATAAGATAATGTAGAAGACAGCCTACACAGCAGACAGAGACACAAGCAGTGGCAGCGCAATGCAACGAAAGAGGAAGAATGTTTTTAGCATTTGGCAGTGGTGGCTGCGTCAGAAAGGGGGTGGTGGGGTGGAAGCATGAAAAATAAAATAAACGTACCTCTCAACGCTGCTGCCGCCGCCTCCCCTCTGTCCTCTTCCCTCGGCAGTCCACTAGCAGAACGGAAGCACCCAGGCTCTCTGAGCCAATATGCTGCTGCTTTACAGTGATTGGTCTGAGCACCGTGGTTCAGCTCTCAGAGAGGGACTGTACCTCACCAGGCTGTGCATTACAGCCTGGTGGGGAACATGCAAAGTGCGCATGACTGTGTGGCCTGCCCAAGAAGGGCCAAGAGGACCGGCCAAACCGTCATGCGGACTTAGGGAGTGCAAAACACTCCTCCCCCAGCTCTGGCCAGAACCGCCCTAACCTGGTTCCAAGTCAGCAGTGAAAAAGAAAATGACAATAATGTAATGTTATTATCATTTTCTTTTTCTTTTTTTGCACTGTTCAAAGAGCAGTGGGGCAACTATCTTCCACCTTAGCCGAAGGGCAGCCACTGGTTTTTGGGTGGTAAGTAAATCCGGGCATTACATTTGTTATGCCTGTGTTATCATGTCTAATCTTCACCATTTCGTATTATGGAAATAATATGAAATGTCTGAGATTACACTGCATCTCATAAACAATATCTGATTTCAAGTAAGAAATTCTCTCCCACAACAATGAGATCAACGCATTTAAACCAAGGGGTCTATTAGGATGGTGGGCGATGGCACCACCGCGGTGCCTACAGTGGCAGAAAATGCCTTTTTCCGCACGCCAGCAGTGGGCCTCACGCCCGCCATATTAGTATGGCCTAACACAGCCAGTTCCCCGTCCACCGCGGTGCGACGCGCACCACCATCAAAGTGCGCCCGCCACCGCAGCGGTGGAAGCCAATGGAGACTCACCGCCGTGCGGAATGACTTCTCATCCGCTGTACAAATCAGGATGCCTCAAAAAGCCAGTCGCACCGCAGCGGAGAAACCGCCATACTAGAGACCACGGAAGCTCGACAGAAGAGCGCGAAACCTGAGTCCCGGTCCCGACCGCAATGGATCCAGCTCTTCACGTCTTTCCGGTGCTGTACCTGATGCATCACCAGCAACTCATGGATCATCGCGGACGCCGCCACAGGTACGCAACAACACAATCCCTTCCACAATCACAACACACAACTCATGGGCTGATAAAGGGTCCCTGGCCACACCAGACACCCTGGTGGGGACAGGAACACATCCACAAGTGTACCCGCACATGTCCTACTTGCCACCAAGTCACCCCTCCGCAGCCAGCTCACACATCACTGCGATAAATAAAAAATAATAATAATAATAAAGGGGCTTGTAAAGCGCATGGTGACGCCATCCCGGCGTGTCCCCGCGCTGTGGAAAAAAGTCAGGGCCAGGAGAGGGAAATTAAAGGGAAAACAGATGGGTTTTCAGAAGTTTTCTGAACAAGGTCTCTGAATCCGCTAGTCTGATACTCATGGGGAGAGAGTTCCATTCTTTGGCAGCCATTACACGAAAAGAACAACCACCCATTCTGGCTTTCTTGACGCGGGGAATTTTAAGCAATCCAGTTCCCCCAGGGCGGAGAGTTCTGTTAGGCTCGTAGGGGATAGCCAGATCAGTCATGTAGGGGGGAGCTTTGTGTGAGATGATCCTGTAGCACATTAGAAGTGCTTTAAATAGGACTCTCTTTTTTATGGGGAGCCAGTGCAGAGTGGCTAGGGCTGGTTTAGAGGCTGATCTTTTTGGGAGTCTAAGGACTAGGCGTGCTGCCGTGTTTTGGAGTACATGAAGTCTCCTGATGTTTTTTTGTGTTGTTCCGAGCAGAAGCACATTTCCATAGTCTATCCTCGAGGTCACTAGAGCTTGGGTCATAGTGCGCCTGGCTTCAAGAGGGAGGAGGTCTAGGGTACGGTTCAAGGTCTTCATCACCCCGAAGCATTTCCCTACCACTTTATGCACATGGTTGTCATAGGAGAGTCTGGGATCAACCCAGATCCCCAGGTTCTTAGCTGCTTTGCAGGGAGTGGGTAACGGCCCCAGACATGATGGCCACCACTCCTTGGTCCAGCTCGTATCCCTGCCTCCAATTACCAGAACCTCCGTTTTTGAACCATTTAGCTTCAGGCAGTGCTGGGTCATCCAGCCTGCCAGAGCCTGCATGCAGGTTTTAAAGTTGTCGGCATCAATGGAGGGTGCTTGGGACAGGGAGATGAGGAGTTGGGTATCGTCGGCATATGAGACTAATTCAATGCCGAACGATTCAACCACTTCAGCCAAGGGGGCCATGTAAAGATTGAACAGGGTGGGGCTCAGGGCAGAGCCCTGAGGTACCCCCTGTTCTAAAGCTATGCTATCAGAGAGGTACATGCCTCTCTGAACCTGGAAGCAGCGGTTGGTGAGAAAGGCTTTTAGCCAGCCCAGTGCTTCCTGGGTGACCCCGGCTTTGTTCAGACACTGCAGCAAGATGGAATGTGCCACAGTGTCGAACGCGGCACTAAGGTCAAGCATAATCAGTGCCATAGTCTGGCCCTCATCAGCGCCTGCCCGTAAGGTTTCGGTCGCTCTCAAAAGGGCGGTTTCAGTGGAGTATCCTGCCCTAAACCCTGATTGAGAGCTGTGGAAGGCATTATTAGACTCTAGATGGGCCATGAGTTGGCTGTTAACTATTTTTTCGGCCACCTTCGCCAGATAAGGTAGCAACGAGATGGGCCGCAGGTTTTCTAGGATATCCTGACTTATGTTCGGTTTTTTCTTTATCGGAAGTACAATGGCTTTCTTCCACTCCGCAGGGAGGGTGGCCGTAGAAAAGGAGAGTTGGAGAATGTATCTAAAGTGTTGTTCTAAGACTTTAAGGCTAGCTGCTAGTATCTTGGGAGGGGCAGGATCCCGAGGGGAGCCTGATTTGATGCTTTTACAGATACTATTTAAGGTTGTGGTAGGAGGGACAGAGAAGCAGTTTAGGCATGTCTTAGCATGAGTGATCTCCAAATTCTCAGTAAAGTCAGAGCCCAAGGGCAAATCCTTAGAGAAGTTTGCGTAGATGTTGGTGATTTTACTGGCAAAGTATTTAGCAATATTATTGCACGTTTCAACAGAGTCATTCTGGGCATTGCTCTCATTAGTTACCACCGAAATTTCTTTGAAAGTTTTGAAAAGCTCCTTTGAGGAGTTCTCAGCCTCTCCAATGCGGGTCTTATAATGAAGTGCTTTAGCGGAACGGATAAGTTTATAGTAACTCGCTTGCGCTTTTTTATATTGGTTTTTGGCTGTGGGGCAAAATTTAATGCGCCATTCACGTTCCAGTTTTTTGCATGCAGATTTTGCAACCTGAATTTCTGAAGTAAACCACGAGGAGGGTTTCCTCATCTTCTTGTTAATTACTGACCTACGGATGGGAGCGGTATTGTCTAGGGCAGTTAGGACACAGTTCTTAAGGCATGTATAGGCGGTCTCACAGTCGGACCCTCCAGGAGGTCCTGCCGTTTCAAGATTGTCGATAAAAGTGTCTAAGTTAAAGTTTTTCCACTTTCGACATTGGTAAATCTGCGTGCTATCGCTCCTTGTTTCAGACTCGGACACCCATATTTGTAAGGGAATGACAAAGTGGTCAGACCAGGGAACGGGTATTGGAGGAAGCGCTTCTACTCCATTCCAGTTGCCAAATATGGGGTCGAGCAGGTGACCTTGTCTGTGAGTAGGGTCCTGGTTTTTAAGAGCTAGCTGCAGGGAAAGTAATTCATCTTTTATACAGGAGGCATCCTTGTCTTGGACATCATCAAAATGAATGTTCATGTCGCCAAGCACCAGGAGTCTGGATTTCCTCAAGGCGAGATGTGCTGTCGCCTCTACTAGGCTAGCTGTAAAATCAAACAGTCTGCCTGGGGGTCTGTATATAAGAATACCTGATAGGGAGTGTTGGGGCCCCAGTGTGATAGTGAATGAAGCAGCTTCGCAGTGGTCAATTGTCAGGGGGGATAGGGAGCATTCCAGTGGGGCTCTAACAGCGATAGCTATTCCTCCACCCCTACCGTCTTGCCTGTCAAGCCTAGCGAGAGAATATCCAGGAGGCAACGCCTCTATGATGTCTGGGTCAGAGTGTTCGCCAAGCCAGGTTTCAGTTAACAGCAAAATATCAAGTGCTTCATCCTCGAGTAGATTATAAACTTGGAAGCAGTGTTTACTGAGAGATCTACAGTTAAGCAGTGCGGCTTTTATCAGTTTTTTAGGGTGGTCTATTATGGAGCCAGTTTCAGGAGTAAAAGGGCACATAGAACAGTTGTGTAATGATAGAGCCTTCATAGAGTGTAGACATGGTAGTGTTATAGCAGGACGGAGATTCAACAAGGTTTGTTTATCATACCGTATGTGGAGGGGATTTGGTAGGCCAGGGTGTATGGCCCCGCGCCCTGTCGGGCCGCGGACGGGCGCAGACGGGCTTGACTTTGGCTCGACTTCGGCGCGCTTCCGACGCGCCCGCTGCACGCGTCCGCTGCGCGGTCGCTGGCCAACACACATTTATAGGCAGTAGGGGCAACTAGAACGCTGACCTGGCCGCCCGAGCCCGGAAGTGCTGGCTCCTCCTCACCCTCCGCAAACAAACGCCCAGAAATGGACGCGGCGGACCGGGGCGGGAGTCGGCAAGGAAGTGAGTGACAGGAAATTAAGTGAGCACACAAAAACTTTTAAAATTTAGCCTTACTCGCTAAAATTAAAATACCACGCTATGGATCAGCGCTAACAGTGTGACACATGAAATAAACACAGCACGAGCGGATAGAGCCTGCCACTGCCACCGGCAAGACTCTTCTCCACAGCGCGACTGCGTGAGGCTGCAGATTAAATACACATCGCCTACAGCGCAACTAGAACGCTGACCTGGCCGCCCGAGCCCGGAAGTGCTGGCTCCTCCTCACCCTCCGCAAACAAACGCCCAGAAATGGACGCGGCGGACCGGGGCGGGAGTCGGCAAGGAAGTGAGTGACAGGAAATTAAGTGAGCACACAAAAACTTTTAAAATTTAGCCTTACTCGCTAAAATTAAAATACCACGCTATGGATCAGCGCTAACAGTGTGACACGTGAAATAAACACAGCACGAGCGGATAGAGCCTGCCACTGCCACCGGCAAGACTCTTCTCCACAGCGCGACTGCGTGAGGCTGCAGATTAAATACACATCGCCTACAGCGCAACTAGAACGCTGACCTGGCCGCCCGAGCCCGGAAGTGCTGGCTCCTCCTCACCCTCCGCAAACAAACGCCCAGAAATGGACGCGGCGGACCGGGGCGATCTCCAAGCAATGTCCCGGTCACGTCACTGCAGCGTTCAAGACAAGGGAAAACATGCGCACAATGCAGAAGGCAGGGCCAGCGCCAGGCATGGGCAGGGCATAAAGTACACAGGGCCACACCTCCACACTCCACACACTGGCCCCCCACATGATTGGACATGCCATGTGCCCCCCTGTGCACCCCCATGCCCAACACCAAGCTAGGTGAACCCACACCCTGCACCACATAACAAACAACCAGGGAGACAGCCACAGCAGGAGTGGCTGCAGAGGAACACACAGCACAGAAGCACAGGCCCAGGGCAACCCACACACCACAACAACACCACATCCATGGCAAGAAAGCTGAGTACAAGCACAAATTAACACACACACATACAATCAACAAACATCCTACTGGACACACAGCCTGCCAAGTCACACAGACACACCCCACACTGACATACAGCCACATACACAGACCACATGCCACCAGAAATGGAGCACAACATATAGGAAAGCCAAAGTGAGGTGCACACAAATGGGAGGCCAAGGAGACAACCAACAAGCATGTGTACATCACATGCAAGACAAGGAACAGAGAACAACACCCTCACCCCATCAAAGCACACATGGCTGGCACTGTGAGTGAACTCAAACCACAGTCAACTCAGTGCAACAACTCAGGGAGACAGCAAGGCAACCCATATATAGGCACAGGGACGAAAGGAAGGCCCTGAAGTCAAACTGTGAACAGCCACACATATGTACACAGCAACTTCACAGGAGTATGCCAGCAGCACAACACACAGGGCACATTGGCACACTACATGACTGTCAAACACAAGTAGGATACTTCACACATACCCCACTCACACCTGCAGCACACAACCCCAGTGCCAGACACACAGAAGGGTGTCAATAATGTCCAGTCAATACACAGACAAACAATCACACTCCCTGGGGATATCCACAAACAACACACACACACAGAGATGCCAGAACCAATGTCTGCACAAAAACAACAGCCAAACACATAACTCAACAGAAACACACACAGAACCACACCCAGACCACACATGACCTGTGCAGCAAAACTGTGGGAAGGCAATGGGAGCACAGACACAACAGGAGTGCACAACCTCATCAGTCAGGAACAATGCACAGACAACATACCACAACACAGACAAGAAGTGCACCATCACAGAACAACACAGCCACATCAAACACACAACAGATGTACATGACAATAAATCACATAGCAAACACAGCAGGACATCAGGGGATGCACACCAGGCCAGGACAAGGCAACATACACCCACAGCACTGCATGCACAGCAACCAGTGTGTGCACACGAAACATAACAGTATCACACAGCCCTGAGTGACACACCATGAACACCCACGACAACAATCAAAACAGTACACTGACAACATCACCCTCAGGAAGTCAAGCAGCACCCCAGCATACACACATACACCTAACACAATACCCACAGATGCACAAGTCTGGGACACAAAAGTGGAAACATCTTGACCAGAGGACTGGCCAGCACAGACAGCTCAACTGCACATGAGCAACCATGACTGCTGAACAGTACATCAACAACACAGATAACCAATTGGAGAAATGCCATGAGTGGCACAGTGCTCCAGGACAAAGATATGCACCACAACGCACAGTGTCACAAATGAAGTGATGGGGAGGCACACACACAGGCAACACAAGGGGACAGCTGACATCAAAGTGAAGTGGTGTGCACTTCAGTAGTGGACATGGCAGGAGTGCACCATACACAAATAGAGAGAGTGCAGACTCACAATGTCAAGGCATCTGAAGCTCAGATAGGGGATGGTATGACACCGCACACCACATGCCACACTGGAGGCAATAAAGCACCATGTGACAGCAATGCATGAGCACGTCACACCCACAATGTCAGTGTGGTTGAACAGGTATGCACAGTGAGTACAAACAGTACCAAGACACACGGCTGTTCAACAAAACAATACCCTGACTTGCCAGTCACACACTCGGAATACTCACAATTGGCAAAAGCAACAAGTAGGAGTCAGCCAGAACTGCAAGGACACACCAACACACAGCACAGTGCACAACATACAACTCACACATGTGCACACAATCACAATCATAGACCTGAACAAGCACACAAACAGGCACTCTGCTCCTGGCTGACACATGTGTGTAGTTGACATTGCATGGGCACACACACATCAACACTCACAAGAAACAGACCCCTTCACACTGCTCACTTCTTGACCAACCAAGTGCACACATTGAAAGTAACCCATGTGACTAGGATGACAGACCATCACAATATGACCGCACACCTACACTGCTGGGCACACAGAAAGTAAGAACACACATACATGATGAACCTGGCCAGCCTGCCTGCAATCCTGTGGAAAGAATCCCACACTGTGCTGGCAGTGCCTCCAAACCTGACATGTGTACAATATAGCTAACATGAACAAAGAATGAGAATGATAACGGTATTTCATCGTAAACCACCATCATTGCACCCACAAGCATCAGAGTCAGGAAGAAATGAAGTCCCTATCACACCTGTAAAAACTTGAAAAAGTCAGGCAAGCCATTGGCAATGTTGAAGTGGCATACAGAGCATGTGGCACAGTAAACCATATACACACAGGAAAGACTTTATTCAGTAAAGACATTGACAAAACAGACAACAGGAGCAACTGTCTTTATTCACAAATTGCACAGATACGCCCAATTAGAGAAGAAAAAGGCACACAATGCAGAGCATGTCCATGAGAAGCTTCACAGGCAAGGGGCAAACAGCAAGGCCAGAGGCCAGTCCAAGGTGTAGATGAGGTACATGAGAAGCAGCACAGGCAAGGGGCAAACAGCAAGGCCAGTGGCCAGTCCAAGGTGTAGATGAGGTACATGAGAAGCAGCACAGGCAAGGGGCAAACAGCAAGGCCAGTGGCCAGTCCAAGGTGTAGATGAGGTACATGAGAAGCAGCACAGGCAAGGGGTAAACAGCAGTGAACGACAAGGCCAGTGGGCAGGACAAAGTGCAGAGTGAGTCCATGAGAAGCTGCCCAGGCAGGGGGCACACAGCAGTGAACGACAAGGCCAGTGGGCAGGACAAAGTGCAGTGTGAGTCCATGAGAAGCTGAACAGGCAGGGGGCACACAGCAGTGAACGACAAGGCTAGTGGGCAGGACAAAGTGCAGAGTGAGTCCATGAGAAGCTGCACAGGGAATGTGTGCGACTGCACCCTGCCATGGTCAGCGACACAATCTGGGGTGTTACGATGGGCAGCACAGGCCCCGCTGTGGGAGAGACAGGTGTGTGAAGTTGACCAACATTCAGACTTGGCTGTCAGTCGGACTGGGAGCTGGCTGTGTGTCGGGCACAGTTGGAGCACTTGACTGGGGAGAGAGAGGCCCAGCTGAGGTAGAGCTATCAGTGGCTTGGCAAGCCAGAGGGCTGCTTGGACCAGATGGTGTAGTGGCACGTGGAGATGAAGTCAGGCAGACGAGAGACACAGTGTGGGTGGGAGATTGTGGAGGGGTGCCTTTCCACTTCTTAGAGATTCTAAATTGCTTGCCAGACTTTGGGTCAAGGGGAAGTGGTCTGGACACAACAGGCACACTCAACACCAAGGCTGCAGCAGGTGCAGACGTTGGCCCTCCCTCTGTGGACGTGCTGGATCCAGCGGGACGCCTTGCCTGGCCTTGCCTCTGCCCCTCCATCCCCTTTTTACCAGGTGTCCCCCCTACAGTGCCCTCCTTTCCCTGCTTCACTGGGCTTGGAATGGGAGTCGAGGTAGTGGGTGAATCTGCCTTGGAGCCCTTCTTATGTGTACCCTTGGCAGGCACCACCTTCTCAGTGGGCACAGAAACTGGCTGCTTGTCTTTGCGAGACGCTTTTGGGACCAGAGAGTCCTTGGCTGGGGATGGTTCTGAGGCATGTGACCCTGAGGTCTGCTTCTTCGCTCTTTGGGCCTTGGTGTCGCCTGACAGGTTTTTCTCTTTGTGCTCTAGAGTGGCTTTGGTTTTCTGTGGGGATGGTGTCTGCGGCCTGGACCGCTTGGGCTGCTACTGCTGCTGTGTGCTGCGTGTGCTGTATCGTGACCTTGAGGCCTGAGGAGCGTGGTCACTATCGTCAGATGTGGCCACTAGCAGGGGGGTGGACAAAGGGACAGGAGATTGGGCTAGTTGAAGGGCTGCTGTCACTGCGGGGGACAATGACTGGACAGTCCGGTGCAGCCCACCCACGTCTGAATGTATGCCCTCCATGAAAGCAACCACCTGCGCCAATTTTTTGTCGTGGTCTATGAATGCATTGAGGAGAGCTGTCTGGCCTACACACAGCTGGAGCAAAAGGTCCACAGACTCAGCACTTATGGCAGCAGGGGGGACGGGGGCAGCGGTGCCTGAGGTGAGGGACACTCTTCCCCTCTTACTGGTGCAAACACGGGCAGCACCAGAGGAAGTGGCTGGGAGGGTGGTTACTGTTCGCTGTGTGGTGGAAGATGATGCAGAGTCCCCGTTCCCTGTGGCTGCAAATATGGATGTGTCACCGCTGGCATCAGATGACGTAGAACTTTGCATCTCGGGCTATGATTCCTCCAGCAGACTCCTGTCCCCCTCCGAGGTGCAGGTCACATCTGTGTCACTGGGCTCCTGTGCAGCTGTTGTGCTTGTTTCCCCACCACTGGTGTCCGCCCCCTGTCCCTCCGTGACCACAGGAGATGCTGCATGAGAGAGAGAGATGTGGGGTCAGTTCAGTGGCAGCAACAGAACAAACATATGCAAGCAAAGCAAGACTGAGGATCACTAAATCTACATGTTGCATGCCAAGCTGTGCAATAACATTGTACAAACACACTTTTGTTACTCAAACAGTGCGTGTGAACAAGAAAACCAGGGATAAGTGAGCCATGTGATGACCACACAGCACAACATCCTGCATGTGGCTCCGTTCAAACAGTAACACAGACCTGAAGCTCACCACCCAGAATGCTTTTGAAAGGCATAGCACTCCTTAGGTAGTACAGGCAGGACAAATGCATGACAGCTGCACCCAGCACGGAGGCCACTTACAAGCCACTGCAGCACACTACCAACATCACATAGCCCAGCGCTGGCACAGGCTGTGTACAAATGCAGCCACACACAGCCAAAGTCACCCTTCCCAGAATACTCACCCCCGCTTTGCTGCTGATGCTCCTTCAATCGTGCATCCAGCTCAGGGTGTGTCACGGCCAAGATGCGGCCCATCAGTGGTGTCATGCTGCGCCGTGCCAACCTGCCAGTGCGAGGGAGCAGCCCCAGTGTCATCTCCGCAATGTTCTTTGCCAGCCATGAGATGTCGTCCCACCTCTTGTGGGAGTGGGTGTGCTGTCGGTTGGAGACACCAAGAGCCCGCACCTTGCTCGCAATGGCCCTGCACACTGCCTTACGCTGGTGTACTTGGAGCTGCAGGCATGGGAGACAAGAGGGGGAAAAATTCAGTTGCACAGTGTAATGTAACCAAATCTCTCAGTACAGTAGCATGATACTGACTCATCCCAAGTCCACAGATATGTCTTGCAGAGACAGGAATGCATCTCACAGGGTACATCTGCATGTGATAAGCACACGTAAATGCATGCAGGTGTGAGGGGGGACACCGTACCTGCACAGCTCATATTCAAGCAAGATGCTAGCACAAAATGCCATGTGAAGTCTGCCCACATCTACTGTCCATTTCCAGGTAGGGCAAGACATACATCATATATCAACTTGTGTTTGGGGGGAGACTCACTGTGTCCAACACCTCGCATGACTCAATGACCTTGCCCTGTAAATAGCTCACTGTGCCATGGATGTCACATTGAGGGACATGATCTCACAAACACAAACCCTTCTCACAGGGCCAGTCATGTGCAACATACAGGGATGATATGGCTCTTTGATGGAGATTCCTGACAAAAAGACACATGTAAAACTCTGTACATTCAGTGATGTATCCTTGTCAGATTGGGCGTTAACTGTGCAGGGCAGGTGGGCTCACACTGAGATGGACAACAGGGACCCACACAGCCATTCACACAAGCAATCACTGTCATGACTCCTGCATTACCAAGTTGATGCATCACTGTATGGCTGACAAGACAACACATGTACCTCAAATCTTGATGTGCAGGCAGGGAAACATGTGGAGTAGGGTACACCCCTCTTTCCCCTAGGACACATTATGTTAGGCAGTGCATGACCCAACCCCACACTCTCAGGCACATACTGCATTAGACCGACTACATGTGTGCCCCCCCTGCACTCTCACCCCCACTGTTGAAGACTTACCATGACATTTGGGGCAGCATATAGCCTAGGGTACTGTGTGAGCACCTCGTCCACCAGGACCTCCAGCTCCTCGCTTGTGAAGGGACTGGCACGGATATTCTCAGTCCTTGCCATCACTGTGGACATGAGACAGCAGCGGTAGCAGTGGCTGGTGAGGGGTCGCAGGCAGCAGTCCCTGGAGGCAGCAGCAGGTGAGTGGTCTCAGGCAGCAGTCCCTGGAAGCAGCAGCAGGTGAGGGGTCTCAGGCAGCAGTCCCTGGAGGCAGTAGCCGGTGAGGGGTCTCAGGCAGCAGGCTCTGGAGGCAGCAGCAGGTGAGGGGTCTCAGGCAGCAGTCCCTGGAGGCAGCAGCAGGTGAGGTGTCTCAGGCAGCAGTCCCTGGAGGCATCAGCAGGTGAGGGGTCTCAGGCAGCAGGCTCTGGAGACAGCAGCAGATGAGGGGTCTCAGGCAGCAGTCCCTAGAGGCAGCAGCAGGTGAGGGGTGTCAGGCAGCAGTCCCTGGAGGCAGCAGCAGGTGAGGGGTCTCAGGCAGCAGGCTCTGTGAGCAGTGGAAATGTGGGGCTTTCTCCCACACATATATAGCCCCCTGGTGTCGTTTCAGTGGTTCTAAGCTTCTGCAATTGGTGTTCCAGGTCAGCCTTTTCCAAATGCATCCAATGACCGGCTCCGCGGTGGTGGAGCACGCATACCGCGTTGTTCAAAATTGCATCATGCTACCACCATTGCGCTTCCCATTGGCTGTAAGGGCATGGTCCATGGCAGTGACACACCGCAGGGGCCAGGCGGGCGCTACCGCAGGGGTGTATCTTTCAATTGCATCCAATGACCAGCTCCACGGTGGCGGAGCACGCCTACTGCGATGTTCAAAATTGCATCATGCTACCGCGATTGCGCTTCCCATTGGCTGTAAGGGCATGGTCCATGGCGGTGACACACTGCTTAGTTGGGTGCCATACAGAGACATGGACGACCGGGCTTTGGGTGGCGGAGCATGCCAACCACCATTTCACCATGTGTATATGCCTATCACTACTGTGAATGTGTCTCGGGCATTAGCAGTGACACACCACAGGGGCCAGGCGGTAGCTACCGTAAGTTGGGTGCCATACAGTGACATGGGTGACTGGGATTTGGGTGGCGGAGCATGCCAACTGCCATTTCACCATGTGCATATGCCTATCACTACCGCGATTGTGTCCCGGGCATTGGCGGTAACACACCACAGGGGCCGGGCGGTAGCTACCGCGAGTTGGGTGCCATACAGAGACATGGGTGTCCAGGATTTGGGTGGCGGGTGTCTGTGACAGCACCAATGGACACATCATGCTGTGTCAATGGCCATCTGGCAGTCATTCACAGTGCACAGTGTCCCCATGGTTGATGTCATGTCATAGAGCACACAATGCCAATGTGCCACACTGCTGGGTACACATGTCATGTCTGGGTATGTGATTTCTTCGATAGGCATGTACTCCCTCTCATGTCATTTGTGATATTGATGGGCCTGTACACAGGACAGTGTTGTAATGGACTCCACAATGTGTACATATGTCAAGGTGTAAAAGTTCAGGGATAATCACAGTGATGTATTTCAAGTTGAAGATTGTCCATATGTGTCTGTTCGGTTATGTTTGACCATGCACACACTCGTCATGTACGCTCAGCCTTTGGTCATTGTGTTGTTGATGTGTGCCAGGTTTGACTGACACCTGAAGGTGTGTCAGGTGCAGCAGCTAGGTGTGAGACAATGGTGTTGCATTTTTACACTCATGCTGGATGATATGCTCCCAGGCGTGCCCATGGTGAACATGGCCATATCCATATGTGCAGTCTCATATGGCAAGTATGATTTGGATGTCCTTGCTGTGTGTCAGTTGACAGGTGTACGATCAGTATAGCTGAAGGAGTCCCTACATGTCAGCTGGTCTGTAACACAATTTAGATGACAGTCATTGTTGGCATTGTGTCCGCCAAAACGTGAGATGCTGTCCCCATCTCATGATGTATTACATTGACATGTGTCCACTTTCATCTCAACTAGGAGGAGACCAAATCTGCATCTTCCCTTTACAGTGCTGGCAGACATGGAGAATAAGGAGATCATCCGGAAATTCCGTCTGGATAGAGCCACCCTACAGACCCTTTGTGCTCAGTTGGAGCCCCACCTGTAGCCTCGCCGAACATATCCAACAGCTTACACCCCCACGTCTAAGGTGATGGCGGCCCTGCATTTTTTTGCCCCTGGTTCGTTCCAGCACACGGTGTCGAGCGGAGGTGGCATGTCGCAACCCATGTTCAGCATGGTACTACGGGATGTCCTGTCCGCCATGATGATATACAAGGACACATGTATACATTTTCCCAGGGGGCAGGATATGGCTGCTGTGAAGGGAGATTTGTATCCCCTTGGACACATCCCCCATGTAGTAGGTGCCATTGATTGCACCCATGTTGGGCTTGTACCACCACAGGCACGTGAGAACATATACTGGAATCGGAAACATTTCCACTCCATAAATGTGCAGGTGGTGTGCCAGGCAGACATGATCATCTTGCACGTGTGTGCCAAATTTCCAGGCTCTGCCCATGACTCCTACATCCTGCGGAACAGCATTGTACCACAGCTGATGGCTAATCTGCTTCCCGAGTGTGCATGGATTGTGGATGAGTTTGCCTAGTCAAATAGCATGATGTGTGTGTGACATGCTGTCCTCTTACCCAGCAACATTGCAATGTGTATCTGTGTTTGTCACACATAGGTGACTGCATATCCCAAGCGTCCTTGGTTGCTGAGCCCACTGCGGAATACGAGGACACCAGCTGATGTGCGCTACAATGATGCCCATGTGAGGACACGTTGTGTGGTGGAGCGCACCTTTGGTCTGCTGAAGTCACGTTTCCGCTGCCTGGACAAGACCAGAGGTGCACTGATGTACTCGCCCGGGAAGGTGTGTCAGATTGTAGTGGCATGCTTCATGCTCCACAACCTAGGCATTCACAAGGAGATCCCCCTGCTCCTGGATGCTGATGAGCAGCAAAGGCCCCCGCTTGCAAACCAACCCATGTCCAGTGACGAGGACAGTGGAGAGGAGGACGGTGTTGACCTGCGTCAACAGCTCATCACCCGCTACTTCACTTGAAGGTGAGTGACAATGAACAACGGATCCATTGTCTGATGATGTTGCTATTGTTATGAAATGGTGTATGTGGGCTTTGTGACTGCAGCCAGTTGTTGACTCAGTGGTTGCTGACAATGTTGCTGGAACAGTGCAGTTTTTTACTTCGACAGGATGTGTATGTTGACACTTGTTGCCCATTGTGATGTGTGCATGTTGGATTATCTTGATGGTAGGTGTTGTGTGATGTCTGTGATGCCACACCCAGACTAGGGAATGTTCTGTTGTGTTTTCCTAGATACCTTCAACCTCTCCTTGCCTACATACATTCCATACTCCTGGTATATTGTAATCTTGTTCAAGACAGCACATCCTGTAATAAAGACGGAGCAGACACAACTACTTGTGTGTAAGGAATTTTTTATTTACAATGATGACATGTGAGGGGGGGGTGAACATTTACATTGAGGTGAGTCGTGGAGCGGTGAGTTGACCGTTATGATAGATGAGATAATCGAGTAACCCCCACATTGATGTGGTGACCCAGTCAAACAGACAGATGTCATTCACAAGGCAGTGTGGGGAAGGACAGTCCAAAACGTCAATGCAGTGGTGAAGAGGGTTGCCATCAGGGCTGGCTCCGTGACTGGCGTTTGGCAGGTACTTTGCCTCCAGATACTCCCAGGGTTTTCTTAGGATGGCCCCTTCATCGCTTGGCAGTGGGGGGGCCTGTTGTAGGGCCAGTGGGGTCTGAGGACTCACTCCTCTCTGTGGGCACAGGGAAGATGGTGAACTGTCATCCTGCGCCCCACCAGAGTGAGGTGGAGGTGTTGGTTGTGGCGCAGGCCTGTCCCTCAGTGCCGCCACTTGCTGGCCCAAGAGGTCCACAATTTGTCCCATGCGGGTATCGATGGACCTCATCAGCAGGATGAGCTCGCGGAACAGTTCGTCCGACTGTCCCGTTCATCCCTGGGCCCGTTCATATGCCCCAAGGACTCTGGTGATGTGGTCCAGGGATTGGGTCCCAGCCTTTTGTTGTGGGTGGGTGACCCTGCCCCTCCCACCTTCCCTGCTGCCACGGACCTGTTTCCTTACCACTGTAGGCACCCGCATTCTCTCCCTGCCCTCCTCAGTTGGTGGTGTGGGGTGGTCATCCTCTGAGACAGGGAGGGTGTTGCAGGCAGCACTGGTGGTGGTGGTGGTGGTGGAAGCACAGGCTTTAACAACAGGGCTCTACAGTGACGTTGTTATTGCAGCAGACATGGTGGGTGGGACGATGGGGTCCTGGGACCTGTTGCGTCCTGGCATACCAGATGGGCCGGCTTGGAGCTCATCGTCCAGAGAATCCTGGGAGTCAACATCCGAGAGTCCATGTACCGGGGGGGAGACTGGCTCTGTAGGTTGCTGGCGTTGTCCTCTGCCGTGAGTTCTTGGTCACCTGTGGGTCAGATGGGAGATGGTCATTGTAGTGCACACCGAAAGCTTTGTGTTAGCTGTATGTCATTCACTGTTTGTACACCACACAGTTGACTAATCATCAATTTTTTTCTATGTGCACTACTGTGCCTCCTGACATGATGCTGTGGTACATGTATTACTTGTCCATGGTGTGAGTTGTCAATACCTACCATTCGCAACATGCATAATTTGTGAGTACAGGGACATGTTGCCATCTAGGGACTAACGCAACTAATAATCTTGGTGCGGTATATTTTAGGCTTACTCTGCCCTGTCAGACATGACATCTGGGCATGAACTGGCCATTGTCATCTCCTGCATAACTTGGTCTTGTCATGTGCATATCTGTATTTGTACCAACAACCATGCTTTCTTGTTCCTCATTTGGTCCTTGCTGCTCTGGCCCCATGGCACTTACACATGGAATTCAGTGCCGTGCATGATTCTGCCCAGACTTTCTTCTCCATGTGAATTGGTGTGTCCCACTTTGGTTGCTGTGACAGTCTCATTTGCTGAGCTGTGTCCACACTGTGAGTGGCAATAGGATCTGTGTGTATGTGTGTGCAATGAGAGGGCTGGTGTTGTCACGTGGCACCATGCTTTTTGCGGAGAATGGCTGTGTGCACATACTGGCTACTTACCTGTTCTTTTTTCCCATTTGGCTTTGACTTGACACATCTGTGTGTGTGTGTGGTGGAGGCTTGCATCCTGCTCAGGGGTGTGACAAGCAAGCATGATATGTCTACCTACCTGTTTGTTTGTAGTGATACAATGGCTGACACATGCATCTGGGTGGGAGGGGATGCTCCATCTTGATGGTTTGTGGGACGAGGGGGCCTGGAATGAGTTGTTGCACAGGCATCCCGCCCCCAAACAGACCTCCCAGGTAAGATGTCTGCCTACCTGTTAGTTTGTTTGTAGCAAGCCAATGGCTTGGAACTGGTTCTGGGTGTGGAGTGCTCCATCCTGCTTATGTTGGGACAGGGCTGCCTCGTGGGAGTTGTAGTGCATGCCTCCCACCCCCATACAGCCTCCATGGCAAGATGGCTACCTACCTGTTTGTTTGTTTGCAGCAAGCTAATGGCTTGAAACTGGTCCTGGGTGTGCAGTGCTCCATCCTGCTTGTGTTGGGACAGGGCTGCCTGGTAGGAGTTGTAGTGCAGGTCTCCCCCCCCCCCCACAGCCTCCATGGCAAGATGGCTACCTACCTGTTAGTTTATTTGTAGCAAGCCAATGGCTTGGAACTGGTTCTGGGTGTGGGTGTGGAATGCTCCATCCTGCTTGTGTTGGGAGAGGGCTGCCTGGTGGGAGTTGTAGTGCAGGCCTCCCACACCCACACAGCCTCCATGGCAAGATGGCTACCTACCTGTCAGTTTATTTGTAGTGGGACAATGGCTTCCTGATGCTTCTGGGTAGGGGTGGTGCTCCATCCTGCTCTGGGGTGGGACAGGGGGCATGGTGAGAGTTGTAGTGCAGGCCTCCCGCCCACACACAGCCTTCATGGCAAGATGGCTACCTACATGTTTGTTTGTAGTGGGACAATGGCTTCCTGATGCTTCTGGGTGGGGGTGGTGCTCCATCCTGCTCTGGGGTGGGACAGGGGGCATGATGGGAGTTGTAGTGCAGGACTCCCACCCCCACACAGCCTCCATGGCAAGATGACTACCTTCATTTGCAATTTGCTTGTTGGGCAACTCGTCTTCACTTGCCTGTGAGGACCCGTGGACCCTGGACCCTGCTGGTTGTTCCTGCTGCCCTGCGCCCTGAAGTGGTCCTGGTCTCCCGCCGCCGCATTTCCAACTTTCGCGGCCGCAGTGGGGAGACAGCACTACATGTCCCAGGAGGTATAGCGGGCACACACCACCTGATCTACAGCTGCGCGCCAGGAGGCGCTTAAAGTACCGCCGCCGCTCCGGCAGAGCGGGTTTCTTCATTTGCAATTTGCTTGTTGGGCAACTCGTCTTCACTTGCCTGTGAGGACCCGTGGACCCTGGACCCTGCTGGTTGTTCCTGCTGCCCTGCACCCTGAAGTGGTCCTGGTCTCCCGCCGCCGCATTTCCAACTTTCGCGGCCGCAGTGGGGAGACAGCACTACATGTCCCAGGAGGTATAGCGGGCACACACCACCTGATCTACAGCTGCGTGCCAGGAGGCGCTTAAAGTACCGCCGCCGCTCCGGCAGAGCGGGTTTCTTCATTTGCAATTTGCTTGTTGGGCAACTCGTCTTCACTTGCCTGTGAGGACCCGTGGACCCTGGACCCTGCTGGTTGTTCCTGCTGCCCTGCGCCCTGAAGTGGTCCTGGTCTCCCGCCACCGCATTTCCAACTTTCGCGGCCGCAGTGGGGAGACAGCACTACATGTCCCAGGAGGTATAGCGGGCACACACCACCTGATCTACAGCTGCGCGCCAGGAGGCGCTTAAAGTACCGCTGCCGCTCCCGCGACGCGGGACGCGCCGGGAGAAGCCCGGGACAAGGGCAGGACCGTCTGTGGCCGTCCGGGGCAGGGAGAGGCTGGGCTGGGCCACCCCCTATGGTCTTCTGAATATATGGACTTGCATTATAGGTAAGACTGTGTGGAAAATTAACTAGTTGCGATTGTGTTCGTGACCTCCGAGTTTACTAGGAGGATGGGGAAAACTGTGCCTATTAGTGGTCCCACTCGGCCTAATACTAGACAGAATACATCTACTAATACTCCACTCCCAAGTCTAACAGCCATAGACCGCATGCTTCAGAAAACCATCGGGGTTGTTGCATCAGCAATAGAGAACACAGAAAGACGCCTCTCACTCCCTATTGGCTGTGCCCTTCCTGTATTGCCGGTTGATTCATCTACTACTATGGCTAATTCTTGCGATTCCATGTTGTTGACCTCCTATATTGGATTACCAGGCCCTCATAAAATCCCTGAGCCTTCAACAGTGACTCATATTGTACAATCTGATTTGTCGCCCAGGGTAAGCAGACTTTCGACCACACCTGTTCTTCTGGGACAGGACTCAAGCACAGAATTTCAAACACCCAATGACATTATTGATTTAGATGGTAATATTACTAATCTGCCGCCTAATGTTCCACAGTTGGCCACGACTCATGTTGTTATTTCACCGGTCAGAACCAGAGGGCAAAAGGCCAAAAGCAAGTTAAAGCATATCGAGAAAGATCAGTCTGTATATAAACATAGGGGTAAAACCTGTAGGAATTATCATAAAAAGGCAGGTAACCTTTTTGGTCGTAAGGGGGAATCACCTGTAGTTCAGTCAAATGTTCCTTATGCTCAGTGTGATGATACTGTACATGTGGCTGGCAAGGATGGCTTTTGGGAGAAAATGGAAATTTTATTATCAACACTCATAGGGCCTATTTTGGAGAAAATTTGTGACTTAGAAGTACGGATGGATTCTATTGAACAACATGTAACACAAATTCCCCACTTAATTAAGACTACCCAATCTTTACTAGTTGCCCCGCAAACGGAACCCACTCTAAATAAAGCTGCATCTAGATCTGATTCACATATGACTGTGGGTGTTAAGGACAAATCAAGAGGTCCAGTTATACACCATTTAGCTCCAAGTACTGTACCTGACAGCACCAACAATAACAGTAGTAATTTAACTGTTGGGGGAAGCCATGAAGGGAATGGTATAGATTCTTCGGAAAAAGTTGCCATCCCTATGGAAGGCACCGAGAAGCAAGGAGGCCCAACGACAGATCATTTAAGGGGCACACGTCAACCTGAAGATTTTACAAGCAATAATGTTCCTTCTGTTATGAATTTGCCACCTGAATGTGGAGCATATGTCGCAGTTTTGTGTAATGTCCCCAGATTACGGAAAGGGCAACTTGAAACTAATGCCTCTCTTAAAAATAAAACCCTTTATTGGTTAAGTAAAAATTGTGGGTTTTCAATCTTAGATGCAGACAAGATCTTGCTTACTCAAAGAGTGGGTTGGATAGGTCCTACATCTAAAGGTTTTGAAGGGGACTGCGTTATAATTAATTTTGGATCACCATTTTGGGTTCACAAAGTTTTATCTAGAGCCCCCCCCGCCTTCCAGTTGGGAATACAATACTACCCTCTTGCCACTTGCCTATTTCTACAAATTCCCTGCGTTTAATAACTCAGTTTCTGGTCATAGGGTTCCTCGCGCTAGGAACAAGTGGCTGCCTATGGAGCCAGCTGCTAGCTCTGTGTTTTCCCCCTTACCACTTTATAACAGGTTTCAATGTCTGACACAAATGGAGGATAATGATTGACATGGAACTTTATTAGGTAATTGTCAGGATTGCCGAGCGCAGGACGAGGTGATCAGGGTCTGTACCGGTGCGCATGCTCAGTGAACTACGAGACCGTTGAAAAGGCGGAACACGCAAGGACTCGGGGCTTCGCGTTCTAGTGTTTGCCCCGTTGTTGCGTATTCCGTTTCCTGTTTCCTGAATCAGTTCCTGAATTTGGATTCTAGACGCCTTCCGTGGTGTTCCTTGCTGGATACTCTGTTCGGGTATTGAAGACTTCGTCTTGGCCATTCCTGAACCGGAACTTTGTGCATTTGAATTCAGTACTCGGCTCGCCTGCCTATCTGGCTTTCCCATGGCTGGGTGAGCTAGCGGTTTTCCCCGCTTGTCGTAATTGAGGCATTCCTCATCGTTACTTTTCCTGCCTCCTTCGACAGCCCCGCATACCCAGCGCTCCGCCCGCCTTTCCGGAGCTGTCTCCCGAGGGCCGGCCGGGTGTCTGGGGTGCTTTCCCTGCTCAACTGTTGCTTTAAGCATACCCAGTGCTCCGCCCGCCTTTCCAGAGCTGTCTCCCGAGGGCCGGCCGGGTGTCTGGGGTGCCTTCCCTGCCTTGCTGTGAATTCCACTTACCCTACATTCCTCCCTCCTGTCGTCATCTCCGCTGGTGCTGCTCTCACCTGGATTGAGGTTGTCCCTGGGCCGCCTTGGAGTTGGACTTCTGAGACTTACCTCAATTATCCTAGTGACCCAGGAGAACTCCGAAAGAACACCACCTATACACACTGCTTTCTGAGCTGTCTATAACTTGCACTACCGTGAAGCAGTGTATCGTCTGATCATCGCCCTGCTTACATATCTGGTAACGGGGAAATAGCATGTAGTGGGGAAGGGGAGGCATTGAGAGATTAGGGGTACTTGTATTTATTGTCTCTTATGTTCTAAGTTTAGGAAAACGTATAGAAGACTCCTTCTCGGACTATCCTCTGCAAGCGTCCTACCCCTAACAGCAGATCTTAGGTATTCATTTATTTCTAGTTCTATCTTATAGTTGAATATCATTCCTATTCTCTCTCCCTTTTTTCCTAATTCTGACATTCCCTTTTAGAGACACAGCATCCAGGGCGTCCTACAGAGACCAGACTTCAATTGTGGTGTTACATCCCGAATGAGCAGTGGACTATAGCTGTGGAGATATCTTCCCCTCTTACCTTGTTTTGTTTCCCTGTTTTCCCCTAGTACCTGTGCGCTCTAGGTTCTGATAGAGGCACTAGGTGCTGGTGGAAGGCAGGGGCCAGCTACGCCCTCTTCTGGAACTCCGTGGCGCTCCTGCAGAATCCTATTGGTAAGATCTTTACAGAACGCGAAGCCCAAGTGGTTATTCTGCCCGAGCGCCATGGACAGACAACAGGTGACGTTGGCGGACTTAGCCCACATGTTAGGGAATTTACAGGTAGAAACACAGGCATTGGCCACTCGAGTGAACGCCATACAGAGGGATCAACAAGGGGAGGGAAGGTCCGGGAATCCCACACAAGTGATCCAGGTTAATACACCACCCTCTATACCCCTTGCTCCTCCAGAGCGGTTCTCAGGTGACTCATTGAAATTTGCTGCCTTCATTAGTCAGTGTCAATTGCATTTTACATGTAAAGCGCACTGTTTTCCTAATGATCAAGCTAAGGTGGCCTTTATGATTTCTTATCTGGGGGGGTCAGCAGCCAATTGGGCAATCCCTCTGATCGAAAGAGACGATGTTTTGCTACAAAATTATGTGGCATTTAAGGAATAATTTCGGAAACTGTTTGACAAACATACCTACACACAGTCTGCAGACACCGAACTACTGGCCCTAAAACAGGGAAATACTGATTTACCTTCTTACATCACATCCTTTCAAAGACTAGTGGTGGAGGCTGAGTGGCCAGAGGAGAAGCGTAGCACCTTGTTCTATAGAGGGCTGAGAGAGGACATTAAAGATGCATTATCCCAAATTGTGGATCTTCCCCGGTCTTGTAAGGAGTTAATCGAGTTAACCATCAGAATAGACCATCGAATGCAAGAACGCAAGAGAGAGAGAGGTAAAACAGACGTTCGTATCATCACAGTAAGGGAGAAGAAACCTGATTCTGTCGTTAGCAGAGAGGAAGGAGAACCTATGCAAATAGGCACGTTGAGGGGGCCATTAACACCTGAAGAGCGGCGTCACCGACGGGAGAACAAATTATGTTTATACTGTGGGAAAGGTGGTCACTTTTTGAAGTCCTGCCCCACCAAGCCTACACAGTCGAGGAAGTCGGAAAACTAAAGAACCTGGAGTCCTGTGAGACAAGGACTCCGGGTTATTCTGGTTCGAGCGTCTCCTCCTCAGAACTTCCAGTAGCCTCTGGTCATTTCTTCGTTCCAGCAGTCTTGACTTGGGAAAAAGGAGGGAAGAGAGTACCCATTATGATAGATTCCGGTGCCTCCGGGAATTTTATGGACATAGCCTGGGCTCAGGAACAACAAGTGAAAACCCATGACAAGGGGTACGAAGAGACAGTGACCACGATTGACGGAAGTATATTAAAATCCGGGCCCATTACTCATAAGACGGAGGCTGTTACGATTCTGATGGAAATCAACCATAAGGAGCAAGTGTACTTTGATTTGATACAGTCACCTCAATTTCCACTCATACTAGGTCTACCCTGGCTCAGGTTGCATAACCCTCTCATTGACTGGCACAAGGCAACCTTACAGTTCAGACCAGAGTCTTGTGAGTCACATATTCTGGCATCTAGTTCCGTTCCGACTTCCCCTGATCCTGGGAACACAGAGGGGTTGCCTGAGGTGTATCGCGATCTTCTTTCTATCTTTGATCCTAAAGAAGCTTCTGTTCTCCCTCCTCACAGACCCTTCGATTGCAGAATAGAACTGCAAACTGGAGCCAAATTGCCCTTCAGTAGAGTATACTCCTTAACGGAAAAGGAAAACATCTACTTACGAGAGTATCTAGACAAGATGTTGGAGCTTGGGTTTATTCGCCCTTCCAAATCCCCTGTTTCCTCTTCCTTGTTTTTCATACCCAAACGGGAAGGCGGTTTACGCTGTTGCATTGACTACAGATCATTAAATCAAATCACCATAAAGAACAGGTATCCCCTTCCACTCATCTCCTCGCTGCTTGATCGCGTACGTGGGGCTAAAATCTTCACAAAATTGGATTTACGTGGGGCTTACCATCTGGTCCGGGTCGCAGAGGGTGATGAGTGGAAAACAGCATTCTGTACGAAATATGGGCTGTTCGAATATTTAGTAATGCCCTTCGGCCTTTGCAACGCCCCTTCCGCATTTCAGTTTTTTATCAATGAAGTGCTTAGAGACATGCTGGATAAGTTCGTTATAGCCTACATTGATGATCTGTTAATCTATTCCACATCGGTACAAGAACACATCTCCCATGTTCGACAAGTGTTAGAACAACTACACAACAACCAATTATATTGCAAATTGGAGAAATGTACGTTCCATGTTCAACAAGTTCCCTTTTTGGGTTTCATCGTTTCTCCCTGGGGATTAACTATGGATCCACAAAAGGTGGAAGCGATTGATAGGTGGCCGGCTCCACAAAAGGTGAAAGAAATACAGAGTGTTATTGGGTTTGCCAATTTCTATAGGCGCTTTATTAAGGGCTTTTCGAGGTTGGTAACACCTATCACGAACTTATTGAAAAAAGGAGCTCCTTTTGTTTGGTCAGAAGAGGCTGATCATGCATTCCAGGAACTAAAGAAAGCATTCACACAAGCCCCTGTGTTACGACACCCTGATCCTGAATATCCGTATATAGTAGAGGCAGATGCATCCAATGCTGCTGTGGGAGGGGTGTTATCGCAAGTAGATCAGTCCACAGGGGAATTACATCCTGTCGCCTACTTCTCACATAAATTAACTCCCGCTGAATTCAATTACGCAATCGGAGAGAAGGAACTGTTGGCTATTAAGAAGGCATTCGAGGTGTGGAGGCAGTATTTACTCGGATCAAGACACACAGTCACTGTATATACGGATCACCGTAATCTACAATTTTTGAAGTCTGCCAAGGCCTTATCCATGAGACAATTAAGGTGGGCCCAATTCTTCAGTGACTATGAGTTCACCATTCAGTACAGAGCTGGAAGAAAGAATGGCAAGGCCGATGCATTGTCCAGAATTGGATATGAGGTCCCGGAAGAACAAATAGAACCTCCTTTTATCATCCCTCACCATAAGATCATAGGGGGAACCTCCGAAGAGGAGTTCTTAGCCAGGGCAAAGAAGGAACAATGCACTCCAGAAGGCCGAGAACAGATAGAATCAGTGGAACACTGTATGAAGGATGGGCTTGCCTATGTGCAAGAGGGCATAGTCTTACTAACTACGGATTTACAAAACCAGGCCTTAGAATGGTGTCATACACATCCCTTAGCAGGGCATCCAGGGATTAAGAAGACCATTGATCTGTTGATGAGATGGTTTTGGTGGCCCACTTTAAGAAAAGATGCGGAACAGTTTGTAAAGACATGTCACGTCTGTGCTCAAAGCAAGAGTTCCCATCAAAAACCCATGGGATTGTTGCAACCACTACCAACTCCACCTAGTCCCTGGCACACCGTGTCTCTAGATTTTATAGTGGAGCTACCTGTGACCTCCAAGGGGTATAACACGTTACTGGTAGTGGTAGACTTGTTCACAAAGACAGCACACTTTATCCCGCTGAAAGGTCTCCCTACAGCTAACACTCTCGCCATCGTATTTCTTCAACAAGTGGTAAAATTACATGGGTTTCCCGCAGTGGTAATTTCAGACAGGGGTGCCCAATTTGTTTCGCGGTTCTGGAGAAAACTATGTGCCTTGTTACAGATCGATGTGCGTTTGTCTTCTAGCCACCATCCACAGACCGATGGTCAGACTGAAAGAGTCAATCAGTGCTTTGAGCAATATATACGAGCTCAGGCACTGACTTCCACATCTGATTGGGATGACATGGTATGGATGGCTGAGTTCGCATACAATAATAGTCAACATGCATCCACCAAATACACTCCCTTTTTCTGTTCTTATGGTTTCCATCCTAAGGCTTTCCTTTCTCTCTCTTCCTCCGAGTGCACCCATCCGGCAGTTGATTCGTTTATTCAGGACCTTCAATCCATACACCAACTCACTCAGGCTAATTTGAATCAGGCGAAAGCTAGCTATAAGAGAGGGGCAGATCTCCATAGACAAGCTGAACCACTGTACAAGCCTGGAGGTGAGGTATGGTTATCTTCTAGACATATCCCTATAAGAGGCTCATGTAAGTTCAAGCCCAGATTTTTGGGCCCATACAGCATTACAAGAGTAATTAATCCCGTAGCTATGGAATTGAAGCTACCCATAAGTGTAAAGGTGCACCCTGTTTTTCACGTTTCCCTCTTGAAGCCAGTAGAACCTGGTACACGTCTCCCTCCAACACCAGCGCCCATAGCAGTTGAAGGAAACGAAGAATATGAAGTCGAAACCATAGTTGACTCCAGAAGGAGTAGACGCCGGTTACAGTACCTAATTCATTGGAAAGGTTATGGGGTGGAAGAACGGTCCTGGGAACCCGCAAGTCAGGTACACGCCCCTAGGTTAATACGTCAGTTTCACAGAAGAAATCCTCACAAGCCCAAACCAGTGGGGGGTGTCCTGGGGGGAGTGTACTGTCAGGATTGCCGAGCGCAGGACGAGGTGATCAGGGTCTGTACCGGTGCGCATGCTCAGTGAACTACGAGACCGTTGAAAAGGCGGAACACGCAAGGACTCGGGGCTTCGCGTTCTAGTGTTTGCCCCGTTGTTGCGTATTCCGTTTCCTGTTTCCTGAATCAGTTCCTGAATTTGGATTCTAGACGCCTTCCGTGGCGTTCCTTGCTGGATACTCTGTTCGGGTATTGAAGACTTCGTCTTGGCCATTCCTGAACCGGAACTTTGTGCATTTGAATTCAGTACTCGGCTCGCCTGCCTATCTGGCTTTCCCATGGCTGGGTGCCTTCCCTGCCTTGCTGTGAATTCCACTTACCCTACATTCCTCCCTCCTGTCGTCATCTCCGCTGGTGCTGCTCTCACCTGGATTGAGGTTGTCCCTGGGCCGCCTTGGAGTTGGACTTCTGAGACTTACCTCAATTATCCTAGTGACCCAGGAGAACTCCGAAAGAACACCACCTATGCACACTGCTTTCTGAGCTGTCTATAACTTGCACTACCGTGAAGCAGTGTATCGTCTGATCATCGCCCTGCTTACATATCTGGTAACGGGGAAATAGCATGTAGTGGGGAAGGGGAGGCATTGAGAGATTAGGGGTACTTGTATTTATTGTCTCTTATGTTCTAAGTTTAGGAAAACGTATAGAAGACTCCTTCTCGGACTATCCTCTGCAAGCGTCCTACCCCTAACAGCAGATCTTAGGTATTCATTTATTTCTAGTTCTATCTTATAGTTGAATATCATTCCTATTCTCTCTCCCTTTTTTCCTAATTCTGACATTCCCTTTTAGAGACACAGCATCCAGGGCGTCCTACAGAGACCAGACTTCAATTGTGGTGTTACATCCCGAATGAGCAGTGGACTATAGCTGTGGAGATATCTTCCCCTCTTACCTTGTTTTGTTTCCCTGTTTTCCCCTAGTACCAGTGCGCTCTAGGTTCTGATAGAGGCACTAGGTGCTGGTGGAAGGCAGGGGCCAGCTACGCCCTCTTCTGGAACTCCGTGGCGCTCCTGCAGAATCCTATTGGCAAGATCTTTACAGTAATATAGCGGGAAATATTGATAAAGGGATTATGGTGAACCCTAACATAATCATAAGGCAAAGTGAAGTCATTATCAACCGTCAGGATCTTTCTATGATGAACGGGTTACCGGTTATAAATGACTCTAGCGTGCCTGACATCTTAACAGCTAGCATACCTAGAGAGCCTATCACGAATATAGAAGTACCTACAAATAGGCATTATGACAAAATCGCCAAGATTCAAGAAGGGTATTCATTAACAACCTGGAACATCGCAGGTCTTGGAAATAAATTAGGTACTCCCTTTTGGCTGGCTTTCATTAACCGCGGAAGTGACATAATTTGCTTCCAAGAAACATGGAGCACAGATTATGTCGCTGTGGAAGGTTATACCTCATATTGTGTTAATGCAATACCCTCCTCAATGGGTAGAGCCAAGGGTGGATTATTGTTGCTCATCTCAACTAAATTGATTGGATGTAAAATTATTTCTTATTCTTCCATTGACACCCATAGTCAAGTTCTGCGCCTATCATTCCCTGTTGGAAAGGATTTGGTATTAATTAATTTTTACAATAATAATTTTCGCAGGGACAGGGGAGCTTGTTTAGTTTCACTGGAAAAAGAGTTGGACAAGGTATTAAATATTTCACTTAAGCTGACTGTTGTTGTGTGGGTAGGTGATTTTAATATCCAAGCTTGTCCCACCACATTTATTAACTCTTGTGGTTATATGAAGTCTTACTCAACCACCGCAGGGACTAAGGATGATATGTTACATTTCCCACACTGTGATTACGGCATGACCCTTAATGCTTTAATGGCCAAACTCGACCTTGAGCTATTGGATTGCACCGAGAGAAAGGGCCATATCAAATGTCCATCATTCACTGGTCGAGAAGTAAATAGTAATATTGATCACATCTTACTAACTAGGAATAGTCCATATGTGGACCTTTGGATAACCGAACAGGTGGTTAGTGACCACAACAGTATTTCCATAGACCTGTTGGCATGGGGTAACAAACTGATTAATAAGGATTATACAATTACAGATATTCTCCCTATCAGGCCGAATGGTATGAGAATTAAATGGGATGGTGTAGACCCATATAAGATCCAATCGGCTGTGGTTAGTAGCTGTAGAGACAGTATTAATTACTGTCTAAGGGATGAGGTTACCCCTGGTAAATTATGTATGGAATTCTCTAATATTAATAAGGTGGTAAGTGATATATTAACTCGGAAATCCAAAGGTCCAAAACACGTCGGTAAGAAGTGGTTCAACTCCGAATGTACGGAGATATTAACTAACCTAAAGTCAGTTCTAAGGTCCAAGCCCCGTGACCAAATCTTAGTCCGCAAATTGCGATATGCCTATAAACAAGCTGTCCTTGCCCACAAAAAGGCGATGAGAATAGATGCCTGGGATAAGCTAGGCTTTGCAAGTGACACTAAAAATGTAAAACTTTTTTGGGAAATTATAAATAGTCCCTTTTTAAAGGATGATCATATCCCTGAGCTGACGTCCTATGTTAATTGCACGGAGTGGATAGAACATTTTTCTAATATTTTTAACCCAGATAAGGTTTTCTTAGATCAGTTTTTATCAAATGATTCCATTTGGCCACTTATGCCATTAATGATTGACGTCGATGAGGTGCGAGAAGGGATGGTAAACAGTAAAGGGGGCAAGGCACCAGGTCCGGATGGTGTCCCGATTGATTTATATAAAGACGAAAGAGATCTCTGGGCACCAATCCTGACAAGAATTTTTAATGCTGCATCTGAGGGGAATTTTCCAAAATCATGGGCTGAATCATTGATTGTCCCTCTACATAAGAAGGGATCACGATCTGAAGCATGTAACTACCGTCCTATTTCATTGTTAGATTCTTCAAATAAAGTACTAAGTAGGGTACTTTTAAAAAGACTGGAAGATTGGGCTGCAGATTCAAATGTACTGACCCCAGTTCAATACGGGTTCAGGAAAGGCATTGGGACTATCGAGCAATGCCTTAATTTGGATTTGCTTATTAATAAATATACTACAGTGAAAGGAGGTAATTTGTTTTTATGCTTTGCTGACTTGAGCAGCGCATTTGATCTAGTGGACCACTCGCTCCTTTGGTCAGTACTGCTCGACCTTGGAGCACCGGAGGAGATTGTATTTTTTCTAGCAAGGCTATACGAAAAACTTTCTTGCAGTGTACGCTACGGGCCCACTGGCGAGCGAACTCCCTTCTTTACTGTGCGTAGAGGCATAAGGCAAGGATGTGTTATGGCACCCTTTTTATTCTCTCTTTTTATTAATCAAATTGCATCTATTTTAAATAACATCCCAGCCGACGCCCCCAAAATTGACAATATGGTCGTTTCGGTATTGTTATACGCGGACGACGCTGTCCTAATTTCCCGCACCCCTTTGGGACTACAACGTCTCATCGACGCTTTTACTCATTTTATAAATGGCAGGAAATTGCTGATTAATAAATCTAAGACTTTCACAATGACATGCGGTAAAAAATTGAAGTCACCATGTTCCTTTTTCCTAGAAGGTTCAAAGATCCAAGCTGTTAAGACATTCTGCTATTTAGGTATTAATTTTGATGGCAACGGCAAATGGACTAACGAGCAAGTAAATATTGGACATAAAGTAAATAGGAATTCTAATGGTATTTTTCGTTTTGCAACGAAAATAGGGGACCATAGAATAAAGGACATGGTTACCATATATAATGCGAGATGTGTTTCTTCAGCTCTATATGGAGTTGGATTATGGGGTTATTCCTCTACTGCCCAACTCCAGATAAATGAAAACAGTTTCCTTAAACGACTGCTATGTGTCCCGGCTGCAGCTTCCACAGACTTGATTCACCAGGAAACTGGCCTCAAATATATTTCTGATTTGGCGGCAGTACGCCCCCTATTACTATGGCGTGCAATATGGCATAAAAAGGAAACTGCGTTCACACAGTCTGTAATTAAAGACTGCCTTAAGTTAGATCTATGTCATCGTATTCCGTGGTTAAATTACATTATTTCTTGGTATAATACTTTGTTTGGAATTAATATTCATTCAGAGTATATAATACCTCTTTCAAAGAAGGAAATTAAAGACACTTTTATATTGTATAAGATGGAAGAAAGAAGTCAACAACTTCAGACCCAAAAAACTTCTGTATTTTATAGGCAGCTTAGCCTTAAGAGTGGGCTTCACTCGTACTTGGTGGATGTGACTAATAAATCGCACCGATTTGTTTTAGTACGTTTAAGACTAGGCATTGTACATCATCTAGTATCCTTCCCTGTAATAGGGGCAGGTTCCAATTCAAACTGCCCATGTGATAACGTCTGTAAACAAAGCTGTTGCCATTTCCTGCTATTCTGTAAGTTTTACGTTTTCTTAAGGAAGTTTTATTTGAAACCTATCCTTTTAAAATATAATATCCGTTTAACAGCAGACGCTATGAACTTATTATGTTCCCTTCAAAGCCTAGACGTCTGCTTCTATGTTGCATCTTTTATTTTGAAGTGTAGAGCTGCCAGGAAATCCATAATTTTATGATTATGAGAAATGCGTTCTATAATGGCTATCATGTAGATGTGTATAAGTTACTATGATTATATGGTGGTGCTCTAGATAGCCTTATGTTTTCACATGCTATCTTACACATAGTTGTAATAACTAGTGTAAGGTTACCCTGTTACGTTTGAACTAGTGCATTAGTTTTACTATGGCATGGGGGTGTCTTCTATCATGTCATGGATTTTATACTTAGGCACACACCACTTTATTTTTGGCATGGAATGATTCCTAAATTACGGAATTCTTGTTCCTGAGTAACAATATACTAATGTAAATATGTATGCCTAAATTTTGTACTACACACATATCACTTTATTAGCAAGTGGAGTTTCTAATTCCGTTTGATTCTAAGTTTACTTTGCAACATCTATTTACTTATTAGCGACAGCTGTCGGATTTTATTTTATTTTATTGATGTGTATTTATGTATGGTACTTTATCACTCCGTGCGAGATACTGGTCCCGGTTCAGTGATCTGTCATTAGTTTGTATTAAGTCAAATATATGTCATAAATTTTTTATTGTATATTCTTATGTGTGTTCAGCTTATATGGTTGTATTTATACTAACCGAATAAAAGCTTTTTGACTTGACTTGACTTGACTACCTACCTGTTATTTTGTTTGTTGTGGGACAATGGCTTCCTGATTCTTCTGGGTGGGGGTGGTGCTCCATCCTGCTCTGGGGTGGGACAGGGGGCATGGTGGGAGTTGTAGTGCAGGCCTCCCACCCACAGACACCCCTCACTGTTAAGATGGCTACCTACCTGTTAGTTTGTTTGTGGTGAGCCAATGGCTTCCAACTGCTTCTGGGTGTGTAGTGCTCCATCTTGCTGAGCTGTGGGACAAGGGGGCCTGGTGGAAGTTGTTGTGCTGGCTGCCTGTGCACAAGCCCTCATGGTGATGTTGCTAGCTACGTTTGGGGTGGATGTGAGTGAGTGAATGTTGGATCTGTGAGACATGTGTTGAGAAGTGTGTGGTGCATGTGAATGTACTTGGGCCTAGGATGTGTAGCTTTGTAGTTGTGCTTGACAGTACATAGCAGTGTGGTGGTAGTCATTTGTTTGTACTTACCAGCCTCCACTCCCCCGGCTATTCTTGTGAGACTCTCTGGATGCAGTATGGCAAGCAACTTCTCCTCCCATGCACTGAATGGTTTTGGTAGGATGGGAGGGCCGCCGCCAGTCCTCTGAGCCAGCTGACGGTTCTTGCTCCTCTTCTGTTTGACAACCCTCTTCAGGTCATGCCACCGCTTCATGATTTCAGTTTTTGAGCGTGGGGTGGTCCCTACTGCATTGACCTTATCGACTATCCTCGCCCACATTTGTGCTCTAGTGGCTAATGGTGTCTCTTGGACCAGGCTACCAAACAGTTGTGGTTCCACTCTGACTATTTCATCTACCATGACTGTCAACTCACTCTCTCTGCATTTTGGCATTGTGTTTGTGGCCATGGTTTGTGATGTGCAAAGGGGTTATGAGTGCAGGGGTATGAGTGGTGGGGTGATGTGTATGGTGTGTGATGTGTAGGGGGGTCAGAGGTGCAGGTGTGGAAGTGGTGGTGGTGGTGCTGTGTGTGGTGTGAGTAGTGCTTGTGTTTTGCTTTGCCTATTCTTTGTTGTCAGGGTTAGTGGCCTTCAGTCTAGGAATGTTGCAAAGGATTGTGGTCAGGGAAAGGGCTGGTTTTATACTCATCTATGTGGGTGTGTCCAAATGGGGTTTTGCTGTCAGGTGTGTTGTGTGGGTTGTCCTGGGATTTGTATTTTTGTATTTGCCATGTGGTTGTGTCATTGGAACTTTGTGGCCTTGTTGTGGGTTTTTTTTTTCTCTTGCCATTTTTGTCATGGTGCGTCCCCAGCGGTGGCTGTGCTGCAGCTCTTCCGCTCCAAGGTGCCCACAGGCAAGGTTGCACTCATCCAGCAGCACTGTAGTTTCAGATGAGTAAAAGACACCACAGCATGCTGGTCTGCAGCTCTCGATAAAAGCCTGATGCGTTTCTGAGCCTTTGCTCGTCTTCAGAGGCTCGACTTGAGTGTTTGGGCACTTTGACACTCCAACTATTTAAACAATGAACTGCCCTTAGATGGGCAAACTCCTATAAGTTTAAACACACTGCATTGTGGTACTGGTAGTCTGTGTCAGTTCCCTGTATGGGTGCGTCTCATTCTGCCTTTCATAGCCCTGGATGGGCCCCGGGATGCAGGTGTCCATAAATCCCTCAGCTGCTGCTTCACTTGAGATGCTCTGCAAAATCAAGCCCCCGTGACCCCCATTGTCCTCGGGGGTGTAAACCTTTGCGGCTGGGCTGCCGTGTGTTATTGAAAGGTGCACACAGGCAAGGTTGCACTCATCCAGCAGCACTGTAGTTTCAGACTGGTAAAAGACACCACTGCATGCTGGTCTGCAGCTCTCATGTCTCGATTAAAAGCCTGACACGTTTCTGAGCCTTCGCTCGTCTTCAGAGGCTCGACTTGAGTTTTTGGGCGCTTTATATATATTAATCATTGAATTATCTTTATTTCAGCGGTTGCCATAAAAGTACAGAATATATACCTAAAGATATATAATATACATTTCTCCTTTTAAAAAGACATCTTGGTTAAAATAATTTAAAATAAAAGCGGATAGTGAGCCACTATCAGCAAATGTCATAAAATGTAATAGCAAGCACCAGCAGGAGAACAGATATAGATTAATTGAAACCCAAATACTCTACACCCCCTGCCAAGAATTCATTAAAAAAATAAGACCTTGGAACCATCTTGATAAAGGCCATACCTGACAAGCTACCCTGCTCTTTTACCTAGATACAAAGTATTGAACTTGAACATTGATTAATAAAATCATAAGAACCGCATGCGTATACACCACATTGTGAACATTTATCTTGAGACAGCAAAGACAATGGGTTGTTGGATATCATACTTCAAGAGCCTAAATGCTTCTAAACAATGTGGGGTTCACAGATTTCTGCACAATTGTGTCAGCCATTTTGATCTACATTTCATATGGGGGGGGGGCAGAAAAAAATGCAGGCAGTTCTGATTCCTCAACTATGTTACAAGCTGGACACTTGGAAGATAAGGTGACAACCCATTTGTTGGTGAATGTGCGTAGAGGAAGGGATCCATGCCTAAATTGTATATAAAGTTTCCTAGCTAGGGCAGGCCGAATATCAGTTAAAAAGGGCTCTAGGCATCTTTTACCCCAATAAAAGTTACTGTCAGAGAGCGTAATGTCATGTATCAGTGCCTGTAAGGATGATTCAGTAGGTGCATGACTGACTGTATAAGTGAGTGATTAGGTGTGTCAGTAAATATATGGGTGAGTGACTGGTTGTGTGAATGTTTATATCAGTCATCCATACACCCACTGATTCACCAATACACCTTGGTGTATATATATTTAACACTCAGAAATTTTAAAAGTACACACAGTCACTGGATGATGTCCTCAGTGATGTCATTTGAAGTGTCATAAGTGAAGTCATCATTGATGTCACTGACCATGTCATGAGTGATGTAATATGTGAGGTCAAATGCAGTGTGGGGGCATGAGTTATAGTTTGCTCAGCTAACTATAACTGCTGACTTTCACTGGTTTTGTATGAGTGAATTCTGAGCCTAACTATGACGTCCCTGTAACCTTTGTTTTGTTAGTGAATTTCTAAGGTTTTTTTTAAATGCTAATTCCTAACGATGTGGTCTCTGTAACCTTTGTTTTTCTTTCAGTGAATTTCAGTTTTTTAAGAATAAATGGCGTTTCCAGAGTGGTGGTGAAAGGGGACAGGGCCTCCGACAAGCTCTCAGGAATCCCGCTGTGTAAGGCATACAGAAAGTACCACGAGGGCTTCTTGGCCCCCAAGGTCCATCAGCATCCAAGAGAATTTCATTCCCCAAGCAGTAGTGCGACAGGAGATGTGTTTGCAGAGTAGTGGTGAAAGGGGGTGTGGCATACAAAGACCCCTCAGCAATCCCGAAGTATGGGACTTACTGAAAGTAACAGGAGGGGTAGTTGGCCCTCAAGGACGTCCTTCCCCAGTCCGATTTCGGCCTCAGGGACCTGGCAACAATACTGGGTTTTTCAGGTTGGGGATGCCAGGGGTAACCTGAAGCCCCCCGCAGTCCATGCCGGCTTCCCGCCCCCTTCGGGAGCCAACTTTGCATTTGGACAGAAGAAGCCCTCTGTCCAAAAGCAATTCTGGTTTGCTTCTAGTAAGCAAGAGAATGTTCTGATCTCGCTTACCAGAACTGGAGCAGAGTTTGCTATGGATTGGCGGGAACACAAACTGCAATGTCCCGGGGGTAGGCCCTAGGGGTTAGCAGTCCCGAGGGCCATGTGTGGCTCCAGAAAGTACCCTCCTTTCTTCTTTTAGGGCCTGCCCTGGGGAGGTGGCAGTCCCTGGGGCCAAGAACAGCCCAGGAGAAGGTGCCACACTGCCCCCTCCCATTTTAGAGTTTGGCCCCGGGAGGAGGTGGTCCCTGGGGCCTGAGGGGCAGTCCATGAGGCCCCCCTCCAAGTCAAATATAAAAAGCCCCAGGGAGGTGGTGGTCCCTTGGGAAGAGAGGTCCGTGAGGTCCCCCATATTATTATAAATAGCCCCAGGGAGGTGGTGGTCCCAAGAGCAGGGGGTTTCTGCCTGGCCCCCCAATATTATTGTAATTAGCCCCGGGGAAGTTACGGACTCCGGGGCTGCAGGCAGGGCCAGTGGCCCCCCCTGCATACATAATAAAAAGTGCCCCGGGGAGGTGGATGTCCCCTACATTTTTGATATGCCCCCGGGACCTGGCCTACCTGGGGGTTATTTAAAAGAAAGCGCAAGAGCCCGTCCAGCAGTCTGGGCTGTAGGTTCGACAATGCGTTTCTATGGGAATTAAAATGGGAAAACACATTTTTTAACCCCCTTTTTCTCAGCCCTCACTTAATGGATCAATGCAAAACTTCTCATGCACAACAGAACTTACTTTGACATTTTTTGTTGGAAAATGTTGTGAAGATTTGTCAAACATTGCTAAAGATATAGACAAGTCAAAAAATGCTTTTCCTGTGGAAACTAGCTCCTAACTATAACTACCTACTAGTGACCACCTGTACATACGCCCACCAGTACTTATGCCCCCACAATCAACTGTTCATGACCTCACATATTACATTACTCATGGCATGGTCAATGACATCACTGATGACATTATTCAGTGAGTGTAAGGGCCATATTGTGAGTTTGGCCGTCCAATGGACTGCCAAATCCATGGCGGCCGTGCAGCTACCACCGCACCAGTGGTCTGACCGCCCAATTACAACTACGGTGATCGGACTGCCATGGGACCGCTGCTGCCGCCAGGAATCCATGATCCCTGGTGGTCTTGAGGAGAAATTAGAGGACTGCTGTTGGAGATATTATTGTGTAACAAGGCACAGGTATGGCAGCCATAGAGAAAAACATTCAGGGAAGGACGGCAGCAGTCATCTGTTGCTGGTAATCACAAGGAACACTCCAATGGGAGTGATGTTGTGAGTTTTTAAGATCTCGAATTCTGTGTGTCATTTTGCATTCAATTTTGAAAGCATTGAGGAAGGCATTGAAGCCGAAACGCATCTGCTTAAATAAAAGAAACTATCATCTTAACGCGTGAGTGCTCTGCAATTGTCTTGGAATGTTTATATTCCGTGAGTTCTACCCGCACGTAGCAGAGTCACTTGCTGAGAGTTCGGCACGAGTTGGTGGAAATTGGTTTGATGTGCTAACAGAAACATGCCAGAATCGCTTCTTTGGAAAGATTCTCATCGTCTATGGCTGTGAGTTATGGAACTCAAGGTTGTTTGGTTATTAAACTGACACCTGTGGGCTTATCTCCAACAGTGGGGCAAGTGAGGGGTAGTTGACACAGCAGGAGGTGGCAAGACTGTGTTAATTGAGCAATTCAAAGCATGGGCATTATCATTAGTCCTCGTACGTTCTGATACTTATTGAGGAAAGATTGATGTGTTAACAGAAACGAGCGGGAACCGCGCATAGGAAAGATTCTCTTCGCCTAGGGCTGTGAATTATTGAACTCAAGGTTGTTTAGTTATTGAACTGACACCTGTGGGATGATTTCCAACAGTGCGGCAAGCAAGGGGTAATTGACACACAGCATGGGGTGACAAAACTGTGTTAATTGAGTCATTCAAAGCGTGGGCATCATCATTAGTCCTCATATGTTCTGATTGACTATTAAGGCATTTGACCAGGAATGAATTTGATGAGTAGAAATGCAGGGACTGCTATTGGAGATATTATAATGTAATAACATGCAAGTATGGCAGCCATAGAGAACAACATTCAGTGAAGGATGGCAGCAGCCCTCTCTGTTGCTGGTAAATACAGCAAAGGGATAACAAAGGAAGCAAGTGGAGCGAATTCACTACTGGCGGTCGCCAGTAGATAGTTATAGTTAGGACCGTGTTTCCATAGGAAATCTGAAAATTCTATTTTGAATAACTTTGGCACCGGTTGACGGATCCTCGTGAAATTTTCAAAACTAATGGGGCGCTCCGCTCAGCTCCTACCCTGGAAGTCTCGGGGTGATTCGTCAAGCGGGGGCTGAGAAAAAAGGGGGGTCCCAAAACACGTTTTCCCCATGCATTTTCCCTTAGGACCTTTAGTCGAAGCTACAGCCCGAACGCCTGAACAGAATTACTTGAAATTTGGCAAAGAGTTAGTCCTCAGGTCAGGGATGTGCCTTTTGCATATATGGTGTCAATCTGTTCAGTAGTTCCTGAGAAAATTGCAGTTAAAAGTACATAAATACCTATAGGCGCGCACCGTGCGCGCACTGTGCGCGCACCATAACGTGCGCAAGCGTAATTCCGATTGGTGGTTACATGTCAGTCAACATTCGAATCGGTCGAAATCAGGAAGTGTTGTCCGCCATTTTGTGTGTGACAGTGAAAAAGGTGGAGAACGTGAAAAGGGGGCAGGGTACAGAGTTCCTGACCCCCTAGCTTTTGTCAGGGGGTCCCTGAAGGACCATGAAGGGTGAAAAAAACATTTTTTCTTTTTTTTAAATCGCGGGGTGCGCGCACGGTGGAAAAAAAATCATTAAAAAAATAGAATTAAAAATCAAATTTAAGTGTTTAGATGTTAGGTGGCTCTAAAAAGAGCCGTTGTGTTAATTGAGGAACAGAGGAATAAAAAAATGACAAAAATTATAGGGTGTCGCACGTGTGCTGCTGTATCTTGCTCTCTATTAGGGGAATGCTGGTGTCCCCATAAAAGAGAAGAGCATTGCACGCATTGCACTGTATATGCACCCTCTTAAACAGAGGGTGTATATCTAGAGGAACAGAAGCAGGTGAAGCTGCCGCCGCAGATGAAGTGCTCGGCTGAGCTGCCGATGATGTGCTCGGCTGAGCTGATACGGATGTGCTCGGCTGAGCTGCTGGAGGGTTTTCTCTAGCAGCTCGAGCATAAGCCACAGGATGCACATCTCTAACGTGCCTGATCATAGTGAAGATGCTAAAAGAGTATTTCTTTTTAGGATCTCCTCTTGATAAGACACCATTACAAATAGTGCAGGTGACTTTTGGAGCATTCACCTTCTTCTGCCCCTCTGGAAAAGTGAAAAATTGCCATATAAAAGAGTTTTTCTGTTTCCTCTGTCTCTGTGGCACAAGGGTCTCCTGCTCACTCCCAGAAGATGACTGCTGCTCTGCCATTCTCAAGTACTGGAGTACTGGAAAAGCTGCTCAGCTCCTTCTCCCAGGGAATCAGAAGTAATAATGAGGGGAGTGGGTGTGGTGTTGGAAGTTTCTGGAACTGAAACTACTATAAACCAATGAAAAGTGTTGTTTCTAAATCACATGACCTGAAACTACTATAAACCAATGAAAAGTGTTGTTTCTAAATCACATTACTCGTAAAAAACCATTGAAATTCCACCGTTATAGTTAGTTCAGATAACTATAACTCGCGCGACCGCCACTCTATCACAAGGATGATGTCATCAGTGATGTCATTAGTGATGCCACTGACCATGTCATGAGTGATGTAATATGTGACGTCATCAGCAGTGGATTGCGGGCACGCAAGTTATAGTTATCTGAACTAACTATAACGGTGGAATTTCAATGGTTTTTTACGAGTGAAATGTCCAGCTAACTATAACATGTGTGAAACCTATGTGGTTTTTTAAGTGGATATATATATATATATATATATATATATATATATATATATATATATATATATATATATATATATATATATATATATATATATATAATATTATCTACTGGCGGTCGCCAGTAGATAGTTATAGTTAGGACCCTGTTTCCATAGGAAATCCGCAACATTCTATTTGGAATAACTTTGGCGCCGGTCGATGAATCCTCGCGAAATTTTCAAAATAGGTGGGGCGCTACGCTCCGCTCCTACCCTGAAAGTCTCGGGGGGATTCGTCAAGCGGGGGCTGAGAAAAAAGGGGGGTCCCAAAACGCGTTTTTCCCATGCATTTTTCCATAGGACCTTTAGACACAGCTACAGCCCGAACGGCTGAACAGAGTTACTTGAAATTTGGCAGAGAGGTAGTCCTCAGGTCAAGGAAGTGCCTTTTGTAGGTCTGGTGTAAATCTGTTCAGTAGTTCCTGAGAAAATAGCATTTAAATCAATATATATATGTGGGCGGAGCCTAACCACACATCTCATCCTGAGATCTGATTGGCTGTCAGCACTTCATCCAAGAAGTGTTGGCAGCCATCTTGGGACCAATATACATGATAGCACCTCATTAAAAAGCATTGCAGTTAATAGAAGATTTTAAGACTTTAGTTACATTATAAATCATTTGTTGATGGTACCATACTCATTTTAGGAATTGTGGTATGTTCTAAGGTGATTTCACCATGTGAAAAAGCCTTCTGCTGGGATATCATGATTGAGAGAAAAATATTTTCTCATGCTTTTACCACAGAGGTTTGGAAGGTGATCTATAAGCTAAACTGAGAGCTTATTTTCTGTAAATTCACATTATCTTTCTCAGTCATGTGAGAATGAAGTCTGACATTCTCAGTAAAACATGTACATCCAACAAGGGCAGAGACTGTCAGTTGATTCCTTTGTGTTCTACTGCAGCTTTCCAGAGTGTTCCAAAGAACTACTAGAGCGCTAACCGTCCTACTTATGATAAATGTATGGCACACCTGAAGCCATCTTGCTTGGATTAAAGTGGTAACTCTTAAAACATTTAATTTAAAAAGGAACAACATGAGGTGGTTCATTTTTCCATAAAAAGTATGATTAGTGCTGCATAAAGAAAAATTAGGGCACATTTTGAGTGACTTCTCAAATCCTGGCATGCAGACTGAAACATGCACTTTCAATACCAGCAGCAGTTTTCCCTGGTGAGCAGTAGCTTTACTACAGTGATCTAATGAGCAAAAAGAGTGCTAACATTCTGATTTTATGGCAAATGTGTGACACATTTGAATGCCTTCTTGATGGAATCAAAGTAAAAAACTGAAAGTATTTCCTACTGAGGAGACTGCAGTAAATGAGGAAATTAGGAAACTTCATAACAAATAAGTCTCCCAAGATGGCCACCAGAGACAAAAGAGCCCAAATGTAGCCCAAATATCACCCAGATGTAGCCCAAGTATAGCCCAATGACAGAATGTCCAAGAATGTTCTTAAAAACAACTAGAGCACTTACTGTCTTCATTATGACAAAAGTATGGCACACCTGAAGCCATCTTGATTGGAAAAAACTGGTAACACTTAAAACATTTAATTTAAAAAGGAACACAATGAGGGGGTTCATTTTGCCATAGAAATTATGATTAATGCTGAAGAAAGAAAATGAGGGCACATTTTGAGTGACTTCTCAAATCCTCTTCTATTTCATTAAAAAATTCTGACATGCAGACTGAAACATGCACTTTTAATACCAGGAGCAGACTTCCATGGTGAGCAGTAGTTTTACTACAGTGATCTAATGAGCAACTAGAGTGCTAACATTCAGAATTCATGGCAAATGTGTGACATATCTGAATACCTTCATGATGGAATCAAAGTAAAAAACTGAAAGCATTTCCGACTGAGGAGACTGCAGTACATGAGGAAATTAGGAAACTTCATAACAAATAAATCTCCCAAGATGGCCACCGGAGACAAAAGAGCCCAAATGTAGCCCAAAATCACCCAGATATAGCCCAAATATAGCCCAATGACAGAAGTGTGCAAAACACTTATTATTTTGTGTTTTTGCAGTGTTATATAGTGCAGACTTGTCAGGTATTGGAGTGCTTTACATGAGCATTGGTTACATCACACAAGAACAAATTCATTTTGGTTGTAGACATGGGGAGACTAAGTGATTTGACCAGAATCACAGAATGTCGAGCTGAAGCAGAAACTTCAACCTGGTTCCCCAGTTGCAAAGTCTGCAGTTCTGGAAGTAACACCACATCCTCTCCCCTAAGTGCAACATTTAATCAAGTTGTCAACTAGATAAAAAAACATAAAGATAACAAATAATTTAAAAGTGCTTTGTCGCTATTTGAAAACTCAGAAAATATGTCCTTATTTTAGTCTTTTAGAGCACTAACCATAATTTTGATGCCAATAAGACCCTCTCATATATGTAATTTCTAAAGGAATGCTCTAGGTATTACAGTTTTGATTACATCAAGATGATGTCAGGCGCTCCACACTTTTGTAATAAATATAGAATGTTAGCAATCTAGTTGTTCATTAGGATACTGTTGAGAGGCAGAGGCCAGGGGCACGGACTCTGAAAATTGAAGGCAGGTAGGAGGGTGCAAAGGCAACAATTTAACCACACTGAGCAGGCAGGAAGGGCCGTGGAAGCACAACAGACTATGGAGGGCAGTGGAAAGGGGGGCAGGGGCAACAAACCAACAATACAGGACTTGCAATAGAGGCTGTTGGAGGGAAGATCTATTACGGGTCAAGGAAGCTAGGGGCGGTCCCCAGAGCCCCGGGAGCCACCACAGAACTGAGCAGGAGAGTGAGTCAGGGACAAAAGGGGCACCTTAATTTGAGCCGGGGTGCCTAGGAACGCTTGCTCCAAAAATGAAGAAAACAGACATATGAGACATGGAATTGGAGGCAGAATACAATGGCAGTTTAATGAGAAGATGCAACTTCAAAGAAACCGCAGAATAGAGACCTAAAGTACAAAATACAGAATCCAGATAATCATACAGCTGTCATGATATTCTCTGTATCTCAATTAATGGACTGACAGAGAGAGAGAGAAAACACAACTATAAATGCATCATGAGAAACAAGTTACACCAAGGAAAATGTTACCTAGGGACACTCACATATACTCTTAGAGCAAGCATTCCTGCAATTACAATACAACATCTTTTAAATGCAAAAGTAAAGAGAACAATGGTTAAACATAACATGACATTTCATATAGGTAAAATAGAATAAGATACTTCAAGCAAAGCCGAGCAAGACATTTTAAGCAAAGGAAGACAAGAGCTCCCAGTTCTTGGGGAAAACCTGCACAGCCTGTTAACCTACATACAGACGGCGAGGTTGTCCGTCGATATCTGTGGGTGCTCCCTTTTTATATCATTTTGTGGGCTCCTTTGCACGCTACATCTACCTACGCATGCTACCCAAAAGCTTTGTCTGCAGATTTTACCAGACATTTCGTCATTTACCCACTTAATGCTGACAATGGACTGGGTGAAAAGGTCAGTCTCTCAGGCCAATCGCTTATCGTAAGTTCCATAGAGCAAGCAGAAAATAATGGGTATTGTACAGGAATTCAATATATTCATGTATAAAATCTCCTCAGTTCTCCTAACTTGACGCTCTGCGGTTGCCACTTCCTTAAAAGCGGGAAACCTGCCCAGGAAGCAAGTACCAGTCCAGGATGCAGCCTACTGTATGTCGACAGCTTCAGGGGGATGTTGAACTTTGATACCGAGCACGGAGCACTCGGGTAGGGTGGGGGCTACTAGTTTGGAGCAGAAGGCCTCGCAGACCTGCCTTCAGACTGCTATACACTAAAATTGCAGAGCTATGGTCAATTTAACAAAGAGGCCTACATATTGAACAGAAGGGCCTACACAGGGGTTTTATGCTGGCTGAGTGGTAAGGATGTCTCAGGATAATTATATAGCAACACAGGACCCGCTGGTCAATTTAATACAGCCTACAAATGCGGCTGGCAGGGCAAGGACAAGGGTCTCATACTTCAGGTGTGGACAGAACGGGCCAGGGGCCCCCTGTGATACAAAATCTACCCTCCTTCAAGGCTGTGGCAATGTAATAGACCATTGTGGGCAGAAGGAAGAGGCAATGGTAGTACAACCATACATGCCAACAGACCCGATTCAGCCAGGAAACGTCCAATGTTTTTAAGCTCAAATGGGATTTATTTGATCTGTCTCCTGTCTACAATATCCTCTTTTTCAATGTAACTCAAAGGGGAAAATCAATACCCCAGTTTTTTTTCAAAATCTCCCTCTTACCAAGTTCAAAATGTTCGCAAGTATGGTACATTGGATCATGGAAGGAAATGGGATAGGGACATGGACTTGGATAACAGAGGACAGGAGAGACATGGAGAGGTGCACCAAACTGACCCTGCAGGGCAGGCATCAGGGTTTGCAGCAGCACAATACACCACACAGGGCATGCAGGACGGGAGTGCAGCACAACAATCCATAGAAAGCAAGAGGGAGGTGACAGGACCATGCACATGGACAACAGAGAACAGAGGGGCAAGAGGCAATGGTAGCTAGCTGACCATAATGGACAGACAGGAGAGAAGGCTGCAGCATAACAGACCATAAAGGGCAGGAGGGACGGATCAGGGGCATTACAATGGAACAGACAAGCCAGGAGGGAGGGAGTAGGGGTCTGCACATGTAAACAGAGGGCTGGGGGCAAGGGGGCAGGGCAGGAGCAGCAAGATGGCCATGGAGGTCAGGCAGGATGGGCACTAGAAGCAAGACACAACATGAAGAGCAACAGTGAGACTGTGATGGCATACACACAGACCATGGAGGGAAGGTGGGAGGGGGTCAGGGGCAGCTAACTGACCACACAGGGAAGGTGGGAGGGGCCATGGCAGCACAGAAGACCATGCATGGCAAGTGGGAGGGTTAGTGGCAGCACAATGGCTATGATGGGCAAGAAGGAGGGTGCAGGGGCATGCACAAAGGACGATGGAGGATAGAAGGGAGGGTCAGGACCTTTGCACAGACAAGAAAGTTCAGGGGAAGGGGCCTCACAACAGACCACACGGGGCAGGCAGGAGGAGCAGTTGCAGCACAACAGACCAGGGAGGGCAGAAGGGTGTGGCAGTACAATGGACCATGTAGGACAGGAGGAAGAGGATAGAGGCATGGCATGTGGACAGGCAGGGTGGAGGTGGCAGGGACAGGTTACAGTCATCTGACAATGCTAGGCAGGTGGGAGGGGAGTGGCAGCTCAACAGAACACTCAGAGTAGATAGGAGTGGCAGGTCCATGGGACATGGTGGGCAAAAAGGATGGAGCAGGGGCATGCACAAAGACATCGGAGGGCAGGGGGAAGGAGAATCGGGGCAGCAAGCTAGGCACAGAGTTTAAGCAGGAGGTCAATGATGGGGCATAGAATTGGGCAATGGAGGGCAGGAGGAGTGGACTGGTACATCATACTAAATTGAGGGCAGTGGCAGCACATCAGACCATGCATGGCAGGAGGGAGGAGGCTAGTCCATGGATTCACACAACAGAGGATAGGGAGGAGGGGATGGGGCAGCAAGCTAACTGTTCAGAGAAGGCGGGTATTAGAAACTTTATTGTTTTTAAAACATTTTGTCTGTGCAAACTACTTAAAATATGAACAAGTATGCAGCATAATCTCACTTTTATTCAGGAAGAAGAAGACGTTAGTGACTGTGACTCCGGGCTCACTTGGCAAAAACACCCCCTGACCCTCCACCCCCTATCGCAAAATGTAATGCCCGTGAAAAGGGTAGGTGAACACAGTGTTATATAGAACAGAGTCCTGAGAGCACGATTGAAAATGAAAACTAGATATAGTGTATGGTATAAACTATGCACCAAAAAGTGTGATATAAGATGAACCAGGCGTGAAATATAATATGCAATACATTGTGCGCAATGACAGATTCATTGGAGAGCGCGAGATAGCACAGGCACTAGCGTGTGCTATGCGATATGCGCCTTGGAGTGTTATATGCACAGGGCAGTGTTGTGTAACCTAACTAGTCTCTAAAGTTGTAATATAAAATATGTGCTGGGGAGTGTAACGTTGCATATGCACTGTGACAAAGATATGGATCCCAAATTGTAATATGTATGGCATAGCACTGTGCGTTATAACATAGGCATCGAGGAAGGCACGTTAGATGGGGCAATATAACCCGTGCGAAGACAAGTGTGGCATGACATTTTCACGGGGTGGTGTTACAGTGCACATGGGCTAGAGAGTGTCATAGCATATGCACTAGCTAGTGGAATACAATACAGAGGTGTGTGGCACTCGGCAGGCAATGGTGGGTGTAACACGGCATTGGGCTCTGTCAGGAGCGCGCTGTGACTCGCAAGTGATGTTCGTCCCCTTTCCAGAGAGTAAAATAAAAAGTATTACACATCCGGCAGTGGATGTGTGTTTTATTAACTGTGAGGGGGGTTTCTTGCATAGTTTTGGTCGAATTTTTGTCGAATCCCCTTTGAATGGCTTGGTGTGCATGTGTATTAAATGTGCCCGTCAATAGCTACCCATGTTTGTATAAATAAACGACAAGGGTGTCTACCGGGATTAGGCACGGTAGAGCATCAGACATGTCAGAGCTTCACTAGTGGTGTAAATACATTCCACGTGGATTAATTGCATGCATAGTCGCCTTTTAATGAATATCACGCAAATCGTCATGGTGATAGGTACGTACGGTTTGTCCAGCATGTCCTAGGTGTGTATATAAATATATATTTTTTAAAAATAATAAAAAACAGTGGCCGGCCCTGGGGATTGGGGTCAAAAAAATATAATTAGGAGACAGGCCCTGGGGGATGGGGTCATCAGGGCCAATAAATTAGAATAAGAAGGGGAACCACACAGCCCCCCTTCTTAAAAAAATAAAATAAATAAAAGACTGGCATCGTGCCGGAGGCCATGCCCCCTCCATGCAGCACTCTGCAAACGCGCCCCCAACAGGCATCTCCAGTATGCGCCAGGGAGCTGGGCTGCAGACAGGTGTTCTGAGGCCAAGCCCCTTTTTACACCTCTCTGCAACGCAGCTCTGTGGCGCTTACTGGAGGTACCTAGTGGTCTAGTGTGACCCTAGGGACCCTTAGGATTCAAGGGGACTTAATCTCTCAACTTAGAACAGCCACAGGGCGCGTTTACACAGTGGTGAAGGGAGGGGACGGGGCCTGAGGTGACGTGTGCAAACACGCACCATGGCACGTTTTAAATTGGGGATATAATTTCCCTTCAATACTGAGGGCCCCTGGGGGCTAACTAGCCCACCAAGTGCTTCCAGTAAGCGCCACTGAGCTGCATTGCAGAGAGGTGGTCCAGGCCGTGCCACTTTTTACACCTCTCTGCAACGCAGCTCTGTGGCACTTACTGGAGGTACCTAGTGGGCTAGTTGGACCCTAGGGACCCTCAGGACTCAAATGAACTTAATCTCCCAACTAAAAACGGACACAGGGCGTGTTTACACAATGGTGAAAGGAGGGGACGGGGCCTGAGTTAACGTGTGCAAAAACGCCCTGTGGCCTGTTTTAAGAGGTAGTTTTAATCCCCATGCCCTATTATATACTAGGGGCTTATAGAGGAGGTAAGGCTAATCACAGGGGGACCCCAACGCATAATGTTCCCTAGTGTATGTAGGTGTTTTCACTGTATTCTAAGTGTCTTTTAACATAGCACTGGCTCTAGGACTGGTTAGTCAGACTCAGTTACCACCAGTATCCGTCTGAAAAAGTTGAGGGTACAGGATGATTTTGCAACAAGGCTTCTTTCTGCTCTTCTTTTTGTTCTTTCTGCACGTTATCCTTCTTCCTGCACTTATCTTCGTATTTGAGGACTTCTGTTGCTTCTTTCTGCACTTCTTTTGTTTCTTTCTGTGCATTTTTTCTTCTTTCTTCACATGTCCTATCTCTGTAGGCATAGTTAGAAATTAGCATTTAAAAAACCTTTGAAATTAACAGAAAAAACCATAGGTTTCAGGCACGTTATAGTTAGGAATTAGCATTTAAAAAACCTCAGAAATTCACTGAAAAAACCATAGGTTTCAGGGGTGTTATAGTTAGCTGGACTTTTCACTTGTACAAAACCATTGAAATTCCCCCGTTATAGTTAGTTCAGCTAACTATAACTCGCGCGCCCGCAATGCACTGCTGATGACGTCACATATTACATCACTCATGACATGGTCAGTGACATCACTCATAACATCACTGATGACATCTCAAATGACATCACTGATGACATCACTGATGACGTCATCCTTGTGATAGAGTGGCAGACCTCCTCTCACCCTAATATAACCTTTGATACACACATTCAAAAATAGAGACTAAAATTTTCAAAACAATGGACATACCAATACCAGTTACAACAACCTCTTCAGTAATTCTAAGATCCACATACACATCCACCCATTCACCAACAGTCCAATACAGTCACTCATACATGTACTCACTCATCATATGTACTCATACACCTATACATCCTGTTACACAATGCCACTCATCCATAGTTACTCACACACATAGTCACTCATGCTAATAAAGAATCAAACATACATTTACTTGCATATACAGTTATACACACACCACCACACTTACTTCTACGGAAACTTACACATACTTAGTCTTTTAAACAATCACTTATAGAAACACATACTTATTCATACAGGAACTCTTTCAATCTCTCACTCTCACATATACTCACATATATACACCAATAGTCACATATACTAGTTTAAAACATATGTAGTTACTCATAAAGACACTATTGAGACAGTCATTCACTCACTAACACACCCATACACACACTCATCCACCCATACAGTCCTGCACACATACTGTGTTCAACACATACAAATAGTGAGTCACTCATTCATGCACCTATGCACTACGTAATACCCCCACCGAACCATGCAGACACTCAGACTGATACTCAAAAAACCAACTAATAACCTATATAGACACCCATGTAGCTACTCACCAACCCATGCAGCCACTTATACACAAAGTGAGAGACTGATACAGATATTTACATATTTAAACATTACTCACTAAGCCATGTATTCACTATGATACACTTAATCAGTCAGTTACACAATCAATTTTTCAAAAACAAATCATCCATTTAGACACTTATATACCCATTTATTCTTCCATCGACCTTGAGATATACATATATAAAACATATTTAATTTTCAGAATAACACACATTCACTGGATGATGTCATCAGTGATGTCATCAGTGATGTCATTTGAGATGTCATCAGTGATGTCATGAGTGATGTCACTGACCATGTCATGAGTGATGTAATATGTGACGTCATCAGCAGTGCATTGCGGGCGCGCGAGTTATAGTTAGCTGAACTAACTATAACGGGGGAATTTCAATGGTTTTGTACAAGTGAAAAGTCCAGCTAACTATAACACCCCTGAAACCTATGGTTTTTTCAGTGAATATATATATATATATATTTTAGCGCCTGCTCAGCTCTAGACATATCTTTACTGCTGTTGTAATAAAGCTATTTTATTTTTATTGCCTGTGGTTGCACTTGAATTCCTGCCAAATGTAAGTTGTCTTTTATCTGCATTTGTCTCTAGGTAAGTTTTTCAGATACGCTCCAGGAGTTCGGGCCCATAGAGTTGGACATTTCCTGTTTTCTTCTCCATGTGGTTTGCTACCATATTGTGCGTGACTTTCTCAATGCTTGAGATGGTCGATTAACATGTTTTTCTACAACTTTTTAAGGATACTTGTTAACTAAAGCCTAATGTGTTTGGAACAATGTTATTATTTTTGAGAGTTTAAATGTTGCGGTAAAGTTATTATATGTTTTCTTATCTTGGTAGAATTCTTTTACGTTATTCTTGCTCCTTTACTGGTGGAGCATATAGGTCCATGGAGTGCAGACACATCCAGGTTAGACATATATTTGTTCAATCCTTCCCTTTTATGCTGCAATGTTTTGCTGGGGAGGAACAGGTTCAAGCAAGGGTGGGGCAGCCTTTTCCTTTTTGTTCTCCATGCCCCTTTCTTTGCTTGCCACGGGGCGAGCACCATTTTGTGGAGCCAATATGTATCATATGCTGCTGTTTTGTCTTTGCCTTTCATGCCTCTTTCCTTGCTTTCCATGTGGGTGACCACCGTTTTGTGGACCCCATGAATTTGACTGATTATTAATGATTTTATGCCACTTTTAAAAACCCTTATCTTGGAGCACTGATTGTTATGGCCCTGCAGCGAAATCAGGTATTATGGTGTGCCAAATGCGTACAATCCCATAAAATCTCTTTAAAATTATACAAAATTTTACAAAATTATTCTTAATTCTGCAGAATGTGAACATGCCATTTTGTGCTATATTTTAGCATGAAATGCATCATTATGTCAATTTCTGGCATGAGGATGCATTTAAGCAGAAGCACCGCAAACAACTGCTACTCCTATTCTGTTGTTCTTGTGTGTTTGTAGTACATTTTTACAGTGAATGGTGCATTTCCAGTAATGTCTTCCTTCTGGCTTTTTATCGCCTGGAGGGGCACAAGATGAGCTTAGACTAAGACTGGGATGGAGAGAATTTGGTGAATTAGCTGGCATTGAAATCCAGAGACCTCGCTGCTAAGGGTTGCTGCTCAAGCTGCTGTCCAACAAGAAGTAAAAAAGATAGGCCCAAAAAAAGAGGTTTCTGTTGAGAAAGCAGCCAGTGAGAAAAAGTCTTTTGCCCTCACTAACATAAACTCCTCATCCTTTTTCTGCCAAGGTGTGCAACATAGCACACATATTGCACCTTCCTGTGGGCAGGATGTAATTGAGAGGATCACTTCTGGATCCACTACCACCAAACAATGGCAGTACGTGGATGGACGCACGTGCGAGGAGAAGAAGAATACAGAACCAAAACTCCTTGGATAAAACCAGGACTCCGAAGAGGAAAAACCCCTTCTCAGTTTTGGCTAATGGGGCCATTATGAATCGCTAGTTAACCCACAGTGCTGCGAACATACAGATGGAACCAAAAGACAATTAATATACAATCTGGACGCAGACTAGACTGAGCATTAGATGACCTTTGATAAAAAGATACACTTGGCACAGAGATAACTCTCCTCAGATAAGAATAAATAATCAGGGACAAAAACGAATCCCTGAAGGTACACCTATTTGCTTATTCCCACTTGAGGCCAAGGCACATATTCGAACAAGAGACAATTCCACGTCGAATAACTCATATAACCCCCAGTCCACTGTACAGTTTTAAAGAAATTGATTTATATTTGGTCCTGATGAAGGTGATATAAACTGTCTTTCACCGAAACGTGCGTAGACCATTTTTAGACATGTGGGAATCCTACCCAAGACACTGACAAGAGAAGAACTAATCAGGAAGAATGAGCCAACTCTTGAATGTTTATGCCGGAATTTAAATCATGTTAGAAAGTATAATCTAGGAGGATCCGCATAAGTTTTGTATTTTATTGTCACTTCTTGTGTTGTATGCTTGTCAGTATAATTGAAGAGGATGAAAGGTGAGAATGGAGGTATGATGGTTTTGTGTGGGGGTTACCACAATTTGCAGATTTTACCCTTTAATGTACAAATTACAAAAAATGAGATGAATTTGTGAATATTTGTATATTTTGTTATGACTATATGAGCACCAAAAAAAGAGAATATTTATATGCAAAAAAAAAATACAAGTGTTTGATAAATAATAAAATCATAACAAAAATTATATGTGCTAAGACTCCGTCTATGGGGAAATGTCGTAATTTGAGCAACGGCCAATATTGAAATGAAATAGGTCAGATTAGAGGTTTCTCTCACTATCCAGCACCGCCAAAGCCAAACCAGATGCCTCCCAGCTTAGTAACTCCTGCCATGTCTAGCACCAGTGAGTTTGAAATAGAATTGTCCCAGCAAGCTGAATTTTCCCAGGAAAATCAACAGCGACAAGAGTTTTCTACACCTTTTCTTCTGGAGGTAGGTGATAAGCAGGACATTAAGCTTGCTGCACAGCAGGATTTCGTCACAGCTCTTCCAATCACCAATGAAGAAAAGAAAGGCCACTCTCTCATCTTTTCCAAGCTCCCCTACAGAAGATGATGTCATACAGATGATGTTGACATGGGGTCCTATTACAAGATACAAGGTATAAGGAAGGCTCCAGACCACTTGATTGAAGGTGTGAAAGTTAAACTAATGACTGTGCATGTCGAAAGTGGTACAGAGAAAGTGAGTATCACTTCTGGGTAACCTACTTTAGGTCATGCCGTAGCATCAATACAAGCTCCTCCCATCTTTTAAAAAACCCAAATACCTGTTCCCAATGTAAACGCATACACAACTACCTAACTTTACCTCAACATCTTTTGGCTTTGGATCTGTAAATAGGGTCTCCTCTTGGGTTTGGGATTTCTTTACACTTTACATGAGAATCACATTGCAGACTGCACAATTTGACACAGACTAGTGCATCTTGGAAAGCCAGGTGGACATTATAGTACTGGGGGCTAATTTGCCAATATTTAAACCCAACTGAGAGAGAAGAATTAAAACTGAGAGAAAAAGGTAGTGGTGATGAAGAAGTCATTGTTATGTGAAGAGGCCCTGTCACTGTTGCTGCACAGTCAGCATGTGCAGCAATCTCAGTATGGCATGAGGAGAATAGGAATTGCATGTTCACCCCAAAGCATCCAATCAGCGTACATCTTCGACTGAGGCCACTTGAGGTGGGATTGTCACAAAGAACAAAATAACACATTCAAGTTCATGTTCATCAATGTGTTGCTGTACCTTCAAACCCATGAGATTGTTGATTTATACAGCAGGAAGTTGTTCAAAAGATTAATGCTTGATCTGCCTTTTCCTTTGGTGGTAATAGAGGTGTTTCTATAAATCGGGGAGACTTTCTATCCAATGGAAGGTTCCAAGCTAGATCTAATATTTAACTTTTGCTGTGCCACTGCTACTTTTGTATGACTTGGAACTGGTTGGTGAAGCAATGACGAAAAGTTCTGTTCATTGGCATGCAACAGTAACAATGCTCTCCATGGGAAAAGCACATAGTAGTTGCGAACGTCCTTGAACAATTCAATCGGAAATTCTATGAATTACTTCAAACCAGACGTTTTATTATTGGATTCATTGCCACTGGCTGTAATATTTTCAAAGCCATGGCTGATCGAAAGTACATCAGAGTCTTATGATTAGCTCAAGGCATCAACCTAATTGTGCCGTTGAGGATCAATAACCATTCCTAGCCAATTGGAATTCCACCTTCTACATGCTGCAACGACTGTTTGACCAGTACATGCCTATTAATGATTACATAGCACAAAGGAGAGGGAAAACTGTCTAAGCCATGACGATGGAATTTTAGAAATGGAGACGAGTACAGTGCCTGATCCAAATTCTGGCACCTTTTGAGATTTTAATATGGAGAGTCAGCAGGTTTATACCATGAGCAAAGCTATCCCATTTTTGCACATGCTGCAGGGCCATTTGCTTAAGGTATACGAATCATATTCCAATGTCAATAGAGAAGCAGTTTCTTAATCCTTCACGTGAATGCAAAATTCAAGTTGCAAAAAGCGAGTGTGTGTTTGAGAGAGAGTACCTATTTTTCTTTTGAATCTGAATCTACTGTACAAAAAGGACTTCCAACTTTCATTTCTTTTTTATCACTGGATGTCTCTGTTAATAAGAATTATAATAACAGGAAAGTGAGTGAACCTGAAGATGACATAATGCAACATCAAGGGCATAGAAGAAGTGAAGTGTTGTTGTCCTCCTGAGAGCACAGTGGCAGCCCCGAGTTGAGAATCATGTTGCAACAGCAGCAGCTGCAACCACCATTGGGAACACAATCACCATTCCAAGACACACCTGCTATGAAACCTAAAACAACAGCATCACTCTCACATACAACCTGAGCTATATGTTGATTTCTGAATATTCCAGGAGTTAAATCAAGCACACTGGTTCAGGAAACTCAAAAACAGCAAATGTTAAGAAATATGACAATAGAGAAGATGTTACAAGACTACATGGATTCCCAAACAGAAGTCTACTTGGATCAAGAGCCATTGACTTGTTGCCATGTGAAAACACAACATTGGCCATAAAGTTGACAAGCAATCAATTATCTAGCATATCCTATAGCCAGTGTATGCTTGGTTTTGGTGGTTTGTGCAGCTGGTGCAATTATTATTCTTCAGGAAACATGGAGAGACTGACAATCATTAGAATGAAAAACAAATCCATCCCCAAAAACGATAAGGCCTCAGAAGAAAAAAGAGTGGATGAGGGTAATTTCTCTGACATCACAAATGCAGCAAGTGATCATCCCTGAGAGGACCTTTCTGAATTTGAACATGAACTCTACAGTATGGAATAAAAAAATGTAAGATAACACACAGAAATTTCTGCAGTAAGAAAAAGAAAACAAACAGTTTTATTTTGATATTTGGAGTTCTAATATAAATAAACTTAAATAGATGAGTATGCAAGGCACAGACAGCAAATCAAGGAGACCACAGTCAGTTTGTCCTAGTAACTAAGTGGTGAGGGGTGACAAATAAAATAAAATAATTCCACCTTAGGGTCAATCATAGACTTTGCAATGAGCAATGGTCCCTATGTCTGCAATGAATGCCTCAATTTATGTAAAGAACAGGGTGTCCCCTGCCTAACCTGCTCGGCTGTCAGTAAAGATTCAAAGGACTATATTTCTTTCATGGGAAAAGTGACTTCTGTCTCTGAACGCAAAACAATTATGCTGCCAAATTTTCTTTGAAAACATATGGGGAGTCATGGCAACGTTGGGCGCAGGTGTGTGGGACCCACTACCTGCCTCTACCATGATTGGGGGTTGCCAGGGGTGACAAAACTTTTTTCGTGTGAAATTCATTCTCATGTCAGTTTTTGCTCAATGTGTTTGAACCATATTTACTGTAATAAGCACAATTTTGCATACTTTCCCGGATATTTTGCGTAATTTCCGCTAAAGAAATTATGTGAGTTTCAACCGGGATTCGTGCTACTACACAAATGGAGCAATAGCATGACTGGGAACAATTAGAACGAGAAGTAAACAAGACATAATGAGAAGGAGAGATGAGTTCACCATAATACTTGCAGCTAGACACAAACAGACAAGTACAGAGTGGTAAAGCCATGGATGCATGGATACACAATACGAAAAGACACTACTATTGGTGATTATAGAATAAAAAACAGAGGAGCGGCAATAGATGCAAATGCAGGAGAAAGGCTTTTAAATATTGGTGGGGTGGCAGAATTAGAAAAAGACAGCAAAGGGCTGAAAAGAAAAGAAGTCCATCAACAGGACAGAAAAATAGTCAAAGCAGGAGAGAATCAATGGGAGACTATGATTTTTCTCGATTTAAAAACAAGCAAAACAATATATTTATAATTGTGAAATAGATGGAATCGAAAAGTGTGGGCATCAGAGGAGGAGTGGGCGAAAAAGTTCATCATGGATCAAAAATATCCCCAGATAAAGTAATCATAATAATATTCTAAATAATAATAAAGATTTTTGTAATTAGAGTAAACCTGTGTAGTAAATGGTGGAATGAATTCAACAGAGTAATCTTCTGCAGGACCTTAAAGCAGAAAAAGCAGCCAAAGTAACTGTCTTCAGAACATCTGTACAATAGAAAAGTAATCCGAATAATCATCCTTGATGCAACATACGCTAAAGTAACCAGAGTACTATACTTGTCTAGTCTAATGTACTGTGAACTAATAGGAGAAATCTGCCTTTTTGATATAATACACAGGATATTAATCTGAACACTCCTCCCATTATTAAATGCAAGAATTAAATAATCAGTTTAAACTCCTTCAATGATCTGATGTAGGATAAATGAATCAGAATAATATCCTATTACTGCATACAGGATAAATTGAGTTGAATAATCTCCTGCATTTGAATGCAAGGAAGTCAAATAGAAGTAATTCCATTCTGTAATTGAATGCAGATTAAAATAACTGGAGCAATCTATTCTATGAAAGGTATTACATGAGAATCAAAACAATGCAGCAACCTTCTGTAGTTCACATGGCCCTCATTACAAATGCTGTGGAGGAGGGTGTGATAGTTATTGCACATGATTAAATCTGACACCAAAGGTATCAGAATTTCTCAGGTGTAGTTTATAGCACCTATGACAAGGTTACCCCAAAAATGGGACAGAACATGTGCTAGTGTCTACATCGGATTTTCCCCCTGGTAAATGTAGGCATATTTGACTGGCAGAAATGTAACTGGGGGAAATTGCATGGGTGCAGTGTTTGCTGTGAAACTAATAATTCCAAAATGAATAGTAATGAGAATAATCTGTAGTCCATTGAAACATACATTTTGAGTAACCGGGCTGATCTAAGCAGAACAATCATACACTGTAAATGTCACAATCTAAGTACTCCCCTGTGAACAAGCACAGGGTCAATGTAATTTCTGTAATTGTATATGTAAGCAACCGTAGTAAAATTACTTCATTTATGATGAAGCAACATAATAGTTATTTACTAATATAAATTAAAGCAATCTATTGCAACTCAAAGTAAACCTAATCTGATACATTTTAATTCAGACAAATATTTAGAGTGATCTGTTTATGTGATGCAAAGGCAAGACTATTACAGAAATCTGTTTTTGTAACAAGATGCGTAATAGAGAAGTGTAGGTACTATGCTGATCCTTAGGTAAAGTGTGTATATAATTGAGTAATCTGAAATTAGCTAACAGGCATGCAATTGTTGTAATCTTCAGGCTAAACTTTTGTAGTGCAAAGAGAGTGTCCTCCACTTTAAGACTGCTATTGCCCACTGCACTTTGAAACTAGGTAAGCTAGTCAAGAGTGTCTCCTTTTGTACTTCAGTGAAAGGTCACAGTAATGCTCTTTTCAAATCAAACAAATTGAAGCAACTTTGTAAATGTATGAAAATTGATCGGACTGCTCACTTTCTTTAAACTTATGCAGGTGAGCACAATCCATTTGCTCCTCTCCTATAATGCAAAACGTGAAGTAATAAGAGCAGTTGTTATTGTACAACACAGATGTAGGTCGGTTTTTGCTGCTGCCTGTTGCACTGTCCTTGCCATGTTACCATTTTGAATCTGATCTGCATGGGTTCTACCTTTTCCATCTACCTGTGGAAACTTGCCCTGCTGCTCCAACAGCTCTACATTTCCTCTGTGCCAAAGTGAAACTTGAGACAATCTTCACACTGTGCTAAAGCTACAGCCATTAGCTTATCCCGAACTTCTTTTTCTGCGTGACGTTTTGTACTCAAATACCACCACAAATGTCTAACTTCCAAAAGAGACACAGTTGTGCAGCATTTGAAACGTCCCTTGCACTGCACTCACCAAAAGGAGCTCACTGCTGTGAGAAACGTCAGAGGCGGGCTCCAACCCGCATCAACATCAGCAGCGCTGTCAGTTACATTTTATTAAAGCCAACGGATGATGTGCAGCAGTTTTCAATGTTGTCCCTCTTTCCTGACCATTTTCAATTTACAATTGACTTATTTTGCTCAATAATACGTGGCACAATAAATATTTCTGTAGTGCCTTAAACAAAGGGATGCAGACTGAATACATTAACCGTGTACTGGTGCAAAAAAAGGAGCACATGGTCATTGTTGGTGCTTCTTTGGCATGGGGAACGCACAGACATGGCTCCCTCCGTCTACAACGCATAACAAATGTGTGCACCGAGGCAAAAGATTAATGAGAATCTGTGAGGATGTTCTGCATAATTAGATTTCTCGTCTACAGAATAACATATTTTAGGGGATAAACACGCACACACCCTAATACTTACATTAAAATAATGCCCCTTGTGAGATCACTCTTTACATTTTGAGCTACCTTTCACCTAGCATCAAGCAACGTGCATTAATAGTTTGGATACAAGCACAGGTTATAGACAGTACCCCAAGGTACTGATAAAGTGTTTTTGAACCAAGGCTTAGACTTGTGGCAGTTTTGTGACACAGCCACGCTGTAATGAAGACACATTGAGTTGTTTAGAAACGTGTTACTATATTCTATAACCCACAACAACCTCACACCATTGAACTCATGTTGCTGTATCCCGAGGGTGAACATTTATTCCAGTAGACAGGATCAGACCAGCTCAAATTTGCACCTTTTCAATATTTCTAAGTAGATCCCTCAAGGTCCTCATAGGATTTCAACTTAAACTTCCATCTGATTTGACAAAAAACAACATGACTGCGCATAACACGTTTTTCTCCATCTGTTTCTTACTTTGTTTGCCTCTCAAAATACCCACCCCAGATAGACGGTGAGGGGTGGAGAGAGAGTACTTCAAGGTCGTGTGTCCACATCTTCGGCCTCTTCAGGTTGAAAAAAGCACCAGCAGCAGAGCAGGAAAACAGGGTCCAGAAAAGGCTTGTTCCTATCCAGGGGGAAACGACAGTGCTTAATTTGAGCCGGAGCTTTCCGGTGCTCAGCACCGGCACTTAACTGGATTCCGGTGCTCGGCACTGGCATCTAATTGTCAAACTTAGGGCAGTCTGCCACAAAGTGGCGCTGCTCATGTAATTTAGAGATGAGCAGTATAATAGTTGTTTGGGAAAACAATATACATTAAAAAATTACTAATACCTGCCTCCCCAGCCATTTCTTTAGCTTTGGGGACCTGGAATAATCTGAACTCTGCAGGCGAGAGAGATGGCTAATAGTTGTTTTGGCAGCATTGACAGGGGCGAAGGGTGGTGCAAGCTGGAGTGGCCTCCTGGTCAGAGCCCTGGCACTTAATATTATACAAATTAAGCACTGGGAAACGAGCAGCACTCAGCTCCACATTCTGGATGCATTGCAGCAGCATATTTCACAAAGATCTGTGTCCAACCGGAAGGAGGGAAGTCTCGGTATATATGTCCCAGTCCAGGAAGCAGATCGGTGACCCACTGCCAGAGTCGATGTAGCCTTAACTTTGAAACGGCCCCGGTTGGATCAGAATTTCCTTTGCTGAGAGGTTTCTGTGAACGCCTCTTCCCATATTATACTGCAGTAGTCACTACCGGTGCGCAGATGGCTACCTACACCTTCGATATCCTTTTTTTCTTCTCAATCTTTAGCATCCATCCTCAATCTTGAAATTGTCATCCTAACAAATGGTGCATACAGCAGTTAAAATGCACATAAATGCCAAAGTTCGTAATTTATATTGCAAACTTTACGCATATAATGCATGGAGACATTCCAAATGCAGGTACAAACACAAAGAGGCTCCCGGATCTACCCCGAGTCTTTGGATTTGGATGTGCTACCAGTAGGCAGCTCCCCTGGGTGCAGCTACTCGATTCCGAAAAAAATATATTTTGCTGCCACCAGCCAAGCTTACGTACAGGGCATACATGTGGGCTACCTAATAGAGACTATATGGTGGGAGATTAATGAGTGCTAATGAAGAGCACCAACTTGCAGGTTGAGGTGCCCCTATGATGAGGGATCCCACATACTGTTGTCAAAAAGCATAAAGATATAGGGAAAACTTCAGGAACGAAGAAAAAATAGAAGGTGCAAGAGAGATTCATCCTCTTGGGTGATTTGTTTTTGCATCTTTTTTCACACTGGTGATATCCCTGTGGTCTTCTCCTTGTATTTTTTGCTTTCATGAGGTAACAATGGACTGCTCTACCTGTTTCTGTGCGGAGACATAAATGTTACTTTAAGTTATATTGTTAAATTAACACTACTTATATAGCGCACTGTCACCCCACGGGTATCCTGGCGCTGTATTACGTGGTTACTGCTACAACACATAATCCTAAGCACTTGCTGAGTTAGGACAGGCGACCTGTTTTACTCCTTAGGAAAGAGCCATGTCTTAAGTCTCTTTCTGAACTGTAATAGATCTTTAGTCTGTCTCAGAGTTAATGGAAGCTCATTCCGGAGCTGGGCTGCTTCAATACTAAAAGCCCTTCCTCCAAATCGCATTGTTTTAGTCCCGGATCTGCTTTCCAAGTTGGCCGATGAAGATCGTAGGTTTCTCATTGGGGATTGCCATTTAAATATGTTTTGTAGCGGAACAGGCCCGGCCCCATGTAGTGCTTTAAACATGATACAGAATGATTTGAATTGTATCCTCTGCATCAGAGGGAGCCAATGAAGCTCTTTTAAAGACATGGAAGCTGATGACCTGTGCGGTCTGTTCAAAGCCAGCTTGGCAGCAATTGTTTTGACTCTTTGGAGTCTCTTAATTAGGAAGTTGGGAGCCCCTAATAGTAGAGCATTACAGTAGTTTAATCGGCTTAGAGTGACACTTCTTACCACTAGGACTCTAGCCGATACAGGGAGCATAGGAAGAATCTTTTGTAATGCTCTAATGAGAGAATAGCAGGTTCTCGCAGTTTTGTTTACTGAGTTTTTTATCAAAGACTACACCCAGATTGCGGACTGTCTCTGCTGGTATTGGGGCCTTGTCTGAACGGATGGGCTCAAAATCAGCCAGGAAAGGGGTGGGGATTTTCGTTGCCATGCAGCATAGGATCTCTTTTTTTGTCACCGTTAAATTGCAGAGAAAGTTCTCTTTGAGCCATCCTGCAGTTTTTTGCATGCACTCGTGAAATCTATCGAGTGACAATGATTCATCCCCTTCCAGCGATAGATTCATAATTCACTAAGTTGACTTTGTATGACTTAATGATTGAAATCAGCGGGCTCATATAGATATTAAAAAGTATGGGACTGATTGCTGAGCCCTGAGGGACACCGTGTTTAACATTTCTGAATTCAGATTGGAAGGGGGGTAAGGCTACCGCCTGTTGATTGTCAGTTAAATAGGACTCGCACCACTTTGCTACCGTACCCCCCACTTCATTTGCTGCCAGCCTGTTGATAAGAGTTCTGTGGTTGACCATATCGAATGCAACAGACATGTCCAATAGGATCAGTATAACTGATTGACCTTTGTCAGCTCGCATTCTATGTTAGTCCATGACTGTTAGTAGGGCGGTTCCGGTTCCATGTCCTGGTCGAAAGCCAAATTGCTCATCATACAATTTGTGGTTAGTTTGGAGAAAGAGAGAGAGTGTTTTGCAGACAAATCGTTCGATAATTTTCCCTGGTTAGGGTAGAAGGGATATAGGCCTGTAGTTATTTGGTGACCAGGGGTTTAAGGTAGGTTTCTTCAGAAGTGGGGTAACTATGGCCTGTTTGCAAAGGTATGGTACTACCCCACTATTCAGGGATTGGCAGCAAATCCTACGGAGTTGTGGAAAGAGCTCTTCCTTCAGTTCTTTCCACACTCGGTGCGGTAAAGGATCCAGCGGGGATCCCGAGGACACACTCAATGTTAACTTGTTGAAATCATCCACTGAGAGAGTCTCAAAGTGTTTGAGTGTCTCGTTCTGATCTTTGTCCACCTTATCTCTTCTCTAAACCAATGACCGTATCTTACCCAAGCTAGTCTGGTCATGCCCTACTGAGTGATTTGAGGGGCTGATTTCCAGTTCATCGATGATTTTGCTGATTTTCTCCTCGAAGAATACAGCCAGACTATCACAAAAACCTTGAGTGGGAATAACCTTGTTTTTGAGGCAGTCTGGTTTAGATGTGTCATTCATTATTTTAAATATGCCTAATGCACTGTTAGATGCATTCAGAATAGCGCTGGCATAATATTCAGGTTTTGCCTTAGAGATCTCCATTTTATAATTACTCATGGTTACTTTCAGGGCTATTTTATCCTCCTCCGCACAGCGTTTCCGCCATTTTCTTTCTGCCTGTTTGCAGCCTATTTTTAGGGTTTTTAGCTCTGCGTTATAACAGGGTGCTGATGGTCAGCATGTATTTTTTAATTATTTTATTGGGACAGTATTGTTAGAAATGGGATTTCTGGTTGGCTTGGGCAAGTGCCTAAGCCAGGCAGAAACTACTACTCTAGTCAAGGCAAGGGAGTTACACACCGAAGATAACCCCTGCTCACCCCCTTGGTAGCTTGGCAGAGCAGTCAGGCTTATCCCAGAAGCAATGTGTAAAGCGTTTGCGCAACTCACTCACACAGCAGGGACACACTAGGCACTCCACACAATGCTATATCCCAAAATAGCCTTTTTATTATCCATAAAACACATTAGAACATAATCACATATATACACTGTGCCACCTGGCACTTAGGTATCACTTTACAGGGGGTTATATACATTACAGGGCCAATTGGGCCACTGTCATCACCATTAGGACACACAAGTAGGGAAAAATAGAAGCAACCAGTAACTACTGGTAAAGGTGCTCTTAGCACCACACATTATGCATAAACATCCTGTCATCACCTATGACCGTATATTATGCAAAACATAAGATAGCCACACCAGTAGCAGTGTACATTATAGCAACCTCAGTAGTGTGCACATACTGTCATCACTGGCAATGAAAAAGAACATCACCTAACTGAAATAGGTCCCACCCCATAGGCATAACCCATTTGCATACCATCCAGGTGCCACTGCACCATCGCTGTACATGATCAGCAGTACATAGCCCAACCCTTACAGGGTGTACACATTACTACGTATGGGTCTGGCAGCTGTCCTCCCTGTCCTGGGAGGCAGCCTCCGAAGAAATGTGTGGGACCCGTCCTGGGCTGACCCCGAAATGCTGCTCACAACACGAGGCCTACAACTGGACCCCTAGCTGCCGATGCAGCAGAGGCAAGGTCCATTATGCACGGGGTGGTAGCGCAATGCCCTTGAGGGCAGGAAGACCTCACTTGGTCTCCCCCATGTAGGCAATTCCCCAAATGGACGGTCTCACCCTCACTCCGATGAGTCCGGTACCAAAAAGCTGATGAGTTGCCTCTTGAAGACCACGGCACTGCGGCCTCGTGTCTGGGGTGTAACTCCACCCCCAGAAAGGCGAGCTTCGCCTGACTTCTGTCTTGCAGCTCTTTAAACACGGAGCGAAGTCTCCAAGTCTCCGTTGGGGCCACTCTCTGTGGCCCCACCCACAGTCAGGCACAAACCTTGCCTGACTTCCGGCTTCTCCACCCTGGCTGCCTCCCCCCGGAATGGGAACCACATGGGGCTCTCCCTCGCTGACACAGAAGCCCTGCCTGATTTCTGCTCTGCGGAATATTGCTGCGTTCATTAGCGCAATGGAAACACCAAAGGGGCTCCCTGCGCTCCTCGGCCTGCCCTCTACAGGAGGTTAGGTGGGCACAGCAGCACCCAGCGCTCCACAGCGCAAGGACTGGCAGCGCTCTCCACACTCTGCTTGAAGGGGGCAGCAGGGCACTCTAGTGTGCTGATGGCTTGCCAGGGGGATTAAGTGCACACTGCATGCTCAGTCCCCCAACGTCCCACAGGGTAGAGCTGGGCCGAGGCAGGCCAGCTCACAGGGCCCTCTAATAGAGAAGAAGTCCTTCTGGTGCCCAGCAGTACTCTTCGCCCTGCAAACACCATTACGCAGAATTTATTACCGCTATTCTAAACATACCAAACTTGATCACGCTGCTCCTCTCATATCAGGAATTACCACTGAAACACATATCAGGTAATCCCCAATGCATTCCTATGGAAGTGCAGCTTCACAGTATTGAGAAACCAAAATGGCTGTTTGTCACTACCAGGACATGCCACACAGTTAAGGCACATGTACTACCTTTTACCTACAGCGCACCCTGCCCATAGAGCTAGCTAGGGCCTACCTTAGGAGTGACTGATATGTAGTAAAAGGGGAGTCACATACATGGCACCTACTTTATGTGCCACATCACAGTGGCAGTAAAATGCATGTGCAGGCCCTGCAATGGCAGAGGCCAGAGACAGGCTTGAAAGGCTACTTTGGTGGGTGGCGCAAGCAGTAGCATTTAATTTATTGGCCCTGGGTACCTGAGATACCACTTTATAAGGGACTGATAGGTAAATTGAAGACGCCAAACAGGTGTAGACCAATCTTACCACGTTTTACCAAATAGAGCACATGCACTTTACATTGGACAGCAGTGATAAAGTGCCCAGAGTCCTAAAACCACCAACACCAGGTCAGAAAAATATCAGGAGGAAGGCGTAAAGTTCAGGGATGACCCTGCAAAAAGGGCCAAGTCCAACAGATGTCAAATATATCTAATCTATTTGTGAAATTATATGTAAATATAATCCACTGATTTATTTATGTCAAAGTGACAATTCCTGCGGACCACAGTGTTTGCCTTCGATATTCTTAAAAGTTTATTCCATTCTCTGCCAAGGCGGTTAGTGTCCACATTGGCTATGTCCGGGATCAATCTGGGGATTGATACAGATAATTTTATTAAATAATGATCTGTCCAGCACAGAGGTTGAATGTTTTCTATTGCTGTAGCATTTTTGGATGAGAATATTAGATCTAATATGTGTCCACCCTGATGCGTCGGTACCGACACCATTTGTTGTAGACCTATATTCCTACAGGAATGAAGAAGGTCTTTTAGCGCCGGACCCAGGTCTCCATTAGACCACAAGTTAAAGTCCCCCAAGATTATGAATCTGGCATGAGTGAATGACTTATTACTAAAAATGTCAATCAGTGCTTGTTGTTAACTGGGCCTGAGGGCCTATAATACACAATGCCTGCGAGTATTTGGTCCTTTAATGAGAACTCCAGAAGTTCTATGTTTGCTACTTCATTGATATCAATCGGGGCAAAGTACCGTTTGTACTTATAAATCACTCCTACTCCACCTCCTCATTTGTTATCCTGGAGGGAAGGCTAGGCCTAATTCGACTTCTGAATCTGGGCGTGTCCAAGTTTCGGTCAGAAAGACAGCATCCATATCATGTGTTTCCAGTAGGAGGTGAATCTCCAAGTGATGCTTCACGAGGGATCTGACATTAAGCAGACCACATCCGAGGTTGTTGTTCCCCGTTACCATAGGAACTATTCTTGGGTTGACAGGTACCGAGAGGTTGGTTTTACCACTACCCCCCGGCTTACCTCATGCCATGAGTTGTTCCCTCATTTACCGTCGGTGACTTGGCCTATTAGTGGTTTCCTTCAAACTGGCATCATGGCTGGCGCTGTGCACGACCGGTGCGCAGGCAGGCGCAGACAGACTTACCCTTGGCATGCCCGCTGCACGCGTCTGCGCTTGCACTGGTCTTAAATAGTGAGGGGTTACCTCCTATATCGGTTGACTAGACCGCTAACAAAGATGGCTTTCAGTCGGTGACCCGCTCTTACATGCAGAATAACACCAGCTCACCTTTGCTTGTTTTCTAACTTCAGTGCAACAATTGTAAAATCAATTAAAAACAGTTTTGTGCAAATCAGCAATTTCACCCGCTTCTAGCAATGTGTGTGGCGCAGTGCTCACAATACTAGCGCGTCCACACTTGCATCGGTCTTAAATAGTGAGGGGTTACCTCCTCTATCGGTCGACTAGACAGCTAACAAAGATGGCGTTCAGTCAGTGACCCCTCTTACGTGCGGAAGTACACCAACTCACCTTTGTTTGTTTGCTAACTCCAGTGCAACAATTGCAAAATCAATTAAAAACAGTTTTGTGCGAATCAGCAAATGCGTGGCGCAGTGCTCACAATGCTAAAGATACCACTAGTAAAATACCTTTATTTATTTATTTATTTATTTATTTTTGACATTTGTTAAGCGCGAACGAATACCCGTAGGCGTCTCGGCGCTAGACCTTAGCAGGTGTCTCTTAACGAGGCATGGGAAACAAGAGGAGAAAGGTATACTATCACTGATTAAACAGCCAGGTTTTCAGCTTCCTACGGAACTGTAAAAGTGAGGGGCAAGTTCTAATGTGATGAGGCAGAGTGTTCCATATCTTTGGGGCGGCGACTAGAAACCGGCGGTCACCCCAGGACACTGTTTTAGAGCGTGGAACCACTAGTTGGTTCAGATTGGAAGAGCGAAGCTGTCTGGGTGGTATGTAAGGAATAAGCTTGTCCTTGAGGGGGCGAGGCCCCTGATCATGAAGTGCTTTGTAAATTATACAAAGTGACTTGAACTTAATCCTGTTTTGGATGGTCAGCCAGTGAAAAGTTCTTATGGTGTCAGTGATAGGAGCAAACTTTGGTGATCTGGACAGAAGACGCGCTGAAGCATTTTGTATTGTCTGTAGTTTTTTTATAACCCTAACTTGGGCATTAAGAAAAAGAGAGTTACAATAGTCTAGTGATGAAAGCACTAAAGAACTGACCAAAGTTTTAGCAGCAGTATCTGGCAGGAAAGGAATGATTTTCCTTATCATTCGGAGTTTGTAATGAGCAGTGGCTGCGACCTTATTTGCATGAGCCATGAAGTTGAGCTGGTTGTCAAAGGTAACTCCCAAATTCCTGACTTTGAGGGTCGGAGTAGGGGGAGTACCACAGGCCGACGGCCACCAGGAAGTGGGCCATCTCGGGGAGAGAGAACCAAAGATGAGCACCTCCGTCTTATCGGAATTAAGTTTCAGACAGTTATCTGTCATCCACTCTCCGACTGCTACCATACCGTTTTTAAAACGTTCTGCTACCTCGTGCCCGTCACCTTTGTGAATAGCAAACAATTGTAGACTTACACAAACGTTTGTTTACCTTTGTGAACCAGGACCTCTATTTTTACACTGCTCTGATGTCGGCCCTCACACCCAACAGTTCCCCACTGCTTTCACAGTACAAAAACATATCTGTTCCTCCTTTGGGCCAATCTGCGTGCACTCCTGTCAGGTGGTGTCTGTTTTCTTAGCCACAGTTCAGACAAGGTGGAAACATTTCCTTCAATACCAACAAGTCATGAAATGAGTATATAGGTCTAGTAAAAAATCAACTACTTGAACCCAAAAAATCAACAGATATGCCTGTCAAGAAAACAAGTTCTATGCCCTGGGACCAGATGTAGTATATTTTTTAAACTGTACCATTTAAAAAATAATTCCTGTTTAATATGCACTAAAAAAGCATGGCCGTTTACAAAATAACAATAAAGGGAAAAACAACCCCTTTTTTTTTTTTTAAACTGTGATTTTTTTCATTTCTAACATGGTCAGAGCAGAAGGCATGCATATAGAGGATGGAGAGCAAGGAGGGAGGATTAAAAAGCCAGGTCTAATTACCAGTAAAGGGAGTTGAGGAACCTAAAGAGATGACAGCATGATGGTGAATGAAAAAGTTCTAAGGCTGTGGGAGAACATGGAGGCGAATTGGAAGAATAAAGGTGACATAAAATCAAATGTTTCAACAGGGTCACGGTGAGAGAGGGTGTGTTGTGCACCCACCCGTGAAAAAAATTAAAAAAAACAAGAATCAGAGGAGAGAGGGATCTGAAGGTGACTGTAGAAAATTGAAGAGGCTGCAATAGAGGTGGAGGAAACATAAGGGTTCAGGTGGAAGTGAAAAAATATCTCATCTTCATTGCAAAAGAAAAAAACGCTTGATGTGTGGCGTTCAAACCTCTTCTCTCTGCAAGTGCTAAAAATATCAATGAGTAAGTGGTTTAAATTAAAACACCACCGACAAATCAAACCCATAGTGCTCATAGAAGTGTCGTTTTAGCAACATAGTGACAAGTACATAGGCTATTTTCACATGGCTTTTAACCATGAAATAGAAGATAACCACATCTGCTATTTGCACATGACCTTGAACCATGAAATAGATAACTGATAACATTCTGAAATTAATGTACACGAGATCGGACAGGAACTTGAGGTCTTGTAATATTTAGTTCTCATTTGCACCTTGCACATGATTTTAACCATGCAGTTGAGGACTTATGCACATGTGTACTTCTTTCACACAACTGCTGCTAAGTAATCAGATGACCACTTTCAATGAGTGTCACATTGTATGGTCTTATTGCAGTTTTCATGAATGTTTACATCTTGAAATTAATGTATAGGATATAGGACGAGAATTAGAGGCCTTAAATCACTTAGAATACATCTGTACCATGCACATGATTTTAGCCATGTAGTTGAGGATCTGCGCGCATTTGCACTTTTCGCACACAATGATTGCAATGAAAGTTGACGACCACCTACAATGAGCGTCACATTGTATAGTCACATTGCAATTTTGCCCATGATTTTAGCACATGATTTTAGATATAGGACAAAAGATGGACAAAATTGAGAAATATTTTGTACATTGATTATTTTTGTTTAATGTAGATGAATGCAGAATTTTGTAAAAAGGACATTTCTTACTTTATATTATTTATTCATTCTTTTTGACAAATCGATGATTTTTATCACAAATTGTAATGGTTTTAATTAACTACATGCAATAAAAAAATTACTACCAATGGCAAATACCTCCAACCACAGCACCTTTTTCCACCAAAATACTATGAGGCAGATTTACAATTAACTGACGCATCTGCATAGATGCATCAGTTTCCTTGCAGCAGCGTAGAATGTCCTTGCGCCACCATGGATGCGCTGTATTTACAATACAGTGCTCCATGGCGCAAGGAATAACAGATGTGTCAGAAATTCTGACGCGTCTATTGGCGCAAAAGTGACGCATTGCTGGAGTTGCTCATGAAAGTGACGCAACTCCAGCAATGCGCCACAATAGATGGGTGAGTCCCATGCAAAAAGCCTTGCGTCATTCCTTACGCCTGGTCTGAGCAGGCATAGGGATTTTGACGCAGTGAAGGCGTAGCGTGACGTAGTGAAATCTTGTAGATTTCACTGCGTCAGATCCACATGGCTTTTTGCGTGGGAACGCCCACCCTGCATACAATATACCTGACGCAGGTATAATGTGACGCAGGGTTTTACATTACAACATGACGCATCTCCCTAGATGTGTCACATTGTAAATGGTCTGCAACACTTATGCCCCGGCTGCGTCACAAAAGTGACGCAACGGCGGCGCGAAAGTCATGCAAGGGGCTTGTAAATCTGCCCCTATTAGTTAAGTCTGGTTTGTCAGCTTAGTGAATCACATTCTCTGGAATTTTTAAAAATATTTTTGTTAGTAGTAAGGGTAGTCTAAAGCGGTTTCACCAAGATTGCCTACGTAGTTCTTCACATATAGACTTTTTGGCAGGAGACAATTGGTGCTAGGGGCTGATCCTTCATCTCTTTCTTTGATGTCCAGAGGAAAGGGCAGCCCATTCCAGAGGCAACACTAGAGACATAGTTGTAGCATGGTTACAGTTAGAAGCCATGTGGAAAGCAGTGCATAGAAGCACCAAGAGCAATAAGCCATGGTCACAAAAAACTCTGAAGTGCTGGGTCTCAGTAGTGGGACAGTTCCTGCAAGGCTGAAGTTTTGGATCTGGAAAAGGCAAGGACTGGAGCAGAGCTGGAGTTGCTGCTGAGAGACCATGAAGCAGAGGTGGATTAGGACCAGAAATGGGGCAGAGCAGCAGCTGGGAGGCAGGGGGATCAGCTGGAGTAAGACCAGGACTGGAGCTGGCACAGAGTTATAGTAAGACCAGGATGGAGCAGAGCTGGAGTAACACTAGGACTGGAGCATAGAAGGAGCATGCAGGACTTGAGCAAAGCGGAAACTGAATCAGAATCTTGAGCGAAGACTCCAATAGCAAAGCAAGCCGAAGGAAGTGTGATGCACTGGTACTCTTATCAGAGTCTCTTTATAAATTCTTAGAAAAGTAACCACCTGACAGGAAAGGATGGTCTCAGATACAAACATAATGGAATAAAGGCCATATTGTAATGGAGTATGTGTTTGCCGGCCATCTTAGAACAGAGTTTCTTGTTAAATGAGACTTGGCATGGACCATTCCACTTACAGCCATCCTCTTTGCTGGTCCAGAACAATAACAACGAATAACAACTTCTTATTTTACTGGTCAGTCTAATAACAACAATATTAGTTTATTTAGTTCTTTACCTTACCCAGCCTAAAGACTCTCAATAATCAGACATTGATGTAAAACAGTTTTTAGGGAACCACTTTCCCAATTGCAATGCCAACAATTTCCATAATGGGTAGCCCAAGTCCTGACTGATAATCGTTAGGCACCTTTAGCGCTCAGTAAGCTAGAGAGGGGACTTATTAGTTCTTAAAGAGAGCAGCTATGCTGGATCGGTCAGTGAGACAAGTGCTTGCTGGTGATATCTGTGTGTTGGCTGCAGGTTTGGATACCAGGAATGTCAACTCAGGCATTCCCACCTCTGAGGTCATTAAAATGTTTTTCAAATGTGATTTGTTGATAATAAATGTTTGCATATAAAGTCCTCCAATAAAAGTTCTATATCCATAGCAAATTATTATTAGAGCCCAGGCTAAAACATTGGTAGCTGTACAGCCACTCAGAATGATATATTTGTGTAAAATAAGTGCTACTATAGGCCTGCTGAAGAGGTATGCTGTGGCTTCCAGCTATTCCCCCCTGGTGTGCCTTGTGACATTTTCTGTCACTATGACCCCTCCAATAACTTTGTTGTGCCTTTAACACTTTCCAGATTTTCTCTTATTGTAGGTTGGAGTGTCAAGCTCAGCTCTTCATGGCAGGTTTACAACAAGCATTACTAAAGACAATAGGTCTCACCTATGGGTGAGCTATTGGCTTTGTCAGTCAGGTGGGGGTGATACATGGGAGGGTGGTTTGGACTGGAGTGCCCACTTCATGGTGCTTCTTTTAAGCAAACAGAAGGAAAAGCCAGTGAAAATGCACACCAACAATTAGTAGTGTGCCTTGTGCCTTGAATCGCCCAATGCTACAAGGGGAGTGGAGGCAGGAGAGGCCATAAGCGAGGGTACAGGGACCCTCTTCACAATTGACCCCTCCACACATAAGGAATTTTACCACTTGGGAGCCATCCTGTGCTGGGAACCGTGATCGCCAGGAACAACTGCCACAATGACCCGACGCTGCAGATCAACATCCTTACAGTGGCGGGGACCTACTGAAAGGACTCGGAGAACCAGGGGAGCCACTTTGCATCCAGGAGGTGAGAAGCAGGAGCAACGAAGCGGATTCAGGAAGGAAAGGCAAGAGTTGTGCTCGGCAGCGACCCCGCGGGCTCCTCAAGACAGGTCGGAGTGGCCCCATCACAATGGTAGGGCCAGGTAGGAAGCCAGCCCTCCCTGGGGAAGAGTGTGGCAGAGAGGAAGGCACTGGCAGACTATGCCCCGGAAGTTATGAGGCCTTGCGATTGTGCGAGACACGCGCAGTGGAGTTGCGATCCACATTGCACTGAAACAAGCAATGCTTGTGTCCCGAGCCCAGCAGCCAGCAGGATGGTGCCTTTAATTGGGAGCGGCGTCCACAGCAGGCCACCATCTTGAAAGGGACACATCAGAACAATTGCAATTGGGTGACAGCAGCAAGCGCAACACAGGAATCATCCCCATCATGCCCAGACACAATGCAAGGGCAGCTAGGGCAAAGTGGAAGCTGGCCTGCTTTTGTAATGAGGCAACATAAAGCAAGGAGGCGGGCCAGAGTGAAGGCAGCAAGGCATGCTGCCGAATGAACACAGTGCACAGACCGCAAACTAGATGAGGATTTCCAGGCCTACTTGCCAGCCAGATGTTGCAGTGCATAAGGGAGGAACCAGCCACGTAGCGGAAGCACACGCAAGAGGCACGACCAGAAGGCATCACAAGGGTCACAAGTAAGCACATTGAGGATAGAAGGAAGGGACATGCAGACAGATGGATGCCCCCCACGGCGAGATGTGGTGCGGGGCCCACAAAAGGGGCTGATGCGAAAGGCATGCATGCAGAGAGAAAAAGGCGCTGGACACCTTCACCACTGGATGAAAGGGAGGACTCCTGGGACGAAAGAAGCACCAGCAGTGAAGACCACCGGAAGAGCCCTGGAGCCAGTATGGTGGCACCCAAGGGGTCTAGTCTGAAGAGAGCAGAAGGCACAGCTTCAACTCGTGGGGAGGGACAAACGTAGGGGCATATCAACAAGGGCTTTATCTCTGCTTTTTTGCCTTTAAAAGCCAAAAAAGCAGAGATAAAACTAGCACCCTATCAACAACAGGGTGCTAACATGCAAATTTGCATGTTAGCACCCTTTTACTCTACGCGTCCCCTTGCATCTCTAATGAGATGCAAAGGGGGCGTTCCAGAGTAAAATAATAGGAGAAATGTCGCTAAGTGACATTTCTCCTATTATCAAGAATGTCGCTAACCCTGTTAGAGACAAAAAAAGCAGCGCTAACCGCGGTTAACGCTGCTTTTTTGCGTCTGGTATTTTTCTGACTTAGCCATGATATCCTATGGAAGGAGGATATCATGGCTAAGTTTGTCTGTCCCTATCAACAAGGTAACGTGAGATTATCGCTGGGTTTCCAGCGATAATCTCACGTTAGCCTGTTAGCGTGTAGATTTTTATCGCTATTGAGATAAGCGTTGCTAATAGCACGCTATCTCAGCGATAAAAATTCACGCTAGCCGGCGATAATTATCCTAGCGCTAAGTGTGCTTAGAGATAATTATCGCCGGTTGTTGTTGATATGCCCCGTAATGCGCAGCAGCTGGGGCTCAGCCAGAGATGAATGCATAGCAATAGGGGCCCAGCGGAATCGCAAATTACAGGACACAAGTGGGAGGGTTGACTTCAACATTGCAGGGCCAGTTAGGGTCGCTGCTACCCCCCTATACCAAACATGTTGGGGCCTTTGAGGAGGCACCATACTAAGGCGGGCAGGCACATGGGGGCAGTCTGACTTAGGGCAGCCACTGCCACCTCCGATGCCTTTGATGCTTCAAGAAGAAGATGCCGACGTGGCCTGTCATTGAAATGGCATCAGCAGGATGTTGAAGGATTTACCTATCATATGATAGCGGCACAGGAAGCAGTGAGCGCATGTGACCATCTTTTTCACCCACAAGGCAAATGAAAGTAAGATGGCACCATGCACAGCACCAGGGCCAAAATGTACACAGCGGGCAAGCCGGGTAAAAGCCATACCACCACCTACTGGAGGTACGAAAAAGATGAGTGTAAGTGGGGACAATGCCTGCAGCAACTGTGGCACGACATACCCAGCAGTTGACTGCAAGGGACAGAAAGGGGCATGGGATCACAAGGACAGCACCAAGGGGCACTCTGGGGAAGGCCTCTGCAGACCCCGGCTAGCTCCCTCCCCACACCGGTTAAGAACAGAACTAATGCAACTACTAAAGGCTTATCCCTGAATTAAAGAAAGGCAGTTGTTAGCAAAAGGTTTCACCACAGGTTTTCCCCCAGGCTCTGCACACCACATGTACCTAAACTTGAAGTCAGTTAGGGAGAATTCCGAAGTGGCTAAGATGAAAGTTGCTAAGGCACTCCAACTAGGGAGGGTGGCAGGCCCCTTCATAGCCCCACCTTCAAGAACTTTGGGGCATATTAACAAGGGCTTTATCTCCTCTTTTTTGGCTTTAAAAGCCAAAGAAGCGGAGATAAAAATATCAACCTATCAACAACAGGGTGCTAACATGCAAAATCGCATGTTAGCACCCTTTTTCACTACGCTTCCCTTTGCATCTCTAATGAGATGCAAAGTGGGCGTTCCAGAGCAAAATAATAGGAGAAATGTCGCTAAGCGACATTTCTCCTATCATCAAGCTTCACGCTAACCCTGTTAGAGACAAAAAAAGCAGCGCTAACCACAGTTAACGCTGCTTTTTTACATCTGCTCATTTTCAGATTTAGCCATGTAATCCAATGGGAGGTGGATTACATGGCTAAATCCACCATGGGCTATCAACAAGGATATCCCTATCCTTGTAGTTTTATCGCTGCATTACCAGCGATAACCTCCCAAAATGCCGCTATCGCTGGATTTTTTATCGCCTAGGCGGTTAGCGTTGTTAATAACGCGATAACCAGGCGATATTATCCAGCGATAGCGGGCGTTAAAAAAATTAACGCTAAGCGCCCTTAGCGTTAATTTTCCCTGTTCCTTGTTAATATGCCCCTTTGTGGTTAAGCTGCTAGGAGTGGTACCCAAGAAGAGAAGACCCACCTCATCCATCATTTATCATACCTACTGGGCCGATCAATAAATGATTGGCTCAACCAGGGCAGCTGCACCACAGCTTACGCCACCCTGGATGAAGCAGTATACGTGATCAATTTAGCAGGGAAAGGGGCGTTACTGGTCAAAACAGATATTGAATCTGCCTTTAGGTTTCTGCCTGTGCACCCAGACAGTTACCACCTGCTGGGTTTCCAACTCGACAACGCTTCCTATTATGACAGGTGTCTTCCCATGGGTAGCATAATCTCTTGTGCATATTTTGAAACCTTCTGCAGTTTTCTACATTGGAAGCTGGGAGCACAGCACCCAGCTAGGGGATGCGTACATTACCTGGATGATTTCTTGTTCATTAGCAGGTGGGGGCTCCACTGAATGCACTGACCTATACCAAAATTGTGTGGAAATGGCAGAGATAGGGGTACCCTTAGCGGAGGAAAAACCTAAGGATCCAGCTACCCATCTGTTGTTCCTAGGGATCAAGCTTGACACAGTGGAAGTGATATGCAGACTGCTCAACGCCAAGGTGCTGTATTTACAGCAGTTAATAGGTCAGCTACTTGCTTAATAGCGACACTGGGGAAACTGCAACAGCTTCTAGGTAAACTCAATTTTGTCAACCTAGTGATCCCTGCTGGCAGGCCATTCACCAGGCAGTTGGCTTGGCTCATGAAACAGCTCATGAAGAAGCATCACAGTGTGCTACTCACGCAAGGTGTGAGGGAGGACCTGGTACAATGGGCAGTATGCCTGTCTAGCTTCAATGGCCCACTGATAACGCGGAACCCTGGGTGACTTGCAGCAGCTAAGTCTCTGCTCACGGTCAGCGATTTGCTGCTCAATGCAATTGCTTATACTCTGTTCTCTTTTTTAACATTGAAAATTTTTAAGCGTACCTAGTACTTAACGTGGTGTTTTAAAATCAAATTAATTCCTACCTGTTGGTCACCTTCCTGTACTGTGTTTCTATCCTTAATTGACCTGTCCCCGTTCCGCCACGGCTTGTGCTGATTGAGCGGAGGGACACGAGGTCATTTCCGGTGCGTTTCTTGTGATGAGCGATATTCTGCCTACTAGGTTAGCACGCTAGTTGTTCACCCTGCCCACTCCGCCTACTTAACGTGGATCAGGGCGCGGACGTGCGCAGCTAAGTCTCTGCTCACGGTCAGTGATTTGCTGCTCAATGCAATTCAATTGCTTATACTCTGTTCTCTTTTTTAACATTGAACATTTTTAAGTGAACGTAGTGCTTAACGTTGTGTTTTAAAATCAAATGAATTCCTACCTGTTGGTCACCTTTCCTGTACTGTGTTTCTATCCTTAATTGGCCTGTCCCCGTTCCGCCACGGCTTGTGCCGATTAAGCGGAGGGACACAAGGTCATTTCCAGTGCGTTTCTTGTGATGAGCGATATTCTGCCTACTAGGTTAGCAATAGCATGCTAGTTGTTCGCCCCGCCCACTCCGCCTACTTAACGCGGATCAGGGCGCAGACGCCAAAGGCAAGCCCGTCTGCGCCCATCCGCGGCAGACCGCCGTCAGACGCCTAAGAGTTCTGTTTACCCATTCTACTCCCTGGTAAATTTTGCTATATTGAGATGCTGTGTTCCTCTAGCAAGGAGCTGCGCTCCTTGAACCCCCTTAGTTCTTATATGTATGGAAAATATCCGAGCCCCATCGAGTCCTTTAGTAATTGCCAGTCTTCAACCCATAATAGTGAAGAGATAAATATACGAACCCATGAAATAACGAACATTTGCGCTAAAGATATAAAAGCCGTTTCTAAACCTCTTCTGGCCTTATATCTCAATGCTAGGTCTATATCTAAACATGCTCTTGAACTTTGGAGTCTTTTAGATGCAGAGAAGCCGGAAATTTGTTAACGGAGTCTTGGCTCCATGGTTCATCGTCAGCGAGTGTTACAACAGCGTTTCCTCCTCAATACCATCTGACAAGGCTAGTCAGAGAAATGGGTAGAGGTGGTGGCATTGCAGTTGCTACCATGGCCCCTCCAGTGATTAGAGTATTAGAATCACTTCCATCCACGATGTCAGAGATACTGATCTTTAATATTGACATCCCGGATTCGGAAACTTGGAATGGGCTGTTGATCTATAGACCTCCTGGACCAAAGACGTAATTTGTCACCCATTTGTTGGAAACAATTGCGCCTTATGTATTAGCCGCAGACAATTTCATCTTACTTAGAGATTTTAATTATCATGCAGAGCCACCATTGGACACTGATTCGGCCCACTTAATTGGGGCTATGAACACATTAGGGTTAACACAGAGGGTAATCGGCCCAACCCATTCAGCAGGACACACATTAGATCTGATATTCACAAACTCCTTCAAATTGACCATTGAATCTCCTTGCCCAGTATTATGGACAGATCACTCTATTCTGAAATTTAGTGTGCCCATAAATATACATAGGAAAACTGGTCCGAATAAAAGTATTTTGATTCGGCCGTGGCGTAAGTTAACACTCGATACCTTTCTAGCACATTTTGAACCTCCACGACTATGTCAAGCAGACACTGTGGACTTGGCTACTAGTAATCTTGAATCCTCTATTACACTGGCCCTGGATAAGGCCGCTCCTTTCACCAGGGTTCAAGTAAAAAATAATGCTTCACCCTGGTTTACAGCTGCACAAAAAATTGATAAACAAGCAAGTTGAGCTGCCGAACGCCAGTGGAGGAAAACTAAAACCGAGGAAGATCGCAGGAACTATAGACACCTTCACTCAATTTATATAAATAATATTAAATTAACCCAAAGGATTTATCTTACTCAGCGCATAAATAACGCCGCACATTCGAGTAAAGAACTCTATAAAATATTGAATGAATTTACCTCCCCTCGGGTTGAACAGTCCTCTTTTTCGCCTAAGCAAGAGTGGGTCGAGTCTGTTTCTTCTTTTTTTGATAATAAAATTAAAACGATCTATGCCTCATTTCCTCATCAGGTCAATGATCACAATCATTGTATCAATAATGTCACCCTCTTTGTTGGAACTTCATAATGCCCCCCTATTAACGGAGTTTGAACCCATAACCACCATCGAAGTAACGGAAGGTCTAAGTAGGATTAAATTTGGTTCTCCAGCTGATCCTTTCCCCCCCGGTCCAGTGCTAAAATTATGCCTCCTTTCGTGAATGTCTTAACCACCATTTTTAACATGTCATTAATTCAAGCTAAGGTTCCGAAGAGATGGAAACAAGCTCAGGTCAAGCTAATTCTTAAGAAATCTTCGGCTGACTCCTGCTTACCAGTAAACTACCACCCCATTTCATTGCTTCCCTATTTTGGGAAGGAACTGGAGCACTTAGTCAACAAACGTTTTACTGCCTATCTAGAGACCCATGGCCTCCTCGACTCCTCGCAGTCAGGCTTCCGTGCTGCTCATAGTACGGAGAACGCAGTTATCGAGATAGTAGATAACATTAGGCTTGCTCTGGAAAAACGACGAGAATCTGCAATTTTGGTTCTCTTGGACCTGTCTACGGCTTTCGATACCGTCTCCCACAGAACCTTGAAACATCGACTGTGGGAGGTGGGTATCAGAGGGAAGGCCTTGGCATGGTTTGAGAACTACTTGACGGACGGATCTACCACCGTCCGTGTAGATGAAATGGTTTCGCGCACCTATCCAGTAACAGTCGGGGTTCCGCAGGGATCCATTCTCAGTCCCATGCTGTTTAATGTATACTTAACACCTTTAGCGTGTATCATTAGATCATACGGTTTTGAGACTCTTTTGTATGCTGATGATACCCAGCTGCTCGTTACTTGTGACTCTGACCATGATGGTGTTCAATCCCGTTTTAAGAGCTGCATGGTCCAGATTAACAACTGGATGAGCTTAAATAAATTACAGTTGAATGGCAGTAAGACTGAGATTATTCTCTTCGGGAAAGCCGTGCAGTTGTGGACACAGGACCGGTGGCCCACGGAGCTGGGCACCTGTCCTTCCCCCAAGCTAGCAGTTTGTAATTTAGGTATCACTATTGATAATTCCCTGTCCATGAAAGCTCATATCAATCAGGTGCTAGGAGTTAGCTTTGGGATTATGCGTAAACTCCGAAAAATCTTTAAGTGGCTACCCATTGAAGCAAGGAAACCTTTGGTACAGGGACTTATCATCAGTCGCCTTGACTATGGTAACGCCCTGTTTACTATACTTAATCAAGATTTGCTTTCTAAACTTCAAATCCTTCAAAATACTGCCGCCAGACTTATTCTTAACCTTCCCCCTCGAACCTCCTCGGCTCCGATTCTTAAAACCTTGCACTGGCTATCGGTTTGCCAAAGAGGACAATATAAAATCCTAAGTCTTACACACAGGATAATGTATGGTATTGGTCCATGTTATCTGGCAAAAAAAACTGCAATGGTACGTACCAGGACGTTTCTTAAGGTCCGGCACAAAGTCTCACCTTGCTCAGCCGCGTATTCGAACTGTCCGCAATGGTGGCCGATCATTTTCTTACCTAGCTCCTATGCTCTGGAACAAATTGCCATCGGAACTTTTATCCATAACAGACCATTCATGTTTTTGTAAAAGGCTGAAAACCTGGCTCTTTTCTCAATAAGCTTTTGCATCGGGTTTCAAGGTTACTGTCTGTTTCTCTGTTATTTGCTGCTAGCGCCTTGAGACCTTTTGGTGATTTGTGCGCTTAATAAAAATATTTGACATTGGCATTGACATTGACTGTGCAGCAGCTTGAGTTGTTCACATACACAGCCGGGAGCCATGGCTATGGAGCCATCTTAGCCTCTGCATGGACAGCAGCAGGCTGGAAGGACACTTGGCATGCAAAAGGCATCATAAAATCATTACACTGCTGGAGCTTTTTCCCATCATAGTGGTCTTTACCATATGGAAGCACAATCTTACCAACAGGCAGATCAACCTTCGGGCTGATATCTATGCAGTTGTATAAGCATTGAACTCAGGGACAGTGCGCTGCCTGGCAGTGGTACATCTTCTGCGCCACTTAGTAAGTTTGTGGTTGCATAAACTCAATAGCTGATGCGATCTCCCATTTTCAGTGGGGGACATTCAGAGATCTGGTGCTGCACGCAGAACAGAACATGATGCCGGTGCCCAAGCAGGTTTAGAGCCATGTTTACCCGATCTGAGAATGCTGGTGGACAACGCACTTGCTCTTAGGGCCACAACTGGCGTTTTGAGCTACGCAAACGTTAAGACTAGGGATTTGACAGATTTCATCCACTGGGCTTTCATGGGTGAACTTAGCAACGGGAAAATACCCTGCTGACTCATTTTATTGAAAATCAGCAATGAAGCGATGGGGGCGATTGCATCCTAGGTACAGGGACCAGAGACCACCCACTGACTTCACCTTGCTCCAGAAAATACTCTGCACCCTGCGTGATATTTGCAGACCTGGTCTCGGGGTGGTGCTGTTCAGCGCAGCCTTCACCCTTGCCTTTTTCAGGGCATAAAGAGTCAACAAACTAGTAGCCCCTGCCAAATCCAACCCAGGTTCATAATGCATACATCCTGGAGACTTGCACATAGGGAAAGGGTTCATTATAATCCACCTCCGCTGGTCCAAGACCGACCAGGAGGCCAAAGGTAAACACACACGGATGGACTGTCTGGACGAGCGAGACTGTTGCCCAGTCTGCCTCTTACAAGACTACATGTGGTTAGGCGTACACAGCGGGCATACGCTTTTCAGTAACGAGAATGGCACATACCTCAGCCTGTACCAATTCACGGCCATGCTCTGATTGGTCGTGGCCAAGGTGGGCTTGCCTCCCAAAAAATATGGGTTTCATTAATTCCAAATATGCACTGGTCATAACGTCGTAAATCACAGCTCGCTGTGACTGGAGGAGGTGTTAGACTATGGAGGAGTGGAGAAGTCCAGGCATAAGCTGAACATCTCCATGGCAAAAGTGTACAGGACAAACAGTTGGGGATTCGTGAGACACAGACTTATCAACCTTGGGACACCAGGATATTACATGGTGAACAAGCTACATTAGCCTGGGGTGGACATGAACATTTTCCTTCTTAATATAGTCAGGGTGCTAGAGCAGCTGGGTTTTTCTTAGCCAGTCGGACAAAGGGGGTACTGCTTAAAATTGTGAAACCTCTGGCAGCGTGGCACAGAGAGCACGTGAAGAAAAACACAAAAGAACAGCAGCCCAGTAGAAAGTCCGGCTCAAGCAGTGCCCTTGGGAGGCCCCACACCAGGGGCACTGGGAGCAGGTGACTGGTCAGCAAGGGTCAGGCTCGGGCAGACAGATCACTTGCAGCCTGGGCTTGACCTGACAGTCACCCACACAGATCTAAGTAGCAAGCGAACCATAGAAACTGCGAACACTAGACACGTGCTAAAGGGCCATCACACAAAGCTGGGCCAAATTGTGCTGTCAAAGTGATTAGTGGGGACAGCGACTGTTGAAATACTGTCTAATTAAGCTTTATGATTACAAATCACCAATTTATGTGTTTTATGACGAACCGTGTGTTGTTCAAGATATAATAAACTGCGGTCTGTTTGCACCATAAGTGGTTTTCCAGTTTACTCAATAAAAGGAAGAAGGGAGCTCAGTCCAGCCGGGAGGGTCAAGGGCCACTCGCACATCTAGGAGGGGTTCAGGCAACCTAATGGTTGAGCTAGTGGTGGGGACTGATGAACATACACCAAAACAAACCACTGCAGAAATGATTTTGGTAAAGTGATGATGTAACTTTGCCTTCTGGTCTGTGCTAAGATACTGCTGTTTATCCTGTGTTCCTGACGAACCCTCCATTAAGAGGAATACCTCTCCCCATTATTTGGCTGAAATTTACTAAAGAGAATCAGTGGTGGCTGGTGTCAGGGCAGAGTAGTGGGACAAGGAGATGACAGACGACGTCAGAAAAAAAATCACTTACCTTCCGCCCATTGCATCGCAGCTGTTCTGCTCTTCCCTAGCTCTACTGCAGCACAGGCTCCCAGACTCTCCTGTGGCCCAGCATGAGTACAACACCAGGATTCGCCGGAGCGCCCTGGTTTTGCGCTTCCACAGAGACTGGGAGCCTGTGCCTGCTGTCTCCAAACTGGCAAAGCAGCTGGGGTTGGAGACATCTCAGTGCACATGTTTGTTTGGCTGCCCAAAGACAGCCGGCCAAACCAACATGCGCACTGACAGCAGTCTCACCACTCCTCCTTTGTGACTGTTACCCGGATGGCCCTGTCCCCAAAACTACACACTTGGAAGAAAAATAAAATGATGATAAGCCTGTTTTATTATCGTTTTATTTTTCAAGTCATAAGGCTGCTGGCAGAGGGGGGAGGGGGGGGCGACGCTCCTCCCCCATAGCTGATAAGACGCCACTGAAGAGCATCCTCAATAAAGGGCATCACGGGTCTAATTACATGCGATGGTATTATGCTGTAAGAAAACCTGTTTACTGTGCATGTATTTTTGTTTCAAGAACTCCGTTTGATGTTTTCTTTTTTTATTTAAATGTATACAAACACCATGTTTAAATAGAAAGGGGGCATGCAAAGCTGGCAACAGGCTATGGGGTCTGACGGTTTTGCATTATGCATCTACTGGGAGGGGTTGATGCTAGTACAGGAATGGGAAACAAGAGAAGCCACAGAATACCTGAAATTATTCCAATGAAGTAATGTGGTAGTGATGGAGCAGGTAGTGCAAAATTTTGTATACCTCCTCTATTCATGCATGAAAATACTAATTATATAATCTATTAACTATAATATTATTAAACGAGTGTTGCATGTATACTAATCAACATTATTAAATTTAAACTACACATGGGATTTGCTATTTGAATGGCTAAATAACTTTTATAACTAAAATCTGTACGCATATTGATGAGTAGTATATGTGGTAATAGAAAATTACATGATATATGTTGCTTTGTGATGTTGCATCATCGAGGAGGACCAAAAAGGGTGAATATAATGGCTTTGAATGTCGCTATATGCTAGATAAATACAAGCACATAGAGGGGTTAGTAAGGGGTTAACATTAGAATCACCATTTCTATGTATTAATTATTCTATTGTGTTTGTTTCGCTTGAGTTGACATCTGGGCCTAATCCAATATGGCCGCTGACATCACACGTAGAAGTGGCCACTGTCTCGTGAGGCGCGGAGTGAGCTGCGCAAGTGCGAACAGTATCCTGAACCTCTTAGCGACCTTTGCTCATCATGTTCCTGGTCAAGGATATGAATTTGGTGGTTCGCCAAGATAGGGGAACAATCAACCTTACAGTAAACTGGAACAAGCCGACACTTTGGCTGACAAGTGACCTCACCCCTCGAACTGTACAGAGAATCTGGGAATAAGAATCGGACGATCCCAACCAGCCAATCACGACTGTCCTAAGCCTAAAAATCTATCTTCTTTAACATGAAATCATTATAAAAAGGGTGGTAGAATAGAGAGGTAAGCTATGTTCGTGACGCCTTTCCTGATGGTCCAGATGCTGCCCGACAGCTTGATGACTGCAAACTTTTTCCAAATCCACGGGCTATGATAGATGCTTGCACGATTTCTGGTCCTTTGATAAAATTGGGGACTGTAACGTGCTGAGCAGGGGACTTTGGGCTTTGGCCGGCTCTATTCTGACAATTTGCAACAGACTCGGTTATGCAGAGCCAATGAATTAGAGGATCCCAAATAGCCATATTAGGTAAATATGATGTTCTGCGATTTACTTGAATTGAGCTAGAAATTCTAAACTTTGATGAGACAAATGCAAATATAAATCATTATGAAATTTTAGATAAACGAATATTGATTAACAAGAAATATGAGTTTGTGGTTTTTCATTAAGGGAAATAAGGATTCTGAGTCTTAAATGTGTTTTAGCTGGTTCTTAATCACCATCAACCAATCCAACTAATTGGTCCGTCGACCAAGTGGGAGGAGTGCCTTGATGTTTAGGATTAGGGATCTATAGGCGATGTTAATGTATATTTTGTAAAATAACTTTCTCTCCCTATAAGTTATAAGGTGTTCCCCCCACATGTCCAGCGCTTGAATTACTCATCCCTCCTGTAAGTGTAGACTCATGAATGGTGACGTGTGTGAGTTGGTGTTATGGGCCCCACCAATGAATGCGTGTACGAATGAGTGTGCGTGACAACAGGTCTGCGATGCAGGGAGGATATCGGTATATGTCGTTCCCCATTTTTCCAGTCTTGCGCTGGATCCGTTTTTCTGGTATTAGAGAGATGGTTTTATTGTTTTGGTTTGGTGATTATTACTTGTAAATTGCTTATTGCTTATTGATTGTGGATAAGTATTGGTTTATGTATTAACACTCTATGTTGAGTTGCGTCGAGTTCTATGTTGTTTAACGGCTTCTGGGATGTAGGAAGTTGGAAGTTTGTAACGGTTCCGTAGTAGAGCAGAGGTAAGCGCTGTTCTCGGGAAAGACGGAATTGTTGTTGCCCTGTAGGTACACGAGGAAAACATGTGACGATTGAAGTTGCACGAAGCATTGTCTGGGTTCGATTTGGTAACATTGTCGTGTGTTACTGCTAGGGACATTTTCTGTATGAGAGAAATGTATGATAGCGAAGGTCACCTGTGAAATTTTGGTCTTAGGTACCAGGAGTCCAAAAGGCACTCTGATTACGCTTATCACTGGAAAGGTACTAGGTGTTCCCTAAGCTTGCTAGAAGGATAAAGTAGAGGGAAGTGCCACTTTATTAACAAGTGTAATAATTCTGTAGTAGGGCAGACTGTTCGCTGTTCTCGGGAAAGACAGAATTCTGTGTGAATGAACTACATTTTCCGTATGAAAGTGCGTGAATGAAATAGCATTCAGGTTAATTGTGAAAGTCTGGTTTTATTTCTCAGGAGCAGAGCGTCTCCAACTAGGTATCTTAATTCTAGAGAAACAGTTACCTAATGCTTGTTAGAAGGGTAAGGTAGAGGGAAGTGCTACTTTATCAACGGAAGTAACGATTCCGTAGTAGGGCAGACTGTTCGCTGCTCTCGGGAAAGACGGAATTCTGGTAAGAAAGGTCAATAACTATTCTTTCTTAGCGAAACAGATAATGGTGGCGTTTTTATGTCGTTACTAACAGCTCTGTAAGTCAGAAGAACGTAAGAAAGTTTGCAGATACATTTTGTAAAGGAGGGGTCAGCAGAAGCAGGAGTAGCGAGAGAAGCTGATGTCATAAAGACCGCGCTGTGATTGGTCAGCTGTAAAACAACGTAGACGCTCCTTATTGGCGTGTTAGTGTGCGCCGCGCTAGGAGTGGAGAATTGAAGGGTGACGTAGACGTTCCTGATTGGTACGTTAGTGTGAGTCGCGCTACGATTGGTTAAAACAACAGAATAGTCGTAGGGAAAATCTAGTGATACGCGGAAGACAAAATTATGTATTATGATCCACAAGAAAAAGAGAAAAAGTCCTGGTTTGGAAAAATAAAGAGCTTATTTAAAAAGGGCAAACCGATTGTGTCTAGAGACGGACAGTTGCTTCCCCCACCAAAATCGCCCGCATCCTATATGGTTGCGAAATACGGATATCATACTTGTATTTGGTTGGACAATTGGGCAAAGTATACAAAAGATGATGGAGTCTTAGCATTTCCGGAACATGGTTAGTTCAATTTAGCGGTTTTGAGAAATTTGAGAGAGAGAATGATGAATCTAGAACTGAGACCTAGACCAACACAGTTTGAAGCATTGACAGAATGGGAAGATGAGATGCATGACAGAGAACGACAGAGGAGTGGAGGAAGGTACAAATATATGTTTGGTAGATCGTATGGACAGGAGAATCATGATGATAGAATGAGGAGATGGCGAAGCGCAAATATGACTGAGGGTTTGTTTCCTGTGAGAGATGCTGAAGAAATTAGCAATAGAAAATGTATGGAAAAGAGAAATAATGTCGAGTCAAGAGGGTATGGTGTGCATGAATCGGAGGATGATGTTCTTGACGACATGTTTTATAAAAATCCACCCCCATATCAATCAGATTCCACATTATTGACACCAAGTGCCCCAATAAGAGAGATTCCACGAAATATAAAATTTGAATCAGTACCACAAGAAGTAGGAAGAAACAATCCTTTTAGAGAAATAGAGAAAACACAACATGGTAAAACAGGTAATGAAAATTCAGCTGAACTAGCGAAAACCACTTTAGAGTTAACTGAAAAGATTAGGAAATTGACCAAAAATTTGGAAGCCGTAACAGGTCCAGTAACTATAGGACCTGCAATGCCTATTTTTGATAAACAAACAAAAGGATAGTGAACATTGTTTGACGATTCCTTATAACAGTAATAAACAAACCGAGAGGCCAGAAAAAATTGCAGATGAGAACCCATGGAGACAAACAGCAGGTATTTCAGAACAAAGTACGCCTAAAAATTTGACAGTGAATCAAAATTTAGTGGATAGAATAATAATGATGACAGAATCAGTCCCAGGATCACCGCAGACTTTAGCACAACAAAATACTGAGAAAAATAGTGTAGGGCCTACTTCAGAAGAATTAAGTGAATGGCTGAGGAGTTTACAGCAGAAAAATACAGAATCCCAATCTATAGATGTGGCCAAGCTGAAGATTGTTTTGGAAGAATTAATAGTAGGAAATATCCCCACGGAGAAGTTAAAAACCTATCAGGATGGAGAATTACTATTTTTATGTAAAAGTATAACCTGGAGAGCAAGGAATCTACACGAAAGACTAGAAGAAGTGGCAAATGAAATGGGTATAGACTTCGAAAGAGTAAAAGCTTTACAAAAACCATACCGACTAAATTTTTCTGAAAAGGATACTGAAAATCTGAACACCGCTGGAAGAACAACTCAGATTAAAGACATAATCATTTTGTTAAGAAAATGGGGAGATGTAGATAAATGGAAGAGTAGGTGGTTTCAAAAACGAGATGATGTCTCAGACAAAACGTTTGCAGCCTTCCCCGTAAGAGAAAAGGAGAAGGTAGTAACAGAATGTCCAATGAGAGAAATTCCAGGAGGACGATATGTACATGTCCCTTGGACTTGACAAGATATTTTGTCATTTACCAATGATTTCCCTCAACTACACGAAAAGCCAGTTGAGTGGTATAGGCAGGTAGATAGGTTCGTAAAGTTATCAAAAGTTTTATGGATTGATTTAAATAGTCTATTTGACATAATAGTACCAGCAGATTTATGGACAGAATGCAAAATCATGATAAACTGGCCTACACAAGAGTACCCCAGAGACCCAAAAACGGGTGCCCCTGGTCCTGAAGTTATGAAAAAATATGAACAGGTAATTACCTTTCTGAGAAACAAAGTACCTCCCAAGGAGACTGATTGGGTAAAAATGGACAGAACCCATCAGGAAGCTAAGGAATCGGTACATGCTTATTATGAGAGGTTAATTCTCGCCTTTAAGCAGTGTAGTGGTGATGAAAATTTGAGTGAAAAAGATTTAAGTCACTTTGTATACCAATTTGTATATGGGCTGCGTCCAGAAATAAGTGAAATGATTAAACAGCATACAGTGGACTGGCAAAATAAGAAAACAGATGAAGTACTGAGACATGCAAAATATTTTAGTGATGAAATTGAAGCCAAACAGCATAAATTAAAAGAGAAAGCTATGTGGGCACAGCTAAAGGTGGCAGAAAGACAGGAAGCTCAACAGGCAAATGGTGCAGGTAGGAAACCTAAATTTAATGTTGGAAAAGGAAAGGGACAATTTATTATAGAAGAAGCCAAAAAGAAGTGGCCATGTCATAATTGCGGAAGAATAGGGCACTGGAAATCCGAGTGTAAATTTCCCCTGAGTACTAATGGTGATAATGCATCATTGAATTCGCAGGTGCCGAAAGAGGTGAGTTGTCTACCACAGCGACAGCAGCAGGTTGTTGCCCAACAGAATCAGGCGCCAAAACTGCCTTTTCCACAGAGCGTAAATCCTCAGAAATACAGTAATGAGATAGGATTCTACAACGAAGAACAGGTAACTAAGCTGCCGCGCACTAGTGCTGTTTCGCAGTATTGGCTACAAAGCAATGAGAGTGAGTCAGAAGAAAGCTATTGACGGTGCCGAGGGGAGGAAGAGGAGTGCGTACTTGGCGCAACTCTAGAAGTAGACCAGACAGGTCCTTTTGTGGTTGGAAAGGTAAATGATGAAAATATTACTTTCCTAGTAGATACTGGTGTTACTCGTTCAACTGATAGGTCAGCTGATGTTAAAAACTTTCCTCTCTCGGATCAAACAATCCAAGTTGTTGGAGTATCCAACAGACAGATTAAAACGTATGTCACTGAACCAGTAAGAGTTAACATAGGGAAATTTTCTGAAATGCACCGTATTGTTGTGTGTGATTCAAGCCCTGTAAATTTGTTAGGAAGAGATTTACTGTGCAAAATGAATTGCACCATATTTTGCACTCCCGATGGTATAGCATTTGTAACCCTGATGAAGATGTACTGTATAAAATGACCATGGCTAATATGGAACCTGAGATTACTGAGGCATTTGCTGTATTTAACCCTGAAGAACTACCAAAAGAACTACAAAAGACAGTAAAAGCAGAAGTCTGGGATTTCACAGGAGAAGATGTGGGATTAATGAAAAATGTAGATCCTGTAAAAGTGACTGTAAAGGAAGGAATAAGTTACCCAAATATTCCTCAGTATAAATTGACACCCAAAATAATTGAAGGAGTTACTCCTATAATAGAGAAAATGATTAAAGGTATTTTGAGAGAAATAATGAGTAGTCCATGTAATTCACCAATTATGGGCCTGAAAAAGCCTAATGGAACATTTAGAATAGTGCAAGACTTGAGAAAAATAAACAAAATTATTGTGTCACGTTGTCCTATTGTACCAAATCCATCTGTGATTTTGTATCAGATTCCGCATGATGCAGAATGGTACACAGTAATTCACCTGTGTCATGCTTTCTTTTCCATCCCATTGCATCAAGACAGTCAGCAGATTTTTGCGTTCCGGTTTGGCGAACGTATTTTGGCATGGTGCTGTATCCCACAGGGGTATACAGAGAGCCCCTCAATATTTAACCAGATATTGAAAAAGTCCTTAGAAGTTCTAGAGATGTCCGAGAGCGCAGTACTGGTACAGTACATTGACGACCTGCTTGTGGCGTCAAAAACACGAGAAGTTTATGTAGTGGATACCATAGCATTGCTAAATCATCTAGCAGATGGAGGACTTAAAGTATCCCCATCGAAATTGCAATTCTGTCAGAAAGAAGTACAATATTTAGGCCACAAGATTGAAAAAGGACTGAGAAAAATAACTGCAGAGTGAATCAAGATAATAAAAGGAATGAGAGCCCCAATGACCAAAAGAGAAGTGAGAATGTTTCTTGGAATGGTTGGATATAGTCGTCAGTGGATAAGTAACTTTTCCCTGATTGTAAAACCTTTGGTACGCCTGATGAGAAGTGATGTAAAAGACCCCATTGAATTAAATAGGAAAGAATTAACAGCCTTTAAACAATTGAGAGACAGTTTGTGTGAGGCATCAGCACTTGGCATGCCTGACTATGAGAAGGAAATCGAACTATACTGCAGCGAAAGGAATGGATGTGCACTCTCTGTATTAATAGAAACATGGAAAACTTAGAAGACCAATTGCATATTTTTCAGCTATTCTCGACCCTGTAGCTGTAGCATTGCCTGGTTGTTTGAAAGCTGTAGCAGCCACTTGTAAGAGTCTGGAACAGAGCAAAGGAATTGTGATGGGATATCCTGTGCAAGTGTTTGTACCTCATGATGTGGCAATCCTTTTAACAAGGAGCCGCACTCAATTCATGACGCATAGTCGGCTGACTAAATATGAGAAAGTCATATTAGGTGCAACAAATGTGAGCCTTGTAAGATGTCTGAATGTGAATCCTTCAACGTTATTGCCAGATGCTGAGAATGTGGAAGTCAGAGATGATGTGGATCATGACTGTTTGGATGTGCTTGATTTCTGTACCAAACTACGACCTGATATAAAAGATGTACCTTTGACAGAAAGTGACTATGTGATGTTTGTGGACGGGTCATGCTTTAGAACAGACAAAGGAATTTTGAGTGCAGCATATACAGTAAGCACAGTAGCAGCGGTAATGGAAGCATCTTACCTAAAGGGAGTAAAATCAGCCCAGGTTGCTGAACTTTTTGCATTAGCCAGAGCATGTAAGTTGGGAAAGAATGTAACAGTAACTGTGATAACCGATAGTCAATATGGCTTCGGTGTAGTGCATGATTTTAGCCAAATCTGGTCACAGAGAGGGTTTTTGACTTCAAGTGGAACCCCTATAAGGAATGCTGAAGTGGTTGGGAAATTGCTTGAGGCGATACAGCTGCCTAAGCAATTGGCTGTTGTGAAGTGTGCTGTGCATTCGAAGACTGGAGATTACATTGCAGCAGGAAATCAGTATGCAAACGATATGGCTCAATATTGTGCGCAAAATCAGAATTCTGTGAATCGGGCAAAAGAAAAGGAAATGAATTCATATCCCTTGTTTTTTACTAACATTGTGAATACATGGGAAGACGTGAGGCAGTTACAGGAAGAAGCAGGAGATGAGGAAATGAGACAGTGTGTAAAGGCAGGATGGGCACCAAGGGAAACAGATCATGTGTGGGTTTAACGGGATGGAAGACCATTTATGCCTGATAGCATGGTGTCCGCCATGGCACGGATGTATCATGGAAAAGCACACGTAGGGAGAGATGCAATGCTTAGATTGTTTAAGCAGACATGGTACAATGCAAAATTCAGACTTGTGGCTGAGAGCCTTTGTCAAAGATGCCTTATATGTCAACAGTTCAATCCTGGAAGGAAAACAGTGGTAAGTCTAGGAACGATAGGTTGAGAAGGAGGGCCTTTCACCAGAATGCAGATTGACTTCATTGAGATGCCCCCCTGTAACAGGTTGAGGTATGTTTTAGTGATAGTCTGCCTGTTTTCTAGATGGGTAGGAGCATATCCCACAAGGAGAAGTGATGGAATTACAGTAGCAACACTGCTTTTGAGGGAGTTCATCTCTAGATTTGGGTTTCCAGTCACAATTGAGTCAGATAGAGGAAAACATTTCCATAATGAAATCATGAAGCCAATTTGTGAGGCATTGAATGTACAACAAAAACTGCATTGTGCCTATCGCCCAGAGGCTTCTGGTGTGGTGGAACAAGTAAATGGCACTATTAAAAACAGATTAGGAAAAATGTGTTTAGCCACAGGATTGAAATGGCCTGATGTCTTGCCTCTGGTACTCATGACTATTAGATCAATTCCAGATAGGAACACAGGTTTGAGTCCCCACGAGCTAGTGATGGGAAGAGCAATGAGGCATGTATTCATACCAGTCAACAGGTTATTGCCTATCTCTGATGACTTGGTGTTGGATTACTGTAAGGGGTTGGCTGACTCCGTACATTCTGTATTTCATCAGGTGGGATCGGATGCCACCACCCTTGAAAAGGAGCCAGCTCATGATCGAAGCCCAGGTGACTGGGTGAGAATTAAAGTACACAGAAGAAGGAACTGTTTGGTCCCATGTTGGGGAAAACCACAACAATTGATTTTAACTACGACAACAGCTGTGAAGTGTGCAGGAGTAAAGAACTGGATCCATGCTAGTCATACCTTGCGAATTCCAAACTCAGTGGATAACAAGGAAGGAGAGTATTTTGAAGAATCAGAAACTAGCTCTGAATCTGATACTGAGGACGCCAGAACAGGACAAAATCTTGAAAGGGGGAGTCAGAACCAAATTTGACCGTTGCCACAGAAAACATTCCCTTGAAGAGGAAATTGCAGATTTCTGACACCAGCTCAGACTCAGAGACTGAACAAGCACAGGTACATAAAGGAAAAGAGAAAAACAGTGAAGAAACAATTAAAGAAGTTTTCGATAAAGAAGTTCCTGATGGAAAGTTGAGAGAAATTCCACCTGAAGTAACAAAAGCAGATGGTCAGGTGAAAGATACAGAAAGTGAGAGAAAGATTTTTGCGGAAGACCCCTGAGGAGTTGTAGGGAATTCAAACATCCAGTTAGAGGAAGGGACGGTTAGTCAGCAGGAAGATTGTGTGGAATAAACACGAGGAGGGACAGAAGTAAGGAAAATACAAGAAGTGGTGGAAAGAAAAACAGTAGAAAGTAAAAGTTAAGTTGCAACAGAATCAGAGAGCAGTGATGAAGAAGTACCAGAAGGTCGAGTCCTGAGAAAGAGAGCATGGAAAGCTGAGAAAAATAATAAAGGAAATAAATTGAAAAGATCAGCAAGAGATGAAATTTTGCCAAATAAAATAAAGAGATTGAGATACCGATTGACACGAGTGAATTCATCTAGAGCTGAACAAGTGAATGAAGTATCTAGTCAAAAATTGAAAGACGAGGGAAAAACGACAGCAGAGGAAAATAAGAGAACGAGAAAACCTAACCAGAAGTATAAGTCGCCAGAATGGTCATATGTGGCGCTGCCTGAAATAAAAGAAGAGTTGGATAGCCAAGAAAATCCAGAGGTGACTGTACCAGAAGTGGTTGAGGGAGACAAAGAATCGGAAATCCTGAGAGTTAACTTGTCCGACATTGGAGAAGAACCGGAAGTTCTATATCAAGATTATGAAAGAAAAGTGAAAGACGATCAAATGCCAAATTGAAAAGACCAAAAGTGATTCTAATGGAAAGACAATAAAAGACATAACTGATAGAACCAAGTCGGGGCTTAGAGCCTTGGGTTAGACAATACTAGTTGTGAAGTAGGAGAGGCTAAGTCAAAAGACACTGATCATTTTTCAAAATGGCAAACACAGAGGGTAGAAAAACTAAATGTGAATTTCTTAAAAGATGATTTAAAATGTGTTGTTGTTGTACAGGATTACTAATGCTTCTATGGAGTGTGTTGGCTTTAATGATCTCATTTAAAGTTACACTAGAAACAATAGAAGGACATAGTGAGAATAAAACTAATATAGAAAAGCTTCAGAAAGTATATCCGACTAATATAGATAGAAATTATTTACATAAAGGCAGGTCTATAAATGATTTCTCTAACAATGTATTTTCAAAATTATGGTATGAATATGTAAAGACAATGGACGTGAGGGGCTGCATCTGTGTCTGAAGGAGTGACCTATCATCACCTCCCAGTAACGTATGGAATAACACGTAGTGTAATAGCAAGTTTGTTTTACAAAATAGGGAAATAAGAATATTACTTTTCAGATGTAGATAACATATTTTCACAAGTACCTGTAATTAACAAATTAAATAAAGTAAAACCTGCAAAAGTGTTAGGTGAATTTTTCTTAGAAACCAAAGAACTAACATTAGAGTCCACATTTAGAAATAATTTAACCCGCAGCTTAAAGAAGGAAGAGAAAGTGTTCTTGGATATGGTTAAAGAAAGGAGATTGAAAATGCAAAAGAAAGTACCTGAGGAATAAGGGGAAAAGACAGTATGGGATGTTGAAAAAGAAAAACATTTGAAAGGAGAAGCTAGTCCAACAATGGCTTTAGATTGGCCCCAGAAAGGAAAGTTGTGCATTAGAAGGAATCAAACTGCATATGATAATTATTTTGTAGGTACAAGTAATTGCCATGATACATATCGAATCATGGGTGGATGGGGATTTAAAGGAAGAAATGATCCAGTTTTTCCTGGATTATATTTTATCTGCGGGAACAAAGCATATTATCGTTTGCACATATTATGTAGGCCTGGTTTTCCCAAAAATATTCCATGTGGGAAGAGGAAGAGATGGTGTACATGAGATAGGTAGTCAACTAACACGTAGAAAAAGAGAATCTTGGTCAGAAATTGTGGGAGACATTTTTGGAGCATTGATACCAGCAGTGGGAATATCTCTGAACGCACACAAAATTAGAAAATTATCAACAGTAGTGGATCGCTTGTCAACAAGCACCGCTGGAGGATTTTTATTGGTAAATACTGAAATGGTTGCCATGCGTGCTATGGTAATGCAAAATCGACTTGCCCTTGACATCATTTTGGCAAAAGAGGGTGGAGTCTGTGGAATGCTGAAAGTTCAACATTGTCGAATTTATATTCCTGACGAAAATCAAGATCTAAAGACATACATTAAAAATATAACTGATTTGCATGAGGAAATTGCACCACTGGAGGTTGAAGGTGTTTGGGAAAAGATTGGAAAGAAATTATCCTTTATTAAAGATTTCCTATTAAACTTAGGTAGTACATTTATAGGTAAGATCCTATTTTCAGTAACCTGTGTGATTTTTCTAGTATTAATTTTAAGACTAGGATATTTATGTTGTAAAAGAAAGAAAATACAGAAAAATTTAAGAAGAGAAACTCTGAAAAAGAGAGAAAATAAAAGACGAGAAAGAGAATTTGAAGAAGTAGAATTAGAAGAAATTAAAGATAGTATGTATAGAAAAGCAAGAGGAGAAGAAATTGGTGAAACAGAAATGTGAACTATTAATAAATTAATTCATTTTCTTTTGTAATAAATTTACAAAATTTTAGGGATTGTGGTGATATAATCACCAAAGGGATTATTGATGGAGCAGGTAGTGCAACATTTTGTATACCTCCTCTATTCATGCATGAAAATACTAATTATATAATATATTAACTATATTATTATTAAACGAGTATTGCATGTATACTAATCAACATTATTAAAACTTAAACTACACATGGGATTTGCTATTTGCATGGCTAAATAACTTTTATAACTAAAGTCTGTACGCATATTAATGGGTAGTATATGTGGTGATAAAATATTGCATGATACATGTTGCTTTGTGATGTTGCATCATCGAGGAGGAACGAAAAGGGTGAATATAATGTCGCTATATGGTAGATAAATACAAGCACATAGAGGGATTAGTAAGGGGTTAACATTAGAATCACCATTTCTATGTATTTATTATTCTTTTGTGTTTGTTCCGCTTAAGTGGACATCTGGGCCTAATCCAATATGGCCGCTGACATCGCACGTAGAAGTGGCCACTGTCTCGTGAGGCGCGGAGTGAACTGCGAAAGTGCGAACAGTATCCTGAACCTCTTAGCGACCTTTGCTCATCATGTTCCCGGTCAAGGATATGAATTTGGTGGTTCGCCAAGATAGGGGAACAATTAACCTTACAGTAAACCGGAAAAAGCCGACACTTTGGCTGACAAGTGACCTCACCCCTCGGACTGTACTGAGAATCTGGAAATAAGAATCGGACGATCCCAACCAGCCAATCACGACTGTCCCAAGCCTAAAAATGTATCTTCTTTAATATGAAATCATTATAAAAAGGGTGGTAGAATAGAGAGGTAAGCTATGTTCGTGATGCCTTTCCTGATGGTCCAGATGCTGCCCGACAGCTTGATGACTACAAACTTTTTCCAAATCCACGGGCTATGATAGATGCTTGCACGATTTCTGGTCCTTTGATAAAATTGGGAACTGTAACGTGCTGCACAGAGGATTTTGTGCTTTGGCCTGCTTTATTCGGACAATTTGCGACAGACTCGGTTATGCAGAGCCAATGAATTAGAGGATCCCAAATAGCCAGATTAGGTAAATATGATGTTCTGCGATTTACTTGAATTGATCTAGAAATTCTAAACTTTGACGAGACAAATGCAAATATAAATCATTATGAAATTTTAGATAAACGAATATTGATTAACAAGAAATATGAGTTTGTGGTTTTTCATTAAGGGAAATAAGGATTCTGAGTCTTAAATGTGTTTTAGCTGGTTCTTAATCACCATCAACCAATCCAACTAATTGGTCCGTCGACCAAGTGGGAGGAGTGCCTTGATGTTTAGGATTAGGGATCTATAGGCGACGGATGTTAATGTATATTTTGTAAAATAACTTCCTCTCCCTATAGGTTATAAGTTGTTCCCCCCACATGTCCAGCGCTTGAATTACTCATCCCTCCTGTATGTGTAGACTCGTGAATGGTGACGTGTGTGAGTTGGTGTTATGGGCCCTACCAATGAATGCGTGTACGAATGAGTGTGCGTGGCAACAGGTCTGCGCCGCAGGGAGGATATCGGTATATGTTGTTCCCCATTTTCCCAGTCTTGCGCTGGATCAGTAGCATATCAGATCGCTTACAAGATACATCAGTGTGCTGATTTAAAAGAAAATCCTATGTACTCAGGTTTTTTTTTTGTTTAGCATTATTGTAATTGCCCCCACCGCCCAAGCTTTGAGCCAACGCCCATTCGCTTAGGTTGTTAGACGTACCTCACATGACTGGAGATCCTCTCCCACAGCTTCTTGCTGCTGTCCCCAGTAGTTTTGCAGTGAGCAGCATGAATGCAGGCTGCAAGGTGACAGAAAATCTCTGCTCCACCTTTGGCGTGCTTGAGATTACATAGTGCTTCCACCTGATGCTCACAGGGTTAGAGGACTGTACACTGGAATTGGCTGCCTCTCCATGTGCTTTCCCAATGTCACTCTTGTAGCGGGCATATCTAGTGGCTGCTAGGGAGAGACAATTTCAGAGGTGGTAAGAAGTGTTAAAATGGCCTCTCGTGCTTTGTGTTTTCCGGCTGTTTATCTTCCTTGGGCTACATTATGGTAAGTCGCCAGTTGTCGTTGATAGCCAGCGGAGGGACTTTAATCAAAGGTAATTAATCTGTACTTTGTCTGAGCACCACTGAAAGAAAAGGAAGTGACTCATGGCAAGTGCTGCCCAATGAGAAGGCAGCAAAGAAGAGCGACAATGATGCCAACAATGGTTAGCTGTCGGCAGGTTTGAAGCCAATCGCATGCTCTCGTCTGTTCGACCTAAAAACAGCTTCACTGATGAACAGCGCAGATCTGGCTTTCTTCTGTGCTTTTTCTTTTCACATGCACCATGTCTCAGCTTTACCCTTTCGTAGATTACAAGGATGTGAACCCTCCTGCTGCATAACAATAGCAAAAAGTAAGCAAAATGGTCAGTTAGATTGACTTTCTGACCTTCTGCACTTCTATTAATTCTGGGGCTTGGCTTTCTGGCTTCCAAGGTAATGTGCTTCCTGACTTCTTTGGCTTTGCTTACTGACTGCCAAGTGGAGATACATTTTAACTTTCTGGGCTTCATTTCATGAGTTCTAAAGGTCATTGCTTCCTGAATTTCTGAAGCCTTCATCCCTCACTGCAGATATCAGACCATTCTTGACTCTCCCTAATTGAATCTATCAGTGGTTTGTCCTGCTAAGGACGTTTGCTAGATAGAGTCCCACATTTAGTCAAACTAAGTGCAGCAGTACTTTCAAATTTGGTTATTAATGGGAAAAATACATATTTATTCCAATTAGAATATAAAAACAAGGCAAGAACATCTGAAAACTGAATGTAATATATAAAGTTGCTTTGATTAGATTAATGGGACATGGCTTTTAGTGGGACAGCCCTGTCAAAAAACACATGTGATATCACTTTTTAGTTTCCACACTAAATGCCTCATAAAACAGCATTACTTTTGGCCGAATTTAGGGCCACATGCATCAAGGAAAAAAACTGTCGCAAACGGGCAGATTCTCAGAATCTGCCCCTTTGTGACCGGTATTTTTGCATTTGGGATGCATCATCCCAAGTGCAAAAATCGCAAATTGCGATTGCATTTAAAGAATCGCAAATTGCGATGCCTTGAATGCAATGCAAGATGCCATTTAAAATACCGATTTCACTATTAGGGGCCGCTAATTACCAGAAAATTATACCCGATGGTAATTAGCGAAAACTTTGAAAAATGCACTAAATTGCATTTTTCAAAATTCCAGGTTACACACACATGCCCTTGGTGTATGTGTGTGCGCAACATGTGCTCACATATCAATTTCAGGGGTGCAACAGGGTATCCTTTTGGCACCCTTGAAATTGCATGCGCAATTTGTGAGTATGTATTGGGTATTTGCAAATTATGCATGCAATTTATATTGATTCCTATGGGCCTGTAGGCCTATAGGAATGAATGGGTAGCAATTCCTAAATTGCGACTCGCAATTTGCGAGTCACAATTAAGGAATGATTAGGAATCGCTATTTATTTAGGGATTCCTACATGCATAGGCTAATAAGGAATCGCAAATTACATTTTTGATGCATGTGCCAGTTAGCTACTTGATATAGCCAAAAGGACGATCTGGGGTGTTAAAGTATGCACAGAGTCCTTAAATATGAAATGGAACGATGATTTCTTTCAGATATTGCTTGAGCTGTTTCTTAAATTAAAGTGAAACTGGAATTGTCCTTCCGGCATGTATTTATGTTATTAATGAATCCGAAATGTGTCTTTGCGACCCAGTCTCATGGACTTTAAATACAACTATAAGGCCTTTATGGCCATAAGAAAAAAAATGCTATGTCATTTCAAATTTAGAAGTGCGTAAAATGCATTGTATACAAAAATGTTATTCCATGCCTCTAGAGTTTAAAAAAGCTAAAACATTTATCATTGACATACCTTCTTAGTGCAAATGTCTTCGTTAGGAGATTATCTGGAAGCAACACACAATACATTTAAATATTCTCAAAATAATTTTTAAAAACTTTGGTTTTTAATGTAATTAGTTGTCAGCCAACAAGCAAGTTGTGGGCAAACTCAAATACACAATCACTAACTTCCTCACTTACATAAATTAAGATCCCACTAAAACATGTTTCTAGAAATATATTTCGTAGGTACAAGACAGGAGTAAGAAGAGAAATACTATATAGCAGCTTGATAAGGCATAATGAAGACCCCATGATCTCACATGCAACTTCTCAAAATAGGGACATATCAAAGGAGGTCATAGCAAGACCCAAACTATGTAACTGAATCAGCTGTGTCTGTGACTGAGTTTAGACAGAGATGCAAGATACATCATATGGCCCAGTGTAAGAAAGTAAATATCACGAAACACAGCATGGTATCTGACTTCTCCAGAAAAGATGCCCTGACAGGCACAGAATTAACCAGGAAACACCCTGATGTGATACTCGGTGGAGACACCAGCAGCTTGATAGAAGCAAACAGGAGTGAGAACAGAGAAGCACAACCAAGGGAAAAGGGAAACATTTGCTAGAGGAATCCAGGAAGGAAAAATTAGAAAAACACGGACCGAGTTACGTTAAAGGTTGAAGCTTATAGCATGACGTTGCCAGGTGACCTTCATTTGATTCTGCTTAGATTGGCAAAGAAGTGATGATAGAAGACATACAAGTGAGGCCTGAAGAGGTTTATAGACCGGCAGGGTGTGACTCCCCTCTCCCAAAATCAGAAAACACACAGATGAGCCCCTGGGTCTGGAAATCAGAAGGAGTGCAGGGAAGTCCCTTTTAAAGGACGGTTCCCTCACCCACCCGTAGGTGGCATGCTTCATCATCGGGTAACCTCCTCGCACGACAAACCTTGTTGCAATCCGGGCTACAACCCCCTCTCTGAGAGGGAGGGGCTCAGGGATGTTTTGAATATAGCAAAGAAGTATCCTAAAACCTTGAGATGAGCAAGGTGTGGAGGGAGTTTGGTGAAAAAGTGAAAGTGAGCTAAAACGAACTCTTTGGGTGTTGTACAAACTTTCATGGGACACCCAGAAGTCAGGATTAAAAAGGTTGAGCTATGGCAGGAGAATTCAACCTCTTGCCTCGCAAGATTTTTTATGAGGTTTGGCTCACATACCGATATTTGACCCCTTGATGTTTCTTAATCATTTCTGTTCAGGCACACAGTGCCTTCAAGTGGCTTTGTCAAAAAACTTTTTTAAATCCAAGACGTTGTTGAGTTGTCCCTAAACTGGGTCTGTCTTTTATCTGCCTAACTCCATCTGGCTGTCTTTTACATCATTTTTCCTCCACCTGCCAAAGTGTGTCATAAAGATTGGCTCATACTGTTTGGCAACTGATTTTTCCACTCTTGGGTGACAGTACTCTAAAGCCAGCGCCATGGGGTATTTCTTCAGGTTCCAGTCTACTCATGGAGGAGGGTGGAGCCATGATCCAGTCTTGATAATCGGACATGCTCCTGTTTTCGGCGTCCCTTCCTAGGCGTACGTTACCTGTCCTGAGGAAATACTCTGCAGGTGTGGCATTTCCTTGAATTGTCTTTCTATATCTGCCAGACACCAGTGCTTACAATTTGTGAGCTCATGTACTCTATGGAGCTGAGCTTGCGCTATTTGATTTTCTTTTACGCTGGCTGTTAGATTTCCCGACTCCTCAGCGTAGCCTCTGCCTCTTTCGCAAGGCTTGAAATCGCACCCAACGTCCAAGTCCCCTTGTGAATAGACGTGATGTGCGGAGCCGTAATACTGTTTAATGAGCTCCGGTTTCACTTTCCCTTATATTTACTGCTAACGTACTTTACGCATTGAGCATTTTGCTGGCAATTAATCAAAACTATCCCTGCCTTACTGGGCACTACCGGGAGACCGTTTTTTATCTGTTTTACCCAGTTATAGTAAAACACCTGGTTTATAATGAAGCACTTATTCGTTTTACATATTATTTCAGCTTGCCATCACTACCAACGTCTGTGTTTTTTACGTTTGGACGTGATTTGCTGAGTGTGGGTGTGAGGTATCAGGTGCTGTGGTGTTGTGGGCTCTAGGTCCACATACTGCTTGAGGAACAACACAGACACTGTGGTTGTGATCTCTCAACTGGCCACGAGTACGTGCACCCGGGCCCTTTTTTGGCAGGCTCACGTCACTCGTGACGCCTGTGAGGGATGCATGTGGGGTGCAAGTGTGCCCACTCCCATAGGGGAGTGGCTACTAACTCTGTGCCTGTCAAGATACTAGAACGTGTCTCGCAGGACACACCATTCCTCCCAAATTTTAATAAAACAAAAGTTCTGTAATTCAACCTGTAGGGATAAACAGTAACGAAATATACACCACAAGGTCCATCAGTTTCTTGGGTCCAGCATCAGGAAGACGGCAGACACGGGCTGGTTTCTTTGACTGTGGCAGGACACTCAGCAGGTATTCATCATTTAACCTGATCAGTTCAGGATACAAACTCTTGCTGAAGATGTCAGGCCCGATTCACAGAACTCACTTAAGACAAAATCCTAAACTTACTACCATTTTGGTATTCACAGAAGGCACTTACTCATTTTGGTATTCACAGAAGGCACTTGCTCATTTCGGTATTCACAGAAGTTAGGAGTCCTAACTTTAGGACTCCTAAATGCCTTCTGTGAATACCAAAAGTCTTAAAATTAGGATTTTTCTCAGTTTAGTAGTAGTAAAGTTAGGACTCCTAACTTTAGGACTCCTAAATGCCTTCTGTGAATATCGAAAGTCTTCACATTAGGATTTTTCTCAATTTAGCAGTAGTAAAGTTAGGACTCCTAACTTTAGGACTCCTAAATGCCTTCTGTGAATACCGAAAGTCTTAAAATTAGGATTTTTCTCAGTTTAGTAGTAGTAAAGTTAGGAGTCCTAACTTCAGGACTCCTAAACTGAGAAAAATCCTAATTTTAAGACTTTCGGTATTCACAGAAGGCATTTAGGAGTCCTAAAGTTAGGAGTCCTAACTTTACTACTCCTAAACTGAGAAAAATCCTAACTTTAAGACTTTTGGTATTCACAGAAGGCATTTAGGAGTCCTAAAGTTAGGGCTCCTAACTTCTGTGAATACCGAAGTGAGTAAGTGTCTTCTGTGAATACCAAAATGAGTAAGTGCCTTCTGTGAATACGAAAATGGTAGTAAGATTAGGATTTTGTCTTAAATTAGTTCTGTGAATCGGGCCCGTCATCTGTACACTAGGAATGTGCCAGTGTAAGCATGCCCTTTAGTCCCATGTATCTTCTGTCCGCGGAAATGGATGATGGTATGCGGCGTGTGATTATAGTTCATTAACTGGGTGCGTCAACATCATGGTGGGAGTCCATGGTGAAAGTTCACTGGATTATTTCTGTATAGCCGGAAGTCTCTATAAGGCTGTCTTGCTGTGTCCAGTGACCTGTCGGTGGGGCAATGTCTCTTTCTGCTCTTCCGCCTGGGGAGGCCCTCCGTCGGGCTTGCCACGGGACTACTGGTAGGCTGTGATGGGGCTGCGTGTGTGCCGGCTGGGGGCAGCTGCGATCTGCCGAGGAGCCAGTAGCCAGTCTCTCGCACAAACCTCAAGGGTGTGTGGGTCTTGGTCAGGACATGCTCTTGCTGCCGCAGTTCAGGTTAGCCGGTAGTCTCTGAGTTTTCTTGTTGGCTGATTTGGCCATATTGTAGGACTCCATTCCATGTGTCTTCTAAATGGTGTCGATAGACGCACGTGATTGAGGACTGGTGTGGTAGCATTGCCAGCCATGTGGTGAATTGGGACGATGGCGGGTGACGACTTGCCTTGATGGATGCAGGCGTCTAGTCTGCAGTCGATCACCTGAGGCAGGGAGTGGCCAGACACCTCCATGTTCTCTGGGGAGGCACTTGCATTCATGTACTTGTGCCTCTTCTGCTGTTGGGACTTTGATGACGGAGGAGTGATGAACACGCTGAGGAACGTAAGGCTTGCGACTCAGTTTGCGCAGGCCGTGCGGCTTACTCTCAGACTCCCGCTGTGCGGCTGCCAGTTCCTTTTCGGCTTATCATCCTCTTCCCTTGCTGTGGCTGTGTCAGGACTCACTCCTGTTGTAGCTTGGGTTCTCTTCATCGTCCGGCCCTGCCAATCATGACTTCCCCTTCTGACCTCAATTGGTTGTCCGATTCTTGGTGCGGACCCTCCGGTCACACTTCCACGTTTCTTGCTGAGTGCGGTGTCATGCACATGGCACTGATGATGTAGCTGCCATTGGGCCTGGACGACAGGTGGCGATGATTAACAAGGAGAGGAGGTTTGTGGATGGACATCGTAGCCACGTGACTTCTGAGTCTTCTATTGCACCACTGGCATTTGCAGCCAGGGGCAGGGATGCCGTTTGACTCCAACTGCCGACCCTCTGGGCTGGACGGTCTCACTGTGAAGTGATGGGAGCAACGTGGTTTGCGGTTGCTGCGGGTTAGGTGTGGTTCTCCCCTGGGGCTGTCACCAGGGCCGTCGGTCCACCTTGGTGGCTGTCTGGTGTCTTTAGAGGTGTTCTTGGCTTGTGGTGCTACGAGTCCTCGTGCTTCTCCTCTCGTCTTTGACGCACCTGCGTGTGTCCAGCTCTTCTGGGTGACACGATCTCCACTCTTCTTCTGCTTCTCCTCCCGGTGCAGTGATATGCACCATGTTCTAACAAGGCCAATGGGACTATTAACTTCAATGGTCTCCGGACCATACAGGCGAAATGTCAGTCACTCTTCTCGGCTGCATGGCGAGCAGCCACTCATCTTGGGTGTCCTTCTTCAGGCAGCTTCTGGACGCGCCTACTCCGGGTGTTCCCTCTCCAGGGAATGGCTTCCACAGGCAGTAGGGAGCGAAGCTCCTACTCCGGGTGTTCCCTCTCCAGGGAATGGCTTCCGCTGGCAGTAGTGAGCTAGTGGTGGTGGCTGTCCACTTGTGGTGTACGACTCTCCTCTCGTCAGCTTTGGGTAACTGACGACTCCTGTGTGAGGCAGTGTGAGGGAGGACACTGTTCTGCGTTTGGCCCCTTCCGTGCTCCATTGCTGTTGCTTCTGCGGGGATATATGGGACCTCCCTGCTCTTTCCAGCAGTGCTTCTTTTCATTTCTTTGGAGAGGTCTGTTGTCCTCCTGGGTATATGTGCTTCTGGTGGGTTTAAATTAAGGAATGTTTAGGAATCGCTATTTATTTAGGGATTCCTACATGCATAGGCATTTGCGATTCCTTATTAGTGAATCCTTATTTTTCGCTAATAAGGAATCGCAAATTACATTTTTGATGCATGTGCCAGTTAGCTCCTTGATATAGCCAAAAAGACGATCTGGGGTGTTAAAGTATGCACAGAGTTCTTAAATATGAAATGGAACGATGATTTCTTTCAGATATTGCTTGAGCTGTTTCTTAAATTAAAGTGAAACTGGAATTGTCCTTCCGGCATGTATTTATGTTATTAATGAATCCGAAATGTGTCTTTGCGACCCAGTCTCATGGACTTTAAATACAACTATAAGGCCTTTATGGCCATAAGAAAAAAAATGCTATGTCATTTCAAATTTAGAAGTGCGTAAAATGCATTGTATACAAAAATGTTATTCCATGCCTCTAGAGTTTAAAAAAGCTAAAACATTTATCATTGACATAACTTCTTAGTGCAAATGTCTTCGTTAGGAGATTATCTGGAAGCAACACACAATACATTTAAATAATCTCAAAATAATTTTTAAAAACTTTGGTTTTTAATGTAATTAGTTGTCAGCCAACAAGCAAGTTGTGGGCAAACTCAAATACACAATCACTAACTTCCTCACTTACATAAATTAAAATCCCACTAAAACATGTTTCTAGAAATATATTTCGTAGGTACAAGACAGGTGTAAGAAGAGAAATACTATATAGCAGCTTGATAAGGCATAATGAAGACCCCATGATCTCACATGCAACTTCTCAAAATAGGGACATATCAAAGGAGATCTTAGCAAGACCCAAAATATGTAACTGAATCAGCTGTGTCTGTGACTGAGTTTAGACAGAGATGCAAGATACATCATATGGCCCAGTGTAAGAAAGTAAATATCACGAAACACAGCATGGTATCTGACTTCTCCAGAAAAGATGCCCTGACAGGCACAGAATTAACCAGGAAACACCCTGATGTGATACTCGGTGGAGACACCAGCAGCTTGATAGAAGCAAACAGGAGTGAGAACAGAGAAGCACAACCAAGGGAAAAGGGAAACATTTGCTAGAGGAATCCAGGAAGGAAAAATTAGAAAAACACAGACCGAGCTACGTTAAAGGTTGAAGCTTATAGCATGACGTTGCCAGGTGACCTTCATTTGATTCTGCTTAGATTGGCAAAGAAGTGATGATAGAAGACATACAAGTGAGGCCTGAGGAGGTTTATAGACCGGCAGGGTGTGACTCCCCTCTCCCACAATCAGAAAACACACAGATGAGCCCCTGGGTCTGGAAATCAGAAGGAGTGCAGGGAAGTCCCTTTTAAAGGACGGTTTCCCTCACCCACCCGTAGGTGGCATGCTTCATCATCGGGTAACCTCCTCGCACGACAAACCTTGTTGCAATCCGGGCTACAACCCCCTCTCTGAGAGGGAGGGGCTCAGGGATGTTTTGAATATAGCAAACAAGTATCCTAAAACCTTGAGATGAGCAAGGATTGGAGGGAATTTGGTGAAAAAGTGAAAGTGAGCTAAAACGAACTCTTTGGGTGTTGTACAAACTTTAATGGGACACCCAGAGGTCAGGATTAAAAAGGTTGAGCTATGGCAGGAGAATTCAACGACTTGCCTCACAAGATTTTTTATGAGGTTTGGCTCACATACCGATATTTGACCCCTTGATGTTTCTTAATCATTTCTGTTCAGGCACACAGTGCCTTCAAGTGGCTTTGTCAAAAAAGGTTTTAAATCCAAGACGTTGTTGAGTTGTCCCTAAGCTGGGTCTGTCTTTTATCTGCCTAACTCCATCTGGCTGTCTTTTACATAATTTTTCCTCCACCTGCCAAAGTGTGTCATAAAGATTGGCTCATACTGTTTGGCAACTGATTTTTCCACTCTTAGGTGACAGTACTCTAAAGCCAGCGCCATGGGGTATTTCTTCAGGTTTCAGTCAACTCATGGAGGAGGGTGGAGCCATGATCCAGTCTTGATAATTGGACATGCTCCTGTTTTCGGCGTCCCTAGGCGCACGCTACCTGTCCTGAGGAAATACTCTGCAGGTGTGGCATTTCCTTGAACTGTCTTTCTATATCTGCCAGACACCAGTGCTTACAATTTGTGAGCTCATGTACTCTATGGAGCTGAGCTTGCGCTATTTGTTTTTCTTTTACGCTGGCTGTTAGATTTCCCGACTCCTCAGCGTAGCCTCTGCCTCCTTCGCAAGGCTTGAAATCACACCCAACGTCCAAGTCCCCTTGTGAATAGACGTGATGTGCGGAGCCGTAATACTGTTTAATGAGCTCCGGTTTCACTTTCCCTTATATTTACTGCTAACGTACTTTACGTATTGAGCATTTTGCTGGCAATTAATCAAAACTGTCCCTGCCTTACCGGGCACTACCGGGAGACCGTGTTTTATCTGTTTTACCCAGTTATAGTAAAACACCTGGTTTATAATGAAGCACTTATTCATTTTACATATTATTTCAGCTTGCCATCACTACCAACGTCTGTGTTTTTTATGTTTGGACGTGATTTGCTGAGTGTGGGTGTGAGGTATCAGGTGCTATGGTGTTGTGGGCTCTAGGCCCACATACTGCTTGAGGAACAACACAGACACCGTGGTTGTGATCTCTCAACTGGCCACGAGCACGTGCACCCGGGCCCTTTTTTGGCAGGCTCACGTCACTTGTGACGCCTGTGAGGGATGCATGTGGGGTACAAGTGTGCCCACTCCCATAGGGGAGTAGCTACTAACTCTGTGCCTGTCAAGACACTAGAACAGTAACAAAATATACACCACAGGGTCCATCAGTTTCTTGGGTCCGGCATCAGGAAGACGGCAGACACGGGCAGGTGACTTTGACTGTGGCAGGACATTCAGCAGGTATTCATCATTTAACCTGATCAGTTCAGGATACAAACTCTTGCTGAAGATGTCATCTGCACACTAGGAATGTGCCAGTGTAAGCATGCCCTTTAGTCCCATGTACCTTCTGTCCGCGGAAATGGATGATGGTATGCGGCGTGTGATAATAGTTCATTAACTGGGTGCGTCAAGATCATGGTGGGAATCTATGGTGAAAGTTCACTGGATTATTTCTGTATAGCTGGAAGTCTCTATAAGGCTGTCTTGCTGTGTCCGGTGACCTGTCGGTGGGGCAATGTCTCTTTCCGCTCTCCTGCCTGAGGATGCCCCTTCGTCGGGCTTGCCACTGGACTGCTGGTAGGCCGTGATGTGGCTGCGTGTGTGCCGGCTGGGGGCAGCTGCGATCCACCGAGGAGCCAGTAGCCAGTCTCTCGCACAAACCTCAAGGGTGTGTGGGTCTTGGTCAGGACATGCTCTTGCTGCCACAGTTCAGGTTAGCCGGTAGTCTCTGAGTTTTCTTGTTGGCTGATTTGGCCATATTGTAGGACTCCATTCCATGTGTCTTCGAGATGGTGTCGATAGACACACGTGATTGAGGACTGGCGAGGTAGCATTGCCAGCCATGTGGTGAATCGGGACGATGGCGGGTGACGACTTACCTTGATGGATGCAGGCGTCTAGTCTGGAGTCGATCACATGAGGCAGGGAGTGGCCAGATACCTCCATGTTCTCTGGGGAGGCACTAGCATTCATGTACTTGTGCCTCTTGGGCTATTGGGACTTTGATGACGGAGGAGTGATGAACACGCTGAGGAATGTAAGGCTTGAGACTGGGTTTGCGCAGGCTGTGCGGCTTACTCTCGGACTCCTGCTGTGCGGCTGCCAGTTCCTTTTCGGGTTATCATCCTCTTCCCTTGCTGTCGCTGTGTCAGGACTCACTCCTGTTGTAGCTTGGGTTCTCTTCATCGTCCGGCCCTGCCAATCATGACTTCCCCTTCTGACCTCAATTGGTTGTCCGATTCTTGGTGCGGACCCTCCGGTCACACTTCCACGTTTCTTGCTGAGTGCGGTGTCATGCACATGGCACTGATGATGTAGCTGCCATTGAGCCTGGACGACAGGTGGCGATGATTAACGAGGAGAGGAGGTTTGTGGATGGACGTCGTAGCCACGTGACTGCCTCTTCTGAGTCTTCTCTTGCACCACTGGCATTTGCGGCCAGGGACAGGGATGCTGTTTGACTCCAACTGCCGACCCTCTGGGCTGGACGGTCTCACTGTGAAGCGATGGGAGCAACGTGGTTTGCGGTTGATGCGGCTTAGGTGTGGTTCTCCCTTGGTGCTGTCGCCAGGGCCGTCGGTCCACCTTGGTGGCTGTCTGGTGTCTTTAGAGGTGTTCTTGGCTTGTGGTGCTACGAGTCCTCGTGCTTCTCCTCTCGTTGTCTTTGACGCACCTGCGTGTGTCCAGCTCTTCTGGGTGACACGATCTCCACTCTTCTTCTGCTTCTCCTCCGGGTGCAGTGACATGCACCATGTTCTAACAAGGCCAATGGGCCTATTAACTTCAATGGTCTCCGGACCATACAGGCAAAACTTCAGTCGCTCTTCTCGGCTGCATGGCGAGCAGCCATTCATCTTGAGTGTCCTTCTTCAGGCAGCTTCTGGACGCGCCTACTCCTTGTTCCCTCTTCAGGGAATGGCTTCCACAGGCAGTGGTGAACTGTGGCGTCTTGACGCTCCTACTCTGGGTGTTTCCTCTCCAGGGAATGGCTTCCACAGGCAGTAGGGAGCGAAGCTCCTACTCCGGGTGTTCCCTCTCCAGGGAATGGCTTCCGCGGGCAGTAGTGAGCTAGTGGTGGCGGCTGTCCACTTGTGGTGTACGACTCTCCTCTCGTCAGCTTTGGGTCACTGACGACTCCTGTGTGAGGCAGTGTGAGGGAGGACACTGTTCTGCGTTTGGCCCCTTCCGTTCTCCATTGCTGTTGCTTCTGCGGAGATATATGGGACCTCCCTGCTCTTTCCAGCAGTGCTTCTTTTCTTTTCTTTGGAGAGGTCTGTTGTCCTCCTGGGTATATGTGCTTCTGGTGGGTTGTGCAACCACTTCTTCGTCTTCCCTCTGGTTGCATTGCTTCTGTGCACTTTTGACTACGCATGCTTCATCTTTTCTCGGGCACCCTTTTCTGGCACCGGGTGTGCCTGCTCTTCCTCCTTGCAGTGGTAGTCGTTCACCGCCAGGGGTGTGTGGCGCACTCTTCTTACTTGTGGTTGCATTGGGCCGCCGCTGGTGGCGCGCTCTCTGCACCAGTCATTCTTGCTTGCTGCGCATTTACATTTGCCTTGGCTTGTTTGAGCTTCTCCTTCCACACAACACACAGGGCTTTCTCCTTTTACTACAGGCCAGCTTTCTGGGTTACAGGGGTGGCGGTGTACACCAGGAGACACCAGGGTGTACAGTCTGCCCGCACTGTGGGTTGTCTTTCCTTGAGTTGACGACCATCAGAGGCTTTCCTGTGCTTACGTTCGCCTGGGATAGGGCAGGGCTGGAGACGCCGGTGCAGGGTTTTCTTCAATGCAGGCGCACTGTATTCTCCTGGCACTAGGTGGCGCTGCAGCCACTTTCCACACATTGCAGGCTGGCTACAGCCTCTCACCAGCTGTGCTGTGTAAGGAAGTCCTTGAGGTCCTACTCCCAGGCCGGGTGGGATCAGTAGACCTGACACAGAGATGAATGGTCTCATCTCTCATGTGGGTGGAGCGCTGCACTTCTCTGTTGGCCTTCCTTCCGATCATGCATGTGTTTGTCTGCGGTATGAGTGAGTCACGCTTGCCACATGTGACAGTCTGGGTCGTGCGTGCCTTTGTGTGCTGTGGTGAGGTTAGCTGCTGTATTACTGGTGGTCCCTGTGTGGCAGTATAATCACTCCTTTTCCTTTTGGGGATGACACTTTCGTCTTTGTGCTTTTTACCACCTCCAGGGACACTTCTCCCATGTTGTGCACTTGTGAAGCCCCTCTGGCCGAAGTCGGGTGTGTATAGGTAAATCTGCGCTGGCGCAGGGTACTTTACCCTTGCAGGAGCAGCACGAGTTCCCCTTCACTCCGAGGGCTGCTTGATGTCCAGGACAGCCACTGTGTTTCTGCATGCAGGCAGGCTGGGCAGCCGGACTTGTCTTGGGGTGCGGTATCTACAGTCGACCGCTAGGTGGCACTGTCTCGTTGAACGGAGGCCTCTGCAGTGCTCCTGATGCCTCGGGCCTCGCGCTGGGGCACTGAGTTTGCTGGGCCCTCTCTGTCAACGTTGCAGCGGCTGCTCGGATGCCTCCGGTTGTCTGGCCCTCATGGGCCTCACGGGGGCAGTTGTGGAGAGGAACCGATGGCTCGGCAGGCACGGCTCCTCGCCCTCCACCGAGTGAGTGTCCCTGCAAAGATGCGGCCAATCTGTATTATACGGCACGTGGGGCACAGCGCTTCTATGTGCAGCAGCATCGCATCTGACCTGACCTTCAGTCTCGGGGGATGACGGCTGCAACACTGGGGCACGAGCACTGCGGCACTGTTGGGAAGTACCCTCTGCCGCCCCAATACAGGTGCACGGCAGGAACACGCCTGTCTCAGGCTGTGCCATAAGATGGAGCAAGGCGGGAGCCGAAACGTTGCAGTTTAAGGATCTCTTATTGCGGAGGCGGCAGTCTAGGCGCAGCAGGGGGCACATTGCAGGCATTGTAGCGGGGGTCTGGGCGCCATCCCGGACTACTGGCAGTTGCTGGGTCACTGGGCTACGTGGACGTGCTAGTGAGCTGGGCAGCGGATGTAGTATTGGCAACGCGGGGCATTCGCTCTCACCAGGGTCGCATGTCTTCTCCACCACCTCAGACGCTGGCGGGGATCAGGCACGGCTGGTCTCCGATCGTTGTTTTGTGCAAGCGGAGATCACTGCAGTCATGGGTGACCGTGGAAAGCTAGGTGAGAGGTGCCGCCTGCCGGGCTCATTTCCTCCCCCACGAGGGACGATGCAGCGCAGAGCAGCGGGCTCGCGGGGTTGGCTACCTGCCTCGTCGCCAATGTGGTGTTGTGGGCTCTAGGCCCACTTACTGCTTGAGGAACAACACAGACACCGTGGTTGTGATCTCTCAACTGGCCACGAGCACGTGCACCCGGGCCCTTTTTCGGCAGGCTCACGTCACTCGTGACGCCTGTGAGGGATGCATGTGGGGTGCAAGTGTGCCCACTCCCATAGGGGAGTGGCTACTAACTTTGTGCCTGTCGAGACACTAGAACGTGTCTCGCAGGACACAACAGGTGCCTCGGTCCTGATCGTGTTTAGGTGCTAAGTAACACATATTGCATCAACCCCACCGGGCCTCACCAGCAGACTTTTAAACCAACAATATTTCACATTTAAGCTACACAGTAGAGTGTGGGTGAATGGTAATGCTTTTGCCATTTATCTACCATTGCTGAAGACAAGCTCAGTTTTCTTACAAAATAAGGCTCCAGTAGCTTCTTTGTTTTAACAACTGTGTCAAAATCTAGTCAGCTGTGTATTTGTGTATTTGTTTCTTTGCCTTCTATGAGTGAACTTCACAGTCAAGTTGTATTCATCACTTTTTTCCTCTATAGGAACTGGATGCCACCTCGAGTGTGTGTGCCGAGGTTAAGGTGTCATGAGTTTACCCGATAATATGGGTAAGCGTTTTGAATAGTCGTTTGCATTTCACAATATGCCATGACTGCACTTCTTTAAGCATGTTCACATGGTGGTTTCGAAGGCAGTGAGTAGTGAGATGTACCATACAATCTTATGCTAACACCTTGTCTCTTTTCAGGGAAGATGCTGACCAGCGACTAATTTGAGTGATTAATATATCCAAAGCTGTTTGTATACTCTTCTTATTGATAGAGCGCGGGTCCCCAGCTCTGGTCACACATACACCTAATACTCACTGGGCCCAAACCACATTCACACAACAAGCTAGTGAACCCTTGCTGACATCAGTTTTGTATAATAATACCTGTAATTTTGTTATTCAATTTTACCAAGTCTCACCAATTTAATGATTATTTCATTTCCTCGAGGAATCAGGACGCTAAGCTAGTTTACGGTAGAAATGACATTTACTTCTTTACTCTGAATAACCACAGACTCAGGAATTTTTGAAAACCTTTATCTGATTAATTTGTGAGTCAAATTTCAATTACAGTAACCACCTTAAATTCAAGTGGCAAAACTATACTAAGTACTTCATAAAAATTATAATGATCAATGATGACGGAACCTGAAAAGGGAAAAAGGGGGAAAAAGGAGAGAAATAGGCATAAAAAGACAGATTTTCTATTTATATTTACCTATTGATCTGAGATGTGAGGAAATATGAATTTTGTGATCAGTTATGTCCCCTATCGTAGACCCCAACGGCTCCATGTGCATGCTATAAGTACATGTATGTTCCCTCCAGTTCCAGTTATGAAGACGCAAATACATGTGCGTCCACCGTCAACATGTCCTCTTTCAGATCCGCCATGAATGGGTCAGATATTCCATTCCTAAGTATGAAAGGCCACCGACTTTATGTGGTTCACTTTCCACATTTTACAGATTCAGGCGAGTAGGCCCTGAATTCTGCCATCAAGCCTTTTCCTGCCTTCTGCCTCTGAAAGCTCCAGTCCGAGCCTGTATCTGTATCCATGAACTTTGTCCTACTCCCTGCGCGGCTAACGGTGCCTGATCCAGCCTGTTGCCTGCCAAAAACTGTATTTCACCTTCAAGATTATCTGCTCCGCTCCTCATCCGATGCATTCCTGTCTAGTAGTTTAGGTAAACATTCTTCCAGCTACCGTGCAAAGGGCCAGGCCTCACTGTCCTCATGCAAGTAATTCATAGCCCCTGTTACCATGGAAGATTCCTGCCCCCTCGCATCTCATGTAGACACTTAGACGCTTGTACACGCACTAACAGTCAATATAGAATAGATTTCATCATAGAGACTTTTCCTTTTGGATAATACAGTTCTTTAAACATAAGATATTAGATATAATTTGGGATTAGGTTGACATGACCCCCTAGACTTCTGTCTCCACATGTAGAGCTAAATGTCAAGTCCCCTTCACCCTCTAGTTGCACGTCAATCACACGTCATGCGGCTGCGCGCGCATCTCTGCCAAATATTTCTGCTGACATTGCAGGATTCTCTTATGGATCCACCCACTTGTGACATCATGTTTAATGACGTATTTAGTTACGCCTATGTTTACGCCTATTTTCATTACGTATGTGTATCATATCTGTATTATCAGCTGTTACGCCTCTTGCATCTGTCTTAATGTAATGCTTTCCATATAAATACCATTACTTGTCAATAACGTATTGCCTTCCCTTCCTGAACCTTCGTGGTGATGGAATTTGAAGCCTGCAGTTCGAACTGTAATTCCTTTGTAGAGGAATAAAGCCTTTTAGAACCTCTAATACCACGGATTCTGCCTCTTATATTTACTGAGTTATTCTTACTAGACTTTACCGCATAAAAAATAGTACCGGTAATGAAATATTTACCACATAAATTGGCGCCCGAACAGGGACACTTTCTCATCTCACGCGCCGGAGGTGCGTTGCAGGCCCGGTGTCCTGCCACAGCTGAACGGACAAAAACGCGTACCTGCAGGATTTCCTGTATCTCCCTCCGGCCAAGCGGGGGCGACTGAGGCTGCGATCAACACCCAGACGAGGCGGTGAGAAGTGCGAAGTATCCCGACCAGAGCCTAGCTGAGAGAGCAAGATCCGAGGTATACAGAGGCCCACCAGGTTCCGAAGTTCCGAGTCCAGTCGAGTCGAGTCCAGTCCGGTCCAGTTTCAGTTCAGTTCCGAGGCCTTCCGTTCCGCGCTACCCGGTGAGTACCATTGCCGGGGAGGCATTTAAACGTGCACATAGTCTGTGCCGGTCAAGACGGGTTTGGGTACACAAATCCGGTCTGCACTGTTTCAGCAGTGTATCTGTACTGTTTAGCAGTATATCTAGTATGTCTTGCATATAATTCAGTATTATCTAGTGTCAGTATTATGTCAGTAACTAGTTTTCTATTAGTTATTATCGTTCGTTAAACTTTTAAATGTTAATTGTTTTAATACGTTCTACATATTGTGGTGTGAATGATTGTTCATTATTGTGTTTATTGTATAAAGTGTGTTCTAGTAATAAGGTCAAAAAAATGCCGCTCTTTTCGAAATTAAGACAGATCAAAACCAGAAAAGGTGTACTCGAAGAAGCTGTTCCCATCCCACCTAGGGACACTCCAGGGTACTTTATGTATCATAAACATGGCCTAGATGCCGTATTATTTCTTGATTTATGGGTGGACTATACCAAGGATTTATCAGAGAGTCAGAGATGGCCCGCAGCGGGGACCTGGGATGCAGATTGCATCATGAGAGTAGAAGAAGAATTATGGAAAAAGAAAGCCAGACAGTCACAGAAAGATGCCATTGAATTATGGCGTGAAGAATCATATAGACGTACAGAAAAAGCGCTCAGACAAGAAGAGAAAGGTAGGGAAAATTCGAATAAAACCCGAGAAAATTTATTAATTGAGGAAGGTACCCGAGTAAAAGCAGAACAAGTAGATAGACAACGAAACACTCTTATGAATGGTATGTATCCTCTTTTGGCCGAAGGGTTACCTCAGGCCACCCCGGAAATACCGAAAAACTTGACACCCCCATTGCTCCCGATAAAAGCACATCCCAAAACAGCAAAAGATATTTTCCTTTCTTCCTATTTAGATGATGTAGCTCCTGAATATGCTAATGCTCCGCCACACGCACCGCCCACCGATGGTGCTCAAGGTCAAGATCATCCGTCTGTATCCCCGCAACAACAAACTCCTACGCCCATTCCCACAGGTCCGTCCGTTTCTACTGTTTTTCCCACATCTACAATTTCTATCTTACGTCCAACGAATCCTTTCTTGCCCAGCACCTCAGATGGTGCTACAGGAGGTACGACAGACATGTTTGCCACGCCACCGCGAAATAAACAGACCCTTAGAGATTTAGCACTCCAACGTACACCCCAACTAGCGACATCCGACATGTTTAAAGAACATCTTGTGGATTGTAGATACGATCCAGTGCCAGGTAAACAGGACAGATTGCTACTGTCATCACTACGTATAAGACGAGCTACATTGTATTTAATGACGATACCAGGAATGGTTGAACACCTAGACAATATATATCACTTTGTCCAAACAGGGCGAGGCCCAGAAAGTATTAACGAAGCTATGGAATACCAGAAAGTGGATGTACAAAGACAACTACTACGTTTTTTCATAAACTGCGTGATCAGGAACCAAGACAGGCCTGGGGCAGATCATGATACCATGCAAAAACTTGCCAAATGGGGTCAGAACATATCAGACGAGAAACATGATAGACAGGCGTGTATAATCGCCATGTATCGAAAGATCCGCAAGGAAGTAGAACGAATACATAAAGAAAGACGAGAAGCAGACAGAATTGAATCAGAGGGAGAGGAGGAGCAAGAATCAGAACAATTAGAAACGATAGCTTACGTAGGTAGAGGAAGACCCCATAATAATACCAGATGCTTTAATGATCCAATACGTCCGATACGTCCAGAATGTAATAGACATTTTCAAGCCCCTATGTTAAATACAAGGTCTCCCGAACACCTATTCCAAGCCGCTGATAAACTACTCCGAGACCGAAGGGGGTACCATATGCTCGATTCCATGGATGAACAAGAATTAGCCAGGTCAGCAGTACAATGGGCTGACAGTCCCAGCAAATACAGTGATGATGCACTAGCACACACGTTTCTGAATCTTGCCCCAGACGAACAGCGTTTAGCCAGTATCTACATGATTCAACACCTCCTTATATTATATAAAAGCCAACACTCCGATCCTGGACCCTTACCTGACATATTGACAGAACACTCACGAATAAATGGAGAGGGTCAGGTACTGATTTGATTAAAGAAATTCTAGAATTTCGAAACCAGTATATAGTTTCCGCATACCCAGAACACGTTCCAATTCCCACTATGGGAAGAAAAATGTATCACATAGATAGACAGAATCCCTTACGCGAAGTGCACCCAATCAGAGGTGAAGATAATAACTTTACACGCGTGTTTGTGTACACGCCTATAACTAAAATTGAATTATTAGAAATGAAGAAAGTAGTACCTAGCCATGACAAGGATCCAGCAGGTTTCCACCGTGAGATAAAAGACATGTTACTCATGGGAGAGTATACCTACCCCGACATTATGAAAATATTAAAAGTATTAATGCCTGCCGGTGTTTACGAGAAACTCAAAGAAAAGGAATGGGAGGTGGGAGACCAAAAGATAGATTGGACAGCATTAGAAAACGAAGAAAAGGCCCGAGCCGCAGGATCAGGGCTTGGGGAAAAGACTACAGCATTACCAGGATTACTAGTACAGGTACTGCCACGTTTATTAACTACGAAAAAGGAGGACTGGGGTGCAATCTCAGCCTGTAAACAAAAGCAAGATGAAGACACTAGTGATTTCTATTCCCGATTTGAAAAATGTTTTGGTATCAATAGTGGCATAAAAGCAAGTAGCGAGTCATATCCACATCTGTTTGTGACAAAATTAGTTGAAAATTCCCTGCCGCAAGTCAAGAATAGAGTATTGAAATTTGAGAGTGCCTGGCAAGGTAATACCCCGTCACAGATGTTACAGATGTTACAATATCACCACAATAGAATTAGAGAAGAACAAGAACATGAACAAAGACGTATGAAAGATACGAAAATGAAAATGCTTGTGGCTCAGTCAGTTCCAGCTGATGGTCATAAAAAGGGTGATTCCACAGGTCCGGCGAAAGGGACGTGCAACTATTGTAAACAACAAGGTCATTATATACACGATTGTCCAGTCCTGAAACATAATATTGCCACAGGCAGAACCCAGGAAAGACCACGTCCACCTAGACAGGATCAGAATCAACAACAAATCCCTCAGCATGCACAACCTAGGTCAGCTCCGCAACAACTAGCTCCGCAACAGGCAGCTCCACAACAGACCGTAGCACCACCACAAGCGCAGCCTATTGCTGCCACACAAGCAACGACACAACAGATGTACCAGTATGCACAAAATGACTATCCCGATTATCAGCGATACACATGAAATAGCCTAGAGAGGGAAGTTGGCTTACCCCTTATCGAGGTTCCTGTAGATCAAGAGGGACCTTATGTACATAGTGAACTATTAGGGGAAGATAGAAAGTTTTTACTTGATACAGGGGCAAGCAGAACAACTATACGACGCAGTGAAGTTCCAGGGGCACCCCTCTCAGGCTCACAGAATATTTCCCTTGGATTCTCAGGAAAACCTATCATTAATGAAGTAACACAACCCCTACCACTTACGGTTGGTCCATTGACACGAACTACAGATTTATTGCTTACTAAATCATGTCCAGAAAACTTGTTAGGTATAAAAACATTGAAAGCTCTAGGAGCTATAATATGTTGTTCTCCGGAAGGAGTACGATTATTTTTACGTGATTTCAAAGGTCACTACGTGTCCAGAGACATGGATCACCGGCTGCAGAATTTACCTACACATTTATGGGCACAAAGCCCCACAGATGTTGGTTGCATGAATATTACACCATATCGAGTCACACTAAAAACAGGAGTAGTACTACCACGAATGCGACAATACAAGTTACCACCAGATGCTGTTGTGGCTTTGCTGCAAATCATTGACGAGCTCATTGCACAAGGAGTGGTTGTAGAAACTGACTCCAATGTATGTAATTCCCCGATAATTCCGATTCTTAAGAGAACGGATTCAAAAGCATCACCAGTATATCGATTGGTTATTGATCTGCGCGAATTAAATAAATGTATTGTACCACAATACCCTGTGGTCCCAGATATCTCTTCATTACTAACAGCTATTGACTCAGAAGCAACGTTCTTCACTGTAATTGATCTCAAGAATGCCTTCTTTAGCGTCCCAATAGATCCGGAAAGTCAATATTTGTTCGGATTCAGTTTGAATGGACGAAGTTTTAAATTCACACGCGCACCTCAAGGATTTACAGAAAGCCCCAGCATCTATAGCCAAGCACTGAAACGAGAACTTGACAGTATCCACATGCCAGTTAACACTGCCTTGCTTCAATATGTCGATGATCTGCTGATCACCGCCCGAAGCGAACCTGAATGTGAAAAAGCATCACTGACGGTTTTGAAATTTCTGGCCGACAAGGGGCACAAGGTGTCCCCTTCTAAGCTGCAATTCTGTGTCCAGCGAGTTGTTTACCTTGGGCACTCGCTGTCCAAGGAGGGAAGACAGCTTACACCCGACCGCATCCAGTTAATTGCTAACATGTCACCACCAAAGACACAAAAGGAGGTACGGGCTTTTATAGGGCTCACTTCATACTGTAGGCAGTGGATCCCTCAATATGCATTTCTAGCAAAACCACTCGTCCAGTTAACAACACAGGAGGCAGCCACATCGACTGTCCTCCCTTGGACTCAAGAACATACACATGCCTTTGAAAGCTTAAAGAAAGCTTTATGTCAAGCACCTGTTTTAGCAACACCATGTTATAGTAAACAGTTTACACTCTTTGTTACAGAACGTGACGGTACTGCCTTGTCAGTACTCACTCAGGAACAAGCAGGATCACACAAACCATGTGCTTATTTCTCTAGTACATTAGATCCAGTAGCCCAGGCTCTTCCTGCGTGCCTGAAATCGGTGGCAGCAACAGCTTTAGCAATCAGACAAAGCGATGCCATAGTATTAGGACATCAATTGACAGTACAAGTACCACACGCAGTAGAGGTTCTCTTGAACCGCACACAAACACAACACTTGACTATAGCGAGACTCACCGGTTATGAATTGACATTGTTTCAGCCACACATAGAAATCAGACGTTGTAATACGTTAAATCCTGCCACACTTTTGCCAGTAAATGGAACAGATCCATTAGCACATGATTGTATTGAAGTCATTACTATCACGACGAAACCCAGACAAGACTTGACAGACATCCCTTTATCAGATCCAGACCTGACATTGTATGTAGATGGTTCATGTATGAGAACAAATACAGGAGAGTTAGTGGCCGCGTACGCAGTCACAACAGACACTGAAATTGTTGAAACAAATTGTATTAACACTTTGTCAGCTCAAGCAGCAGAGCTCATCGCTCTGACACAAGCCTGTATTCAAGCTAAAAATAAGAAAGTCAACATATATACAGATTCACGTTATGCATTCGGAGTCGTCCATGACTTCGGCGTACTGTGGCGAGAGAGAGGTTATTTAACTTCTCACGGTGCCCACATCCAACACGGACCCCTCATTCAAGCCCTATTAGACGCGATTCATCTACCTACTGCAATATCGATTATGAAATGCAAAGCCCATACAAAAGTTACCGATATCATTTCTCAGGGTAATGACCTAGCTGACAGAACAGCTAAACAGACTGCTCAGAACCCGACTCATACAACTGATGCGACAAAGACAATAGTTCCGACACCAACACATTGCATGACAGTTAAGGATCCCGCCCTTGATGTAATTGACATACAGACACATGCTACACCAGAAGAAATAAAGAAATGGACTGAATTAGGAGGGATCCAAACGAATCAAGGATGGATGACGAAGGAAAAATCTATATGGTTTCTTCCCGACTCCATGGTTCAAGTCATCATTAACACAATACATAGTCCAGCGCACCTAGGAGAAAAAGCTATGCTAGACAGTATTCAACACATTTGGTTTAACAAACATCTACGAGCAGCAGCCAAACAGAAAGTACGTACCTGTATGATATGTTGTCAGTTTAATCCAGGTAAAAGCATCCCCGTAGAGCAGGGTGGATTTCAACCTCCCGATCATGCTTTTGAAGTCCTCCAGATGGATTATATCCAGATGGAACGATGTCGAGGATTCAAATATGTTCTCGTAGTTGTCTGTGCTCTTTCCCGTTGGACAGAAGCCTACCCGGTTTCAGATTACACTGCCCCGACTACTGCCAAACAGCTAGTTCGAGAATTCTTCCCACGATTCGGTTTGCCACGTGTTGTCTACTCAGATAACGGCCAGCCATTCTCATCCGAACTAATGAAACACGTTTCACTTCTGTTAGGTTACCAATGGAAATTCCACTGTGTCCGACATGAAAGGTGTCGATTGGATAGTAGCCTTACCAGTTGCGCTCTTTTACATGAGAATGGTAGCACATTCTCGAACAGGGCTATCCCCGTACGAGGTGATCTTCGGTAGACCACCAAATATGTGGGGGACGCCTATACCTCGCAAAATCACTGATGTTGACTGTAATATGCTGACAGATTACCTGGCTTCCTTGATGTCTGCACTACAATCTTGTCGTTCACAGGTAGCTGCAGCTTTTCCCGATAACACTGAGGTGAAGCCCCATGACGTGGTTCCAGGTGATCTGGTTCTGGTGCGGAATTTCGACCGGAAGACCCAACTGGAGCCTAGGTGGAAATCGCCTAAACTCGTTCTGCTAACAACGAGGACAGCCGTGAAGATCGAGGGACGTAAAGGGTGGTTGCACTCGAGTCATATCAAGAAATTTTATGGACTACCGTCCGATGTGAACACTCAGCCCTGCATTCCCTCACAGACAGACTCAAAGCTTCCCTTGGTTGAACAAACAAAAACCGATCGTTATAAACTGAAGCTAAGGTCTAGCAAGTCAGACAATTTGATTGTTTAAGTCCTCTCCAAGGTGAATCGGTTGAATTTGTCTCTGACATGTATCCTCTAGACCGGAATAGAGAAAGAAATCGACAGATGCAGCTTAAAAAGCATGCGTATTGTAAATCACTTCGTAGTCACTGCACAGTAACATTATTAATTTTGTTTTTTCTAAGTCTTCTGATCATCATTTCTAGTGTATTGCTACACATGTACTACCCTATTTCTAAGCATGCTTATAATGTTACCGCAGAACATTCTTTTAGCGAATTACCTCCGCATGAGTTGTCTTATAGATTTGCGCTGCGCAACAACACTTTTATTAGTATGTTACATCACTCCCATCAGACCAGTAATGCTACCAATTGTTGGATATGTGGCCGACTCCCTCCCTATCAGAACTATAAGGGAGTTTTGCCCCTCTTTCCGTATCCGTTCACACACAATGGCTCCTGTGGAGCATGGTTTAGTTTGATTAATTCCCTAGATTCAAATTCAGTAGTTTATCAAGACAACTGGGTATGGGGAAACCTGAACCTAGTTTTGCTTAAAGTCTGCTACCCTAACAAGGAGGGACTTCCCAAAAGAACAGGAACTGATCTAGAAAATGAAGTATATGGATTAGGTAATTTTACACTTAACCTCCTGATTCTGAATGTCGAATCCGAAGCTACACCAATCTTGCCCGCTATGTCAGTATTCCCAGTTAAAGGGGAATTATGTGTAAAAAAGAATGGTTCCATACACATGGGCCATAGTAAATGCACCACTGTAATAAAATTCAGTGATCAAGGCAAGTCTACGTTTAGAGCTTCCCGTCATTCCTACTTCATATGTGGCCAGACCGCATATATACGTCTACCTCTAGATTGGGATGGTACCTGTTACATAGCATTTCTTCTACCACCTGTTTTCCTAGCCCCTCCTGACTATCACAGAAATATCCATTTAGTACACAATAGAAAGCAGAGAGATCTCCCGATTGTCGATTACACTGAAACGGCATGGGAGCAATACACAGATTTCAATAAAGGTTTCTTCCCCTATATAGGTACAGTCACTAATAGTAAACTGATACGTAGATTAACTAGAACCCTTGAAGCAGTAGTGAACGAGACTACTTCCGCCTTAGGCAATTTAACAGAAGAGCAGTCTGCTATGCGGATTGTTGTGCTTCAAAATCGTCTTGTCCTTGACGTCATCCTGGCCGATAGGGGCGGAGCTTGTAGGGTCATCGGATCAAGTTGCTGTGTTTTCATACCAGAAAACTCGCCGTCAGTATATAAAGCCATAACTCGCCTTCATAAGATTATAAGCCAGATACACCAGAGTCCAGGCACCTGGACTTGGTCCGGTTGGTTCTGGAGCGTGTTGTCAGCCTGGGGATGGAGGATCTTATCCTTCCTAGGTATTGGCTTCCTCATACTATTCAGTTGCTGCTTATGTCTACAATGTGGGCCAGCGATTTGTGGTCTGTGTGCCACATCGTGTATCCCGCATCCAAGTTTTCGTTCAAGATCCCGGAAGAAGAAAGAAGAACAAATGATGCTATATGAACAGATCGATGGATTGATGAAGATCGATATCTCCTGAGGGTCCGTAGGGGACAAGGAGGGAATGAGGAAATATGAATTTTGTGATCAGTTATGTCCCCTATCGTAGACCCCAACGGCTCCATGTGCATGCTATAAGTACATGTATGTTCCCTCCAGTTCCAGTTATGAAGACGCAAATACATGTGCGTCCACCGTCAACATGTCCTCTTTCAGATCCGCCATGAATGGGTCAGATATTCCATTCCTAAGTATGAAAGGCCACCGACTTTATGTGGTTCACTTTCCACATTTTACAGATTCAGGCGAGTAGGCCCTGAATTCTGCCATCAAGCCTTTTCCTGCCTTCTGCCTCTGAAAGCTCCAGTCCGAGCCTGTATCTGTATCCATGAACTTTGTCCTACTCCCTGCGCGGCTAACGGTGCCTGATCCAGCCTGTTGCCTGCCAAAAACTGTATTTCACCTTCAAGATTATCTGCTCCGCTCCTCATCCGATGCATTCCTGTCTAGTAGTTTAGGTAAACATTCTTCCAGCTACCGTGCAAAGGGCCAGGCCTCACTGTCCTCATGCAAGTAATTCATAGCCCCTGTTACCATGGAAGATTCCTGCCCCCTCGCATCTCATGTAGACACTTAGACGCTTGTACACGCACTAACAGTCAATATAGAATAGATTTCATCATAGAGACTTTTCCTTTTGGATAATACAGTTCTTTAAACATAAGATATTAGATATAATTTGGGATTAGGTTGACATGACCCCCTAGACTTCTGTCTCCACATGTAGAGCTAAATGTCAAGTCCCCTTCACCCTCTAGTTGCACGTCAATCACACGTCATGCGGCTGCGCGCGCATCTCTGCCAAATATTTCTGCTGACATTGCAGGATTCTCTTATGGATCCACCCACTTGTGACATCATGTTTAATGACGTATTTAGTTACGCCTATGTTTACGCCTATTTTCATTACGTATGTGTATCATATCTGTATTATCAGCTGTTACGCCTCTTGCATCTGTCTTAATGTAATGCTTTCCATATAAATACCATTACTTGTCAATAACGTATTGCCTTCCCTTCCTGAACCTTCGTGGTGATGGAATTTGAAGCCTGCAGTTCGAACTGTAATTCCTTTGTAGAGGAATAAAGCCTTTTAGAACCTCTAATACCACGGATTCTGCCTCTTATATTTACTGAGTTATTCTTACTAGACTTTACCGCATAAAAAATAGTACCGGTAATGAAATATTTACCACAGATGAACCCAACTCCGTAGATAGGGGCCAGATAGAATCTCCAAGACAGGCTACAGGTAGAAGATCAGGCAGATTCAGATTTGGAAGGGTAACCTCTTCTAATTGAGCAACGCCGGCATTGCACCCCTCTCTGGCACTACTCTCCTCGAGTGTTCCAGTTCCGCAACCCCTCTAGAAGAATAGATTTCGATCAATATCTCGAACTCTCGGACAGAGTTTCTGGAAGCAGCAAAGTCTGAGACAGCGTCTCGGGCAGAAACTGGAGCAGCATATGCGTTGGGTCAGTGACGAGTCGGAATAACAGATCTGACAAGTCGGACAAGGTCTCTACCTATCTTACCTCAATTATACTATTCTTGATTCATGTACCACCCCCAAATGTTGCATTTCATGTTTCCCCCTGTTCTAATTGGTTGGGATGAGGAGGTGAGTTCATCACACCATTTAAATATTTATATTTCTCTATGAACCTTGGTGTATGTGCCCGCCCCTTAATTTTCTTTCCCATAGCTTTATTCCCACACGCATGTCACATTACTCAGTAGATTAAGCATTTTATTTAACATTGTTTCTTTTACTGAGGTCATCAGTGCGCTGTTCCCAGACTTCTTCGTTCCGGGTGCCCTTGGCCGAGTGACACCGGAGCCATCTTATTTCCGACCAGTCTTTGTGAGCATGTGCGTAGTAGGAATTCCAGCCACCCTCCGAGGCCCAAATAAGAACTATTAATAAAGTCAAGAAAAAACACATTAGAACACAGAACAAATGATTTCACTGGATACCACTTATCTCTACTCTAACCCCATTTGCCTATTTTAAACCTTTTGCATCAGTACTTAGTACAACTTACGAGGTTTAATTTCTCGACAGCAGATGCATTAGCGTGTAAGTTCAAGGCAGCCATCTTTAGTACTATTGCGCAGCTGCAAATGTTTCCCACCAAAAAGTGACAGAGTCATACTACGTAGATGCAGTAGACGCATGCGCAATAGAAATCCTGCATTTTTGTCGGCCATTTTAGGACATTCATGTTACGTGTTAGTGATGCACAGTGACAAGCTTTCCCCAGATAAAAATGTTCGTGGTGCATTGCAGTTTTAGTACTTACAAACACGTAGGTTACCTTGTTACATGTTAATTTGAGAGGATTGAATCCAAGCAAGATTCTTTTACAAATCCTTGCTCCATCAATCTCCTCTCTGATGGCATTTACTGCCTTACTGCCATCAAAAATGTTCTTTAAAAAAAAACAGATGGCAACTTTTAGCACATCTCAATCTCTTCAATCTCTTCTTCAACCTTTTCATTTACTTTCTTTTCTTTCTTGCATTGTAACCCTCTCATTCTTTTATAAAAATCTCCTTTTAATTCTTCTAACTGAATTTCTTCAAGTTTTATTTTCTTGCCTCTTTCGTTCACTTCAAAATTATTTTTTCCTTTACAACACTTGTGCCAACACATTATTGCTAAGACTAATAGGGTTATTCCCATTATGGGTAGTAATATATGACCTAAAATACCTATTCCTAAATTAGAAAAACAACCACCTATGTTTGTAAAACTATTTGCAAGTTTATTCCATAAATGTTCAACTTCCAGTTGTTTCAACTCTTCCTCCAATTTTGTAATATTCTTAAGATATTTTCCAATTTCGACACTTTTATCTGGCATATACGTGCAACAATGTTGTGTTTTCAATAGTTTGCAGGCTCCACCCTCTTTTGCCAATAATATATCAAGGGCAAGTCGATTTTGCATAAACATAGATTTGACCGCAACTAATTCAGTGTTGATGAGTAGAAATCCTCCAGCAGTGTCCGTAGATAACCGATCAACTACTGTAGATAATTGACAAATTTTCCGTGAATTCAGAAGAACTCCCACTGAAGGTATCAATGCACCAAAAATGTCACCAACTATTTTTGAAAAACTAGATCTTTTGATACATGTTAATCTATCTGCATCTTTATTGATTCCAGTGAGTCTTTTTACATGATAATCCTTCGGGAATACTATTCCGAAATAACAACTCCCGTACCAATGGTCTGGCAACCTAATGTAGGCTTTATTGACACACACATAATAAATTCCAGGAAACACTGGATCAGTTCCTCCTTTTAGTCCCCAACCCCCGATTACTACAAAAGTATGCTCACATTCACTGGAACCAATAAACATATTGTTATATTCTGTTTTTAATCTATGAAGACAGACTTTCCCTTTCTTTTCAAAATCTAGAGACATGGCAGCATGTGTTTTGCCACTTGCAAAATGCTCTTCTTCCTCAGCCCATTTCGGTATCTGAGGTTTAGGTTCAGAAGCTCTTCGTTGGAAATCCTGCCTTCTTTGCTCTACTAAATTCAAAAATATTTTCTCTTCTTCATGCAATTAACACGTTAAATTGTTATTATGTGCTTCAGCTATATCTATTGCTTCCATGGTTAAGAAATATTCACCCATAAATTCTGAATCCCTGGTTTTTCTCATAGGAACCTCAGAAAAAATCACATCTATGTTAGAATAATAGTATTGTAATTTTTTAGTTTTATAAAACAAACTTGCTAAAACACTACAGGATATACCATAGGTTAAAGGTAAATGATGATAGGTCACTTCCTCTGCTACAGATGCAGGTAATTTCATACAGACATAGCAATCACTAACTTCCATAGTTTCTACATATTGTACTAATACATTTGTGAAAACATTTAAATCAGTTCCATTTTTATTCACAGCGTGATGTAAATCTGACTCATCTGGTGCTTCTAATTCTACCCTATCTCCTTTGATAGTAGCTACTCTCTCATGTGTGTTAGTGTTATTCTGTACACTTTTGACCATTAAATAAGGCATGGCCACAGCTAATATCAACCATGTTATGAGTATTAAATGTATACTACATATACACATTCTGCAACATTTCTTAAAACAATTCGATTTTCCAGCAGCTCTATTATCAGCCATTGTCTACAGGGTTTTGAATATATTTCTTCTTTATTTAAGTGATTTCCTTTGGAACAGAGTTACAAGGAAAATGCTCTCATGGTGGTCTCACTTCCTCATCAATTTGCTCTGCATCAAAATTTCCAATCTCCTCTTCAATTAGCTCTAGATTTTCAAAATCTTCCAGAATTATATATGTCCATTCGGGACCTTTAAACTTGTTATTTATAAATTGCTCTTGGGTGCTTCTTCGGGTTGAACCTACAGCTGCTTTCCCAGTCCAACTAGATATTTCAACTACCTGCTCTGGCTCCTCTGGTACTGTTTTGAGGTGATATTTCAGTCTTTTGATGACACCTGGCCTGCTATCACCTTTTCTGATTCTTTTAGCTTGCACTGCACTTGTACCTTCTTCAGAGGTTCTTTTATTTTCGTTAATTTGTGGCACAGTGTGATTATTTCCGTCCTCTGATTCCTCCTTTGTCTGATCTGGTGCAGGGCTCACTAATTCACTACCTTTTCTGTCTTCTCGTTTGCTTGTCTGACCTAGGTCAGGTTAAATTTTTAAGGTTTCCTTTTCTGTATCTGCCTGAATTTCGGTAATTTCCCTTATTGGCTCTTGCTCAATTCCCTTTGAATTTTATCATTATCTATCTCTTTAGATGTTCTTCCCCAGTCTCGAGTTCTATAAATTTGGGTTCTTCTGTTTGGGTAATTTGTACCTTTCCTACCTGGTCCTGCTCAGGATTATAAGCTAATTTATTTTTTGGTTCTTTAGTGCTTTCCTCTCTGTCTATCTGGTCCTCACTCTGTTCCTGACTAATTTGTCTAGTTTGACTTCTGGTTCTTACAATTATCTCTAGTATGTCTACTACAGGTATCCAATGATCCTGACTTGTGCTTGGCTGTTCTCCATCAGCTACGTCAGGACCTATTACTTGAGATCCTTCAGCTGTGCAACCTTCAGCCCCTTCAACCGCCTGAGTCAGTTGAGGTTCCTCCTCGTCAGGTGCTGGTACTTTTTTAGTGTGGCTTGCATGAATCCAACTAGGCAAACCTGCACATTTTACAGCTGTTGTTGTAACTAATATAACCTGATGTAGTTTCTCCCACCTTGGTGCTAGGCAGGTCTCTCTTGTGTGATTCTTCACTACAACCCAGTCACCAGGATTCAGATCATGCGCTTGAATCGGCTGCCTGACGTCTGCGTCCTCTCCAACCTGGTGAGAGATAGAACGAATTTGGTCAGCCAATTCTTTGCAATACTCCAGTACCAAATCATCAGTTATATTCAACTATTTGTATCCTTGTATGCATGCCTGCCTCATTGCCCTTCCCATGATGATTTCATGGGGACTCAATCCAGTATTTTTGTCTGGAATACTTCTGAGTCCCATCAGAACAAGAGGTAGGGCATTAGGCCAGTCTAGTGGAGTCGATGCACACTCTTTCCCTAACCTTGACTTAATTGTGCCATTCAATTGTTCTACCACTCCAGATGCTTCTGGGCGATATGCTCAGTACAATTTCTGTTCAATTTTAAATGCTTCACAAATTAATCAAATTATTTCATTATTAAAGTGAGACCCTCTATCTGATTCAATAGTTACTGGAAAACCGAACCTAGGAATGAGTTCTCTCAATAGGAGTCTGGCCACTGTTATCCTGTCATTTCTTTTGGTGGGGTATGCTTCCACCCATTTTGAAAATAAACATACGATGGCAAGTACATATTTTAATCCTCGACAAGCAGGTAATTGAATAAAATCAATTTGAAGACTTATGAAGGGTCCTTCAGCCTTTCCGATCTTTCCCATATAAACTATTGTTCTCTTGACTGGATTCATTTGCTGGCATATCAAACATCTTTGGTAAAGCCTTTCAGCTTTATTTCTAAACCTTGGGTTAAACCAATCCTGCCTGAAAAGTCTAATCATTGCATCTCGGCCTACGTGAGTGTATCCGTGATACAGTCTAGCCATAGGTGCAAGCATGCTGTCTGGCAACACAGGTCTGTCATCTAAGTAAACCTACACACCATCTTCAGTCCTTTGTGTACAACCAATTTTCACCCACTCCTCTTTCTCTTTTGGTTCTGCTGCATTTTGTAAATCTTTCACTTCTTTCCATGTTTCTAACCCTGAGAAGAGCATAAGTTGGCAGCTGTTTTGACAAATTTCGATTTTTCTGTTAACTGCCATACGGTATCTAGCACAATGTTGGGCTACCTGGTCAGCGTACCGATTGCCTGCTGTCACACGGTCATTTCCTGACTGGTGTGCGGCACATTTGACCACTGCCACTTCCTTTGGTAATTGTATTGCTTCAAGCAATTTTTTGACAAATTTTCCATTTTTAATGGGAGACCCTGAAGAAGTCAGGAAGTCTCGCTGCATCCAAAGCTGGCCAAAGTCATGCACAACCCCGTAACCATACTTACTGTCAGTGTAAATGGTTACTCCTCAATTTTTCCCCTTTTTGCAGGCTTTGATTAAAGCAATTAATTCGGCTATTTGTGCAGACCTGACTCCTGGTAAATAGGATGCTTCGACTATTCCAGCCAATGTACATACAGCATAAGCAGCGCTTAATCCTCCCTCCTCATAGCGCATGCATGAACCATCTACAACGAATTCATGCTCAGCATCTTTTAGTGGCTCTTCTTGTATGTCTGGATGTGGTTTTGTACTTAGTTCTGTTACATCAAGGCAGTCATGTTCTGGGTCATCCTTTACTTCCTCATTATATGGATCTGGTAACAGAGTAGCTGGATTAAGTATAGTACATCTAACAATGGTCACATTTTCTGCACCTAAAATAATTCTTTCATATTTAGTTGCTCTGCTTGGGGTGAGGTATTGGGTACGAGTTTGTGTCAAAAGCATAACAACTGCATGGGGAACATAGACCTTTACGGGATGTCCCATCACAATTGTCTCACTTTGCTCCAAGCTCACACATGTTGCTGCCACAGCTTTTAGGCATCCTGGCAAAGAGGATGCTACAGGATCTAAGGTAGCAAAAAAACAGCAACCGGGCATCGCATCAGGCCATGAATCTGCGTTAGAACTGAGAGGGCACAATTATCTCTCTCACAACAAAATAAAGCAAAATCTTTTGAATAATCGGGTACACCTAGGGCAGGGCTTCATATAGACAATCTCGTAATTTCAGAAAAGATTTTATACTCTCATCATCCCATTCTATCTGTTCTTTTGCTCGTTTCTTTGTCATTTGTATCAAGGGTTTTGCCAGCATGGAGAACCCCATAATCCACTGTCTGCAATACCATACTACCCCTAAGAACATCCTTATTTCTTTCTGGGTTTGTGGCAACTTCATTAGTTTTTTTATTTTTATTCCTTCAGAGATCATTCTCCTTTCTCCATGTTCTATCTGGTGTCCCAGATATTTAACTTCTTTTCTATAAAACTGTAGCTTGACACTTCATGTCCACCTTTTGCTAAATGGCTCAGCAAGGCTATGGAATCTGTCACACAGTCACTTTTTGTCTTTGAAGCAACTAAAAGATCGTCTAGGTACTGTATGAGGACAGACTCCCTGGGCATTACTAAAGTCTGAAGATACTTTTTCACGATCTGATTGAAAATCGATAGACTTTCTGTGTACCCTTGAGGGACACGATTCCAAGCATATACATGATCATCAAATTTAAAATAAAATAAAAACTGGCTATCTGGATGTAATGGGATGGAGAAAAAAGCATGACATAAATCAATCATGGTAAACCATCTTGCATTCCATGGTATTTGGTACAGAATCACTGCAGGGTTGGGCACCACTGGACAAAAGGGGACAACAATGTTATTAATTTTTCGTAAATCTTGAACTACCCTATTCTTTCCATTTTGTTTCTTAATGCCAATTATAGGTGAGTTACAAGGACTACTTAAAATCTCTTTTAATATGCCTTGTTCGACCATTCTGTTTATCTCTGCTGCAACACCCGCTTTGACTTCAGGACTCATTTTGTACTGCCGGGTGTTTGGAAAAACCGCACCTTCCTTTACAGTTACCTTTACAGGGTCTACATCTGCCATTAATCCTACTTCTTTTCCAGTGAAATCCCACACATCTGGATTTACTATCATTTTTACTTCTTCAGGCAAGTCATCCTGAGTTATTATTGAATATAACTCATTTACCTGCTCCTTGTTTAGCTAACATGATTTTGTATATTCCGTTTTCATCTGGGGTTTGAATAGCAACACCATCCGGTGTGCAGAATATGGTGCAATTCATTTTGCAAAACCAATATCTTCCTAACAAATTCACGGGAATAGAGTCGCACACTACAAACTTGTGCAGCTCTTTGAAGTTTCCAATGCATACTTCCATTGGCTATGTAATAGGGGTCCTAATTTGTTTATTTGAAACACCCACTTCTTGTATCGCTTCTCCCGAGAGGGGTAGGTTTGGAATGTCTGCTGTTCTCACAGTAGAACGGGTAGCACCAGTGTCCAACAAAAAGGTAATGTCATTTCCTTCTACCTTCCCGCCGATATACGGACCTGACTGATCTACTGGTAAGGATGCGCCAAGTACGCAATCCTCATCCCACCCTCTCAGGCACCGTCATTGATCTTGGTCACCAAAATAGGGTTCCTGCAAAAGAAACTGCGAAGTTAGGTAATTTTTCTTACCACTTCCTTCTTGAAATCCGTTGTCCGTACTGTACTTGGCTTGACTCACAGAATTTGGCATAGGGGCAGGTGGTAATTGATTCTGCAGGTTTACAACCTGTTGGGGTTGATTCATTATCACCTCATTCTGCGTCTGTGGATTTAAATTTTGATTTGGGCTATTATTATTTTGTATATTTTTACACTCGTTTTTCCAATGCCCCAACTTTCCTTCTAAAATCTTTCGTCTATTGTTAATTTTATCTCCACAGTACTTTGCATATTTTAAAATTTCATCAATGGGCTTTGCTTGCCAACACAAATTATGTTGCTTAATCATTTCAGAGATTTCTTTCCTTGATCCATTGACAAATTGATACACAAAATGAGTCATGTCTTTATTCCCAATACTTTCCACCCCACTATACTGTTTGAATATTTGTAGGAGGCGCTCATAGTACGCATGGACTGATTCATCTTTTTCCTGAGTGGTTCTATTTATTTTTACCCAATCTGTCTCCTTTGGGGGAATTTTCCCTTTCAAGAAAGTTATGACCTGGTTATATTTTCTCATTACTTCTTCAGACGGGGCTCCAGTTTTCTTGTACCTTGGGTACTTATCATTTAGCCAATCAGCCGTCATTTTACAGTCAACCCACAAATCAGCTGGTACCACTATGTCAAACAAACCATCCAAATCTTTCAACAGAACTTTCGAAACCTTCACAAACCTTTCGACTTGTCTATACCATTCCGCAAGCTTTTCCCTCAGCTTTGGGAAATCATTTGTAAATTACAAAATATCCTGTCTAGTCTATGGGACATGTACATAACCTCCCCCTGGAACTTCTTTAATTGGGTACAACCCTTCTGCTTTTTCTGTTTCTTTCATTAAATACTCTGATGTCACTCGAGTGGCCTGTGCTTCTTCCTTTTTCTTTGTCCACCTGGCTTTCCATCTGTCTAGGTCTCCCCATTTTTGCAATATCGTCATTAATTCTTTAACTTGCAATTTTCTCATAGACACGTTCATATTTTCCAGATCTTTATCAGAAAATTCTGCTCTATAGGGTTTTTGTAGAACCTTGGACCTTCCCACATCGATTCCCATTTCTAAAGCCAAATTCAGTAGTTTTTCATAAAATATTTTTGTATTTTGAGTTATACTTCTGCAAATGAACAGCAATTCTTTCTCAATGAAAGTATTCAACCTTTCCAACCCTACTTTTCCGGCTATCATCTCTTCCAATTCCAATCTTAACGTAAAGACATCTAGTATTTTTAGAGGTGGATCGGGCTTCTCTATATCCCTTGTCCATCTGTCTAACTCCTGTGGGGTTATTATTGTGGCACTTTTCGTTCCCATGGATGTCTCAAGTTTCACTTATTTTGAACAACCTGGTGTGACTCTTCTAGGGGTGTCATTTATCTGCCTCTTATCGGCAAATCCATCAATGAAATTACCGACTCACAATCACTAGCTTGATCGCCGACTATTATTTTTCCTTTTCTAGGTTCAACTATTGGTGTGGTCATGACAGGAGTTTTAGGACAGTTTGCTTTATCTCCATATAACGGGACAACAGGACCTATGGTCACAGGTATGGTTAGCGCTTCAGGATGGGTGTTTCGCTGAGTTATCTTTTGTATTAATTCTTCCCTATTTTTATTTATTGCCTCTCTTTCTTTTTCTTGGAGTACCCTTTCCATTGTTCTATCATGTACTATTTGGGGTACCAAAGGCGTCTCTAGAATCGCAGTACTTGAGGTTATTTTACTTGGCCCTTCCTGACTTTTCATTAATATCTCCTCTAAATAATCTTCATCAGAATCTCCTTCACCTGGCATCAAGTGTTTTTTCTTTTCTGTGCATTTACTTCCTACCTGTTCATCAGCCATTAATACAGGATATAATCCTTCAGTTAACATGGCTTGTCACCATTGTTTTATCTGTTTGTCTCGAGTTTCACGTGGAAATTTGGGGTCGAAATTACTCAGATTCCCGTTACACTTTGGTCTATCTCGTTCAAATACCTCAGTCTCCCATTCTTCTAATGCTTCATACTGAGTCAACTTAGGTCTGGGTTCTAATTCATTCATTCTTGTATGTAAGTTATGTAAAATTCTCCCATTAAATGTTCTGTATTCGTAAAAAGCAAAAATTCCATCATCCTATGTGTATTCAATCCAATTTTCTAACCATACACAAGTATGATAACCTCTTTCTACCATCATGTATGATGCAAGAGTTTTCGGAAGATGAAATAAGAATTCCTTCTCTGGTTTTAATAGGCTTATCCTTCTTAAAATAATGATTTATTTTCTGAATAAACGACATTTTTCTTTTCTCGCTGTACATTTTCCGTGATCTTCCTCTCAAGTATTGCTGATAAGCAAACCCTAAATAATTTCTATCTCGGCGGCTACCAGTTAATGTGGGATCATACATACACAATCGTTGTCTATTATTATTCTTGGGGCTTCTATGTTTATAGTTACTCACTCTCTTCCTCCAATACTAGTGCGTCTTTTATTTTCGTATCCAATCAGAGCTCAACTTTGTGCGTTTAGCCAATGCTAGTGCGGCTTTTAAGTGATGTCAATATCACTCCTTTCTACGGACCCCTCCTTTGCAAACATTTGCGTAAGTCACACACCCGCTGTTCTACCAATCCCAGCTCGGGTCTTTGTGACGTCAGTATTTTTGTACGTAATTTGCATAATAAACAACATAAAACATTCACCACTGTGTCAGATTCTCTAAATTCCATAGAATAGTCAATTTTCTTTTACTGCGAGTAAACCTTTTCCGCTTACCCTTCACACACTACGAGTAAAACCTTTCCACTTACTCTTCACTCAAGCATCAGAGAAACTGCTACTCCTCCAGTATTACCCTTTCTAGGTGATCTAAGACCAGAGTTTTGCCAGTGACCTCTTTAGCTACCAATTATTCTTACTGACATACAGAAATAATCCCTACACAGTGCTTCTAGTTTTACATAACTTTCCGCACTTTCTTGAATCCTGACAAGTAACCTCACTGCAGTATGGCTTCCATTCACCATCCGCTATTCTTTATTCCCGGGAACTTCAGACAACATGAATAACGATGACGACAACAACAAATGTTAATGCATACATCAATAATTACAATATTTTCAATTACAATATTTCCTACCTAACTAACTAGAACCTAACCATGCCTCTGCTACCAAGAAAAACTGATAGAGCGCAGGTCCCCAGCTCTGGTCACACATACACCTAATACTCACCTGGGCCCAAACCACATTCACACAACAAGCTAGTGAACCCTTGCTGACATCAGTTTTGTATAATAATACCTGTAATTTTGTTATTCACTTTTACCAAGTCTCACCAATTTAATGATTATTTAATTTCCTCGAGGATTCAAGAAGCTAAGCTAGTTTAAGACAGAAATTACATTTACTTCTGTACTCTGAATAACCACAGACTCAGGAAGTTTTGAAAACCTTTATCTGATTCATTTTTGAGTCAAATTTCAATTACAGTAACCACCTTAAATTCAAGAGGCAAAACTATACTAAGTATGTCATAAAAATTATAGTGGTCAATGATGACAGTACCTGAAAAGGGAAAAAGGGGGAAAAAGGAGAGAAATAGGCATAAAAAGACAGATTTTCTATTTCGATTTACCAATTGATCTGAGATGAACCAAACTCTGTAGATAGGGGCCAGATAGAATCTCCAAGACAGGCTACAGGTAGAAGATCAGGCAGATTCAGATCTGGAAGGGTAACCTCCTCTAATTGTGCAACGCCGGCATTGCACCCCTCCCTGGCACTACTCTCCTCGAGTATCCCAGTTCCACGACCCCTCTAGAAGAATACATTTCGATCAATATCTCGAACTCTCAGACAGAGTTTCTTGCAGCAGCAAAGTCTGAGACAGCGTCTCGGACAGAAACTGGAGCAGCACACACGTTGGGTCAGTGACGAGTCGGAATAACAGATCTGACAAGTCGGACGAGGTCTCTAGCTATCTTACCTCAATTATACTATTCTTCATTCATGTACCACCCCCAAATGTTGCATTTCATGTTTTCCCCCTGTTCTAATTGGTTGGGATGAGGAGGTGAGTTCATCACACCATTTACATTTTCAAATATCTCTATGAACCATTGTCTATGTGCCCGCCCCTTAATTTTCTTTCCGATAGCTTTATTCCCACATGCATTTCACATTACTCAGTAAATTAAACATTTTATTTAACATTGTTACTTTCGCTGGGGTCATCAGTGCGATGTTCCCAGACTTCTTCGTTCGGGGTGTCCTTGGCCGAGTGACATAGGAGACATCTTATTTCCGACTAGTCTTTGTGAGCATGCGCGTAGTAGGAATTCCAGCCGCCCTCCGAGGCCCAAATGAGAATTATTAATAAAGTCAAGAAAAAACACATTAGAACACAGAACAAATGATTTCACTGTATACCACTCATCTCTACTCTAACCCCATTTACATATTTTACACCTTTTGCATTAGTATTTAGTACAACTTACGAGGTTTAGTTTCTCGGCAGCAGATGCATTAGCGTGTAAGTTCAAAGCAGGCATCTTTAGTACTACTGCGCAGCTGCAAAAGTTTCCCACCAAAAAGCAACAGAGTCATACTACATAGATGCAGTAGATGCATGCGCAATAGAAATCCTGCGTTTTTGTCGGCCATTTTAGGACATTCATGTTACGGGTTAGTGATGCACATTGACAAGCTTCCCCTAGATAAAATGTTTGTGGTGCATTGCAGTTTTAGTACATACAAACAAGTAGGTTACCTTGTTACATGTTAATTTGAGAGGATTGAATCCAAGCAAGTTTCTTTTACGAATCCTTGCTCCATCAGTACCACCTACTCAGTTTGGTATGCGTGGTTATTTCACCTGTTCACGTTTTGGTCCTGAAGAAAGCCGATACACCTCCACAGAGGGTGCTTGACTGAAACATGTCGACCACTAGTCTATGACAGGTTGAATTCTCCTGCCATAGGTCAACCTTTGTAATCCTGACCTCTGGCTGTTTGTTCGACACACCAAAGAGTTAGTTTTAGCTCACTTTCACTTTTTCCCCAAACTCCCTCCACACACTGCTCATGTCAAGGTTTTATGATACCTCTTCGTTACATTCAAACCATCCCTGAGCTCCTCCCTCTCAGAGAGGGGGTTGCAGCCTGCACTGCAACTAGGTTTTCAGTGTGAACAGGTTACTCGATGATAAAGCATGCCACCTATGGGTGGGTGAGGGAAACTGTCCTTCAAAAGGGACTCCCTGCACTCCTTCTGATTTCCAGACCCAGGGGCTCAGCTGTGTTTTCTGAACAAAGTGAGAATCTCACCCCAGTGTGTGCCTAGCTCTTCCTGCAATGGTGCCCCATGCGCTACTGGTGTCAAACAATGATCGGTGCAAGGGAATTTACACCTTTATAACACCTCAATCATTTCCTGTATGCTGAATTTCCTGAGCTGTGTATTAACGTTTTGGGAGATTGCTGGCATTAGATTCTCATTGCAAGACATCGAATTAGAAATCCTTGCAATATAGGTTATGTCAGGATCAGCTAAAGTGTATCATTGTGTCTGTGACTAGGAAATAATTGAAATGACAGTCCACTGTCTAGGATTTTATTGCTTTTATTTTGTGGATAATTTAAATATAACACGTATTTGGGATTTTTTACCGTACGATATTTCATATACATAATGTAATTTTAAAGTGTTTCTTTTGTCTGTTTTTCAGCATTAAGTTATATCCATAAAAACAAAGATCAATTTTGCATTCGAGGAAAAGTGCAGTTAAATGTGATTTCGCAAGGTAATAATCAAAATGTCTCAGTAGTCCATTAGAATAATATGTTTTTCTAAGCTTAGTGTTTATATAATGCAACAGATTTCATAATGCCATATGAAACTATATGTTTCTATTTTTAAATTTCTGCTAAAGGATTAAGGTGCACATATTGTGATGCATTGTTAGTCCGTTTCCATAGCGGTGAATCGGTTACACTGCAGAGTCTGAGAATGGCATACCTCTATTGAGACAAATAATGCCTTCTTCTCCCTTCCCTTCTTTTCCTTCATTTTCATTTTAACCCAATGGATTGCATGTGTATGTTTCTGTGTGGGTATGTGTGTGGGTGTGTGTGTGTGTGTCTATCAATGCGTTTGTGTGTGTTTGTTTCTTTCTATGTTTTCCTCTGTATTTGTATTGGTCTGTGGAGTTCCATTTGTATAATTTTGTATGTGCCTATATCTATGCATATCTAGGGTGTCAATCAATCAATCTATATTTATAAAGCACAGCTATTCACCCATAGGGTTATCCAGGCGCTGAGCTCTTGCTGAGCTCAGTTGAAAAGCCAGGTCTTCTTGAGTCCCTTTCTGAATTCCATTAGAGATGGTGATTTTCGAAGGGGAAGGCCATTCCATGTTTTGGCTGTGAGGTAGGAGAAGGAATGGCCTCCACTGTGGCTTCAGCTGATGCAGGGAGTGTGTGTGCGGGTGAAGGAGGAGGTGGAGCATAGGTGTCTTGAAGGTTCATGGAATATCAGCCTGTGGTGAATGTATGCTGGTCCTTGGTTGTGGAGGGCTTTGTAAGTGTTTGTCAGTACCTTGAATTGACATCTTTTCTAGACAGAGAGCCAGTGGAGGTTTCTGAGGTGGGGGTGATGTGGGTCCACTTGGGGAGGTCGAGGATGAGGCTGGCTGCTAAGTTCTGAATTGTCTCAAGTCTCTTCAGGAGCTGGGTGGTGATTCCAGGGATGTATGTCGTTACAACGCACACTTTTACAACGCATGCACTTACAACGCATTTTTTACAACGCAACATCCACTACAACGCATCCCACTACATCGCATGACACTACAACGCATTTTTAAAAACTACCTTTACAACGCATTCCATTACATCGCATACTACCTTTACAACGCATACCATTACAACGCATAATATTACATTGCATTTAAGGTAAGTATTGGATAGTATAGGGGTAAAAATTACTATTCTTACTCCAGGGGGTGCAACAGTAGGGTATGTGTTGGATAGTATAGGGGTAAAAATTACTATTCTTACTCCAGGGGGTGCAACAGTAGGGTAAGTGTTGGATAGTATGGGGTAAAAATTACTATTCTAACTCCAGGGGGTGCAACAGTAGGGTAAGTGTTGGATAGTATAGGGGTAAAAATTACTATTCTAACTCCAGGGGGTGCAACAGTAGGGTAAGTGTTGGATAGTATAGGGGTAAAAATTACTATTCTAACTCCAGGGGGTGCAACAGTAGGGTAAGTGTTGGATAGTATAGGGTTAAAAATTACTATTCTAACTCCAGGGGGTGCAACAGTAGGGTAAGTGTTGGATAGTGTAGGGGTTTTAATGTAATATTATGCGTTGTAATGGTATGCGTTGTAAAGGTAGTATGCGATGTAATGGAATGCGTTGTAAAGGTAGTTTTTAAAAATGCGTTGTAGTGTCATGCGATGTAATGGAATGCGTTGTAGTCGATGTTGCGTTGTAAAAAATGCGTTGTAAGTGTAGTGCGTTGTAATAGTTGCGTTGTAAAGGTTGTTCCCCGATTCCAGCGTACACTGTGTTTCCATAGTCTAGCCAGCTGGTGACAAGGGCTTGAGAGACGGTTCTTCTGGTGCTGACGAGGATCCATCTGAAGATCTTTCAGAGCATGCAGAGGGTGTGAAAGCAGGCGGATGAGACAGCGTTTATCTGGTTGATGGGTATAATCAACATGGGGTTGATTATACCCATGTTTTGAAAACAACTTTTTGTTTTATTAAATGGAATGGAACACTCCGGCTTCAATACACAGCTTATTCGCCTACAACCACAGGGGCCGGCAGCAACTTTCTTCAAGCAACCAAGGGCGAAGGCCCGGGAGATCAAGATTACATGCCATGACTTGAGCACAAGCACACATGCAGTTCCATCATCTAAAGGGACCCCCGCTCCCGCCATTCAATACCCCCCAGCAGTGGCAACCCTTACAGCGGGGATAGGTTCCTGCAGAGCGTTGGAATCTGGAAATCCCTCTAGGCTGCTAAGTTTCATATGTAATGGCATTGAATGCGCCGGGGCCCCGGCCTTGGAAGCCAAGTTGTGTCTAAACTGTCCAACCCCGGGTGAGTGCCCCACCATTCCCGCCTCGCATCGAGCAACCCATGCTCACACAGCCGGTATGCTAAGACCGGGGTGATGATCCCTGAATACCCAACATCGAACCCTAGGGACCGAAAAGGTACGGGGAAGCAGAGCCGCTATCAGGCCAGCCACGTCCACGTAAAGCCATCCCCCAGGCATTTCAGGTGCGGCAGTAATGAGGTGATCATGCACGGGGCCCCGGGGGCAGTCCCTGATGCCAGGAGTGCCCATAAGGCGGTCAACTAACTGAGGGGAAAGTGAGACAACAGTGGGAGGGTAGGGAGGACACCGACCAGGCGGAGGGGGGGAGGGCGAGGGGGGACGGAAGGCGAAAAAGTCAGTAACGCTACCACTAGGCTAATCTGCCGAGGCCGCCAGATCCCGAGTTTGCAGGTTCGGGGCTCCTTCTCCATGGGGGCGGGGGGCGGCAGCAGGCCCCCCCATTCCGTCCTCAGACAACCCCCAAAGGCGTCCTGGATCCACCGGGCAGACAGCGTCCTCAAAAAGCCTCAAGGCTCGCAGCCGCGGCGGTTGCATCCGAGCATGCTCCAACCGCCCTAGATGATCTACCAGGGGCTTCCAGAGTTTCCCATTTTGAGTCTCACGGGATTGAAGACGGGCTGTGAGCAGCTCCATCGCCACCACCTGCCACAAGCGGGTAAACCAAACGTTTACAGAGGGCGTCTCAGCCTTTTTCCAGTAGAGCGCCACCGTCTGTCTGGCGGCACCCAACATGTGGAGGCTAAGGTGCCGATCCCGCCCCGTCATAGCTCTCACAGCCACTGGCCTGAGGCCCAGAACAACCACCAGCGGATCCGCAGGCAGAGGGTACCCCAACACCCGTTTGATATGACTGAGTACCTCCTTCCAAAAGATCGCTAGGAGGGGACAGGTCCACCAAATGTGTATGAAATCTCCCGGCGCTTGCGTACATCGCCAGCAGAGAGGAGACGTCTTAGGGAACATCTTCTGGAGCCGAACCGGGGTATAATACCATTGAGTCATCACCTTATAGGCTGACTCCTGCTGAGGGATGCTGCGTAGAATTTTAGGGATGTCCCTCCACAGCCTGACCCATTGAGAGGGGGTGACACCCGAGCCAGAGGCGGTCTGCCACTTCAACTGATATAGATGGGGAGCTGGCCGCTGCGCGTGTTGCAACACCTGGTAGATACGCGAGATCAGCCCCTTATACGTGCCGAAAGTCCGTGCTAGTTGTTCGAACGGTGTGTAGGATCGTGTAGCCGCCTGCGTCAGGGATGAGCCCTGGACCCAGTGTTGGAGCTGGATGTACTGGAACTTGTCGTTCTCCGACAGCCCAAATTCGTGCTGGCATTGCGCGAAAGACTTAAAGCCCCCCCCTGTGAAGAGGTCCCCAATCGTCCTACAGCCAGTCTCCGTCCAATTGGCAAAGAAGGGCGGACGACACGCAGGGGGGAACTGCGGGTTGTGCGCAATTGGGGTGTGCGGAGATGGGAAGGAGGTGAGACCCCTGCGAACCGCCACCTTGTCCCATATCTCCAGGGCCGTTCGAGTGGGGACAGCCAAATAAGCGCTGCGATGGCGCACCTCCCGAGGCAGCCAGGCATGATCCCTCAAAGGGCGGCATGTGACTGCCCGATCCATGTGGAACCACACCTTTTCGCTCTCCCACGCCCCCCATTCTAAGACGTAACGAAGATGCGATGCCCAATAGTATTCAAGAAGATTCGGACACGCGAGGCCACCCCTGTCACGGGGGAGCATCAGGAGCGTGTTAGAGAAACGCGGTTTCTTCCCACCCCATATAAACGCTACCAGCTCGCGTTGGAGCCCTTGAATCTGGTGTTCTGGGATCGGCCGTATTGAGTCTACCCAGCCAAGATAGCGGCAGGGCTTTCCACGCATGCAGGTCCGTCTGGACCGAACATTTATACTCCTGCCAATTGGCCTGCGTCCAAGTGGCCAGGTCCGGGGTCAGATTCAGGCCAAGGTAGCGCACCGACTCGGTCGCCCATTGATAGGGAACACAGGACCGGAGTGCCACGAGGTCCCCATCTGGGATCGTTAAATTGAGGGCCCAAGATTTCGCATGGTTGATTTTGAGCCCGGACGCCCGTTCAAACTCTTGAAGCAGCAAGTGGACCGCCGGCAGGGAGTGCAGCGTGTCCGATAGGGTGAGAAGGAGGTCGTCTGCGAAGAGGGCAATCTTATGCTCCATCCCCCGAAGGGAGATACCATGGATGTCGGGGGGATGTCGGGGGACCGGCGTATCATGATGGCCAGGGGTTCCACCACCAGGGCAAACAGCAGGGGGGACAGGGGGCATCCCTGCCGGGTACCCCTACAGATGGGGAAGGCCTGCGTAAGCTGACCGTTCACTCGTACCCTAGCCACTGGCGAGATGTAGGGGGCCATAATGCGCGCCACCATCTTCGGGCCCAGACCCACTCGCCGCAGAACCTCCCGGAGGAACAGCCAGTCAACCCGATCGAACGCCTTCTCCGCGTCAAGCGAAAGAAGGCACGCCGGTATCCCCCAGTGTTTGGCTTTCCCTACGATGTGCGCCACGCGGCGCACATTGTCGGCCCCCTGGCGGTGTTGGATGAACCCCACCTGGTCCGGCTCGATGAGATTGGGCATGTGGACACTGAGCCGTTTTGCCAATAGTTTAGTGTACAACTTGAGGTCGGTGTTTAATAAAGCAATAGGCCGGTAGGAAGAGCAGAGAGCATGATCCTTCCCGGGTTTCGGGATAAGAGCGATTTCGGCCATAGCCATATCTGTCGACGGGCCCGTTGCCTCATCAAACGAGTTGAAAAGGCGAAGAAGATACGATTGGAGTTGCGGCCAGTAGGCACGGTAGAAGGACACCGGCAACCCATCCGGGCCTGGCGCTTTACCCAGTGGAAGATCTCGCAAGGCTCCAGCCATTTCCTCCGACGTGATGGGAGCCTCGAGGAGGCCCGACTGATGCTCACTTAACGAGTCCCAGACACAGTCCCCCATGGCAGAGGCTATCAAATCCGGCACTGGGGTGTCAGCGGTGTAGAGCGCCGCGTAGAAGTCATGGAACATTTGGAGCTTGGCCGACTCCGTGGTGGCCCAGGAGCCGTCCACCCGTTGCAACTTAGCGATGTGAGCCTTGGCCGCCCGCGTACCCAGGGGTCGTGCCAGCACGGCTCCCACCTTGTCCCCGCCCGCATAGTAACGCTGCTTGAGCGCCAGTAAGGCGCGCTCCGCCTTGTTCGTCCTGTGTGCGCGAAGCTGGCCGCGCAGGATAGCTAGGCGGCGTTTGCGTGCCATCGTCGGACTTTCTTGATCCATCTTCTCCAACAGTTTGACCTCCCTCTCGAGCTTGTGCTCGTACAAGCGAGCCTCCCGTGTTCTCGCGGCCGCAATGGCGGTGAGGGTGCCCCTAATGGTGGCTTTAAAAGCATCCCACAAGAGGGGAAGGGGAGTCCCTGGTAGGTCGTTGTCTGCAAAGTACGCGAGGATAGCGGCCTGCACTTCGTCCCTGTCTACCGGGTCCCGGAGTACGTGGTCTGGAAACCTCCACCGACTTGGTCGCGGGGGACCAGTGCAGCGCTCGCGGAGACTCAGTTCCACGTGGGCGTGGTCAGAGATAGAGATGCTAGAGTGTGTTGCCGTAATGGTGTCTTTAAGCAGGGAGTGCGAGACCAACAGCAGGTCTATACGAGAGTAGGAGCGGTGCGCATGCGAATAATACGTGTAGTCTCGCAAGCCTGGGGAATGGTAGCGCCAAACATCCACTAAATTGAGGGCGCTGAGGGAATTCTTCACTGCCGCGGACATGGCCCCCACCCCATGAAAGGCGCCCCCGCAGCGATCCAGCCCCGCATCCCACACCAAGTTGAAGTCCCCCCCAACTATGAGATCCGTGTCAATCTGCTCTAAATGATCCTTGATCAGCCTGCGTAGAAAAGAATCTTGGCCCTGATTGGGAGCATAGAGGTTACATAGGGTGAGAGTGCGATGTCCCCTCGTGACCTGGACCCTCAAGAATCTACCTTCGCTGTCCCGTAGTACCTTAGAACCCCCCGGGGTAATTCCCGCCCTGCAGAGGATGGCCACCCCCGCCGTCTTGTATACCCATGTTTTGATGTTTATATACTAATGTGTGTTTGTCTGTGTGTTTGGACTGGTGTATCAGTGTTCATATGTGTGCAACAGTTGATTCCGTGACTGAGCGTATACTTATTGTTATACCTGACACTAACCATGCATGAGGTGGTCATTAAGCGTTCATGCCTGATCATTAATGTTAAACTTTCTTGATGATCATTATTGATCATCAAACATGATAACCGTTGTTCCCAATAATGTCTGATATGATTGATATTGCAGATCCTGTCCTAGAGTGAGCGAGAACTCACTGTGCATTGATTGTAACACATCACAAAGACAGGTTATGATGGACTGGATGTTATCAGAGTACATGTGGGGCTTATATGTGATGCCTATTGTGTCTTGGAGTGTTAGGATATGGAAGTGGTCATTTGCGCTGGGGAGAGGTTTACAAATGTTTTTCCTACATATGGTGTGAAAATCGTTGAACTGGCTCTACCTGCACTTTCCTTCAAGTGGAAGTTCTATTTCCAAACTTTTCACAGTAGCACTTTCTGAAAGCCAACAAATCCATCACAGAAAATTATAAATTAACACAGAAAATACAGTATAGAATTTAAATAGTTAATACAAGTTTTAAGAACTGTTCAGAGCATTAGATGCATGCATGAACTTTAGGACCGCTTTTACCCTCCCCTTCTGATGGACAAGGAATATTTTCTGTGAATTGATGATACCTTTACTGGAAAAACAAGCTGTACATCTATATTATTCTCTTTTAGTAGCAGCCAGATTGTTTACAAATTTATAACTAAGCAGCAAACGGGTGAATTTAAAATAAAACGTCTAAATGTGTTTTTCATTCTAGATTGAAAAGCAGACTCCCAATCTAATTTAATTCTAGAAATGTTCTGGCACGCATATGTCATTCTGAAATCAAAAGTGCTTAATTTCTTTCCTACTCTTCACTTTCATCAAATAATTTGGTTTCCATATTTCAAAAGTTGACCAAGAAATACCCTCTGTTGTCAGTGTAAAATCCACATTTTGTCGTAGACTTTATTTAAAAACATTTGCCTCTATATCTCATTCAAGTTCCTGCTGGATGGCACCTAGGTGCTATTGATAGCATAAATCAGATATGTTGCAAAATGGGTTCCACCCATTTAATGTGCCCAGATTTTTAATTTTCTTTTTTATTTTATCACCCGGTTTTGGACTTTTTGTTGTGGGTGAGTCTCACTACATATGGCTCACGCAAGTTAATCACAGGACAAATGGACTGTATGTGTCTACTGCCAGAGTTCACCTTCTAAGATAATTCGGCTGCAACACAGCTAGAGTAAGGGGCACTTGGCTAGTTATATGTGAACATTTGGGCACACATGTGCACATGTTTACAGACTGTGCATATGAAACTACCGTTGTGCCCAGCCTGGTAACTGCGTACAAGTAGCCTAGCCCAGAAGGAACTCTGCAGGGTTAGCCATTGACCAGGGGTAGGCCATATAGTATTAGTGAGCACTGATAGGTAAAGTCAATATGGTTTACTGTTTTGTCTGCCGTGACACTTTATTATACATATAGGGAGAAATCTGCCCTACAGTGCAGTTTCACTTCCCTTAGGCCTACAAAGTACCGCGAGGTATAAAACTGGGGTGGAAAGTGTGCACCCAGTTCATATATGCAGATCCCAAGACCATACATGTACACTTTATGGGATTTCTGGAATTGTAAAGTTATTCTGGCTCAGTACAGGATCAGAACTGAGGCCTTTTGTTACCCTGCTGAGCCAAGTTACTGACATTTCTCCCCAACAGAGGGAACAAAGGCCTCCCCACACAAAAGGAGTAACTAACAGTGATTCGCTCAGATCCAGCAGAAGAAGGGGTGGGGATAAAAATCTGCATCTGTTAATTAGCTGTCACATTGTACCAGGGCTGGGTACAGCTGAGGACCATTGAAAAAAGGAGGGAGCCCAGACTTCTGGAGCCAACACAGGAAGAGGCTCCTCTTTGATGTTTTTGTTGGAAAGCCCCAAGCAGTGATGTCAGTGAGAGGTGAAGTTAAGGCCCCCAGAGGAGATGTGACCGGTAACTTCTGGATGATGCCATCTTGAAACATCCCATCATGCTGTGCAGAAGGGTTGGAACACTGGTGGAGAGGTCAGGTGGCAGCCTCATTTTTGCCAGAGGTGTCTGGCTTCTAGAACCTTCCACCCCCTTTTAAAAACTCTTGCACAAGGGGAAGAGAGGACTTTTGTGCTTTTCACTTGAACTATGATGATGGCAGCGACCATGGAAAACTGGAAGGAGGAGCTCCTAGATGCCCTAAAGAACTAAGAACTCTGCCCGAGTTGACCCCAAGACCAGTGGGTCCCTCCAAGGGCCAGTGAGGATGCCCCCCTTAGTCCCTCTGTGGACCAGTTGTTGGAAAGATCTGGAATTCTGTACCCAAATGGAGGAGAGGAGCACCAGAGACAAAGATCAGGAGGAAAGCTGGTGCATGGATCTAGCTCCCTGTAAAACTCAACACCTTGGAGGCAAGGAGGTTTGCTTAGACTGCTCTTCGTGGGTAGCACTCACCACCAGGAGTAAAATGAGCCCCAAATCATCTGAATCACGCGGCTTTCACTCCAGGCATTGATCGTGGACTGCACACGATTGTGGCGTCCCGGCGCTCCTTAACTTTGGATTTATTCCAGCGTTTGATCCTTTGACCCGCAAAATAGGCATTGTCCTGAAGCGCACCATTGCAACAGCTTCTCCCTTCCCCCGCTTCGCTACTCAAAGCGAGACCCAATGGCTGATTTACTCCTGACGTACAGTTTAACTTGAATTTCGACCACTCCGTGGACAGCCTTCACGTCTTCACTGCTTCCTCCTCTGCGCCAGTGCTTCATTCAACGCGCCTCAGCACTCCATGAATAGGCGACCCAGGTCCCGAAGATGATCCTAATTTAATAGGATCGAAATGCCGTCGAACTCTGCCCACCAGCTTAAACGCCTTTGGCGCACCTTGACCTTTGGTTCTTTAACATAACGAAAATTACCATTTGAATAATTGAATAATTTGATGTTTGAACCTTTTATCTTGTATATATATTGTAAATTTTCTTGCGCCTTATGCTGTGGTTTTTCACGTTGTCACCTGCGCCGTCACTTCACTGTCACAAGCACTTTGTACACTTTCCTTTAGGGTTGCCTTGGTATTTAGACTTAACAGTGCTTTAACAACTGTTTTGTGTATTTTCTGATCTTCTTAAAATATATGACGCCTACGGGCGCATTGATTGAATTATTTGAAGCTTCTTGTCTTATGTTCGTTGATCGTAATGTCTTGCACATACAATTTTAAGTAGTTTCAATAATTCCTGCTGAGATATTGTTGCATTTATACTGTACTTACCCAGATCTCAGTTTGGTTTATGGGTTACACTCCTGTGTTTTTTCTATACTAGAGGGCCTGCAGCACTAATTGTGTGCCCTTTAAACCTGTCTCATGCCTGCCACTGCAGAGCCTGTGTGTGCAGTTTTAAACTGCCATTTTGACTTGGCAAGTTCACCTATTTGCCAGGGCCTAACCTCCCCTATTACAGGTAAGGCACTTAAAAGGTAGGTCTTGGGTAGCCCCATGGGCAGGGTGCAGCGTACTTAAAAGGTAGGACATGTACCTGTGAGTTTTACATGTCTTGGTAGTGAAACACTGCTAAATTTGTTTTCCACAACTGCAAGGCATATCTCTTCCATAGGTTAGCATTGGAGCAACCTTGTAACACTTTTCAAGTGTAACTCCCAATTGGGAGCAGATAGTCAGTTAGAGTTTGGTGTCTTTGGACTCACAGTTGAAAACACATCTTTTAGTTAATTTGGTGTTTAAATTGCAGTTCTGAAAATGGCACTTTAGAAAATTGGCATTTTCTTACTTAACCATTCTGTGCCTCTACTGGTCCATAGAATATAGATCTGGGTTGGATGATAGTTGGTCTTTGTGAATTCACTCTAGACATTCATACACAAATAGAGCTGAGGTGTGCAATGCATATCTTGATGGCCCATCACGAGGCTGATGAGACTTCCTGCGCTAGAGTGGTGGGAGTAGCTGCCTCTGCACCTGAATGAAGCTTTGCCTGTCCTCACACAAATAGCTGAAGATCCCACTGTAGTGTGCCTGGTGCCAGGTTCAAGAAAGTAAGGTCTAGTGCACTCCAAAGACCTTTCTTTGAAGTCTCCCTATTTCAATGGACAAATTGGGCATAAGTACTGGACCTCTGACACCATATACTCAAAATACTTTTGGACTGAGGACATTCTGCCAGGAAGAAGAGCGATTGTGCTTTACAAAAGGGACTGCCACTTTGCTGCTTGCTTTGTTGTGTTGGCCTGCTGCCTGCTGCTTCTTGCCTGGGAGTAAGAGTACTGAACTTTACTCTTGGCATCCTGCATCCTAAGGTTCTCCAAGGGCTTGACTGAGTTTTCCTCCTGTTGCCAAAGTCTCAGGGACGTCAAAGACTTCACCCTCCTCTTGCTACCAGCACCTGGGCTCCTGTGCTTTGAGGCCTGTCCTGCGAAGTGGTGCCACATCTAGTCCTGGGCCCATGAAGGTGAATCCAGGAAATCGACACATCGATACCAACCGTCAGTTAGAAACTGGCGCATCCCTGTGAAGTCGACTCATCGCCTCTACCTGCACCAAAGATGTGGTCCCCACTTGCGAATTGCATAAGGCATCAACAGTGTCTTACAACGCAGCCCCAACTTTGCCGCCACTGCGTGAGTCCCGAGCATCACTTCACCAAAGTCTATGATGCACAGCTCTGACTGCAACGCAGCCCCAGCCCTGCTTGGCTTTCGACCGATGCATCGCCTTCAGCCCAGAGGTTCAACTTCGATGCTGTATATTCAATGCATCGCGCTGTTGATATTGAGACATCATCGATGTCCCGTTGCCTTCAGGAACCAAGGTCTCACAACTGCAACCAACGCATCACCTCCTCTGCGGAACACATTGTTCCCGGGTGTTACAGCTTCAACGACCTTGCACTGCCTTCAGGAACTGATGCATCACCTACATCCACAGTGCCTCACCTCCTCTCTGCCTGACTTCTTCATCGATTTCCAATGCATCCAAGGTACTGTAAGGGGGTTGAGAAGCATCATTTTTATTCCACCTAAGATACTGGAGGAGTGCATTATATAATCATGTGTAGTTAGCACTCTAATATAGTCTGTGTGATTAATGTTACTTAGAGAAGATGGGGTATTGTATATTTAGAACTAATCAGATTTATAAATGGTGTGCCTAGAAATGTGACTAATTCAAATTCCTGCAATACTTATATATTTGCATTTTAAGAGAAAGCTAAGCTTATAACGGGTCTTATGTGAAGCTGATAATATCATGTATGTGTGGACTAATGTTTATACATTCATACATGAAGTAAGAAATTATATTCATATTGCTGTAATTTGAAATGACATCTTTAACGTTATCATTTGCAATTTATTCATTCATTAAGAAACTGTATTTGCTCTGAGTTTAGAAATGTCCACATATTTGTAACTCTGTACACCATTAAGTTGACATGATTTTGCAGCCTCAAGTATGGTTTCTGCAGAAGCTCATGTTTAAGTTTAATATTTAATTTGCATTTAACCCTCAAACGTATAATGTATCTACTTGCATTTTTGTTTCCACTGCAGGTGCGGACAAAGCCTCATTAGTTAGTAAAGGAGGGTTTGTGCTTTAGTAAGATAGCGAGGTATGTGAACACAGATTCACACTAAAGAGCAAGGAGGCGATTTCACATGGAGGAGGAGAAGAATAGCCAAGGACAAATAAAGTAGCAACTTATCGATGTGTGAAAGGTGGTGCTAGTAGCCATTTTGTGCCTGAATCGTGGAAATTTACCAGAGCTGATCACTTGATTATCCTTTAATGGAGACTAATAGCGTATGCTCTAACTTAGGGGCATATTATCAAGCACAGCATTAAAATTATTGCCGCTTTAGCGGCAGAAAACTGCTGCTAAAGCGGCGATAATGGGCTTGATAATATGCTGCAGAGAATTCCAATAGAAGCCCATGTTGACACCAGAACATGGGCTTCTATGGGAATTATCAAGGGCATATTATCAAGCCCATTATCACCGCTTTAGCGGAAGTTTTCTGCCGCTAAAGTGGCGATAATTTAAATGCCGTTTCTTGATAATATGCCCCTCGGTGAGGGCAAAGGAGACATCTTAGGGCCTCATGGGGTACAGACCTCTTCTTTTTGCTTTGTGTGGCTTCATGCTACATTACCTTTTTGGGAGTTTCTTCTACTGAAAACTCTGACAGCTGACACATACTTCTTATTTTAGGATTGTTCCTTTAAGGCAGCTGCTGTCCATGCTGGTAAGAGTGGTGGGGCGGGGTGGGAGGATTTCAATGGATGATGACGAGGGAAAGTGTATTATTTATTTAATTTTCCCTCCTCATCGTCCATCGAAATCCCGCCCACCCGGCCTCACCGCCCCAATGGTCTTACCTCCATGGGTAACGACTGCTTTAGGGTAGTGTAGGGAGAGATGGTGTGCTCATGCTTACCTTTGATAAATCAATTGATACAATTTAATGTTCAATTATTTTTCCTTATTACTTGAATCATAATAACCACATTAGTTGTATACTTTTTGTTCTATAGGGTAAATCACTTTAGGCGATTTGGACTATTTTTTTTCTCCTATATTTCCATATTGTAATATTGAGACTGATTTATATCAATCTATTTCTGAATTTATAATTAGATCTTACTAATCTCAACTTTAGTTGTCAAGTAGTTATTATGTAACCAAATTGGTCATACTCTATTTAGACTTGAACGGAAATCGATTCTACCTTTTATCTCTCAAACAGCTAAAAAGACCATCTAGTTGAGTGGGGATGTTTAAGTGAGCCCGAGCTATCTTGGGGTCAGCATGACTCCTATATCCCGCCGGCGCACCTTCAATGTCAGACTGAATTTTTGGATTTGTCCCAGTCAAGCGTGACCAGATAGCTCCAGATGGAGCTATTGACTTCTAAGCACGACATTTTGATTTAATCTTTAAATATTCATATCTTAACTTGTGAATGTTGGGTTTTTGTCATTTACTCAGATAAATATTGGCTACTTTTCTAAACTGGTGTGGAGTACTTTTGTGGTGTTTTCATGGTGTTACTGTGTGTGTGAGCAAAAACTTTACACATTGCCTTCTTAGTGTAGCCTGACTGCTCTGTGGCAAGCTACCAGTGGGTGTGCACTGGTAAACTTTTAGGGGCAGATTTACAATAACTGGCACATCCCTTCATATCAGCAGGGATGCGCCAGTTATTCTGCGTGATGGTAGAAACCCCTTGCGCCACCATGGATGCGCCGGATTTACAATGCGGCGCACTGTGGCGCAAGAGAGACAGATGCGTGACGCATCTGAAGGCGTAAAGGTGACACAGTGCTGGAGTTGTGTCGCAAGTGCGACACAACTCCAGCACTGCTCAGGGACACCCTATACTTGCTGTGCTGCGTCACTCCTTATGCCTGCTACAAGCAGGCATAAGGTTTTGACGCAGCAGGTACGTAAAAGTGACTCAGTTAAATCTTGTAGATTTCACTACGTCACTTTTACGGGGCTTCCTTGCAACGGAACGCCCACCCTCCATACATTATACCTGACGCTGGTATAATGTAACGCAGGGCTTTACAATGTGACGCATTTCACTGGATGAGTCACGTTGTAAATATGTTGCATAGTGGCGCATTGTTTACACCGCCGCTGCGTGAAGCAAGGGTGGCGTAAAAAAGTCGCAAGGGGCTTGTAAATCTGCCCCGTGGTGTGTACTACACTTATCCTGACTAGGATTGTGGGTCCCTACTTGGACAGGCTGCGTACCTCTGCCAAGTGGAGACCCTATTTCTAACAAGAAGCAATCAGCTAAGGAAGATGTCCAATGAAGAGTGGAAGATGTGCAATATGTGGTAGCCAGCAAACTGCAATCTTTGTACATTGGGTGCAGGGCAGTTCACACATCCCAAAAGCACCGCTCCTGAACATGCACTACTGGCACTTGGTTGGTGGAACTCATGGAGAAAAGATTTGCATACACATATTGACAGATGCATACATTGACTTAGTTATGACAAACAGTTCAAACTAAAGAGAGTCATGCTTTTGAGTAAACCCTCTCACCAGGACCGTGGGACACAATACCAATGCAATAGTGGGGTCATTCATTTTGTCATGCCTGCAGATTTAGGTGCTCCAAAAGAACACCTAGGCTTCACCCTTGGAATCTTCCCTGCCACAAGTTAACGCAAGGCAGTGAAATGCAGTGCCTTGCTTTATCTTAGATTTGCTAAACCATGCAGAGCCAAGCAAGGTGGCTTCACGTATCTTAGTAAATCTGTGTAAGTTGTGTGATGCAAGGGCAATGCAAGGGCTTATTAAATCCTGCATTTAGTCTAGTAGCTTGCAATTTGCCAAGAGCTGCAAAAACACCACCATGGGCCATTTCCATGTGAGCACTAAGGCAAAGCCCGTTGCCATGCCAAAAAGCTTTCCACCTCATATGCTTTGTAAACAGTACCCACACCATTATTTTACTCATTCTAGTTTTTCTTTGCAGACTTTACAGTTAAAGGTGCCATTCTTTGCACGTATCATAACTTTACTTTTCTTTATGCTAGTATATAGGCAAAGTAAATGGAAAATAAAAAATGTGGCCAATATGCAATCTTGAAGCAATGTATTTTATTAGGATCAGCGTGATATGGTGGTAGATACCAATATAGGACTAGGGTATCTTTTAATACATTTAGGTAGTATGGCACTTTTTAGGAAATTTGCATGTCACAAAAAAGTACAAAGTTGCCTGAATTCTCCTGCAGCCAGTAAAGTTAATGGCTTCATTACTTACCATTAATCTTCATTACCCTGAGTCATAGTGCTCCTCAATCCATTATTTAACCCATCCTCTTTTCCAACTAATAGAGCCACCCCAGTACAGGTTGCTTCTTACCAGCAGGTGCCTTTAGGGAAGGAGGAGTCTCTTGTACAAAAGGGAACTAAAAATAAAGACAGGACGGTCAAATTCTGATTTGTGGCTTGGGAAAGGGACTGTCTGAGAGTGGAGCCACCTCATGATGTAAATGCTGGTATGAGAAGAACGGTGGAAGGTGTAATGTTGCCAACGCCTGCAGCAAGATGTGCCTAGCAACATAGACTGGACATGAGGCTGTATGGGTTTGTGTTTTTCATCTTCTGGCGGTGCAGCAGCAGGGAAATACCTTGGCTGCCTGTTATGCGTTTATTGGCATCATTGCCAACTGAACCTTGAAGTCTCTTTACTTTGCCTGGGCTCTAAAGACTTATTTTCCACGAGCAGGACATAGCAGGCACAGTACCTCTCCTTTGCTAGCCACCAGGTTAAGCAGGTGCAGTTCACACCAGCAAATTCTCTCTTTGCTGGTTCCATGGTGCAGAAGAGCAGTCTTTCTCTACTTCTTACAGGCCAGTCAAGATCTGAGTTCTGGGTGCCTGGTGTGCCATATTTATGCTCAGAAAATGCCCTCATGATAGAATGCGGTTCGTAGCCTATGGGTTGCCAGGTTCTCTCCCTCTTGATGACCACTCCCTTGGAGGTGTGGCATTTGGCTACCCCAAGATGCATCATTCTACCCTCTCCCAGCATGGCAGAACCTCTCTCTTGGCGTCCAGAGTTCCCTAGCCCAACCCAGAATCGTGGCAACGAAGGGGGCTACACGCCCCTGAAACTTGGTTTGACAACAGGTTTCCCCTCTCCTTCCCGGTGCCAGCTAGCCTGCCTAAACAATAGAGCTACCCCTCTCCCAAGTGTTTCCCATTTGCTCCTCAAGGAAAACTTCAGCTTTAGAGCTGGCCTTTTGGGACAACACTCATGTGGCTTCCTTCTCTCCCCAGTGCAGGCCCCTCTTATCTCCTTTTCTGGCAGTCGTTAGCATGTCTCCCTAGGAGGGCAGAAAGCTGCCTCAGGCTACTGGTGTAACAGTTAAGGACACAGGAGATTGAAGGCAACAAATTGGCAACTTTTCAGAAGTTGCACACTGCTACTTTCTGCATTATTTCAACTTTAAGATCAAGTCATTCAAGTTGTTTGATACCTTTGATGTATCACCTTTGGTCCCACCATTCAGGAGTTAGCACAGCTGAGGGGTAAGTGTGTAACCCTGTAATTTGCAATGGGGATACCAAGTCTCTTCACAGTAAAAACAACAGTTTTACGTTTTTACTGCCAGAACATGTAAAATATATGTTTTGCTCGTGAAATATACCGCAGCCTGCCTTAGGGCTCACTAAGCCTACCATAGGTGTGACTTACACATATCACAGAAGGAGGTTTGGCTTTGCCATTGATTTAAAAAACAAAGCTGAGCTAGCAGTTTAAAACCACTCTTCCAGTCTGCAGTGGTAGACTAGGAGACTCAGTTTACCAGTGGCACACCCAGGGTGTCACATGCAATGCTGCAATACCTGTGGTGACTCTCTTTAACTTACAGACAAACTGACAAATTATTACACGGCCAAAACAGACACTCTGGACTCATATTTATAACAAAGAAAAAGCACCAGCACCAACTCATTTCCAAAGCAACAATCCAAGAATACTCTAAACCAGGCTCTTCATTCCTTCCACAAATTTCGCACAAAGAATTTATGAACCTGGTCAATGCAAGCAGGCTTGCCGGCAACCCTTCTGACCCGTGTCCACCACAAACCTTCAAGAAAATTCTTCTAACAACCTCTGCAGTCACACAAATAAGAAGAATCATCTACAATACCTTGACTACAGGAATATTTCCAGAAAAACTAAAAAAGCCATACATTCTCCCATTACTAAAGAAAACAAACCTAGACCTGCTGAACCCCGACAGCTACAGACCAATTACAAATGGACCTTGCTTGGGCAAACTGATAGAAAGAGCAGCATTCACCCAGCTGTCGCAATTCATTGAAGATAATGCCATACTTTCAGACTCCCAAATGGGATTCCATCCAGGAAGAGGCACAGAATCTGCCCTTGTTGCCATCGGGAATGACCTTAAGAACACAGTTGACCTGGACTGGGTTGCTGCACTACTTCTCTCGGACCTCTCATCTGCACTAGACACGGCTGATCATGACACTCTGATACAAAGAATCTATGAAGCAGGCATGGGGGGTACTGCTCTAGCCTGGATCACATCCTACCTTCACAACTGAACTAATCTTATCCATACCCTCCTTTCTCTTCCAAACCATACTTCAAAAAAGTAGGGATCCCTCAAGGCTCTATCATCTCACCCATGCTTTCCAACATCTACATGAAATCATTACCGGCACTGATCAATCAATTTCATCTCACGTGCTATAACTATGCAGATGACACACAAATATTCCTTCAACTGGAAATTCCCCAAAGACATTGGAAACAAATTTTCAGTTGTCTCAGAACCATGGATCAATGGATGACATGGAGCCATCTCAAATGTAATGCCTGCAAAATGGAAATACTCACGTGTGGCGATTGGAAATATTATTACCCACTCGCCGCATGGCCTGATGATCTGAGAACATCGCCTAAAGAATCAAAGGAAGTAAGAAACCTCAGAATGACCTTGGACTCCAAGCTATCAATGAATGATCAAGTGGACAAACTAGCAAGATCAAGCGTGGTTACTATAAAAGCTCTGCGATGCATCTTCTGCCACCTGGGATTTCCACACAAGCCCCAGGCTACCATCTCACTTGTTCTGCCCAAACTCGATTACGCCAATAGCCTCTACCATGGATCACCTTTAACAACTATGAAAAGACTACAATGAATTCAAAACTCTGCTGCCAGACTACTCGTACATATGAAGCCGCATGCCCACATCTCCCCTGCCTTGAAAGACCTACATTGGTTACTGGTTGCTAGAAGATCCACACTAAAGCTGCTTTCAATCACCCACAAAGTGATACATGGAACAGGACCACTCTTCATCCGGAATAAAATCACAAAATACATTCGACAAAGGAACCTCCGCTCTAGAGTGGCACCTTGCCTCAAAATCCCACTGTACTAGAAGAAAAACATGGGTGGCACATCCTTCTCTGTTCAAGCAGCCAAACTATGAAATTCTGTACCCGAACATAAGATTCACAGATAACCACCTACACCTCAGAAGACTATTCAAGAATTGGCTTTTCCCCACATACACACCATAAACAGACATAAATAAACTGCATATCCCTCTGTATATATAAGCATTTATTTGGACTGTATATGTGTACCTACATATGTGTATTGCTTTGTATAAACAAGTATAATAAAATGATGTTTTTAAAGATATAGATATTCGTTAGTTCTGCTTAACAAATATACATATTACTCATAGTTACATTATTCTATGTTTAAAATGTATATGTGACTGCATAAATAAGTAAATCTTTCTATCATAACTATCCACTAAATGCTTCACTATTGAATTATAAAAAATAAAAACAAATACATTAATTTAAAGTGCAACAACACTTGAAAGTCTGAGTTTATTAAATGCAACTTTAATCTACATATATTACCTTCCTTATGGATATATATCTATACCTTCCATATAATTATGTATCTTTATATTTATTACTTTGCTTCTAACTCAGCATATCCAATGTACTACCTTATATCTCACCATATATCTATCACAATATGTCCTCTACTTCCACTCTGACTCTTCTCAAACCTCATTCTACTACTCTCTCCAATGCATTACCCTATTTCTCACCCTGTACTTCTATCATTATATACTCTACCTCAGCTCTCTCATTCATCTCAAACCCCATACCACTATTATGATCCCCAAAAGAGCCCTTTCTAGACTCTTCCCTCCTCTAACCCTCCTTGAATCATCTCATACCTCTGTTACTATTCTGATCTCCCAAACAGGCCTTTCTAAACCCTTCCCTCTGAGTCTTTCCCTCCAGCTCTCCTTTACTCATCCTAAAGCCCCTCCTACTGCTATGAACTCCAAAACAAAAAACACTTTCTACACCTTTCCCTTTTTCTATCCCTCCACTATTCCTTTTCAATCAAAATAACAGGCTAACATGTTCACCACATAAATTAATTTTAACCCTGGGTGGTGAACTCCGCTCCTTTCGTGGAGTTTTCGGAGTTTTCTGCACTCCATGCAGCTGCAGCTTCCCTGTTCGCGCGCGAGCGGCACGAAGATCAGCTTCCCCGCTTGCGATCACCAACGGTAAGTTGGCGAGCACGAGCTGCAGCTCGGGTAGAATTTCTACCCCAGTGGCAGGAAGATCAGTGGAAATGGCAGTTTGTGCCGCACTCCACTGCTTGCGGAACTTCACAGAGTTTTTTTGTCACTTCGTGGAGTTCCTCATAGCTTATAGCGGAACTCTGCGAACTCAGCCCAGGCTTAATTAATTTCATATTTCCCTATTCTTACTCCCCACTAATCCTATTTGGGTTTGGGAGTAGCACGCTTCGTTGAGCATGACTTAAATTTAGAGTGAAGCAGAAAATAAGTACATTGATTTATGCCAACTTTTCTAAAACAGATTCTCCCTTTTTAAAGAGTTGCAGTGGGGAGAGCGAGAAAAACAGACAGGCATTAAAGAGACCAACAGAGAGATAAAGAGATAAGCACACTGAGGGCGACTCTCTTTGAGAGAAGCAGCCAGTGATACGGGAAGAAAAAGAGAAGTACAAAGACAGAAATTCCATGGAGGTCCAAAGCCACATACAGCGACAGGGGCACACAAAGGGTGATGGAGAGCGAATGTGATGTCAAGTTCATTTGAATTTCATACACACAATACACACCAAGGCATCAGCCGTGGCCCGCATGACTCGTGGGTGGGGGGGCAGGGGTCGCGCATCGGGGAGGTTTAATTTAATTTAAAATAAAATGTAAGTTACCTTCACCGGCCCGGTCCCGCGTTGTCGGTCCCGCGTCGTCTTCTCTGCAACAGGAAGCAGCTGCAGGCAGCATCCCTCCCCTCCCCAAAGCAAATCACAATGCTGCAATGGCAGCGTTTTGATTGGTTGGGACACCGAACTCATAGGTTTCTATGGGGAGGCAATTTTCTCCATGTAGGCTGCATGCAGCCTACATGTAGGAAATGCAGAGTGCGCATCACTTGTTTGATCGGCCCCAGAGGGCAATCCAAACAGCCAGCGCCCACAACAGTGGACAAGCAACTCCTCCCCTGCCCTAGAGCAGACCTACCCATCCTCCCGTTCCTAACCAAACCCTTCTGCTTTCTCGCAGTGGGAGAAGCAGAAACATAAAATGATATTTATAATACCATTTTATGTTTCTGCTTCTCGCACTGCAAAAAAGCAGTGGGGCGATGCTCCTCCGCCCACATGGAGGAGCCGTCCCTGCAAGGCATGCACACGCACACACCGCTATCCTATATAAGTAGAATGTCAAAGACAAATGCAAAAACAACAGTTGATGGACAGAATGCAGAACAATGTCATACATTCACCCCAGTACAGAGATCTGGGCGTAAATCCATCGTTTTTTTGCTCACCATGCCATTCCAGTTTGAACCCAGCCATATGCAAATCAGTCTTGACCCTGTGCCTCATGGGAACAATCCAGCCTGAACTGCCAAGCCAGGTCCTCCCTGGACTGGAACCAAGCATCGTAGGGCCGGTTTCAGGGTTTCACCCCTCTTCAGCCAGGATAGATTGATACCAGTGGCATGGACAGCAGGAGACTCACGTCTGAGCATACCCGTCCCACTCGGGGTGACAAATGCAAACACAACAGTTGATGGACAGAATGAAGAACAATGTCATACATTCACCCCAGTACAGAAATCTGGACCTAAATCCATCGGTTTTTTGCTCACTATGCCATTCCAGTTTGAATCCAGCCATATGCAAATCAGTCTTGACCCTGTGCCTCATGGGAACAGTCCAGCCCGAACTGCCAAGCCAGGTCCTCCCTGGACTGGAGCCAAGCATCCTAGGACCAGTTTCGGGGGTTTCACCCCTCTTCAGCCAGGATAGTTTGATTGCAGTGGCATGGAGAGCACGGGACTCACGTCTGAGCATTCCCGTCCCACTCGGGGTGACAAATGCAAAAACAACAGTTGATGGACAGAATGCAGAACAATGTCATACATTCACCCAAGTACAGAGATCTGGGCCTAAATCCATTGATTTTTTGCTCACCATGCCATTCCAGTTTGAACCCAGCCATATGCAAATCAGCCTTGACCCTGTGTCTCATGGGAACAGTCCAGCCCGAACTGCCAAGCCAGGTCCTCCCTGGACTGGAACCAAGCATCCTAGGACCGGTTTCGGGGTTTCACCCCTCTTCAGCCAGGATAGCTTGATTCCAGTGGCATGGAGAGCACGGGACTCACGTCTGAGCATACCCGTCCCACTTGGGGTGACATATGCAAAAACAACAGTTGATGCACAGAATGCAGAACAATGTCATACATTCACCCCAGTACAGAGATCTGGGCCTAAATCCATCCTTATTTTGCTCACCATGCCATTCCAGTTTGAACCCAGCCATATGCAAATCAGTCTTGACCCTGTGCCTCATGGGAACAGTCCAGTCCGAACTGCCAAGCCAGGTCCTCCCTGGACTGGAACCAAGCATCCTAGGACCGGTTTCAGGGTTTCACCCCTCTTCAGCCAGGATAGCTTGATTCCAGTGGCATGGAGAGCACGGCACTCACGTCTGAGCATACCGGTCCCACTCAGGGTGACAAATGCAAAAACAACAGTTGATGGACAGAATGCAGAACAATGTCATACATTCACCACAGTACAGAGATCTGGGCCTAAATCCATTGTTTTTTTGCTCACCATGCCATTCCAGTTTGAACCCAGCCATATGCAAATCAGTCTTGACCCTGTGCCTCATGGGAACAGTCCAGCCCGAACTGCCAAGCCAGCTCCTCCCTGGACTGGAACCAAGCATTCTAGGACCGGTTTGGGGGTTTCACCCCTCTTCAGCCAGGATAGCTTGATTCTAGTGGCATGGAGAGCACAGGACTCACGTCTGAGCATACCCGTCCCACTCAGGGTGACAAATGCAAAACCACAGTTGATGGACAGAATGCAGAACAATGTCATACATTCACCCCAGTACAGAGATCTGGGCCTAAATCCCTCGTTTTTTTGCTCACCATGCCATTCCAGTTTGAACCCAGCCATATGCAAATCAGTCTTGACCCTGTGCCTCATGGGAACAGTCCAGCCCGAACTGCCAAGCCAGGTCCTCCCTGGACTGGAACCAAGCATCCTAGGACCGGTTTCGGGTTTCACCCCTCTTCAGCCAGGATAGCTTGATTCTAGTGGCATGGAGAGCACGGGACTCACGTCTGAGCATACCTGTTCTATTCGGGGTGACAAATGCAAAACAACAGTTGATGGACAGAATACAGAACAATGTCATACACTCACCCCAGTACAGAGATCTGGGCCACTGGATTCAAGCTAGCCTGGCTGATGACGGCTGATTAGCCAGAAACTGGTCCCATGATGCTGGTTTCCGGTCCAGGGAAGACATGGCTTGGCAGTTCGGGATGGACTGTTCCCATGAGGCACAGGGTCAGACTGATTTGCATGTGGCCATGTCTGAACTGGGGTGGTGGAGTGAACTAAAGACTGAAGATGGATTAAACCCAGATCAGTTGACTGGGGGTGAGTGCTTGCATTGTTCAACACTCCGTCCATCATCCCCTTTGGTTTTGCTTTGTTCGCCCTAAGTTGGCAGGGTATGCCCAGACGTGGGTCCCTTGCTCACTTTGCCACTGGATTCAAGCTAGCCTGGCTGATGACGGCTGATTAGCCAGAAACCGGTCCCAGGATGCTTGTTTCCGGTCCAGGGAAGACATGGCTTGGCAGTTTGGGCTGGACTGTTCCCATGAGGCACAGGGTCAGACTGATTTGCATATGGCCATGTCTGAACTGGGGTGGTGGAGTGAGCTAAAGAATGATGATGGATTAAACCCAGATCAGTTGACTGGTGGTGAGTGCTTGCATTGTTCAACACTCCGTCCATCATCCCCTTTGGTTTTGCGATTGTCAAAGGCACACATACACACACAAAGAAAAAAGGATTAAAAACAGAAACTGAGAGAAGAAAGAATGGAAAGAAGAAAGGGAAAAATCGGGGGGACTAATAGACTTCCTGGGAGGTGGTGACAGTGGTGGCTCCTCCTCTAAGGCGGAGGAGCGTCGCCCCACTGCCTTGAAGAAGGGAAAGAAAGGCAAAAATTGAATGATAATAACGTAATGTTATTATCATTTTATTTTTTCCTCTTGCTGCTGCAGCTTTGCATGAGAAGGCGGGGCGGGCTGCAGAGCAGGGGAAGAGTGGTGGAACCCAGAACCCTCCTAAGTGCACAATGACTGTCTGGCCGGCCCTCTCGGGCCGCCAAAACAGTCATGCGCACTTTCCATGTTCTCCATGCAGGCTGCATTCCAGCCTGCTTGGAGAACATGCCCACCGCCCCAGCCTCTGGCTGAGCACCGTGTCATGGCATTCAGACCATTCAAAAAGCTGCATTGCAGCACTGTAATTGGTCATGGGAGCCTGTGTGCTGGGTGCTTCCTGTTCCTGGAGTCAAATGCAGGAGGGCAGGAGCAGAGACGCAGCACCTGGCTGCGAGGTAAGTGTTTGTTTATTTTTTTTAATTGCGACCCGCGCACATCCCTCACCCTGCGCCTGCCCCGCCACCCGCGAGCCATGCCAGCCTCCACTGTGCGTGAGATATTTAGAGAGACAGCGAGAGAGAGGGAGGTGAGACTGAGAGACACTAAACGAAGGTGGGAATGGGGGTTGGGGCGAGAGGAAAGTGTGAAAGACAGGGAAGGTCAGAGACGAGGAGAGTGCACAGAGGTGAGAGACAGACATGACGTGGGTGACGGACTGAAAGCAGTAGAGTTAGAGCAAGAGAGACAGAGAGGAAGTGGGAGACTTATTGAGACTGAGGTGCAGAGAGAGAGGTGAAGAGAGAGTAAATGAGCGATTGAGAGGCAGAGAGCGAAGGACGGTGAGAGACAGAGAAAGGCACAGTAGATGAAAGGCAAAGAGCAAAACACACTCAGAAGAGGAGGTGGGAGACATAGAGACCAAGAATGGAGGTGAGAGAAGGAGAGAGACAAAAGAAAGGAGATCAGAATCTGAGAGAATGAGAAAGAGAGACTGAAAGAGTGATTTGAATTCCTCACATGAAAACAATTGTCATTGGAATGGCTCTGAAATGAGAAGGGATACCAGATCAGTTATGTAATAGAAGGTGATAGGGGCCCCTGCCGAATTTGAAAGGGGCCCCAGAGTCTACCATATCTCACAGATATTCATTGGACTTGGGAGAAATGGGGGTTCCCTGGACTGTTGGGGGACCCTCCCCCTCCCCCCCCTCCAAACCGCGCCGCAGGGGCGGCAGGGGCCTGTGTTATTGCCCTGCATCAGGTGCTTGGACCTGGAACCCTCTGGAATGTTATTACCTCATCACTCATGGCAAGGAGGCCCAGTCACGCGCTTGCACAGGGAGGATGGAGCTGAATAAAAGGGTTCCGTTGCATTGTGGGAACTCCGCCAGTTAGCTATTTGGCTGCATAGCCACGTTCAATAATAATAAATGTACTCTCTTTTCATGAAATAAAATATGGCTGGAAAAACAGTTCCTCACAACAAACAATGATGCCGCGAGTCACCGGCTAATTAAAGTCTTTGAGAGCTGAAGATTAATTAATCGGGAAGAGTTTGGTATTCAAGGCAGGGGCCGCAGCAGTGATTTCAGGGACTCTGGCAGCGACTGCAGATTGCAAATGCCTCTACAGATAGCTCTGCGTGCCTGCGCCCAGGGTGGTAACCGCTACTCATGCCAATGCATGGTAGTGGGGAGACAGGAATGCGGGGGTGCTTGGAGAAAGCAGGCAGACGCGCCCCACTGCAGCCTGGCTTGGCTGCGCGGATGAAGCTGCAACGCTCGGGTGTCACGGCCTGTTGCATCAACCAGCACATGCCTCTCCAATGGCCATATCTGTCAGATGCTGAGCTGTCAAAAATAGTTCCGTCTAGGTGTCTCACAAGGCCCCACACCTGTCAGCTCGGTAGAAAAAGGCGCAGTCCATTCTTTGCTGACAGTGGCTGCTGGCCTCTGTCACGGTAGCTTAGTCTTGACTGCCTCGCCGTCCGATGGGTGGAAGGGGGCGCCTGACAGCTCCCGTCTTCTCTGTCCCCTTTCAGTGACACACACAACCCCTGACAGGACACACGCCGCTGACAGCAACACAAACAGACTTAACAGGTGCGTCCCTTTTGCGAGGCTGGGCAACAGTGACCTCTGTTAAAGTAATTTCTCTTACTGCACAATGGATAACGGAGTCATTGAATCAGGGCTGGTTTTAGCATTGTCCAGTCAAACAATTGTTGTTGGCAACATCCCTCCGTCACAATGACCTCCTTCTTCAGGATTCATTTACTACCACCTTCCAATGGTGTCTCTCGTCTCTTCTTCACCACACTCACATTTATTTATTTTATATCGCTACTCGAAAGATCTTTAGGTGGCTCCCAGTCAGCACCCGAAGGACCATCACGTGGGCCAACATCACCAAAAGGCAGGACTACAGGAATACACTCTGGGGTGTATTCACAAGAACGTGTGATAACTACCGCAAGAGTAGCGCAACGCAACTTTCAATATCGCAGCACATCGCAGGAAAATAACCCAGTGACAACGTGGGATTCACAACAAGGCGGTACCATGGGATAGTCTGCCAAACCGCGGACAATTCCTGCGATGAAACCAGCTCGATGGAGATAAAAACACAAACCACAACACCAAAAAACCTGCGATGGGCCAAAGCGTGATGAGGAAATCAGTGATAAGCAGCGCCAGGCCTGCAACACACACCTGGCGGGTGGCAGAAATCTCCATAAAAGCAGAAAAAACACCCACACACAAACTGACCTACACCCAAGCACCATGGAGGCAGCCGGAGCATGCGTAGAGGACGAGCGCAACCCCACAAGCACCCCGGACGACCAGCCTGGGACCTTGAGGACAGGGAAGGGCAAGGACAAGAAGACGAGGAAGACGAAGTTCAGCCCGCAGGCGAACAGGATCATAGTCACATAAGTGATGGAACACAATCAACAACTTTTCGTCACCTCCAACGTGTCACTGGGCATCAAAACTGCAATATGGCGGGACATCAATCAATCAATCAATCAATCATAGCATTTATAAAGCGCATTACATTCCCGTGAGGGTCTCAAGGCACTAGGGGGGAACGCTGCTACTGTTCGAAGAGCCAGGTCTTGAGGAGTCTCCTGAAGGTTAGGAGGTCTCCGGTCTGCCGCAGTCGGATGGGGAGGGTGTTCCATGTCTTGGCGGCGAGGTGGGAGAATGATCTGCCGCTGGCGGTCACTCTTCGGATGCGGGGGACGGTGGTGAGGGCATGGCCTGCGGAGCGGAGCTGGCGGGTGGGGGTGTAGAGGCTGAGTCGGCTGTTGAGGTACATAGGTCTGGTGTTGTGGAGTGCCTTATGTGTGTGGGTGAGGAGTTTGAAGGTTATCCCCTTGTTGATGGGGAGCCAGTGCAGGTCTCTCAGGTGGGGTGTGATGCGGCTGCAGCGAGGGATGTCGAGGATCAGGCATGCAGAGACGTTCTGGATGCGTTGGAGCAGTTTCAGGAGTTTGGCCGGGGCTCCTGCGTAGTGTGCATTGCCGTAGTCCAGTCTACTGCTGACGAGGGCCTGGGTGATCGTCCTTCTAGTTTTGGTGGGGATCCACTTGAAGATCCTGCGAAGCATGCGGAGGGTGTTGAAGCAGGAGGAGACGGCGTTGACCTGCTTTGTCATGGAGAGGGTGGAGACGAGGATGACCCCTAGGTTACATGCGTGGTTGGTGGGTGCCCCTAGTGCAGTCGGCCACCAAGAGTCGTCCCAGGCCGAGGGGGTGGATCCGAGGATGAGGACCTCCGTCTTGTCTGAGTTCAGCTTCAGTCGGCTGTTTCTCATCCAGTCGGCGACAGCCTTCATTCCTTCGTGGAGGTTGGTTTTGGCGGTGTGGGGGTCTTTGGTGAGGGAGAGGATCAGCTGGGTGTTGTCAGCGTAGGAGATGATGTTGAAGTCGTGCCGTCGTGCGACGTGGGCGAGCGGTGCCATGTAGACGTCGAACAAAGTTGGGCTGAGGGATGAGCCTTGGGGTATGCTGCAGATGATCTCGGTGGCTTCGGAGCGGAAGGGGGGAGGCGGATGCTCTGTGTTCTGCCGGAGAGGAAGGAGGTGGTCCAGTCCAGGGTCTTCTTTTGGATTCCGGTGTCGTGGAGGCATGTTCGTAGTGTGTGGTGGCAGACCGTGTCGAAGGCGGCTGACAGGTCCAGGAGGATGAGGGCCGCGGTTTCTCCGTTGTCAAGCAGGGTCCTGATGTCGTCAGTGGCTGCAATGAGGGCAGTTTCAGTGCTGTGGTTGCTGTGGAACCCGGACTGGGACGGGTCCAAGATGCTGTTCTCCTCGAGGAAGCTGGTCAGTTGTTTGTTGACGGTCTTTTCGATGACCTTCGCTGGGAACGGAAGCAGGGAGATGGGTCGGAAGTTCTTGAGGTCCTTGGGGTCCGCCTTGGGTTTCTCGAGTAAGGCGTTGATCTCTGCATGCTTCCAGCTCTCCAGGAAAGTCGCTGTCTCAAAGGAGATGTTGATGGTTTTCCGGAGATGGGGTGCGATGGTGCTGCTGGCTTTGTTGAAGATGTGGTGTGGGAAGGGGTCTTCCAGGGATCCGGAGTGGATGGTGTTCATGATCTTGATGGTGTCGTCATCGTTGATGTTGGTCCAGGTGAGCAGGCGGTTGGTGCGGGTGGTGGTCGTGGGAGCAGGGGTCTCAGCGGTTGCCAGGGTGGTGACGGCGTTGAAGCTGTCGTGGATGTCTGTGGTCTTGCGATGGAAGAAGGTGGCCAGCGAGTCGCACAGGTCTTGTGACGGTGGGATGTCGTTGGTGTTGGAGCTGGGATTGGAGAGTTCCTTCACAATGTTGAAGAGCTCTTTGCTGTTGTGTGCATTGTTGTCTAGGCGGTCTTTGAAGGAGGTCCTTTTGGCGGATCTGATGAGGTGGCGGTGTCTGCGGGTGGCATTCTTGTGGGCTGTGTAGCTTTCTGGTGTTCGTTCATGGATCCAGTTTTTTTCGAGTTTTCGGCAGGTTCGCTTGGAGGCCTGGATGTCTTCGGTGAACCAGCTGGCTCTCTTGCTGGTGTGGGTATTGGAGGGCTTCTTGAGCAGGGCTCAAGAAGCCGTCAATAAGGTGAATGCCGTCGGAGAGCACAACCGGACAGTGGATGAGGTCAAGAGGCGATGGAACGACATCAAGGGGAAGACCAAGGAGAAACTCTCCGCCAACCAGAAGGCAGCAACGCAGACCAGAGGTGGGGGCCCAGCACCACAGCTGGAGCTGGATGACATGGAGGAGCTGGTGTCGACAGTCATCTGTGTGGAGACTGTGGCCGGAGTCGGGGGATGGGACACCGCTCAACAGGACACATCACAACCGCAACAGAGAGAGTGACCACCAGGTACTGGGGGGACGGGTGGAGATGGGCACAATGGCACACATGCACAATCAAGCAGGCCACAGTACACACCCACAATGACACTGGGTCATCGCCCAGATCCACAGACTGTCACAATGTACAATGCCATGCTGTCAGAATGTCAACCTGTACCATGCGTCTACACACATGTGGACACATTGTAATACACCATCTCCCCTTCACATCGCAGGGGCACCGTCAACACCTCCTTCAGAGCAGTCCCAGCCACTCTTCACGGATGACGAGTAGGACAACGCCAGCATCGACACCCAAACCATCCAAGACAGCATTGACCTCATCTGCCACACACCTCCAGGCTCAGGGCAGCCCAGCTACATCGAGGTACACACCCACCACCCAAACCACCCAGCAGGAGGCACCCACAGCCCGGCACCCTCCCAAGACCTCCAGGAACAACACATGGCCTTCCAATGCCGTGTGCTGGAGTGCCTGATGGAGATGGCTGAGCAGGAGCAGGTGGGCTTCAGCATCATGGCTTCCAAAGTGGACGCCATCCTTGGGTGTCTATGTCTGCCCCATGGTCTCCAACGAGCCCTGACTGACATCGCTGGAGTCATGACACGGAGAGAAGAACACCTGTCCACTCAGAGTGGCTCCAGCGATGCCAGCCATGAGCTGGCACACATACAGAGGCTCATGGAGGACATGGTGTGGATGGAGGCAGAACGGATGGCAGCCACCACTGCACATCATCGAAATGTAGCTGGTATCCATCATGCCCTACTGACCTCTAACATGGCATTTGCCGCCACAATGTGTGGCGCAAATTAATGCTGCTGCCTGCACACCATCCACATCCCCGCCCCCTGTAGTGTCAGTGACACCCAGTGCACGGCCGGATCCACTCAGACGCCTGATGTGTCAGTGGCACACAGTGCGGCAGCCGGATCCACTCAGGCCCCTGATGTGTCAGTGGCACACAGTGCGGCAGCTGGTTCTGCAACACCCACAGGTGGGGCAGGGCACACACCCGGAGACGAGGAAGCAGATGGGATTGTGGTCCGAAGGACCAGGCTCTAGCATTCATTACCGCCACCTGGCCTGTTTCTGCTTGGTCCCGCACATGGCCTCATGACCTTACACTAAACCACCACACACTCCGATGCACTCACCTTGGACCGCGACATGGACTGCCACTTCCAGAATTGGTGACCAATAACATGGCGACCAGGCTGCGGATTGTACCCTTCCCTTCAGCAGGACTTGTCATCCCCGGATGGACTCTGGCTGGCCCTCCACGGGCCCATATTGTGTAGTGTGCTGGGCATTGCCCTGAACCGCCCCAGCTGCATAACTGCACTGGATATGCAATAAACATTAATTGACACACTGCTGTGTCAGGTGTTTCAGCAGTCATGTATGCATGTGTGGATGAATGTAGGGGCAGTGATAACCCATGCATCAATGATGCTCATCCTGTGGGATGCCAGTCAGAGGGTGCTACATTGCATTTTGTGTATCGGATCCTGTGGACACTACAACAGGGACAAATGCATCACTCACTCCCATTTCTGCACATGTACTGAACCACGCCCAGAACCCACGTGTCATTGTGGCAAGCCCTGCGCTGGTCTGGCGTGCGGCAGGCCAGACCACTCCGCTTACGCTCAGAGGGGGGGCGCAGGCATACTCGCTGGTGGTGTGCAGGTCATTGGTCTAGTTGTCAGCATGTCACAGCCACTCCCTTAGGGCAGGTTTGCACGCACACCACACCCATCCGGCACAGGCATCACAGGCCATGTGACTCCACCAACAAAAGAGTCCGACGGCATCACATTCTCCTCTGACCATGGCGACTGAATGAGGGATGCCATGGTTCAAAATCATGAAGGGCCCAAGAGTTTTATTGCGCACAGGGTTAGTGGCAACCCAGGCCTGCGTACGGCAGGGCCGACCACCACGTGGCACTGACTGGGTTTGTACAGGGTTAGTGGCAACCCAGGCCTGCGTACCGCAGGTCCGACCACCACATGGCACTGACTGGGGTTGCACAGGGTTAGTCGCACCAGGCACATTGCGGCAGGCACAGGCACAGGCACCCCACCAAGGGGCGGTGACTTTGGGTGCACTGAGTCAGTGACACCTTAAGCTGCTGAGCGAGTGGGCACCCTGCGATGATGCCCCGTCCCGACGGTCCAGGCAACTCAGGTTTCGTGTGCCCTGCTAGAACGCAGTGTAGGCCAGAGCCAGCGGGCAGCACGGGCCTACCGCCTCGTGGCCTCGCTTCAGGGTCACAGACTTTGTGGCACCCATTGGGCTGATCGTGTGCGCAAAAGACACAAAATTGATGTACGTAATGCTGAACAAATCAAAACTGAGTGGATGTGCAGCCTGCGAGGTTGCCGGGTGAACTGGTATGTCCTCTGCCATGGAGTAATCAAGACCCAGCTCCAAATGTGAGACCTGTTGACCTGCGTAGCGTGGCTGCATAGTGTGGAGGGTGCCATGTCCACGGGCCCCAGGCTTGTGGCTTGCAGCGGCACGTGGTGGGACATGCAGTCTACATGCTGGTGGTGGAAGGTGAGCAGTGAGGCCTGGGTGTGCATGGGCGGGCATGCTCCGTGGGCAGCGGGTGCCTTTGTGAAGCCTCAGCCTGGGTGTGCATGGGCGGGCAGGTGCTGTTGTCTTGTGCAAGTGTGTGTACTGTGCCAGTCATGTATCTGGACTCAGGTCTTCAGGTGACGGCTGTGACTCAGATGTGTGTCCTGGTGTACTGCTCTACATTCCGGCACGTGGTTGGAGACACACCGGTGACAACAGGTGAGCAGTGTGGCCTGGGTGCGCAGGGGCAGCTCTCTCTCTTTCTCTCTCTCTCTCTCTCTCTCCCTCCCTCTATTCTTCTCTTCCTCTCTCTCTCTCTCGCTCTCTCTCTCTCTCTTCTCTCTCTCTCTCTCTCTCTTCCTCTCTTCTTCTCTTCTTCTCTTCCAATCTCCCTCTCTTCTTCTCTCTCTCTCCCTCTCTCTCTCCCTTCTTCTCTCTCTCTCGCTCTCTCTCCCTCTCTCTCTCTCTCTCTCCCTCTCTTCCTCTCTCTCTCTCCTTTGCTCTCTCTCTGTCCTTTGACGTGTGCAACAACACACCTTCTCATCATGTTTTTTGTCTTTCAGGCTGTGACCTACGGACAGTCCCGCGGGGAGCCACCATGTGTCTTCATTTAATTTCGGTGTTCATGTTAATAAAGTTTCATATGTTTCTTCGAAAGAGAATGTGTGATGCTCATTTCTGTGACAATACATGCATTTCAACTGTTGTGATTGTGCGACATCATGCAGAATATATTGTACATCTTTTTGTGTAGTTGATGTGGCATGTCTTTGCTGGGGAGGGGCAGAGAGGGGTGGTCCGGGGGTGGTGTCGGTGGGTGTTGTGGCCCTCTTGGGTGTCCGGGCCGCATGATGTGTGGCTCCATGGCATCTGTTGCCCTTCTGATGTGGCCCTGGGCTGGTCTCCCTTTTGTGGTGCTGGCTGCCGTCCGACTTAACACCAGGTTAGAGCAGGTGTAGATTTCCTGGTGCTAAAGCGCCTTATTGCCGGTTTAGTGTTTTTATCGCCGATCTGTCTGGTCGTTGAGAATGTTGAGGTGTGGTGTGGTCGTGGCTTTTGGCACGGGAACGCCTACTCTGCATCTCATTAGCAATAGTTGCGGTGATCCTCTGTGGCGATGTTTTTTGCGGTTGCTATCGCAGGTAAACTGGTGCTGTGGGCTGTTAGCACCAGTTGTGAATGGGGAGGTAAATTTATCACGACTTTGTGTGCGATAAAGTGCCGTTAATTCAGCGATAGTTCCTTGTGAATATGCCCCTCTATGTAGGGATGCTGAAGAGACTACTTACAAAACGCAGCAGCAAGACACATCCTCGACATCCCCAGATAGACCCACATCTCATCCCACCTCAAGAAGCTACACTGTATCCAGATCAAGAAGGGATACCAGTTCAAGATGTTTACCCACGCATGTAAAGTCCTTCACAATGAAGGAGAAACATACATCAACAAACCAGGCCCAGTTCCAGGAATTTTTATCTTGGTGGACCAAGGGTACATTGGGGTGAGCCAATGCAGCCTAATTTATAACAATTCTGAAAGTAGAACAAAAGCCCTAGAGTTACACATCGACATTGAGTCACCAAAATGCCAGGGGTAGTGGAAATGATATCACACATACTTGACCTTAATGAGATCACAAGAAATTACTTCATATGACCTTTGGCCCTCAATCTTCCTACAAAGGGATGTCACATGACCTTAACCCTTATAACATCACAATAATTGATATCACTGAAGTTATAATAAAAGCCATAATAAAACATGACTTAAGAATCCACACACAGAAACAGCTGGTCTGGTGGACTAATGTGTCCACTGTAGGGGCCTCAGTTTGACCTCATGGTCACAGGTTCAAATCCTTGTGGGTACACTCAGCCTTTCATCCTTCTGAAGTCAATAAAATGACAACGATTGAGTTGGGTAACAAACATCTGTTATTCAGTGCCAAGATACCCTTGGGTGATCGTGAATTTTACAAATACATGCTATGTTGAGGTGCTAAAGGACGCTCACAGCTCTGGGCTCTGGTGCAACTGCACCTGTTGCATCAATGGCAGGTAACACCTTGTCCCCTCTCCCCCATACACACCACCTAACTTCAGCTTGCCTCTGACGTGAGCTATGGTTGCCACATTGCCGTTTTCTTCCAACATTAATATTGTAATGTCTCCGCCAGAGTAAAAATAGAGAAAATCACCCAAAGTCATCATTATTCCCCTTTACAGTGCATACTTAGAACAGTATTTCTAAAAACAATGCACTTTAAAATGTGTTCTAGAGGTTCCTTAATTACACCTGACTAGCATTGCCACCTGGCTGATTTTTTTACTGGCACTACCGGTATTTTAATGTTCCAGCTGGTACAAAAATTAGCAAAACCCCCTGAAGCCGGATTTTTTTGCCTTTATCTGTACCTAATTAAACAGCAAATGCAAATGGAAAACACTTTTAAATGAGTTCCAGAGCTGCAAAGATTCTTGACTATTAAATATTGTAAAAACAGACAGAAAGGTCATGTTACAAATGTATACATACAATTTAGTGTTATGCCCATGCCTGTGTACACTCTTATAACCACAACAAATAGCCAGTATTATCTACTGGAAAGGTATCAATGCTACACCAGATTGATAATGAATGTAAACAAAGTGAAAAAGCATGACAATGTTTGGCCATCTTCTTGACCTCTTCTGCTGACTGGGAGGGCCAAAGGTCATGTTTTAGGTGGGCCTGGCCCACCTGGCCCACCGGCTAGAACCAGATCTGCAACAAGCGCAAATCCTTGCACCAACTGACCAGACACCTACGATCCACCTTCCTCTTCCTGACATATGCCTCCCGAATCCACCTAGCCAACAGTGGAGGACCCTCATTCTCACCCCTGATGGACAAAGCTTGGAAGAACTTTCTTCTGCACCTCAGGACCAACCCAATTCTCCAGCAATTCAGGAAAGGACTCACGGCTTCGCTTTGCAAATGAACAGATTACCATGAAGCCGCTAGCAGCCACAGCTCCTCAAGATCCTCACGGGTGATATGCCGCACTGTAAAAATCCTGATTAAATTACTTGTCCCAATGTAGAGTGCCAGAGTTCTTCACAAACATATTGTACAGAGACAATGAGCCGTCTAGGTGTTTTGGACCAATGTATAGGACATATTAAATAAGACAATGAGGACTAAAAGGTATAAGTGCCACTTGTCATCCTTACTGATAGGCATTATATGTTAAGAGCACTTGGTCTGGAGAAATAAAGGTGCAGATAGTTTACATTTTCATGCAATGTTGAAACCAAAGTAGCTGTGTTGTGTGAAAAGGAGAGAGCACAACAGCACCATATCTCATAAGATATGATGTGGTTGGTCTCTCCTCTAGTGCTTGGGTACATTTGGTTGCCTTGCTCCAATGCATACACCCTTTCACTATTGTGCAAGGTTGTATGTGTGTGATATTAAGCACAGATTTTATACTGGAAGGGTCCCCTTCTGGCACAAAGTTCTATGCTTTGATAAAGTTTAACCCTTTACTACTTTGTATGTGTGGTGTATGATGCAGCACAAAAGCAAAGTTGGAGGTTTTGGATAAAGAAAATCTTTTCTGCAATTTTACATCTGCCTCGAGGAGGCATCATTTTTTGATGCAAATCCCTTTTTACCAAAGTAAGTAGATAGGAATAAAAATAAAAATCCATGGGTACATGCATGAGAACCTCCATGTATCACCTATGGGTCACCTCCTTGAACCAAAATAAAGCATAGTCTTAATTTGTGTTATTTTAGGGATACTTTTCAATGCAATTCAAGACTTGCACTGCAAAACAGCACTTTGCACCAGATTAGGTCACGTTTGTGATGCAAACCAGGAGCAAAGTGTTGGTAAATCTGCCCCATAAACTCGGGATTGGAAATGTAACACAATTGGAAGTGTCATAAAAAAGAAAATTACTATTCACTTTTTAGCAATCTTAGAATAGAAGATTTAGAAGAAAACACTGACCACACTACATTAATTATAACTCACTCACTAGTTATACCCGTGAATAGTATATAAGCTATAGCATGTGAATTCATCCCTTTAATAGCAACACTTGTGACATCTGAACTCCTATGATTTCTTAGAACACAGTGCATGGTAGAGTTGCATATTATAGGTAATGTAGTGTGGTAAGTCAGGTGACAAGATTGTGTATTGAAATGCATGACACATAGAGCCTTATTACGATGTCGGACCGTTCCTGAGTGGAACTGCCCGACCATAGGTTGGTAGTTCCACCCGCAAAATTTGGATGCGACCACCCTATGGGCAGTCAGAAACATCCACTTTTCAATGGCAGCTTGTGCAGTTGGCAGAAAATGCCTGCAACACCAGCTACAATTGTAAAATGGATGTTTTTAAACAACCTTGCACCGTGTGGCAGCCACCATGCAGAGCATTAGAATGACACATAATGGCTTAATGAAGGCGGAGCCAGCCTTAGATCCGCCATCAGGATTATGATATCACTTTCCCACAGTCTTTCCATGTCAGCTTTTCTGACATGGAAAGACTGTCAGAAAGTGACTTTGGAGGCCCCTAGCAGGGCCGTCTTCTCCCCTAGGTGTTCCCCTAAACATCCCTACACCGTGCGGCAGTCACCACATGCTACCTACCACACTTTGCAGGGATGTTTACAGACATCCATTTTTCAATGGCAGCTTGTGCTGAGGCCCTTTTCTGCCCGCCACCCAAACTACCATTGAAAAATGGATGTTGTTGCATACAAATTATTCAGGCGGTTCAGTTCTGCAGCAGCGTCAGTCACACGCAAGTCCCACCAACATCTTAATAAGTCCCTTAATCCAGTGTTCGGAAGTCTAACAACATTATTAATATAAGGTGCAGGGTAGGGATACCCTTCCCCACTAGACACCATGGTGTGGACACAGAGGGACTCCCCCGTGACCAAAATATTTAAAAAAAGGCAATTGTTGCTGTGATACCATGATAATCCAGTGTGATAAAAAAAATGGCAGCTGGGGCTGAATTTTATAATTATAGTCCAGGAATTCTCACCCTCTTAAGCCACTTTACACAAGGGCAGGGGGGCCCACTTCCCCAGGCAAATTCTGACCCTGGAGACCCCAACCCCTTGGCCCAAAGTATTTTTTTAGGGGAGGAGGCATACTGCTCCCTTCCCACAGCTGGTTTTGGCCCTGGGCACCCTATCCCCTGGGGCTCAATCTAATAAATACGGGGTGGGGGGCCATGGGGTCTTCCTCGCAAGCCATTATAGGGTTCGGGAAGACCACCACCAGGGCTGAAATATGCCAAAAAGGGGATGGGAACTGCCCCCACCCTAAGCCTTCAAAGGCTCCAGGGACTCCACCCCCCAAGGGAGATTAACTTTTTAAAAGGGAGGGGGGCCCATGAGACCCCTGTCCCTGAGCCTGTATGTGCCCCTTGGACCCTATCTTCCAGGGCCAGCTCACTTGTTGTGTCCCGGGAAGCCCTCCCCCTTGATACAGCAGTTGCCCTGTCTGCACTGCCATGAGCAGGGAAATTTGTGTTTGCTCCTTTCTGGCAGGAGGATTTCATATGGAAGCTAACACAAAGTCTGCTCCAAGAAGGCTGGAGGTCTGAAAATGCTCCTGTCCAGAGGGAGTAGGGTTAACAGCTCCTCCCTGAGGCCGGGAGCAATGCCAGCTCATGCAGCATGCATGGAGCTGGCTGAGGCCGCAGGGACTCTGGGGCTCTCCCCGCAGCCTTTAACATTATGTTTGGTGGGTGCTCTGGGTAGGTCCAAGGGCAATTATTCAGGATTTATAAAATGCAGCTAATCACCTGATAGGGTATCCAGGTGCTTGCAGGTCCCGGAGGCATATTCAAACAACCAGGTCTTGATAGCCATTTGGAATTCCGGAAGTGAGATGATGGCTCAGAGTTGCGTGGGGAGGCTGTTCCAGGTCTTTGCTGCGATGTGGGAGAAGGAGCATCCTTCACTTCTGCTTCGGTAGATGTGGGGAGTATGGGCAAGTGAGAAGGAGGGGGAGAGTAGTCTTCTTGATAGTTGGTGAAAATTCAAGCAGTGGTTAATATAGGCAGGTTCTGCCCCACCTATATTAAATACGGACCCCGGGGATGGGGCTCCCCAGGGCCAGAATAGGCTCGAGTTGGGAGGCCATACTGTGCCACTTACCTTTAATTTAAATCAGTTAGCCTAATGGATGGGGTCCCTAGGGTCATTTAATGATTTGGGGGGGACTGCTCGGCCCCCTATCCTTGAGAAAAAATGGTCTTTGGTTATGGGTCCCCAGGGCCTAATAAGGCTTCGGGAGGGTGACCATGCAGCCCCCTCCCCTTCAAAATAGTTAAGACTCTTGGGGTGGGTCCCTAGGGCAAAATAAGTCTCAGTCAGGGGCATGCAGTCCCCCTCTACTTTGTTGAACAAAGGCCCTGAGGAATGGGGTCCCCGTGGTCTGATGAGGTTATGGGAGAGGGGACACATGGAATGAAAATAAAATAGATTGTGCATTGCCTCTTTGTGAACATTGGTTCAAAATAAGTTGATGTGTTATTGGACGTGCTCCTGGAGTATCGCTCTCAGATCTTGAGCGTGAATCACACTGAATAATAGTTCAATCCCAATGCCTTGGGATGAATCTCCCTGGTCACAATCATAAAACCCAATGCGTGGGTGTAAGAAATTCAATATGGTAATGAAAACAAGTAGTCCTCGAGTAGTTTGCTATATTTATATTGCATTGTCTTTTCTTTAAATTCTTTCTTGGATATGAATCAAATGAATAGTGTGGTATGTATATACCCAATCAATATGCTTTTCATACATCAATCCATAAATCAATCTAATGCATTTCGGGCATTGTGCCCTTCATCAGGGATGTATCTATAATGAAAACTAAACATATATAATGAGGAAACTATCCTATAAATATCATTCAATACATCATGTTGTTGTAACATTTATCTAAGAAAAACGCTAGTAAATCGGTGCATTCTCATGGTTCAACGTGCTCAGGAAACTGATAAAGTCTCTAAATAATGATAAACATAATTTGATAAATGAAACTGGCTGTTACCCTTTGTGGACTTTTCTGTGTATTACGTTAGTATCCTGACTATAATGTCGACATATTCTTATCTGTGGTCATTCGTAATATCAAGGTACGCGGTGATGTTAAATAATATCGCAAAGTGCGTTTAACTTTTGTAATACATTGCGATTTACCTGCGACTGGCAAATCACAGGCTTTTGTCCGTGAAATTAACAGATCTCAGTTTGTTAACGTTACTCGCGAGTGGCGGGTAACGGAGTTTAATACAGGGATTGGCAGATGGCTGTTAGTTACAAATGCTCGCGCGCTCATTGGGAGGCTACTGCTGGGCTGTAGTCACACAATGGGCATGATTACGACGTTGGGTAGATGTGGTCTCAGGGCCGACCTACATCCGATCAGTGGAACTAACACCACAATTACAATGTGACCTACCATGGTGCGGTCGTATACTCCCATTTCTCTACGTGAGCTTGTGCTGTAGCCATAACCCGGCCGTAGCACAAGCTCCCATAGATAAATAGAAGCCGGTGTAAATCGCTACACTATGTGGCAGGCACCTCACTCTGCCTGTCACATGGTGCAGGGATTTACAGGGTGGTACCATGGGTGCCCCCAGGCCGCCAACTGGAGGGCCGGGGGGAAGAGGGCCCTGCTAGGGGCCCCCAAAAGTAATTTCCAACAGCTAATCCATGTCGGAAAGGCCAAAATGGATTTGATCTCAGATAATTCAATCATAATCCCAAAGACGATAAAGCCTTCCTCAAGGGATTATGCAGCCCTTCCGACTGGCCTACGGGCTTCTCGAGCCCGTTGGAAGTCAGCCGGAGTCACTGGACGGTTTGAATTCTGACTGCCGTAATTGTAATAAGGCGGTTGGAAGTCAAACCAGGGATATCGATTGTATAGCCTCTTACCAGCGGTCGGAGGCTTTTTGACCAGCATCCTAATAAACCCTAATGTCCTTTGGGTTATCTTCTGCATAACCCCTCCAACTACTTTGGTCCTAGAGACAGGAATAGCACACACTGTCACTGGTAGGAGACATCTGAATTTGGCAGTATACCTGAACTTCAGGCTGACAAAAGATCAAATGGTTCTCCATGTCTAACATGTTTATTTTCAATGACGTGAAAATTCTAGTGCCCTACATAATCTCTTCAGGAGCACTTGATGCCTGTCTTGAGGCCTGTTCCTATATTGTGGGCTAGATTTGAGCATGTGTCGCAGAGCTGTACATAAACAGGAATGTTCCTGTAGCAAAAGTTCATTTCTCAGTCTTTGAGAGGTGCCACATACCACCAGCCGCAGCCCTTCTCAGTAAAGCTGATGCATTACTTTGCACCCAGATTGTTACGGCAAGGACTCCCTTTCTACACAAAACATTAATTTACCTGTTATGATGTTCCCTTCTCTCCTTTGTCTCCTAAATACGTTTACCCTTTTTCTTCACCTTCTCATTCTTTCCCTCTCTGTATATTTCCGCCATTCCTCACAATTATCTCTCTTGTCTTGCTATGCATGTCGCACATCCTATCCCCACTTATTTCCTCCTTTCTTCTGCATATATTTAATCCACCAGAAACAAATGAACACACACAATAAAAGAAAATCTCCACACCATGTATTTACAGGCAAGTCTGCCCTTCCACATGAACATTCTATGGACATTTTTGAGTTCATCCAGGATTCTGGGGTCTCGCCCTGAGCACCAAGCTTCAGCCACCGAGACTCACAACACACCACATAATTTCGGATGCCTCCTTAGGTTGGCACAGGACTGCTAGGGGAGTAGTTGCCCGATTCTGACACTAGAGCAGGATGGGATAACTGTACATTAAGAGTGCCTGAGCCCTTTCAATTCTTGTTCAGAAATATAAATAGTTCCTCCTTCTCTGGTCTCCAGAAACTGATCCTTCATGTTGTTCTGTTTGAAATCACCCAGTAGATGCTAGATGATCCACTCATAGCATTAGTTGCTTCCTGTCCAGAGTATGCACCTTTGTGAGTCTGGTGGAATCCTCATTGTCAATTCTAACATTCAATCCGCCTCGGTCCTCTTTCTAAGCATCAGTCCTAAGGATGCAGCGATGGAATGCTTCTAATTGGCCAGCTCTCAGAGAGACAGTTATCTCCCAAGTACTCTGTGTTTAAGAAGATCATTCTTCAAGAGAATACCTGCAAGAAAGCTAATTCGCACTTCAAACATAGCCTTTACCAACTTGTCTTCAAATTGTCCATGTCTCAAAGGTTTAGCTAAGGTGTATCCATGACTGGTCTTTTAAGGATCATGACTCCATCCAAAAATTACTGAAGGATCATAACTCTGTCATCAAACCACTGTCCTTCTGGTAGAAGTGTTTTGGATCCCAGTCAATTGGTGACCATAGACACAGTTTGCATAAAGGATCAGGTGTTGAACAGGACCTGATATTTAAACCCAGTGTCCATCCTCTACCTCAGGGGACACATCCTGGTTGCACAAGAGCTGTGGTGAGTTCTTCTCCGCTGTGTGGAACAGACAGTTGCATATCTGGTTTAGCCTGAAAAAGACTCTCTACTTCTTGTCTGGCACCACACATATTAAGCACTCATATTGAGAACTGTATTAGGTGCACATGCCCCAATTACATTTCTAGCCCTGATGAAAGAAGACATTTCCCAGGGATACTACCACTGCAAGGAGTCAGGCAACACCTATGGCTATTCTTTTCAGCTAACTCTTTTCCACAACTCACTTGATTGACAACCTGTTCTGACTAGGGCAATATGCAATCCAGAATTTCATACACCCTCATTTTTCTCTTATATGTAATTTACATTTGCCGTCAATAGCTATGAGCCTACATTTCTTCACCCCTTCTATTGTCACTTCCTTCCCATTTATCATTATCTGCATATGTCTCTAGGCTCTGTTCATCATCCCACTCATAATGTCAAGATTTGTGATGTTCGAATTTCACCTCCCATATTGCTCCTCCACTCCAATCATATGTCGCCCACTGCACTTCCCTCTGTTACCACATTACGGGCCTCATGTAGGTAGCCAAATACCAGTCGGTAACGGCCGATTTTCGGTAATTATACCGTTACCGACCGGTATTTTGGCTTTTAGGATGTAGGGGGAGAATTTCTGTATTCGGAATTTACCGAATTGGTAAAATTACCGAATCGGTAAAATTACCGATTCGGTAATTTTACCGATTCGGTAAATTCCGAATACAGAAATGAGATGTAGGGGGACTGTGTGGTGTGTGTGGGGATTCGTTATTTACCACCAACTAATAGTTGGTGGTAAATGACGAATATGTGTGTAAATGCAATATTTTGCCCATAGATGTGTGCAATGTGGCAGACACACATGCCCTCAGGGCATGTATGTGTGCCACATGTGCACACATGGCCGAATCAGGGGTGCAACAGGGTGTCAATGTGACACCCTGCCACCCTTGCATCTGCTCCCCCATTACCGAATCGGTATTTACCGATTCGGTAATGAGGCATACCTTCCCATCAATGGGAAGGTATGCCTCATTACCGAATCGGTAAATACCGATTCGGTAATTACCGAATTATTCCGAATCGGTAATATTTACCGACTTTTTACCTACATTGCATTTACCACTTCATAAATACCGAATCGGTATGATTCGGTATTTATGAAGTGGTAAATGTAATTTACCTACATGAGGCCCTACATGTGGATCAGAATTCATAATGTGTCAGGTTTGCATCAAAGTACATTCTCTCACGCAGAGTGTATATTTGCATCCACCACTCTAATCTCATCAATCTCTCTTATTATCTTTTTTTTTTATATCTAGAATGTACTTTTCCCTTAAATAACCTAGTTGTCTCTCCAATCGCTCTTTGGTTGTATCTTTGCCATTCACCTGCACAGTTCTCCACTGCCTTTTGATCACCTTGGCACTATAACAAATAGCACATAAACATGCATGCATGTGTACATTTAATTTTGCCTCCAAGCCATTTCATCGATTACTCATTAGGCAGTACTTGCCCCACAATTGCCTCTTGTACTTGTCTTCCACACTCCTCCATCTCTGTATATTGCTCCCTCTCTCAGTCTCTGTCTTTGTCACTATTTTCCTTTCTGCCTCCATTTTTACTCCTCTGCTGTTTTTTGTCTTTTTGGCAGCTGCATCTCTCCAGATTGCCCCACCCCCATGAGTTGCGCTTTACTATGTGCCTCTTCCGTCCTTGTCTTTCCTTAAATGTCCATTTGCTTTCTTAGGGCCTCATGTAGGTACCTCAATACCGGTCAGTAACGGCCGAAAATCGGTAAATATCCCGTTACCGACCGGTATTGAGGCACTTGAGATGTAGGTGGCTGATTTCTGGATTCGGTATTTACCGAATCGGAATTTTAAGAAATCGGTAAAATACCGATTCGGTAAATACCGAATCCAGAAATGCAATGTATGGGGCACTCAAGTGAGTGCATTATTGGTGTCTGGATTCGTTATTTACCACCAACTACAAGTTGATGGTAAATGACGAATACCTTACAAAAAGCATTTTTGTGCTATTTGTAAAATGTCATGTGGCAGACATACATGCCCTTAGGGCATGTATGTGCGCCACATGTGCACACATGCTCGAATCAGGGGTGCAACAGGGTGTCAATGTGACACCCTGCCACCCATGATAATGCCTCCCCTATTACCGATTCGGTATTTACCCAATCGGTAATAGTAACTGACTTCCCATTCATTCCTATGGGCCTCCAGGCCCATAGGAATGAATGGGAAGGGATGCATTATTACCGATTCGGTAAATACCGATTCATAATTACCGATATTTACCGAATCGGTAATAATTACCGATTATTTACCTACATACTATTTACCGATTCATAAATACCGATTCATAATTACCGATATTTACCGAATCGGTAATAATTACCGATTATTTACCTACATACTATTTACCGATTCATAAATACCGATTCGGTAAAATTCGGTATTTATGAATCGGTAAATAGTATGTTACCTACATGAGGCCCTTAGTCCCTTATCTCTCCCCCCCTCCATTCTTGTCCCTGAACACATCATCTGTATATTCCTTTCTCTGCTCTTCCTTTGTCCTGCCTTCAGGCCCGTAGCTAGGAATATATGTTTTGGGGGCATGGCCCCAGTGACAGCAACCCTTTATTTACATTCTCAAACTGGAAGAAGGAGTTGAACTATTATGTGGTACCAATTGAAGATTAAAACTGGCACAAACAAGATTTGAAGCACATTGGTCCTAAAGCAAATCCCTATGTAGAGATTGGGCTATAATGTTGCTTTAATGATCCCGACATAAACAAGATCATACAGAATCAAACGGACTTGCAGAAGTGTTTTGCCTTTGACATGTGGCATTCAAGACAAATCCTGAAAGTAGAGCTTGTATTTCCTGATTGGTGCTTATGCTTTTTATTTACTGCTGAGCCATTCTGAGAAGAGATATATAGACCCTAGAATTCCTTAATTGGAGAATTGGATTCCCGGCAGTACTTTCCAAATATGTGATTGGAATTGTATTAGATGTTGTGCAAAAAAAAAAAAAATTCAATGGAAGATATGTATGTTATCATATTACTGAAGAAGGTGGAATTTATGAATAAATCCTACCAAAACATGTCAACAAACTATTGTTACACAATCTACCGATACTGAAATGACCAAAACCAAATTCAAGGATGCTCAGTGATACGTATGGTAGAGGGGTATCAGCTTTCTTCTGGCTCGGAGTGGGGGGTCTGTGAATCATAAGACAGAGTTCGTGAATTGTATAGGTGATAATTCTTCTGTAACATACACCGCGGGGACCGTTGATAAATTTGATTGAAGTGATGACGAAAACATAAAAGTTCAGGTTCAGTCATCATCAGGGGCGTAGGGGAGAGGAATGGTTGTGAAAAAATTATGCAATGTGTCAATACGTTTCAATGCACACAATGAATTTTCTGTAATTTTTTTGAATATAGAATTATTCACCCTGAAAGATTTTTGTAAATATGTTCAATGCTGCATTTGAATGTACATTGGTCACATCTGAATGCAATATATAAACAACTTTACAAAGGAGCAGTCAGAATCTTGGGAGATTTTTGATTTAGAGGTAACCGAAAGGTTGTGCTATTCTGAGAACAAAAAAACATTTTTCTTCATGTAACTTAAATTGTAAATATCTGCAGTTGGTCAGTAAAACAATGTGAAAAGAAGAAAATGCACAGGGTATACTTCAAAATATCAAGTCCCACCTACTCCCCTACCACGAAATCCAGGTTTCTATAATCTGAAATCATCAAAAACCCGAACATGATACGGTTCTAGCATAGAATTTCATTCTAAAGATGCTCCTGTCACAATAAAAATGTTATTTGCAAAGCCCTCTGCTGCTTCTTGAAACTTGCCTGTGCTACATCAAATTTTCCAAAAAAATATTTTTGTTACTATCTTGCTCTTAAAATATCACTGTCAAATGAAAATATTGTTCTTGCTCCTTCTCACACAAAAAGGTGATCTTTAGTGTTCCAAAATGTTGCTAGGCAACCCTATCTGCTAAATGTTTGGTCAGTAGCCAGCAATGCCACCACATGAGCCGCCTGTGAATAGAGGCAGTAACTTTAGTATCACTGGACTGATTATGAGGAGCAGTTCTATCAGCTGCCAAATAGATACAGGGTGCACTGTCATACATGCACAGTATGTAGGCAGGCCTCTAATATGCACAATAGGCAGCCACTAATATATAAACAGAAGGAATTCCTCAGATATAGCAAAAGTGCACAGCGTCTGGCATATGCACAGTACACAGACCTTCCTATTGTGCGTATAACTATGTCACGCTTCAGATAGAGTACCCAACATCTCCCAATATTGAAACCACTAAGGGCCTCATTCTGATTTCCCCAATATATATGCAGGGAGATACCTGGGATGGAATTTACGATAAAAACCATTATCTCTCCTAAAATATTGAGGATTACATGCTTTCCCCCTGAAATGGGATATAACATGTGGACCTAGTAATAATGGACCTAATCTTGCATGTTCTCCCCCCCGGCCCCCCCCCCCGCCTCAAACTCGCAAACATTTACCGCCTGCTTGTTATGGGTTAACAATCATCTCCAACTACCGATATTATCTCTGTTCTCAGTGTGTCCAGCCCAGTCAAGCAGATGAGCAGTTGGAAGTTAATGACATCTTCTCTGGCATCTTCCTTGTTTTGGCCTCTTGTGTTATGATAGGGGCTATGGCCAGACCCCTGACCTCTTGTTCTAGCTCCTAACCTACATTCCCCCTTTTCCTATACATTTTATAACCTACTAATCATATTCCTTACACTGGATGGAATATAACCAACACTGTAATCCTGGTTGGACTCCACAGTTACAGTGCCGTGCTGCCTGTACCTTGTCCATGCCAGGGTTGCCCAATATTGCTTATGGGTAGACCTGAAAAAGCACTTGTCACACATGCCTGTAAACTGCTGCATTACTCACTTTACTCCTTTATCACTCCACAGTGGTCATTTCAGGCCATTTCCTTTGATTGCCTGTATCCAGTGCGTGCCATTAAGGTTGTCCTTTGTTGCTTTTGGGGAGACTAGAAAAGGTAATTTACTATGGCTGCACTGTAATCCAGTGCATTCCTTTTGGTTTATCCTCTGCTGCTGAAACCCAACAAAGAACTGTAAACCTTGCTTTGACTGGGATGGTAGGAAAGTCCCCATGTGCATCTGTGTTTGACACTACTTTGTTCCACTACATGCATAAGCGCAGGAACATGAGGAAGGCTTTCAATGACTCACCATCACGCACAACACAAAAGAACACTTCCAACCAAGACAACACTCAACCCAAATACTTTTAAACAGCTAGAGCTATACACGAATGTACAGCACATGTGTATTATCTCTCAGATGTCTCTATTCCTCTACGCAATTTGGTCAGATTAAGAGCACTAATTTGGTCAATCCCACACAAGACTAAAGGACTTCCCACACGATCAACACCGGAATTCAACCAGCCTCCAAACAGTGCAGTGTGCTGTCTGTCTGCCAATGTGCTTAGCTGCCTCATCAATGGTTTGAAGTACTATATAAAATCAATTACAATGCAGTATCAAAATATATTTGCCATGGTGAGGGGGGGGGGGGTTGAGATGCTCCTTCTGACATAAAAATGGTCTCTGGGGCGGGGCTGTACCCAGTGGTGTGCTAAATTGCTGCTTCATGAGCTCCTTACATCAGTCCCGCTGTTTGGCTATGAGGACTCCTACGGAGATAACTGTTGCCACATGGAGTGAATGACTTCAGGCTACTAAATCTGCATCTTTGGAAGTGCACTGTCTAGGAGCTGGCGAGGAGGGCTGGATTGAACCCGGGAGAAGTAGGCATTGCGGGAGGCACCCGTGAGTATCACCTGTGAGATGGAAGGGATGTTGCAGCCTCAGGTGTAGAAGCAATGCCAGCACCCAATGGAGGAGAGTTCAATTCCAGAAATGTCTGGTGGACAGCTTTAACTGGGATCGGGTACAGACCTCTACAGCTGAGCGGGCTGAAGGCGGGAGAAAGCAAGGGGGTTACCAATGCCCTTTTCACAGCAGTATACACCACCTACAGTGACATCATATTGACAAAATCCCATTGAGAAAAGACCCTTTACCCAACCTCTCCCTTGCAAGAAGAAAAGGATGGGAGATGATGATAGCAGTAAGCCAACTGTCTTTAAAAAGCTGGACAGCGTTGAAAAACTGTTAACTTAGTGCTGCTTAGGTACAGCTTGAATGTGTTTAGGATTAAGTGAATGGTATGGATAAAACAATGATGGATATGAGAAAGTAAACACAGCAAGAGGGGCAGAAGGAAAGGTTAGAGGAAGACGTGGGTTGTAGGTAAAGTTTGAAGTGGGTGACTGGGGCGATGTTGGTGGTAGAAGAAAGGATTGAGGCACTGGAACATCACAGACACCAATCCAACATTAGAGTTTTGAGATATCCTCCTGGTGGGTCTGTTATAGAAAAGTGGAAGCATTGTTTTCTGAGTAACTTTCCGACCCTGGGTACTCTGACCAAGAAAGTGTACAGTCTCCCCTCTCAGTGAGGGGGCTTCCCCTAAGAAAATGGTGCTGGCACTGTCATTGTGTTCCATTGTGACGTGGATCAATGCTTTGCGAGTGGAGGGTCGGAGTATCCTTTTGTTCCAGTATATCAGCTTGGCGTTAAAGGCCAATATGAAGGCGCTTCAGACTTTGGCACTAAAACTGCTTGCTTTATGGTCACATGCCTCTTAATGTTATTGGGAAGACTAAAGGCTATGAACGAGGACAGAGAGCATCGAGAAAAGTACTGCAGTGGTGGACTCAGACTGCTACAGGTTCTACTATTGAGTTAGACAATACCATTTGATCCACCTTCTAGGCATATGGAGCAATTTGGAGGAGGGATGTGCAGTTAAAGCACTAGTAAATTGATAATATACTGTAGCCGTTTCTCTGTCTTTTTACGCTGCCTGCATGACCCAGCCTTTTATTCCTGCTTTTCTGCCTTTCCCCTCATCCCTTGGATTTTCTGTTCTCTCTTTCCCCTTTTCTTGAATTTTGTTCCTGTTTCAGCATTTCTTTTTTTTATATAAATCTTTTTATTTAAAAAAAAACATGCTCTTTAAACATTATGCATATTGGTCGTACAGTACAATCAACATCTCCCCTTTAGTACATTTCTCAATAGTCATCCCCTGGACCGTTTCAGCATTTCTTAGTGGGCATTTTTGGTAATGGGGTCGCCATGTGAAGCACTGGGTAATTACTCACTTGCTTTAGTGCTGGGTTTGTTCAAAACAGAACTGCTGTAGATCTGGGCACACTGTAGTGGATGTTGTATATTATCTTGTTCTGTTCTAAATTCAAATGAAAATGACTTGATACTAAAATTCTTTTCTGTAGTGCTTCACCTCTCCTTCGAGTTGGCTTTACACTGTAGGAAATAAATAACATAAAAAGATAGAGCTTGATATTCCAGATCCTCAAGTCCATGCAGTGTGTGCATTAACCCACCAATCACTATTGTGGATATTGTAATTTATGACCTGTATGTGACTCACAGATCATAGCAGCAGACACTCAACCTCCTAAACTTCTTCATTGAGACGGGTGTTTATATTGTTGATGTGACAGTTTCCATGTCATTTGTTAAAGACATCGATTTAGTAACTTCTTTAGACAGATACAAAGGGCTTCCACAATGTGTTTAGGTCTCGCCTACACAGCGCGCAAGCGCTCCTTAGGAGGGACCTCTTGGCATCACACTTTACTTTCTTGGAAACTCGTGCATTTTTTGCACTGTTTCAAATGAGTACTCATGCATGCAGAGCATTTGCCTTGCGGGAGCGAGCAGCGGCACCATCTGTTTGCAATTATCGCGCCTTGCTGCTTGCTCCCGCAAGGCAAACGCTCTGCATGCTCGAGTACTCAGTTAACTTTCGCAGCCGTGGGGCCACGCTTGTATTTCAGAGCTTGTTTTTAGAAGCTCTGTTAGGGCTATCATCTGAAGGAGGACGACGCCTCCAGCGGCCGGATGAGAGTAAAGGCTGCACACAGAGTCGACACGGTAGTGGAGGTGATTTCTAAAAACCCAGCTAAATCCAGATTACTAAATGCTGCGTGCCTGCTGTTCCACGCCCCTCGCTTGGAAAAACACACATTTACTGAAGTGAGAGCGTCATTACCAATGAAAAACGCGGAGCAGCAGCTCAGATTTCCCAGGGCGTACCGCCTGCCACGTGCCAGCGCGCATTAAGAGCTCGCCGTGTGACTGTGGAGCACACGGCGCTCTGGTGGCCGTCGAGATTATAGTACAGTGCCGTCACTGTTCCTTCCACAGGAGCTTCTAACCTGCTGCGAAGAAGGCAAAGGTGAAATCAAAGATGGGCTGGAAGTCATGCTGAGTGTCCCGAAGAAAGCCAACGACGCCATGCACGTCAGCATGCTGGAAGTTACGGGGGGCCGCAGGGAGGGCGGGGGAATGATATACTCGAGTCTTACATCGGTGCTTGCAATGACAGTGGAAGACTGACTTCGGCAGCATGTATGTTAACAGACCGAGCTTTGTATTGACTCATAATGTGTGAAAACCGCCTTTCTAGCTAGTGTGGGATTTGAACAATGCACGAGTTCTCTATATAGCATTACATTTCACGATCTATATGCAGTGCATCACTAGTGACCGCCTCCCAGCCCCATGGCAATACAAATAAAGCATTATACTTGTGAATAGTGTTTCAGAATGGCCTGTGAACGAGTTGTGTTAGCCGTGGCATTGAGGTGAGTGTATATGTATGTGAGTGAGCATATGTGAGTGAGCATTAGCAGTTGTGGTAGCTGTCTTTGTAAGTGCCTGTGGCATGTAAACAATTCTCTCTGCACTTGTGATCAGATTAGTGAATAGTAGGTGAGAGTGAAGGTGTGCATGCCTTTAAAGAGCAACATTTATGACCTGGCATAGCCAATAGATCTCGCCTTTGGAAACTTATAAGTATTTAGTTATGCAGTACAATATCCTTGGTGTAACAACATCAACTGTTGCATGTCTAAACACTTATAAGGTCCCAAAGGCGAGACCTATTGGCTATGCCAATGCTTGTTTTGAACTTATCATCATTACTTCCTGCCACTGATGGCACCCACCCCTGACCCTCCAAAACATTTCTTTGACGCTAAAGCCAGCGCCTCATTCACCTCACAGACCATTTGTTGCGCTATACGACAATGCTAGTTTAGAATTACTCTTGGATTTTCATTTTCTCTCACATATTACAGACTCGCATTCTCATACCTTTCTGTGTGCAGAATTACTCTTTCTTCTATCGCTACTAGCAGAGGCTGCAGCCAAAACTTTACTTTGACTTCCATAAATAACTGCTGCCGTGGTCAGGGAAAATACGAAATAAGGACACCAACTAGTGCCAGCACAGCGCTCCACAGATACGTTGTGCGCCTGCCCTCTCCATGCACCTTTGAGAGAGGCGCGAACTGTGAGCTGATTATAACACCGAGCCCAGCTGAACAGGGTTACCGTGATACTTCCCTACCCTCGTTGCCTGACTGAAGTCGTGGCGCCATGGTGGTTGGCAGTCACTGCAACAGGTAGAGCAATTGATACCATGGGCAGGACGGCCTTTCTGGAGAAAGAAAATTTAAATAGCAACCTACATAATCCCCACAAAGGATTATTTAACAACATTCTTGCCTCACATTTAAGGGGGCCGGGAACAAATATAGGGGTGCCACACCCCACTGGGCCCCCCATGGCTATGGCCCTGCCGCCCTTTCAATTTACTACCCAGTGGCTTCCGTGTTTCTCTCACCCTCTCTGCACGCACCACAGGCCATATTTACAGCCAAGACACAGTGCAGTGCAGCAAGTCATCTAAGTCAATACGGCATGTTCCTGCATTTTTCCTTGCGCTGTCTCCCTTTTAGCTGCCTAGCACCAACACAGGCACCCTTGCATCATGGTGCAAGTGTGCCTCCGTTGCATATAAAATTGTTTTCGTGCGGAAACTACCAGTCCGCGTTGAGAAAGCTGCTGCTCGAGTAGAAATCTACTCGAGCGGCAGAAAACGACCGCGTGCACTGTGCAAGATCGCACAGTGCACGCGGTCGTTTTCTGCCGCTTGAGTAGATTTCTACTCGAGCAGCAGCTTTCTCAACGCGGACTGGTAGTTTCTCAATGCGAGCGGTCGCGAGCATACGCGACCACTCGCAATGAGAAACCTGACCTCCCTACATTGAGAAGCTCGCCGGGAGGTTTATTTTCCACGCTCGCGACCGGCAACTTGATGTTGCTGATCGCGAACGAGGAAAAATTCTCGCCGGGGTGTCATTTTGCTTGCTCGCGGTCGCCAACTTGACGTTGAGGACCACGAGCAAGCAAAAAATGACCGCTGCACTACGCTACGGGGGTTTGCACTGTGCTACGTGCAATTCGCGAAGTAGCGCAAACTTCGCACACTACGCGAGCGTAGCATAGTGCTTAGAGTGGGAGAGACAGCAAGAAAGATAGAGAAAAAGAGAGGACTGAGATATAGCGAGTATTCTTCTTTGTGTGAGAGTTGTGGGCAGTAAAGAGACATGCCCCATCTTTATTTCACTGAGAAGAAAACACAGCTTCGGACACTCATTATGCCAGCGCTTATGACTGTTTTAAGCATCCTGTTAGGTGTGCTAATGATTCTCACCTGTTCACTGAAATACCCTCTCTACCTCCCATTATTAATGTTTTTTGCAGGTTTAATCTTTTGTTGTCTGCTACTTTAATATAATTTTACGAAGGTGCTTCTGAACGTTGTCTGCCTTTAGTGCCATGGTTTAAGAAAGCCTTTAATTGAATGTGATTAATTGGGCTGTTGGTTGAGGGTGGGGAATCATGCTTGTCAATGTGAACCAAAAAACACCAGTGAATTAACCTCTGCTTAACCCTTGGCACAAGTCATGCCCAAAATCAGGCTTAAAGTATGCAGACAGATTATCGAGTTGGAAATGCTGACTTACACAAATATCGTGTTGGAAATATCATGATACAGAAATATCAACAGCAAGAATATCGTGGTCAAGAATTTCGACTTTAAGGTAAGAAATATCGGGCCTCATTTATGAGAAGTGACGCATCGCTGCGTGAAAGCAGCGATGCGTCACTTCTCAGTGCGCCTTCTTGCGACATGATGGATGCGTCATATTTACTGTATGACGCATCATGTCGCAAGGAGTTACAGATACGTCAGTATTTCTGACGTATCTGTAGGCGCAAACGTGACGCATTACTGGAGTGTAAGCAAGCCCCCTGTGAAAGGGCCTGCGTCAGTTTTACGCCTGCTATGAGGCAGGCGTAAGATATTGATGTATTTGCACCCTAGAAGTGGCGCAGTGAAATCTCAAAGATTTCACTGCGTCACTTCTACGAGGCTTTCGTGGGAACGCCCACCCTCCATACATTACACCTGACACAGGTATAATGTAGCGCAGGGGTTTACAAAGTGACGCATCTGCTTAGATGCGTCACTTTGTAAATAGGGCGCAACAGGAGGCATGTTTTACGCAGCTGATGCATCACAAAAAGTGAGGCAACGGAAGCGCAAAACTATCACAAAGCCTTATAAATAAGGCCCATCGTTTTTCAAATATCGAAGTCATGAATATCATTTGCAGAAATATAGTTGTTTAAAATATCGATTTTTTAATTAGTGTTATGTATGTATGTTTTCTTGTGTAAGTATTGTTTTTGTTTTTTAACATATGTGTTACATTTTTAGCAGTTATTAATTTTATTTTAATTACATTTTGCGTTCTTTAGTTCCGCAGCGGGTTGTAGGTTTATTGGGAAATAGGGTGGGAAGTAATTTAATTATAATATATTAATGATTATTTTTTATTTATTAATATTCATTTAGTTTAGATTTTATAGTGTTATTTGTGGGAAATAATTTATTATTAATTGGGAATATAATTTTTACCCCTCCTCTATCCAAGACTTTCCCTAGTGTTGCAGGACCTGGAGTGGGAATAGTATTTTCTTCCTCTCAGCTATCCAACACTTTCCCTACTGTTGCACTCACTGGAGTGGGAATAGTAATTTTTACCCCTTCGCTATCCAACACTTTCCCTACTGTTGCGCACACTGGAGTGGGAATAGTAATTTTTACTCCTCTGCTATCCAACACTTTCCCTACTGTTGCACTCACTGGAGTGGGAATAGTAATTTTCACCCCATGCTATCCAACACTTTCCCTAATGTTGCACTCACTGGAGTGGGAATAGTAATTTTAACCCCTACACTATCCAACACTTTCCCTACTGTTGCACTCGCGTGGGAATTATATTTTTTACCCCTCCGCTATCCAACATATTCTCTACTTTATTTATTTATTTAGAGTGTTTTATATTGCGCTGGCAGGGCCCGAGGGTATTAGAGTGCTTTACAACAAGTAACACAGGAAATAAGAAAGAACTGACACATATCAAATGGCATATCAAAATGGAGATGGAAGTTAACGGTGTGTTGAGCCTTGAGGTTTTTTTTTAAGGTCACGAAGGAGGGGTTAGTTCTGAGATCTGCTGGTAGGGAGTTCCAGATTTTGGGGGCATTGCCCGAGAAGGAGCAGGCCAGGGATTTTTTTTGCGCTTTCTCTGGGGAATGAGGAGTAGGTTGTTGGTGCTCCTCAGGTTTCTTGCCTGGCCTGCCTTGGTGAGCTTGGCTGCCAGGTAGACTGGTTTACCAGTGTGAAGGTCTTTGTGGGTGAGGCAGGCAGTTTTGAGCTGGCATCAAGCTTCAATAGGGAGCCATTTGAGCTCTTTCAGGGAGGGGGAGATGTGATCGTTTCTTTTAGCTCCAATGACCATCCTTGCTGCTGCATTTAGAATGGTTCGCATGAGGGCTATGTGAGATTTTGCTAAGCCTGTGAGGGTGGCGTTCCCGTAATCTAGTCTGGATAGAACCTGGGCTTGCGTTGCAGTCTTGAGGTCATTAGGTGGGAGGAAAGGCTTGATTTTGTTGATTAGTTTTAATTTGTAAGGGGCTCTCCTTGTGGTAGCCTTAATGTATGAGCTCATGTGAAGGTTAGGGTCCAGTAAGACACCCAATGACTTGGGGAAGCAGGCCGTGGTTAGGTCGAAGTTTAGGGAGTCCATAAGCTTAAGCCATTCTTGGGCATGGTGGGTTTGTCGGTTGTTTGAGTTGAGAAGAATTTCCGTCTTGTCTTGGTTGAGTTTTAAGTGATTGTGTGATAGCAGTTTTGGACGGCAAATGTCTTTTGGGGAGGAGACTTCCAGGTATAGCTGGATGTCATCTACGTAGGTAGATAGGTGATGTTGGCTTGATTAATTATGGTAGTGAGGGGTTCCATGTAGATATTGAATAGAGTAGGTGAGAGGACTGGGCCCTGAGGGACACTCTGGTTATAGAGGAGGTATCAAAAGTTATATTGTTTATTTTGATTTGTTGAGAACGGTTGTGAAAGAAAGAAGTGAACCATTTCAGCACCATGCCGTCTGCTCCGATCCGCTGTTTAAGGGTGAGGAGAAGAAGTTCATAGTCCACCGTGTCAAAGACCGCAGACAGGTCTAGGAGGATGAGCAGGCAGCAGCGACCTGCATCCATACATTTATGGATGTCATCTGCTATATTTAGTAGGGCTGTTTCTGTGCTCCAGCCCTTTCTAAGACCTGAGTGGTGAGCTTCCAAGAGATTGTTGGTGTCAGTGTGCTGGTTGAGTTGGAGTAAAACACATTTTTCGAGGATTTTGGCCAGGAAGGGCAGGTTGGAGATTGGCCTGAAGTTGTTGAGGTCTTCAGGATCTAGGCCCGTTCTTTTTAAAAGTGGAGAGACTTGGCCTACTTTTAGGCAGCCTGGCATAGCCATCTTCCAGAGGGGTGAAATGACGTGACTGAGATTTTTCACCATGGAGGCCGGCAGGGGGTCTGCAAAGAGGGAGGAGATTTGTATTCGCAATTAATTTGGAGATGTCCATTACTGAGAGTGGGTTGAATGCTGTCCAGCAATTTTGGGAAGAGGGGGATCTTAAGGTTTGGTTTCCTTCGACTCAGGAAGGGTGATTCCTGCTCAAGAGTCCGGGAAGAGAAAGGTGGGATTTTTTGTATCTGTGGGGCAGAGGGAGATTGCGGAAGTCACTTGTGTGTGGCGTTCAAGGGAGGACTCAATCATTGAGATTTTCTCATCAAAGAATTTAGCGAATTGATCACAATGTTCTTTGGAGCCCCGCGGTGGTTTAGCGGGTGGTTTAGAAGTCCGTTTTTTAATGATGCTGCACAGGTTTTTTGGACGATTTATTGCATTAGCAAGGGCATTGCGGAAAAAGGTTGCTTTCTCATTGATGATGTGATTTTTTGTATGTTCTACATCCAGCTCTGAGCTGGTGGAGGTGAGTTGAGGAAGGGTTTACATGCCAGAGTCTTTCTGCAGCTCTGAGTTTTCTTCAGCTCTGAGTATTCTTCTTTCTGTATTGAGGTCCTTATTGAACCAGGATCTTGAAGGGGTGTCTCTAATACTTTTTAGTTTCAGGGGGGTTACTTGGTCTAGGATGGCTGACATCGTAGCGTTAAAGTGGGTTGTGAGTTCGATCGTTGAGAGGTCGTCTGTTTTTGGGGGAAGGCTAGAAATCATTTTTTCTTCCAATTCAGCTAGGGAAACCTTGCTTAGGTTTCTGGACCATTGAATGGTTTTCTTGGTATGGATGGGGTAGGGCTCTTCCAGGTTTAGGTGGAACAGGATGATACAGTGGTCCGACTAGTCAACTGGGTGGATGTTGCTGATGGTTATCGCCTTCTCCTGGGCTATAATGGCGTCAAGGGTTGAGCCTCTGTTGTTGGTTGGTTCTTTGCAGTGTTGGAAAAGGTTGTGCTCAATTAAGAGTTCTTTTAAGGATTGGATTTGAGTGTTTTCCTCATCATTGCAGAGGAGGTTGAAATCGCCTAGGATTATGTGGTTGGTGTCTGAGGGTGAACAGTGGGTTACCAGATCTGAGAGGTGTTCGTGGAAGGGGCGGGTGTTGCCCGGGGGGTGGTAGAGGAGGTAGCAGTTCGTTATTTTATTATTTTTCATCCGTATAGAGGTGTTGAGATATTCAAAAGTGCTGTAAATGGAGGAGACAGCTTTGATCACTGTGATGGAATTTCTCTGGATAATGGCTAAAAGCCACCGCCTTGTTGGTCCATACTGTCTTTCTTGATGATTGAGAACCTAGGAGGAACTAGTAGGTCGAGGATCGGTTAGGATGATTCATTGAGCCAAGTCTCTGTGATGAATGCAATATCGATGTCATAGTTAAGGATGGTTTCTGCCAGTTCAGTAGCATGTTTGGAGGCAGGTCTACAGTTTGTAAGAAGGCAGTTGGTATTGCTAGAGTTGTGGTTCTGTTTCTGAGAGGCGGGCGCCCTGGGGAGATCCAAGAGATGAGCTGGCGGTCTGGCCATTTTCCTTGGTGGCATAGGGTTTCTCCTGATACCAGTGATCACCTGGATCATGGAGGTGGGTTCTTTGTTACTGGTAGGCATCAAGTGATATGCTTTTGCCAGCTCTATCGCTTCACTGTGTGACATGTTAGGATTAGATTGAGTCGGTCAGTAACCACGGATGTGTAAGGGAGTAGAGATCCAGCTATTTGGCTGAAATTCTGAAGGTTGGAGCCAAGGTCTTTTGTTGCCAGAGGGGGAGAGGAGTGAGCAGTGGGCATGGTCAGTTTTGAGGGTCACTAGGATTGTATTGATACCTAGAATCACCTTATCGAGCTGACTTTCCATAAGACTAAGTCTTTCCTTTAAGTCTGGTGGTGGAGATAGATTATGGGAGGAGGGAATGGAGGTGAGTGGCTGCGATTTGTTGGGTGTGTAGTGTTCAGGGTTTGCGGGGGGCAGGTAGGAGAGTGACTGAGCAGGAGGTGTGCAGGTATTTTCTCTATCAGGGACTTTTCCTGAGGGCACTTTAGGTGGGCTTGGCATGGAGTCAGTCCGCGTGACTCACTCTTACCAGCAGAGCTCAGGCAGCATTAGTTGGAGGTCTGGGCAGAAGGCCAGCTGGGCACCTGGAAGGAGGTCTTTGGAGGTTGTCATGTCCCTGTAGCTCAGAACAGGAGGTCACACAGTTGACCCTTGGAGTTACTGAGCCTAGGATGAAGGGTGCAGATCCAGTCTTCCTTCTCGGCAAGCAGGGCGGGCCTCAAGCAACAGGGCAGCAGGGCATCCTTCTTCTGTAATATTCACAGCTCCAGGAGTGTACTAAGGGTGGGTTTGAGGGTCCCCATTTATAACTGGTGCCCACTTTGTAGAGGGGAACGCTTTTGGAGTTTTTCCTCTACAGAGTTGCCAATCTGTCTGGGGGCACAATAGCAAGTGTGAAGACCTTTGGGTTTGTGTTGAGGTAGCCCCATTGAATGCAAGTGGTAGGTGACAGCTCCACCACCTCTTCCTACCAGAGATGGCCCATCCTGCCATGACCTAGTTCCCCTTTTGTGATACTGTCTGGGAGGAATAAACAAAGGCCAACTTCACCTAGTCCTGTGATCCAGCAACAGTCTGCAGGCACTAAATGGTTAGGACAAGAAAATATCAATTTTCTAAAACTGGAAGCTTTAGAATTGTACCTCAAAATCTGACTTTACCTTTAAAAAGGGTTTCAAATTATAATTCCTCAGACACCAAACATGACAATCCTATTCTGCAATGGCAGACCTTAGACAAGTTTGAAAGGGCTACTTAAGTGGGTGGCACAGTGAATGATGTAGGCCCACTAGTAGCATTGAGTTTACAGACCGTGGGCACATGGAGTACCACTTTATTAGGGAATTACAATTACATTAAATGTGCCAATTGGGTACAAGCTAATTGTACCAGGTTTTAGGGAGACAGCACGAACACTTTAGGACTGGTTGGCAGAGTTAAGGTGCACCGAGTCCTAAAGCCAACAACAATGGTTTCAGAAAACAGGCAAGGTGAAGGCAACATGTTTGGGAGTTACCTTGCAAAAAGGGTAAGGTGCAACACTGACTCACTGCTAGTTTAACTCCTGATACTCACCACATTGCTATATCAGGAGCCCTCATTCACTCTAAAGGTGCCCAGCATCTGTCAGGTATGAGGCTTTTTGCCCTGCAGCTAGCAAGGGAATTCAAAGTGATTTATTTAAAGCAAGTCTCTGAGCTAAAGCGAAGAGACACAACTCTTGAAGTCTCTTCTAGACTTTTGGTGACATGACTATTTTACTTTGTGAGAATTCACGTTTCCTTCCTTCAGGTTTAAGTGGAAGTGTTGATATACAGACCTCTTATGAGTTTTCAAAATGTTTTGGCTGTGGAGCAGCATAATTTAAGCACCAATCCTACATGTCACATGAGCAATATATATGCATACCTGACACTATATACTCTGGGGCTCAATTATGAGCCCCCTGCGCCGCCAGTGCGTCACTCTTTGTGATGCACCAGTGGCGTAAAATATGCGGCACACCGTGACATATTTACAAAGTGGCGCATCTAAGCAAATGTGTCACTATGTAAACCCCTGTGCTACATTATACTTGTATCAGGTATAATGTATGCAGGGTGGGCGTTTCCCTGCAAAAATAGACTCGTAGGAATGTTGCAGTGAAATCTATGAGATTTCACTGCAACACTTCTAAGACGCCACTGCATCAAATCCTTATGCCTGCCTCACAGCAGGCATAAGACTGATGCAGGCCCTTTCACATGGGGCTTGCCCCATGTGAAAGGACACGTTGCTCGAGTTGCGTCTGTTTTCAGACACATTGGAGCAATTCACCACTTTTGCGCCTACAGTTACATCAGGAATACTGACTTATCTGTAAATCATTGTAACATGGAGAGCCGTACAGTAAATACAGCGCATCCATTGTGTCGCAAGGAGGGCGCACTGAAAAGTGTTGCATTGCTGTTTTCATGCAGCGATGCAACACTTTTTATAAATGAGGCCCTCTGTGCGCCTTAACTTTATTATTGTAAAGTGAAGTGCCAATAACATATTCATGAGGTGTATTCACTGTAGAAACTACAGATTTATATACATTTGTGTTCTAATGTTTAGCCTAACCTGAAGGTTTGCAGTTCTCATTCACATTTACACTTGTATTACAAGATACACAGCATTTATTGAAAGTAAAGTGCATATGCAATAGTGAATTCATTATTCACGCCATTTGCATTTATTTTGACATACTGCATGCACACATAATCATGTATTTGGAGTACACATTGAAAATGATTTAATAAAGTTAATTTGACTATGCCTCTATATTTTTATCATGAAATGTCTTTTTTTTTGCTGTGTGTTCTTTTCCTTTACAGGTGCATTTTTGTGTGACTTTATAGCTAGAGAAAGGAGTATTGTGTATTAGAGATAGTGAGCCCTGAGGAGAGAAATCTTGGGAAGAACAGGACAATCTAATAAACAGAAGACTCCAATTCATTGCATATTAGGAATGAGGGTGTCCAAGGTTAACTTGGTCATTGAAGAATCTGTGGGATGGGAAAATCAACTGATTTTGCAGATGCACACTGTGAAGAATAAAGAGTGTTTTTGGTTACGTGTTAAGAGATATGGATACTCCATATCTGGATACCTGGAACTTTCTGGTTTTAATGAGCATTCACACTGTTAGGCTTTGGCCAGATTCCTTCTGACTTTGAGAGGTACAGACCTCTCTGCTTCCTTTGGTCCTTGAGAGTGTGTAACTTCATGCAAAAAAATGATTTCCCTTTTTAGAAGACTTTTACTGGAGTCTTCACTATGGTGACACCTTCTTCCCTTGATTCTCAAATACTATGAGACCCTCTATTCTGAACCATCCCCAATCTAGCTTATAGCCTGGATAAGATGACCCTTAAATCTGTTCTGGTTAAGAATGGAAGTTCAGTGTTTCTTTAAGGAATGGCAATTCCTTTTTCTTAGTATCTGTATGTTTGTGATTGTATTCTTTGTATGCCTTATGCTACTGAGACTGAACATATTCCGGCATTTCAGCTTGCCGGCTATGATCTTTATAATGTGATCTTACTAGGCACCTAAAATGGATTGGTAACTAATTTGTAATAAACCTACTAAACTTTAGCCACCAATTCCTGGCCTCATTGTCTGCCAAATGGGCTACAGGAGAAGTAAAAATTATACATTTGTTGTTAACTTCCTTAACTCTCAGGCAACTAAAAAGGTCCATTGGGTGAAGATTGACCTCCGCTTCCATGCGTGCCCTCAGATGCCATGTGTGTTTCCTTTCCACGCCTCCTAGAAACACTGCCCCGTCACCCGGAACCTTGTCCATCTCTGCTGCTGGGATCAGGACCAGCCTCAGAACGGATTGTGCAACTAAGAAACAACTTGAAGAGCCGTCCCTTCACACAGCTCCTCCAGCTAGCACAAGAGGAAACCTTGTGAAAATGTGTAAGTGATCTCTGGACTCACACCTGCTGTTCAGCGCTCTGTTAATCTCTAGCTTACATTCATCCACCCAAGCACCTATAACATGCAGTAATGGGAGATGAGGACATCTAGCATCTGTAGGCAATCCTTCCTTCACAGACATGGAGAAAGGACTTCCTTGTTTATGACAATTGCTAAATTAAAATAAGCCTGCTACAGCTCTTTTGGTCGCTTTGCCTTCTTCTTGACCTCTCTCCTCAATCTGTTGTTTTCTCTACCCTTCTCCTTCCTGTCAGTCTTTCTTCTAGCTCATCGGCTGCCTTCTGTCTCCCTTCTCTTCCCTCACGTCTATCGTATTATTTGATGTTTTTCCTCTCTCGGTTTCCATTCTCTGTCCACAATTACCCTTCTTCACCACCTTCCACGACTTCTCCCCTTGCCATTTCCGTTTCCTCTATTTTCTTTCTGGTTCTCCTTCAGCCCTCCGCCTTCGCTTCAGCTCACCATAATTTCTCCCTGCGTGCCTCTGTGCTCCCTCCCCGAGCTCCACCAGACCGACTGTAAACACCGGGGATATTTCTAAACACATTTAGCTTCTTGACAGATCTGCTGAGGAGATTTTGGCAGCGCAGACTTCTTTGACAAATGTAGAAACTGCATTAGCTTTTCAGGGAGTAAATTATTCTGAAACGACTGTCCCCAGCAGCCACTCTATGCAAAGGAGGGGGCATAGGGAGCGCCGTTTCTAATGTCACGAGGAAAGAACATACCGTGAACTGCGATGGGGGCACGGACGGGCCCCTTCTTTGGAGGGGGAACCGTGCCTTCGAGGCCCCCTCGAGGCCCGACTCTTGAGGCCCAGGCCAGTCACCTAGTTATTTTCGGGCTCGTGACCCCTAGTCCTTTATCCCTCATAGGACCCGTGCAACAGGTGCAGGGGCATCGGGAACAGGAGGGCGATGGGCCGACTGCACTCCAAACAGCTGTTTATACCAACAAACCAAAGGATGGGAGTCCCATTTTCCTTGGTTGCATTAGGGCCCATGGCATCTTTGCTACACCTCTGCTCGTACAGCGCCTGGAGAGCCCCAATCCCTTCTATCCGCACAATAAAGACCTGAAAATGAACAATCCTAGTAAAAATGCGTTCACCGGTCGTGGCAAATGAATTTCAGACCTACAGTCTTTTTCCGGCGGTCTGCGATGCCAGGGCAGTGCCAGCCTGGAGAAGCTGGCACAGCAGCCGGTGTTTATAGCTTCTGGAAGAGCGGGGTGAACATTTTATGTACTGGGGACTTAGAAGATTATCCTAAGGAATGCCGTAAATCCGCATTTATTACTCTTCTAATTAAATAACCAATTAATGTTCTCCCGCTGTGATTGAACGAGGAATGTTAATAAAGCGGCCTGGCGAGGGTGTCTTCTCTTCGGTTCTCGTCCTCTGCGCATCCAGATGTTAGCAGAATTGAACGGATACATTTGCTCATGCTTGTTACGTGCCCGCTGCACACGGTGCCTTGGCACAGGGCACTCATCAGAAACGAATCAGAGCATTAAGGTAACTGCCAATCTCTTGCATTGGTGGACAAAGAGAGAAGTGGGCGCCGGGTAATGAGCGAGACGCACATCTGTGCGCGTCTTTGTTTTCTGGGCGCATGGACGTCAAGCCACAGGCCCTTTTGTACATTATCACGCCACACTTCAGCCCCTTAGCCCTTCATCGAGGTATATTTCCATGATTTAAGAGGTATGTAGAAGACCGTTAAACCATCAGTGTGTGTCGGCAGAATCTTCGTTTATGAACTGAAGCATGGCCTAAAAGTCAGTGCAAAAGCAAATACTACAAATCAGAAATGGCTCCAAATGCTAACATTGGCTTTATGCATGCACAGATTGTAGTATGTAAATTGAGCCAACTTGCTCCAGAAATAAGAACTAGCTTTAGGCCTATGGAGAGTAAGGGGCATATTTATGAGAGATTTGCGCCACGCAAAGTGGGACATTTCTTGACACAAAGGCTATGAGTCAGCGTAAAGCCACATTGTGTGGCTTTGAGTGGTCTCATACATCTTGAGGGAGGCAACTCAGCGCACATCGCTGCGTCGCCTTAATCTGCACAAGGGAGGCATTCCATGGGCGATGCGCGAGTGTTTCCACGCATCTTCTATGGGTTTTGACACATTCCCAGACAGATTTACAAGGACTTGTAAACGTGGGAATGCGTCAAAATCTTAAACCTCCGCTGGGCAGGCTTAATGAGGAGAATATCTTTATTTCTCCTCGTTTTTTCCTCTTTCTATGTGTGCTGCATAGGGCAGCACACATAAGAGGAAAACGCCTCTATTGTTGGTTTCTGTGAAGGTGCCCCTTCCCACTTAAACAATCCTGCCCACAACAGAGGCACCCCTGCATTATACACCCTTGCACCATGGTGCAAGGGTGCCTGCTTTGGTGTAAGGCTGCTGAAACGGCACCAGCACAGGGGTAAAGGACAGGAATTCTACTTATTGGATAAATACGGTGCATTCCTGCCCTTTCGCTTAGATGTAGGGCAGCTCATAAATGTGACTTGCCCCACACCAAATCCCCATAAATAGGGGCCTACGCTTCCTCCAGGAACATGGAGAAATCCGTCAAAAGCACAGATTGCTGTAGGCGTGAAAGCTCTGACCTTTACAAACTCCTTCCACCCCACATGGGCCCATATTTATTATTTACGAAACCCTAGTGCCGTTTTTGCGTCACTGTTTGTGATACAATGGTGGCGCCAACCAATTAAGCCACACTAAGCCACTTTGCATGGCTTTGAATGGCCTTATAAGTATGGAGCAAGGCAAGGCAGCGCAAATCAATGTGTTGCCTTACTCTGCGCTAGGGAGGTTTGCTATGGGCATTGCAGTGGGTGTTGCCAAACAACACCCATGGATTTTGATGCATCCCCAGATTTACAAGACCTTGTAATCCTGGGGATGTGCCAAAACCTTACACCTCTCCAGTGAAGGTGCACAGAGGAGAAATTCCACTATTTCTCCTTCTTTGTTTCCTCTTTCTATTTGTGCTGCAAAAAGAGGAATCAATCAATCAATCATGGCATTTGTAAAGCACACTACATACCCGCGAGGGTCTCAAGGCGCTGGGGCGGTGAGGGGGGAAGCTGCTACTGTTCGAAGAGCCAGGTCTTAAGAAGTCTTCTCAAAAAGCCTCCCAGGATTGTTTTTGTGCAGGAAAGTGCCCTTTCTTGTGAAAAAACAGTCCTATGTGTAATGCAGACACTCTTGCACCATGGTGCAAGGGTGCCTGTGTTGGTGCTAGACTGATGAAATGGCACCAGAGCAGAGGGAAATGACAGGAATGCGCAGTATGCCATAGATATGGCGCATTCCTCCTCTTTCCCTTGGATGTAGGTCAGAACAGCAAGGTGACTTGCTGCACTGCCCTGCGCCAAAATCTCAGAAATCTGCCCCCTGGTTTGGTTCAATGTCCTTTCCAATATCAGTGCCATAGAAACATACAGGAAACAGAAGTAAGCCCTCATGTCATTCTGTATGCTGAGCAATTATGACCATACATAAAACCCATGACTGTCGTGAGATATTTGTGGAGCATATCATAGTGCCACCATCGCTACCACTAATGAGGCACAGTGGGTACAAGTATCACATGCAGCAGGCAAGGGAGAGGCAGACAAAGAAGCATAGTGAACCGCAGGACTGGTATCCCTTTTGAAATTCTCCTGGAATAGTCAGTGGGCAGCAGGCACTTCATAATGTAAAATCACCTTCACTTACTGCTAGTGCTTTCTGGCCTTAAGCACCACAGCAATGCTCAAATGTGTACCACCTTCACTTACTGCTAGTGCACTCTGGTCTTAAGCACTATAGCAATGCTCGAAAGTACACCACCTTCACTTACTGCTTGTGCACTCCGGCCTTAAGCACTACAGCAATGTTTAAAAGTGCACCACCTCCACTTGCTGCTAGTGCACTCTGGCCTTAAGCACTACAGCAATGCTCAAAAGTACACCACCTTCACTTACTGTTAGTGCACTCCGGCCTTAAGCACTACAGCAATGTTTAAAAGTGCACCACCTTAACTTACTTCTAGTGCACTCCAGCCTTCAGCACTAAAGCAATGCTCAAAAGTGTACCACCTTCATTTACTGCTAGTGCATTCTGGTCTTAAGCACTACAGCAATGCTCAAAAGTGCACCACCCTCACTTACTTCTAGTGCACTCCGGCCTTAAGCACTACAGCAGTGTTTAAAAGTGCACCACCTTCACTTACTTCTAGTGCACTTCAGCCTTAAGCACTACAGCAGTGCACAAAAGTACACCACCTTAACTTACTGCTTGTGCACTCCGGCCTTAAGCACTACAGCAGTGCTCAAAAGTGCACCACCTTCACTGACTTCTAGTGCACTCCAGCCTTAAGCACTATAGCAGTGCTCAAAAGTACACCACCTTCACTTACTGCTAGTGCACTCTGGCCTGAAGCACTACATCAATGCTCAAAAGTACACCACCTTCACTTACTGTTAGTGCACTCTGGCCTTAAGCACTACAGCAATGTTTAAAAGTGAAACATCTTCACTTACTTCTAGTGCACTCCAGCCTTAAGCACTAAAGCAATGCTCAAAAATGTACCACCTTCACTTACTGCTAGTGCATTCTGGTCTTAAGCACTACAGCAATGCTCAAAAGTGCACCACCTTCACTTACTGCTTCTGCACTTCCGCCTTAAGCACTACAGCAATGCACAAAAGTACACCACCTTCACTTACTGCTTGTGCACTCTGGCCTTAAGCACTACAGCAATGCTCAAAAGTGAACCACCTTCACTTACTGTTAGTGCACTCCGGCCTTAAGCACTACAGTAATGCTCAAAAGAACACCACCTTCACTTACTGTTAGTGCACTCTATCCTTAAGCACTACAGCAATGTTTAAAAGTGAACCACCTTAACTCCCTGTTAGTGCACTCCGGCCTTAAGCACTACAGCAATCCTCAAAGTTGAACCACCTTCCCTTACTGTTAGTGTACTCCAGCCTTAAGGACTACAGCAATGCTCAAAATTGTACCACCTTCACTTACTGCTTGTGCACTCTGGTCTTAAGCACTACAGCAGTGCTCAAAAGTGCACCACCTTCACTTACTGCTACTGCACTCCAGCCTTAAGCACTACAGCAATGAACAAAAGTACACCACCTTCACTTATTGCTTGTGCACTCCAGCCTTAAGCACTACAGCAATGCACAAAAGTGCATTACCTTCACTTCCTGCTAGTGCTCACCGGCTCTAAGCACTACAGCAATGCTCAAAAGTGAACCACCTTCACTTACTGTTAGTGCACTCCAGCCTTAAGCACTACACCAATGCTCAAAAGTGCACTACCTTCACTTACTGCTAGTGCACTCCGGCCTTAAGCACTACAGCAATGCTCAAAAGTGAACCACCTTCACTTACTGTTAGTGCACTCCAGCCTCAAGTACTACAGCAATGCTCAAAAGTGTACCACCTTCAATTACTGATAGTGCACTCTGCTCTTAATCACCACAGCAGTGCTCAAAAGTGCACCGCCTTCACTTACTGCTGCTGCACTCCGGCTTTAAGCACTACAGTAATGCTCAAAAGTGCACTACCTTCAATTACTGTTAGTGCACTCCAGCCTTAAGCACTACAGTAATGCACAAAAGTACACCACCTTCACTTACTGCTTGTGCACTCCGGCCTTAAGCACTACAGCAATGCTCAAAAGTGCATTACCTTCACTTACTGCTAGTGCACTCTGGCTCTAAGCACTACAGCAATGCTCAAAAGTGAACCACCTTCACTTACTGTTAGTACACTCCGGCCTTAAGAACTACAGCCATGCTCAAAAGAAGACCACCTTCACTTACTGTTAGTGCACTCCAGCCTTAAGCACTACAGCAATGTTTAAAAGTGAACCACCTTCACTTACTGTTAGTGCACTCCAGCCTTAAGCACTACAGCAATGCTCAAAAGTGTACCACCTTCACCTACTGCTAGTGCACTCTGGTCTTAAACACTACAGCAGTGCTCAAAAGTGCACCACCTTCACTGACTTCTAGTGCACTCCAGCCTTAAGCACTATAGCAGTGCTCAAAAGTACACCACCTTCACTTACTGCTAGTGCACTCTGGCCTGAAGCACTACATCAATGCTCAAAAGTACACCACCTTCACTTACTGTTAGTGCACTCTGGCCTTAAGCACTACAGCAATGTTTAAAAGTGAAACACCTTCGCTTACTTCTAGTGCACTCCAGCCTTAAGCACTAAAGCAATGCTCAAAAATGTACCACCTTCACTTACTGCTTCTGCATTTCCGCCTTAAGCACTACAGCAATGCTCAAAAGTACACCACCTTCACTTACCACTAGTACACTCCAGCCTTAGGCACTACAGCAATGCACAATGTACACCACCTTCACTTACTGCTTGTGCACTCCGGCCTTAAGCACTAGAGCAATGCTCAAAAGTGAACCACCTTCACTTACTGTTAGTGCACTCCGGCCTTAAGCACTACAGTAATGCTCAAAAGAACACCACCTTCACTTACTGCTAATGCACTCTGGCCTGAAGCACTAGAGCAATGCTCAAAAGTACACCACCTTCACTTACTGTTAGTGCACTCTGGCCTTAAGCACTACAGCAATGTTTAAAAGTGCAACACCTTCACTTACTTCTAGTGCACTCCAGCCTTAAGCACTAAAGCAATGCTCAAAAATGTACCACCTTCACTTACTGCTAGTGCATTCTGGTCTTAAGCACTACAGCAATGCTCAAAAGTGCACCACCTTCACTTACTGCTTCTGCACTTCCGCCTGAAGCACTACATCAATGCTCAAAAGAACACCACCTTCACTTACTGTTAGTGCACTCCAGCCTTAAGCACTACAGCAATGTTTAAAAGTGAACCACCTTCACTTCCTGTTAGTGCACTCCGGCCTAAAGCACTACAGCAATGCTCAAAGTTGAACCACCTTCACTTACTGTTAGTGTACTCTGGTCTTAAGCACTACAGTAGTGCTCAAAAGTGCACCACCTTCACTTACTGCTACTGCACTCCAGCCTTAAGCACTGCAGCAATGCACAAAAGTGCATTACCTTCACTTACTGCTAGTGCACGCCGGCTGTAAGCACTACAGCAATGCTCAAAAGTGAACCACCTTCACTGACTGTTAGTTCACTCCAGCCTTAAGCACTACACCAATGCTCAAAAGTGCACAACCTTCACTTACTGTTGGTGCACTCCGGCCTTAAGCACTACAGCAATGCTCAAAAGTGAACCACCTTTACCTACTGATAGTGCACTCTGGTCTTAATCACTACAGCAGTGCTCAAAAGTGCACCACCTTCACTTACTGCTGCTGCACTCCGGCTTTAAGCACTACAGTAATGCTCAAAAGTGCACTACCTTCACTTACTGTTAGTGTACCCCGGCTCTAAGCACTACAGCAATGTTCAAAAGTGAACCACCTTCACTTACTGTTAGTGCACTCCAGCCTTAAGCACTACAGCAATGCTCAAAAGTGTACCACCTTCACTTACTGCTAGTGCACTCTGGTCTTAAGCACTACAGCAGTGCTCAAAAGTGCACCACCTTCACTTACTGCTACTGCACTCCGGCCTTAAGCACTACAGCAATGCTCAAAAGTGAACCACCTTCACTTACTGCTTGTGCACTCCGGCCTTAAGCACTGCAGCAGTGCTCAAAAGTGCCACCACCTTCACTTACTTCTAGTGCATTCCGTCCTTAAGCACTACAGCAATGCTCAAAAGTGTACCACCTTCACTTACTGCTAGTGCTCTCTAGTGTTAAGGACTACAGCAATGCTCAAAAGTGCACCACCTTCACTGACTGCTAGTGCACTCCAGTCTTAGGCATACAGCAATTCTCAAAAGTGCACCACCTTCACTTACTGCTACTGCACTCCGGCCTTAAGCACTATAGTGATGCCATAAAGTGCAAACGCTCATATTTCAGTCTTGACCACCTTGTGGAAATGAGATTGAGCAATCAAGTGTTAGCCCAGTTGGTGGATGTGGTTTTCAACTCAGATACAGTAGGATAGTCAATCAACTCTCAGTAAAGGTCACCATCCAGCCAGAATTCTGTTTTAGAAAGCATAGAATTCTGTGCTATCACTGTCGAATAATAAGACTATAAAATGATTATTAAAGAAGGAAACCAGTTTGTGTTAGCTCCTTCTAGGACTGGGACACAACCGCAAATGTTATTATGATATGATCAACTCCGCAGTTAGGTTAGATTTCACAATCCGTGCAAGTCACTTAAAGCACAGAGATCAGGGTATTGTAGTACCTGTTGCTTTAAGGTGAGAGTGGCATGGAGGTTTTCAGAAGAATCCTACCTAGCGAGTTCAGATGCCGTGGTCTGTGCTTCAGACCTTCATATCTGTAAAGTTCCTAAATCTCACACTATACAAATTACTAAAACACCCTCATGTTAAATGTTAGAACAAATGCAGTTTTATGCACTGTTTAGGTGCATGTTTATCTCAAAATAAACCCATTATTGAAAAAATATTTGGGCCCAGGGTCCACTAAAGTGTTGTCTACCAGGCTACTGTGTATTAGTGGGCCTGAAAGACATTTGTGGAGGGTGCATAGAATGTTCACCTGTAATGCATCGATGCTGTTCGACTAAAGGTCCACAAAAGTAGCAGAACCAGACCCAAACAATGGACAGAATTCCCCGAGTGTTGGGCATGATGGGGGCACTCGTATGCGGTTAATTAGATCGACAAGGACACAATGACTCACAGAAGTCTATCAATTCTCCTCCACCAGGGAACACAGCGACAGGCTGATGCCACAGTCCTGCATCACTGTTCTAACACTTCAGATACTTCAGTGTGTCAAATGCTGGACAGCAAGAGGTGAATGTACAGATAAGTGGCAAGAAGAGGAGCTGATTCACCAACAAGTCGTCAGTCCCAGGGGTGCCCTCCACAGGTATCTGAACGTGTTCTAGCATTTTTGGTTCCAAATCAAATTGAGCGGCTGGGCAGATATTCCTTTGATCCTAAGCAAACTCTTTCGACTTGAGCATATTCTCAAAGTAAATCTACGTTATCTCAGCCTCAGGTCTAGGTCTCAGGTCCAATGCCTTCTCAAGCAATGCAGTGGAGCGCCTCTGATACCTTAGAGTACCTGATGTGGAATAATTGAACAGTTCTAGGCTTTGCCCTGGCTTGAGTACCGATGCAACAGGTTCTTGCACCTGCTGCATGCCTTCTTTGACGGAAGTAAAACATTGCCTTGGAGGGGCATGTATGGGCAAACACTGTGATCACTTGAAGGGAAACCACAGCCCAGTGACAGGGGAGATCCACCTCTGAAATTCAAAGGGTCGTGGAGTTGATTCAAAGTATATATTGCAATGCTTAGCCCACTGTCGAATATAGATGAGGGGTAAATATTTCTGTGATGTCCATTGGGTCCACACTTCCTAGACAATCCATTGCCCAGGAAGCTGTTGCCGGGCACTTCCACAAAAAGAGGGCATTGTCAGCCATCGGTATTCAGGTTTATTAAGGACTCCAGGTGTCGACACGTGGGCATAATTTGGGCTACAAACAGTAGCAGGAGCGTTGCTGTCATTACTGCAACAGGTGTAGTGGCTCCAAAGACCAGAGCCTTTTGCTACCCAGAACCAGAACACACAAGCCATTTTAAATACAGATGCAAAACAAAACTTAGAGGAAAAATTGTTGGTCATATTTACAAGGAAATGACGGAGTGTGGAGCTGCGGCAAATCTTGCAGTGCCATGCTCCGCCATTTCTAAAATGCAGGATTGTGCAGCATTTACAAAAATACGCCGCACCCCTGTGTTTTACCTAGCGCTGGCCCTCAAAATAGCTGCCTCAGAAACCCTTGTGCCATAGTGCAAGTGCGCCTGCATTGCAAAGAATGATTGTTTATGTCCAGGAAGGTGTCCCGTCCTGTTAATAAACAATCAATAATTGCGGCTTGTTACTTCTATGTGTGCTGCTGTCTGCCACACACATAGAGGTAGCAAATCACCATTATTTAATGATTGTTTATGTGTAGGAAGGGACACCTTCCTGCACATAAACAACCATTAACGGCATTTTGCTCTTTCTATTTGTGCTGCAAAATGCAGATCGACAAAGCAAAAACAACGAGAAATAAAAGTATTTCTGCTTGATGTGCCATTCTAGCGCCTGCTATTGCATGGAGTTAGTTGTTGGTGCTGCCTCAGATTTACACGTCCATGTAAATCTAGGACAGCATCAAAAAGCAATGGGTGTTGCAGTGGAACACCCACAGCAACACCCATTGCACGCCCCTTTCACGCAGGTACCTGCTTGAAAGGATACCATATTTACAAAGTGGCCTTAAGCCACAAAAAGTGGCTTAACGCCACTCTGTAAATGTGGTGCAGGGCCTTGCACCACTGGAACGTCAAAAAAAGTGATGTTCCAGTGGTGCTATCCCCTTGTAAATATGTCCCTGAGTCTCATTTTAGGGCGGCACCAGAGCATGGATACATTCTGGGGGAAAGAAAGAGGAATGGACTTTATCCACATCAACTGGATCTCTGTTTTTTGGTCTCGCCTGCGTTGCAGCGCATGCGCTGCACGCCTTGGCGAGATCTATAGTCGTTGGATTTGTGTTGGGCTTCTTTGGAAGTAGGGTTTGTGTCCGCCCTGTCTCCCTTAGGCCCCGCTCACCCGGATGCGCACGGCATCTCTTTTGCTCGCACACGGCGTCTCTTCCAGTCACGCATATTTATATTTGCATCACGCTTTTACAGTCATGTTGCAAGGGTCCCTGCGCTGTAGGTTGGAATGTGTTTATGCACGAAGGAACACCTTCCTGCCCAAACATAATCCTGAGCAGCATTTTCCTCTTTCTATGCGTGATGCAAAATGCAGCACACGTAAAAAGAGAAACAAACAAGGAGAAATAAAGATATAGTATAACATTTTGATGCATTCCCAGATCTACCACTAAAGGTACCTCTGGGAATGCACCAAAATCAATGGGAGTATGCGTGGTAACACCCACACTCCACCCATGGAACGCCTACCTGCCACAGAGTAATGCAAGGCAGTGATTTGCACTGCATTGCATTACTCTAGATTTATCAAGCCATGCAGGGCAATGCAAGGGGGCCTTGCATGGCTTGATAAATCTCACTTACATTTTGCGACATCTTTGCTCCTCCCTGCATGGTGTAAGTGCAACGCAAAACCTTGATAAAAATGGGCCTGAGTGTATGTGGCGCAGTTCATAGTACCATGACTGTCTTTCAATGCAACCCAGTTCAACAAATCATGCCTGACCATCAACTACCCCTATATGCCTGCATATCATAATTTCATGCACATTTGAGGCTACATAAAGAGCCTTCTACAAGTCCTTGTAACATCATCAATACAGTGACTGCGTTCCATGAAACGTTAGAGTATGTACACATTGGGACATTAGAACACTTTAGTAGTATCCCAACAGCACACACTAGGCCTTCTGAATACACACAGATGCTTAACTGTCAAAATGATATGCTATAGGTGAGTTTGAGGCATTAAGTAAATGCAGTGGCCTTGGTTGTTGGAGTTTAACTATTCCCAGGTTTGATATCCAGTTAAGGTCCACTCAGCATGCTTTCCTTCTTGCTACTGCCTCCAATGATATTAGTCTTTCTGAGTGCTCTCGTTTGCAAACATATATGTTGTGTTGAATAGCATTATTTAAATCATCTTACAATATTTATCTAGTTCTCTTCCGCTAGTTTGAGGTCTTACTATTTGGGGGCCGATTACGATGTCGATCAGAAAGATTTCTGACCGAATCGGTTTTTGGAATGGTTTCTGACTGACTTTGGTTCGGGGAGCCTGATCGACCGATTACGATGGTTCTGAACACTGTTCAGTTGGATGGGAGCCTGTGTTCCGACTGACTACACAGGCTCCCATTGAAAAACTGGGTGGGCACGGATAACCTTGCACCTTGTGGCAGGCACCCAATGGTGCCTGCCATACTGTGAATGGTTGGAAAGAGGGGTTCCTTGGGTACCCCCACAGCCCCCAACAGGAGGCCTCCGTGTGAAGGGGGGCCTGCTACGGGCCCCCAAAATAGATTCTAACAGCTGATCTCTGTCGCACAGACGGATTGAGAAAGGCTGTCCAAATCCGATATCGTAATCGCTCGGTCAGAAGCGCGGCCCGTAGAGACGTACAAGTCGGCTTCAACCGACTCGGTGTCTCTAACTGCTGTTTGGACGCAATTCGGAACAGAGTTGGACAGTCCAAACACTTTCCATCCATCGTAATCGGTCCTTCAGAAAAGTCGGTCGGAAACAAGGCTTCCGAATCGGATTCGGATGGACTGAATGCAGTTCGGAGCCTTTCCGACCGACATCGTAATCAGCCCATTGTTGGCTGCGTTGGATTTTGTAGTTGCACTTATTCTGGGCTGCCTCCCTGTATTTTAAGAATTGTATATGAATTCTCTGAAGGTGTGTTACTGCCCAGCTCCGGAAGGATCAAGGCAGTCTGCAAAAAATGATGTACAGCATTGACATGCGGGCATGAAGAAGTGCAAGGCATGCTGTGCATGCTGTTAAATTAGCATTTGCAGGCGGGTAGTGTAAGTGGATGGCTGAGCTGTGTATGGAACATGCCTTGGATGGAGAGGAGTGTGTATAAGTGTTGAGGACAGCTCATTCATAACTACATGATTTGTGGCACTGGTTTGGCTGTTACTCTTCATGTGCTTTTGGCTAGAGCAATCATTACAAGATGGTAGTGCCAGTGTAGTCTTGAAAGTAACAAATTACCAGTGGGATCCCGGATGATGGTCTATCGGATGCAAACAAAGCAAATTGGCGTGTAGGAGAGGAGATATGTGAGTGTTTCACCTGTGTGAAATTAGTACATGTGGTTTGCACAGTTATTATTCATTTTACGCATGTGAGCCACTTGCATCTGCAGTGGCCATCTGAGAAATGGCTTGATAGAGAACTGCATGACTATGTTCTTGTCTGTATTGTTGAGGTCACGCCAGGAATAAATCTCTGAACGAGAACGCTCAGAGGAAAAGGTCTGAATGGAAAGTAGTCTCAATGAGAATAGTCTGGAAGAGGAGTTTTCTGGGGTGACATGAGCTAGGAGAAGTGGTTTGACTGAGGGTTCCTTATGATCTGAGTGGGAACTGAGTAGATGGCAATGGTCTGGATAGGGAATGTTTTCTAAGGAGGATATGCTATTGCTCTGGGTGATGAAAATGTATTGGTGGTGAGGGGACTTAAAGGAAGACCTCCTGGAGGCTTGTGGTATGAAGAATGGAATGGCACTGGAGTAGACTAAATAGGGAGACAATTGGCCAGAAAATGTTTGGGGGTGATGGGCTACTGGGAGTGAATGGTCTAACTAGGAATGGACTTGGTGAGTGTAGCCTGAGTGGAGAATTTTCTGAATGGAGAATGACCTGGCTGACCTTCTATAATAGTGTACATTCTTTTTGTGTACTTAGGTCATCTACATTGAAGTTGCCTGTGGAATTCAATAACAAAATTAAAACACATGAGTAAAAATAAATATTTGCATTTTTAGAGTATGATTCACATGCCACAGGAATGGTCTATGGTTGGGTATGATCTGTGTCTGTGAGGGAATGGTTTGCTTGTGGAATTGTCTGACTGGCTCAGCAGGATGATTTCCATTGGAAAGGTCTGATTGGATAGTAATCTAAGTTTCTATTCATCTGGAGGGCTACAGTCTGAATCTAGAGTGATCTGGATCGGAATGATCTAATTGGAGAAAAGGATGCTTGGTATTGATCTCACTTGGTACTAGTTTGACAAGGGTGGTCTAGATGGCTATGGTGTGACTGGTGAAAGATTTGGATGGAATATTGCACATAAGTATTACTCTAGATGGTGATAGTCTGAATAGGAGCAGATTCACCAGAAATGATTGGTGGGCGAATGACCTGGATAAGAACAGATCATGTAGGTCAGATATGTAACAACTGGAAGGAAGCAGTCTGACTGCAGGATAGTTTGAGCAGGTAATGGTCTAGACTGGAAGAGTATTGGGAGGGAATAGTTTGAGTAAGCTGTTCCCTCTAGCACCCCCTCCTTTAAAATTCACAGAGGGCTTGGAGTGGGCTACATATCTCACCTAATTGCAGTGGCGCCTATGATGCGCTGGTTGAGAATATAGTCAAGCTCTGTCCCCACCCTGAATCAACATGTATTAGAGGATTGTATTGCTCTGGCGGCGGTTCTACGCATCCAGTGGGTGAGATATGTTAAGGAACAGTTGAATAGGATAGGTTGTCCAAACCTGTTCCTCCACCCAAGACCTTTACGCCCAAGAGACTTGAGGGACATGAAAAATATGTTCTTGGCCAGGTGGTCTGGAGAAAGGGAAGATATGGAACCTGTGAGAAAATACATAATGTTGAGAACAAGTTCACAGGGAGGCCTATTTGTCATTGGTCAATAATGTTCACCATTGTTTTTTACTGACTAGATTTAGACTTTGGTGCCGATTACGATCCGGTAAAAAATTTCCCCGTGCGACTCGTATCCGGTCTTTTTACCGTACGAATCGTACAAGTGCCGTACGAACTGGCAATCACGATTCGCATGGGAAAAAGACCATACGAATCGCATTGGGAATAATTCCCCACACGTCCTCGGGTCGGAAAAAGTGTCCAACACGTCCTCGTACGATTTACCGTACAAACGTGAAAAGCGAAGTCCGACCGGGGAATCACGATCCGTCCTGGGCGTCCGAATGTACAACCGTATGGTTAAAAGACCACCGAACTCCTATAACAACCATGGAGACGTCCAAACAGGTGCCCGGTACGTGCCGTACCCCCCCAGCCCCCGCATGTACGTGCCGTACCCCCCCCAGCCCCCGTATGTACGCGCCGACCCCCCCCCAGCCCCCGTATGTACGCGCCGACCCCCCCGTGTATGTACACCCGTGTACATACAGGGGGGTTCGACTCGAACGTACACGGGGGGTTCGACTCGAACGTACACGGGGGGTTCGACTCGAACGTACAGGGGGGGTTCGACTCGAACGTACACGGGGGGTTCGACTCGAACGTACACGGGGGGTTCGACTCGAACGTACAGGGGGGGTTCGACTCGAACGTACACGGGGGGGTTCGACTCGAACGTACACGGTGGGTTCCACTCGAACGTACACGGGTGTACATACACGGGGGGGTCGGCGCGTACGTACGGGGGCTGGGGGGGGTCGGCGCGTACGTACGGGGGCTGGGGGGGGGTAGGCGCGTACGTACGGGGGCTGGGGGGGGGTCGGCGCGTACGTACGGGGCTGGGGGGGTCGGCGCGTACATACGGGGGCTGGGGGGGTCGGCGCGTACGTACGGGGGCTGGGGGGGGGTACGGTGCGTACCGGGCCACCTACTCTGGTCGATTCGCGCCGTACTTCGCTTTTCCGGCACTTTTTGGGTGCTGTGAAAATATTGCCGTCCGGACTGCTGACGGTTCGAATCGTAATTCCTGGGTCGTGAAACGCTGCCTGAAAGCGTCCCGACGTCACGTCGCAGCATTCCCGGATCACATTCGTATGTATGTTTTCGTCGGTCGGTGTTTTTTACGATTCGTACGGAAATGGTGTTTCCGTGCGAATCGTAATTCCATGTTTGTAAAGTTTTACGACCGGGTACGAGTCGGACGGGGAAAACGCTCCGACCGACGGTTCGGACCCGGTTTTTACCGGATCGTGATCGGCACCTAAATCTTATACATTTGTTTTTAGCTGTCCCTAAAGGATTTTCAAAGCTGAGAGTTTTAAAGCCCTGTCCTTGTGACAACTTTTTAGAACAGGACACCATGCACTTTATAATTTTTTGTGATTTTTATTGAACTTTGAGGCAAAAAAATTATTATTCCATTGCCAAAAAACAATCAATTTGCACAAGTAGGGCCAGCATTGTTGTGCTTGTAAATGTTACCATCTCTCATGGTTTGCTTTGGGGTTGCAAGTTTTCTTTCGGGACGCCACAGACTCAGGAAAAACATTTCAAGGATTAGAGGGCTACTCATTGAGACTGTGTACATGAGTCTTTAGCTGCTCACATTGAACTGTGATAATTCATTGTAAATGATTGAACCTGATTAATTTGTTTTTTGTAAATACACTGTGGTTTCTGCACCGATATGTTTTTCCTGATGTGACTCTACAAATAATGTATTTATGTCCAGTCTCAATTTGCAGTTTGCACAAAAGGTTTTAGATCGTTGCTTTTGTTACCAAAACGGGGACAGATTTCGATTAATTGTTCTTTTAAGAAAATCAGGAATTTATTTTTATTTTCGGTAATACATATTCTTTTTTTTAACTAACATGCTTTTACGGTCTTTACTGGCCGAATAAAGAACTATTGACTTGACTTGAGTTTGAGTAAGAAATATCCTGAGTAGGCAATATTTTATATTTAAGTTCATTCCACGTATAAAGTATAGCAAAAGTCAGACACAAAACTGGTTTCAATGCATTTTACAAGGAGGAGGAATAAAGATAAAAGAACATAAAAATACAGAATGTGATACATCAAAAACTATAATTAACAAATAACTGTCAATAAAATTATCAGATGACAACTATAAAGCATGCAGATCCTCAGCTCTTAGGGTAACTAATGCAGTATTTGTTTAAAACATTCCTACTTCCCTCTGAAAATGAAGAGATTGCAAATCCTTTTTAACGTAAGGGCTCTCTTTCACTCTCCTGGTAAATGCTGGGACCAAACTCATCAATTTGCAGCTTCCCCTGCTCTTGAAACTCCTTGATCTCCTCTAAATTGACCATAAACTGGAACTGACAAAAGCCTTAGTGATGGTTGCAGTCAGAATGCTTGGAAAAAAGCCCATGCAAAATCTATCCTGTAAGTACTTCACTAGTTCCTGGAAAAGGAGAGAATCAATTCAAGAGTCTCCAGACCATAGGCAAAGTCTACTGAGGAAGGTGTCCAGTGCTCCTATAGAATGCTGTTGACCAATATGAGCCTCACAGGATTCTGTACTTTACAGCTGCACGCTTGGTCATTGAAAGAGTCTTCGGATCACTATATTATAGAGATCCTTGGAGGCCATGGTCCCAAGTGGTGGAAACCTGAGGCCTGAACCAAACTTCCTGTGGATTAGGGAGCATGTGGAAAAACAGAACTGTTCCTGCTAGGCAACATTAGAGCTTCCAACCCTCTGAGGGTTTGCAATGAAGAACATCAGATTTGTGCCTCCCTTTTACTAATTGAACGACAACCTTCAATGATCCCTTCTAAACTTTTCTATCCACCCAAATACTCTGAAGTAACTGAATGGCTATATGCAGAACTTTGCAAAGTTTGTAAATACATCACACGTTTGATAGTGCCAACGGATGGAATGGATAATGGTATCTAGTACAGAGCATGGTTCCAGATGCCACCCATAGCCCCCCTCAGTGCTTTTGTGAGACCACCTGGGGATACATCTTTTGGCATCTCTTCTGCTGAAAAAGCACTGTCTAACGAAAGATGAAGTGCTTGATTGGGTGGTCCAAGGCTATAGCATGATGTCAGGTTCTATCTATTTGTTGGTGATCTCGAGTTCAGAAGCATGAACTCGAACTAACAAAGGATTGCTGCAGCAACTCTGCCAATACAGGTTTACTCAGAAACATGGTAGTCCATGAATCTCAATTGGTCCTACTCCAAACTCACCCAGTCCTACTTTTTCTTTGTATTCTCAGACAAAAATACATACAAAATAATCACATTTTTTTCTGATTTTGGAGGCTATCAGTAAAGTTGCCTTTCAAAAGGAAAGAAAACAGTGCAACCATTTGTGGTCAGGGGCATTTCTTTTTAAATATGTCAGTGCATATCCATGGATGAAACCCCAACTTTGGTGTGAGCTGTGCATATTTGCTCTATGTCAAATATTCAGATTTTCCCCAAATCATTTTTATGCAACCTATGCGGGAAAGCAGCCCCCACAGAGCTATACACAGACTCCTCTCTCATTCTCCCACTGCTGACTTGTACTACATTCACTACTGCCATAAGTGTAGTCATCCACATCGCCGAAACATAATAGATTAACTATCCTTTTAATTGCAGAAGTTAGTCATTTTATCAGACCATAAAAGTGGTATAGACATTGCTAAATACATCACTTCTGTTAGGTCTTTAGTGATGTACACAGAGTAAATACAGCACTTAGCAAGGAAGTATTTCTAGTATGTCTGAAGTACGAATAAACATTGCAGAAGTACTATCTTCTGCAATATAAAAGATCACCCTTTTGTGATGTCTATAGGGCTACAGATAAAACAGAAGGTCAACCATCTGCAATTATAATGATAGACCTTCCATTATGTTTAATACAATGTTGGCCCTGCACATGTAACCTTGACGATTGGGGGGAAAAGGCATTATAACAGTGGGGCAGAGGAAGAGGGATGTTATGCATAGGCATGTGTGTGGCATTAAAACAAATACATGTTTTAAGTGCCTAGCAGTCTCATCTTTGCAACAATGGAAAAGTTCGACATCCTTCTGAACCCAAAAGTATCCTTAAAAAGTTGATGATTCAAAATGTTTTAATTTCACTTCTGTAAACCTATAATAGACTTCCAAGGAGTCAGAATTTAGCATTGAATTCTTTACATTCTCCTAGTTTCAAACCCAGACATTAATAAAGATGATTTCAGAATATATTTTTATAGTACAACAACATTCAAGTTCAAGTATATAAGTAAAAACTGATTTAAATATTATATGCATGTTAAACAACAGACATGTTTGAATTATATTAATGTTAAACAACAGCCATGTTTGCATTATATTCATCTTAAACAACAGCCATGTTTGTAATATATTCATCTTAAACAACAGCCATGTTTGCCCTAATTTGCCTACTTCACTCATCTTTCACTGAACTACTTTGACACACCATCGTGTAGGGGGAGCAAATCCAATACTTTTAGCACATATATAGTTGTTGCACAACACACCGGCACACCGAAATCTGGACATAAATGTATAGCGATCACCAAACCCACAGACGCCTATTTTCACAATGTCAAACAGACTGGGGCTTGACATAATTTACCAATATAAATGGAGAACTATGAATACTATAATGCAAAGAAAAATATCCATTATACGCTGAGCAACAAACATTCAGGCATCAATTTCGGCGAATGGACGAACGTTGTGACGGAGTAACCCGTCCGCAAAGATCTAAATGAGGCCCATAGTGTTTATGGATCAAGGAAGCACAGATTATTGTTCGGAAACAGCCTACAGTAAAGTGCAAGAGGGATGAACATGTTGATATGCATTAGGCTAGAACAGACATGAGTGCAACTGACAGCACAGGATAATATTCATTTCAGGGGACACTTTTGATGCACCTCAGGGAGGCACTGGCTAATTTTCGTGTGGCGAAACTCGATCCAATGACTCGCTAAAGGGGAAGACATCACCCTAGTTCTGATCCTACTTTTGTGTTCAGTTATGCGTGTGCGCAGTGACCTCTCTGTCTTACCTACATAATATAGGCCACACGGACAGAGTATGGCATATATTACGTTTTGTGAGTTGCAATTAGCAGTGAATAACAATTTAACTGATTTGCCCGACCAAGGATGTGAAATTGATGTCCCTTGTAACACATTATTGCAATGTGAACAGTTGTAACACTTTAGCATACCTCTCAATTCTACCACACTCGATCCCTTTCTCTTTTTTATCAACTCTCTAATATTTTTAGACCTTTTGTAAGCAAAAATCGGGGGATCTTGATAAAGACTGCCAAAATCGGGTTCAATCTGTAATAGCTCTCATCATTTAAGGATGACTTTCTTAATGGCTTTTGCCTGTGTTGAAAAGACGGATACAAACACTTCTCATTTGTTTTTGATTTTCTCTTTCTTGATTAGTAAATCTGACCTTGAAATGGAATCTGCCTGTCTAGCTGCCGCTTCCACTGTCTCTATTGGGTAACCCCGCTCTAGAAAACCTTTTTAAAAAGATTACATGGTGGTTTCATATTGTTCGTGATCAGAAGTAATACGCTTGATGCGTAAGAATAGTGAAAGCGCGAGATGTTTCTTGAGAGACTCGGGATGGAAGCTGGTATACAATAGTGTGTTGTTGTGGTCTGTCGGTTTGGTGTATACCTGCGTGGCTATCTTGGAGTCACTTAGCTCAACCTGCACATCTAAGTATGCGATAGATAGAATGTGTTCACTTTCAAACTTCATCATGTATATGTTTGCATAACTAGGTGTCCTGGAAAAACCCATAGAGGTTCCGGTGGCCTGTAAAAAAATACTGAGAGGAGTGGAGATTTGGCTATGCACGGTAGATGTGGTGGCGTTATATACATCCATACCACACGCAGAGGGGCTTGAGGCAGTTGAATGGACGTTACTCCAAAGAGAAGACATACAAGCTGATAAAGTTTTGTTGTTGGAACGCTTGCAGTTCTGCTTATTCCACAGTTACTTCAGATGGCAAGACAGGTATTTTTTACAGACCACCGGAACCTCTATGGGTTTTTCCGGGGCACCTAGTTATGCAAACATATGCATGATGAAGTTTGAAAGTGAACACATATTGAGTGACCCAGACTGGACAGCACATCTGTTATTTTATCGTCGATACATTGATGATATATTCATCATATGGCAGGGAACGGCAAATGAGTTACAAAACATGCTTTGTCAGTTAAATGATAAGAAACCAAGGATACAGTTCACACACACCATGAACAATCGATCTATCGCATACTTAGATTTGCAGGTTGAACTAAGTGACTCCAAGATAGCCACGCAGGTATACACCAACCCGACAGACTGCAGCAACACACTATTGTATACCAGCTTCCATCCCGAGTCTCTCAAGAAACATCTCCCGCTTTCACAATTCTTACACATCAAGCGTATTACTTCTGATCACGGACAATATGAAACCACAATGCACTCTTTTAAAAAAGGTTTTCTAGAGTGGGGTTACCCAATAGAGACAGTGGAAGCGGCAGCTACACGGGCAGAATCCATTTCAAGGTCAGATTTACTCACCAAGAAAGAGACATGCGAGAAGTGTTTGTATCCATCTTTTCAACACAGGCAGCAGTCATTAAGAAAGTCATCCTTAAACGATGGGAGATATTACAGATGGAACCCGATTTTGGCAGTCTTTTTCAAGATCCCCCGATTTTTGCTTACAAAAGGTCTAAAAATATTAGTAGTGTTACAACTGTTCACATTGCAATAATGTGTTACAAGGGACATCAATTTCACATCCTTGGTCGGGTAAATCAGTTAAATTGTTTTTCACTGCTAATTGCAACTCACAAAACGTAATATATGACATACGCTGTCCGTGTAGCCTATATTATGTAGGTAAAACAGAGAGGTCACTGCGCACATGCATAACTGAACACAAAAGTAGGATCAGAACTAGGGTGATGTCTTCCCCTTTAGCGAGTCATTGGATCGAGTTTCGCCACACGATTGCCCAACTCAGATTTACAGTGTTGGAGATTGTTAAGAGTCATTCAGATAGAGACATGTCTAAATTTATCACACAGAGTGAGACTTTTTGGATCAGGTATCTGGACACCATGAGCCCGAAGGGTCTCAATGACAAATTGGAACTCTCGTATTTCCTGTAAAACAGTACACAGTAAAGCGAAAGTTATCAGTACGATATGTTTAGATAGGGTAAGTTTTGATTTTTGCACAAACACAATGCTACTTTAGCAACACAAGTTTTTAATCATATCGTTCTTGGTATGGGGTGTGATTTGATGATATACAGCTGGCAACACTATAATAACCCGTGCTCGAGCATTCTGTATAGATGTTTTCATGTATTTTCTATATTGTTATTTTTGCATAACATTCAGCATAACTATGGAGTACCTAGTATTACAGGCGTCATATGATGTCATTTGTACGTTTGGAGTGAAGGGTTTAAGTTGCAGATCTGGAAGTAAAGATAGAGGGAGAATATTGCATGTAGTAAAACTATCAAGTGATTTTTTCACATTTTGACCAACAACGAATGTATTTTCATGAGTGCATAGAAATGTATTGTAGAAGTGTCCTGCACATCTCCATTTTGTATAATACTTACAGGTTTTTAGTTTATACATGTTACATTTCATGACCAGAACACACTGTGATGTATGAACATTCTCTAGTAAACTCAATGTGTAGTTTAGTAGTAGACTACAACATGTTAGTAAGCGTATACCTTTCGTGAACTCCAGGAATCACAAACAAAAATCGAGATGCATACTTTTTATTTGCACGTAAATTTGCAGCAGTAATTTGTTTTTGACACTACGCTTGATTTCCATAGGTAATTTGTTGTTTATCAGTTGCAAAATTATGATACTCTTGAAAACAACATCTCGCCAAGATGTCTGCCTCTCTCGGCTCTTTCCGACTCAGGTTTCTTTCACTGTCCCATTTCTATCACTATGGGTGCACTTAGAGACAGAACTGCTCTTGTGTATTTAACAAACATTGCGGAAAAACACTGAGAACAGGGTTTGAGCACATGGTGACTATCGGCACAGCACGCATAAAAATCACGGTAAGCTTCACCTTTCTTGAGGGTCACAGGGCACAGTAGCAATTGGGGCCATTTTACAGCACATTTTCTTTTATAGGTTTAACTGGAGTAGCTACAATCAGTGTTGGTTAGTTTCAGCACCGTATGAAAGGCTTGTGTCTTCTCGGAACGCTGAATATGTGGTAAGCTTCACTTAGTGTTCACGCAACCCACTCATTGCGAAGCAGCGCACTATGCTAACAAATGGCTATGAGCACTTATTTCACTTTGCAGTTTTCACGGTAGATGAACAAAGTACAGCAGCCTTTAACAAAATAGAGCACAGTCAAGAGATTCTTCTCATGCTACTTATATTTGAGAAGCCCATATTTTTTACCATTTTTCTTACGACTTAATCACCTCCGCGCGGATTTGATTGATAATGTTCTTTGCGCATTTTATATCAGGGTCTGCCATGTTGACAATAGTTTGTCGAGGCTTGTGATTCAAATCTACAGATTTTGGGTTGGCGTCGCGGACTCTTTTTGAATACTGAATTCGCGTTTTCATCACAGTTAGGTTTTGCATGGGTATTTCACACGGCGCACGGTATAATTTCTTCATCAGCAGTAAGCACTTTTTCGGTTTTGGATGTCGTTCTGGTTTCTCATTTCCAAGCTGGTTCTCATACTGTTCCTTTTATTGCCTTGTCTTAATACACGGAGATATAAAGTTATCGGACCCGATTCACAGAACTAACTTAAGACAAAATCCTAAACTTACTACCATTTTGGTATTCACAGAAGGCACTTACTCATTTTGGTATTCACAGAAGGCACTTACTCATTTCGGTATTCACAGAAGTTAGGAGTCCTAACTTTAGGACTCCTAAATGCCTTCTGTGAATACCAAAAGTCTTAAAGTTAGGATTTTTCTCAGTTTAGGAGTCCTAAAGTTAGGAGTCCTAACTTTACTACTCCTAAACTGAGAAAAATCCTAATTTTAAGGCTTTCAGTATTCACAGAAGGCATTTAGGAGTCCTAAAGTTAGGAGTCCTAACTTTACTACTACTAAATTGAGAAAAATCCTAATTTTAAGACTTTCGGTATCCACAGAAGGCATTTAGGAGTCCTAAAGTTAGGAGTCCTAACTATACTACTACTAAACTGAGAAAAATCCTAATTTTAAGGCTTTCGGTATTCACAGAAGGCATTTAGGAGTCCTAAAGTTAGGAGTCCTAACTTTACTACTATTAAATTGAGAAAAATCCTAATTTTAAGACTTTCGGTATTCACAGAAGGCATTTAGGATTCCTAAAGTTAGGAGTCCTAACTATACTACTACTAAACTGAGAAAAATCCAAATTTTAAGACTTTCGGTATTCACAGAAGGCATTTAGGAGTCCTAAAGTTAGGACTCCTAACTTCTGTGAATACCGAAATGAGTAAGTGCCTTCTGTGAATACCAAAATGAGTAAGTGCCTTCTGTGAATCCCAAAATGGTAGTAAGTTTAGGATTTTGTCTTAAGTTAGTTCTGTGAATCGGGCCCATCTCCTTTAGATTAATCATTTGGTTCTATGAGCTGTATTTGTTTTAACCATTCCGGATGTTAAGGCATTTGCAAGACTTTGCTTGGTTAAGTATTCCGATTTATTGATTGTATATATGTTCTTCTGTAGATTAACCCTGATGAAGGATGAATGTACACCCAAAATGCATTGTGATTGAACATCCACATTTTGAATACAACATTTGATTTATCAACGAGAATTATTGTTGAAGATGTCGTCATTGAATAAAACAAAGTGAAGACACAATATTGGATCAAGCTATCATCATTGTTGTAACTCTGCAGGAACTTTTTGTGTATTAGAAGAATATGTTGAATTTACATGTTTACACATAGCAAAAGATTTCTGATTAATACTAAGTTAATACACTCATTTTTGAGTTTCTAAGGTAGTGCGCAATCTGGCTAAGACTAAACTCCTAGTTTAGTTTTTTCACTTTTAAAAAGTTGGCATTTTTTACTGGGGTGGGTGTCAGCTGGGCTTTGTGTATTTCCCCTAGACAGCCACAAACAATAGGAGCCTAGGTGTGACTTGATAGGCCACCCTCGCACGATGTGAGGGAGGAGCTGGAACTAGCCTCAGTTACACCTGAATAGGTTGTGTCCTCTCACCACACAAAGGGCTGCATACCTCCCTGTAGTGAGTCTGGAGCCAGGGCACGAAGGGAGGACCTCTGTGCACTTCAAAGGAATTGTCATTAAAGTCTCCCCACTTCAAAGACACAACTGGGATTAAGTACTAAACTTCAGACACCCCAACTTCATTACTCTTCCAGAGCTGCTAAGAGTCTGCCAGGAAGAAGGACTGCTGTTCTGCTGAAAGGACTCCTACTTTGCTGGACAGCTGCTTTGCTGGACTCCTGGTTTGCTGTACTATCCTGCTGCCCTCTTGCATCTCCTTGCTTGAGCATTGCATCTTCGAACAGAACTGATGCATCGCCAAAGTTGAGTGGATTGGACCCATTGTAAAAGACTTGCATAGCCGCAACCTTCCACATCTGTAACAGGTGCATTGCCTTCTGAGCTGCCGCTGTGCAACGCTCTACCTGGCGCAAGCTCTTCACACCCCTCGCTGACAGCAGCCTTGATTATGATGCTGGACCTCCGCATAGCAGCTACACGGCTTATCAGAACTCACGCATCGCCCCTGCTGAGCCTTGCATCCTTGACACCGGACTTCTCATCGCAAGCCCCGTCAACAGGATCCTCGACGTTGATGCATTAGGACCTTGCACCACAGCCTGACTTCACTTCAGAACTGACGGATCACCTCAGCAACCAGGATTAAGGTACTTTGGTTCAGCAGCCCTAACTGAGTCCCTGTAGTTGGCCTGTGCTCCATCACGGTTGCCCTAAACCTTTGACTTAGTCCTGGTCCGGCATGACGAGGTATCCCAAATAGTGCTTTTTACTTCAGTGCACTATTTTTCTCCATAAACTTTTAAATTCAATATCTCAAGTTCTACTGATTAGATTTTTGTTGTTTCGGTCTTGTTTAATTTATTTATAAGCTTTATTTTTCTAACTTGGTGTGAATATTTTTGTGTGTTTTTTCAATGTTTTACTGTTTGAAGTGTTGCACAAATACTTAACACATTGCCTCTAAGTTAAGCCTGGCTGCTCTGTGCCAAGCTGCCCAAGGGTGAGCACAGGTTAATTTATGGTTTGCCTACTTCTTATTTCAAAAAGGGGGGACGAACTGACAATTGTTTAACTAGGTCCAGCATACAGGTCTGTGAATAAAGCTCTAACAAAGAAAGTATGCAGTTCCTAATACGCAGGCAGGCTATGTATATGCAGAGTGAGCTCTAGTGAATACTAGAGTGTAAGAGGGGAGAAGAAACTTCTCCTTGTTGGAATAAGACCCTCACACACCCAGCCAGCTAGGTGTCATGCTTCATCATCGGGCCTGCTCCTTATCGGGGCGGCGCTGCAATCCCCGATCGGCACCCAAATTGGGGCCTTCCTGGCGGAGATCTTTTTTCCAGAAGCCGATTGGTGAAGTGCAAGTGAGGGCCCTAAAATTGGTGTAGGTGATAATGATGTGTGCGTGAAGAATCTAAAATAGGGGAGGTGGTCCACTCAGAAATTTTTTTCATGAATGTGGCCCCAACCCTAATTAAAAATAATAAGACAAACCAACGCTATAACCAACTACAAGGATGCTGGTTAGTTGCGTCTGTCAGATGGTCAACATGTTTCTTGCCTTGGAGTCAATTAGACGGCAATTCATCAGGACCAGAATAAACTACCTACACTTAGGTGGTGGTGGTCTAAGGTAAAGTATACAATTGACCACCCTTACAGCACGCAAAGAAAGTGTGGTACCTGTAACTCAAAAAACATAACCTGCAAGGTAAAAACAGATTGACAAAATAATCAATACAAATCAATATATTATTCACTAGTTCATGACAGGACATGCAACGTGAATTTGATGCAAAACTCATGCTCTTGGAGGTTCATAACATGCATGATGACGTGTCTGTCATACAGTGAATCGAGAATAAATAAAATGAATGCAGCAAGAGAAGCACACAAGGAAGTTCACTCACCCATTAGGGTCATGGCATTGGTGTTTCAGATCCGGCTAGTGGAGACACTAAGTTGTAGTGTCCTAATAATATTGGGAAATGAAAAGAGACATGATTGATACATGTGGACTGTGCGCAGAGTCCGGCGCCAATCGCCCGTGGTCACAAAAGATACAGCGACCCAGAGTGTCACATCAGAAAACTAAAGGTTCAAAGTAAACCATGGTTGTGCCACGCCTCCATTGTAAGGCGCACAGTGTATGGTAACAATGTTCATGAACACAGAGAGACGTCGCGTGGTGCCTCAGCAAGCATGAATTCCGCCCACAGCCCCAAAGAGGTGAGGTCAGGGTTGTAAACATAGCCCGCCATTGCCTCACACGAGGATGTCAAACCGCGTCTCCAATCTTAAAAAACAACGTATATTTACGGTGAGAGCAACCAACCAATATGAGCAGTGACTCGCGCAGTTACCAATGCAGTGGGGGTAATAATTGCTGGGCATTGCTGTTGTTAACTGTCGCAGAGTCAGTGCCGCAAAGTTGTGCAAACAGCGATCCTCTACAGTGTGGTCCCAAGTATGTGATAGGTCGCGGCACAACTAATCATCGAAAAAAGGGAGGACAAAGAATGGTAGAACTCACGGTTCCAAAAACGGAGGTGGCGGTAGACCTACCCCACGTCGCCGGTCCGGGAATCACAAGAGTGTGCTATCAATGGGCGTGTGATATACCGGAGCAGGCGTACAATGGTAGAAGGACTTCCGGGTAACTCACTGGAAAAGAGACTAGAATGCCGTATTAGAGAAGGCGCCATCTTGGAAAGGGAAAACACTGTGTTTCCTTCACAACCGGACGAGCTCAAGCCCCGGACTCGCCGCACACTCCCAAGGATCCAACCAAGTCGCTCTAACATATGCTCGGGTAGGTGGGGTTGAGAAAAAGAGGCGGATTTGAATGTTATGAAGTTAATAACAATAGACTCGTGATGCCTATGGTGTGCTGCTCGTAAGCACCCTATAGTTTTTGTCAACACCGTGGAGTGATAAAATTATAGAAAACCCTAACATGGTGTTAGAATGTATTTTACCCCCTCTCTGTTATTATAGAGGGAAAATGCGTAGTAGGTTAAAAATCAACATAGAGCAGGGCAGCGCATGAATTAATTACAACGTCAGCCACAACACGGACTAGAGTTCCGGTAGTCATAGCAAGCAACTATGGTAATACATAAGTAATTATTCTTATGTACTATAGATATCAAAAAGATGACTAAAGAAACGGGTTAAGGCCGTATGGAAGTCTTCAATGTCAAATAATCATCATTTGTTAACAAACGAGGTTCATGTCAGATCAAAGCAACTTATGATAAGTTATCTAAATGATCACGTCAAGAGTGTTTTAGGTCAGAAGGCTCCAAGGTATATTCTCATTTAACCCAGTTTTATCAGTGGCCAATCGTAGGACCCATCATTGTTCAACGCGGAATAAAGCATGTTTTGTTATTCCAGGGTGAGTTTCTAATACACCCCATTCAAAGGAGTCTGGTGAATGTTGTGTGTCTTTGAAATGTGTGGTCATCTTGGTGTTGCTCTTCAAGCATCTGAAATTACTTCTATGCTCCATTATGCGTGTTTTTACCTGTCTCGTGGTCATGCCAATGTAGAGTAAATCACATTTGCATCGCAGCAAATAGATGCAGTTGGAGGAATTACAGTTGGTATGTGCATTTATGGTCCATGAGACCCCATTGGGAAAATCCAGTTTTTTTGTCGCCTTGGTGAGGTGGCAGACAGAACATGAACCACAGGGATAGTGACCTGTGACCGGGGGAAGGCCCCATAAGGTGCTTTGGCGAATGATAGTTTGTTTTTTGGCCTAGTGTGGATGAGGATATCTTTGATGTTGTTTGTTCGTTTAAAAGCAAAACGAGGAATAGGTAAATTAAGTGTACCTATGTTCAAGATGTTCCAATGTTTGCGAATAATTTTTCTTATTCGGTGTGAGTCAGGGGTAAATGTAGTGACACAAGTCATCGCTGGGTCTGGTACTTTGACCCTGTCTTCCAACAGGTTATCACGGTTGTTGAATAAAGCTCTTTTACGAGCAGTATCAACAATCTTCTTAGGATATTCACGCATTAAGAGGTCTTTCTTTAATGTGTGTGATTCATTCTTATAATCAGAAAGATTACTGCAGTTTCTTCGGATACGAAGGAACTGTCCGAAAGGTAAGTTCTGTCTCAGGGTCTTCGGATGGTGACTACTAAAAAGTAGGAGACTGTTCCTATCGGTTGGTTTGCGGTAGAGGGTTGTAGAGATGTTATCACCCTCTAATCTGATTGTGAGGTCAAGGAAGGGGATTGTTGAGGAGGAGATAGTATTGGTAAATCTCAGATAAGGGTTCAGGGTATTAATCCATGAACAAAATTCAACGCATTTTGCTCTGTCCCCTTTCCAGAGAATGAAGATGTCATCAATAAATCTTTTCCACATCCCAATATTTTGCAGGTATGGGTTTCTAGTGTGAAAAATCTCCCTGTCTTCGAACGCCGACATGTACATACATGCCAGGCTCGGCGCAAATGTGCTGCCCATCGATGTACCCTGTGTTTGGTGGTAAAGTTGGGAATTGAACTCAAAGAAGTTTTCTGTCAATGCTAGAGTAGTACACTCTAGTATAAAGGCTACTGGTGTCTGCAAATTCCATTCGCTGTTGGACAAAGCATCTTCAATCACATCAAGAGTGGCTCTCTGTGGGATATTAGTGTATAATGCCTCAACATCCAGTGTGACCAAGAGGTCAATCGATTCTGGATGTTGGGTACCCTCCAGTAGACGGAGCATATCCGTGGTGTCCCTGATGAAGGATGGTGTTGCCCTGACCAGTGGTTGAATAAAGTGGTCTACAAACTTAGACAGTGGTTCCAAAATGGAACCGATCCCTGAGACAATGGGGCGTCCAGGGACCGGGGTCGTGTTTTTGTGAATCTTTGGTAGGCAATAAAAGTAAGGAGTAATAGGTTCCTTGGTTATGAGAAATTCAGCTTCTTTTTTGGTGATCCACCCTTGTGTTTCAGCAGTGAAAACCATTGTAGAGATTATTCTGCTCAACCTAGGGGTGGGATCTTCTCCTATTGGAGTGTAGAACTTCCTGTCACTTAATTGCCTATTACATTCTACATTGTAGTCAGAGGTAGACATGATGACTGTAGCCCCACCCTTGTCAGCCTGTTTTATGGTGATACTGGAGTCATTCGCCAGGATTTTGATGGTTGTTTCTTCTTCACGAGTTAGATTATGAAACGGGATGGAGAGCGTCCTGTTGTTGAGGTCTTGGAGTACTGCTTTCTCAAAAGTCAATACTTCATTGGGAATCATACTGTTATTGGGTGTGAATGTGGATGGTCTATGTAGACCTGAGTCATTGTTAGATGCTGGTGTTTGGTTTTGAAAAAAGGCTTGTAAACGAATTTTGCGGAAAAAGCCCTGTATCTCGCCTAAATCTCGAAACCTGTCACTCTTGGGGGTCGGGACAAAACCCAGACCTTTTTGTAGGACCCTTTCTTCTGTTGTGGTTAAAGTTCTTGTTGAGAGGTTGATTATCAGTTTTTCTTCCCCCTTGTCTGGCTCCTGGTTTCCACCGATCGTGTCGGTTGGTCTTGCCATTGGACTCTTTTTGTCCTCTTCTGCGCCCTCTTCCTCTGCCCCAACCTCTGCCTAAAAAAGGTGGTTGTTCAACCCCAGGTTGGAAGAAGGGGGGGGACCTTGTTGGTATAAGGGAAATTGCCAGAAGGGAGGTCCCTGATATGGTGGTAAATTATAGGGTGCATATCCCTGATTTTGAAAGGGTCTTTGTTGTCTATTGCTCCAACTCCCAGTGCTGGAGTCACTGTTGGTAGAGGATCCCCTACGTGATGAGGTTGAGCCTTCATCTGAGGAATAACTAGTGACTGTAGCAATGTAATCTGTTTTCAAATACGGATAGACTTTCTCAGTTGAAAATTTGTGAATATCCTTCTGGAGTTTGGAAATTTTTTGTTTCATTAAATATTCACGATTGTCTGCTATTTCCGCATTTATTTCAGCTAACTTACTCTTGTAAGCTGCCGTCTGAACAATGACTTTAATTGCCCCGTCCGCTGTTTGGATCCTAATCAAGAGGGCGTCCGCGATTCTCTTAGCTGTATTAATTATGAGAATCAGCCAGTCCCTAGTGCATTTCCATGCAACTAGGGACCATTCTTTTTTGAAAAGGGTGTCCTCAAGGAATAACCGTGGGACATTATTAACAATCAGGCCATTAGGGGCTATGTTGGCTCTAAGGTACTCTGTCATCATTGCCCCATGTAGAGTGATCTTAAGCCACTCATGCTTCAAGTTGGTTAATGAAGCCCAGTCCTCTGAGTGGCTGCTAGATGCTACGCTGCCATCTGTCCCTAGCAGGGATGGTGCTCTCAAGATCTCGGCTGCTGCTTCGTCACCGAAGCTCAGTCCCTGGTAGTCCTCCATGTGATTAGTATGAGGAACTATTGGACCGACACAACAAATTAAAAAGGTGAAGAGGGTGAATCACACTCTATAAAGACAAAAAAATGTGGTCCAAAGTAACATAAGATATGTTCTTGGTAACCTAATCAACAAATCCCACGGGCCAGCGTCCGTGCAAACATTATTTCAAAAAGGGGGGACGAACGGACAATTGTTTAACTAGGTCCAGCATACAGGTCCGTGAATAAAGCTCTAACAAAGAAAGTATGCAGTTCCTAATACGCAGGCAGGCTATGTATATGCAGAGTGAGCTCTAGTGAATACTAGAGTGTAAGAGGGGAGAAGAAACTTCTCCTTGTTGGAATAAAACCCTTACACACCCAGCCAGCTAGGTGTCATGCTTCATCATCGGGCCTGCTCCTTATCGGGGCGGCGCTGCAATCCCCGATCGGCACCCAAATTGGGGCCTTCCTGGCGGAGATCTTTTTTCCAGAAGCCGATTGGGGAAGTGCAAGTGAGGGCCCTAAAATTGGTGTAGGTGATAATGATGTGTGCGTGAAGAATCTAAAATAGGGGAGGTGGTCCACTCAGAATTTTTTTTAATGAACGTGGCCCCAACCCTAATTAAAAATAATAAGACAAACCAACGCTATAACCAACTACAAGGATGCTGGTTAGTTGCGTCTGTCAGATGGTCAACATGTTTCTTGCCTTGGAGTCAATTAGACGGCAATTCATCAGGACCAGAATAAACTACCTACACTTAAGTGGTGGTGGTCTAAGGTAAAGTATACAATTGACCACCCTTACAGCACCCAAAGAAAGTGTGGTACCTGTAACTCAAAAAACATAACCTGCAAGGTAAAAACAGATTGACAAAATTATCAATACAAATCAATATATTATTCACTAGTTCATGACAGGACATGCAACGTGAATTTGATGCAAAACTCATGCTCTTGGAGGTTCATAACATGCATGATGACGTGTCTGTCATACAGTGAATCGAGAATAAATAAAATTAATGCAGCAAGAGAAGCACACAAGGAAGTTCACTCACCCATTAGGGTCATGGCATTGGTGTTTCAGATCCGGCTAGTGGAGACACTAAGTTGTAGTGTCCTAATACTATTGGGAAATGAAAAGAGACATGATTGATACATGTGGACTGTGCGCAGAGTCCGGCGCCAATCGCCCGTGGTCACAAAAGATACAGCGACCCAGAGTGTCACATCAGAAAACTAAAGGTTCAAAGTAAACCATGGTTGTGCCACGCCTCCATTGTAAGGCGCACAGTGTATGGTAACAATGTTCATGAACACAGAGAGACGTCGCGTGGTGCCTCAGCAAGCATGAATTCCACCCACAGCCCCACAGAGGTGAGGTCAGGGTTGTAAACATAGCCCGCCATTGCCTCACACGAGGATGTCAAACCGCGTCTCCAATCTTAAAAAACAACATATATTTACGGTGAGAGCAACCAACCAATATGAGCAGTGACTCGCGCAGT